>NC_135584.1:23482500-24107500 GCF_965152235.1 Eretmochelys imbricata
GCTAGAGATACAAGAAAGAGGCTATATTCATAGGCTATCACCCTGCCACTAAGTCTGAGAATTTTGTAGTTGACTTAAGCGGAAGCAAGATCAAGTCCAATATTGTGACATTTCCATTTCCAGCCGGAAGTGGAGCAGGATGGAAGAGGACAGGAAGTTGACAGGGCAAATGCAGCTAACTGAAATAGTATGTGCACATCTTAAAAATGTTGGGGGGTGTTGGTTTAGTTTTGCAGTTTGTTCTAGTCCTCTTTTATATCAAAATTAGTTTGCCGGTCGCTGGTCTCAGTTCTCAGAAAGGTGGCAGTGGGTACAGGAGTGGTAACCACACAGAGCACAAATGCTTTGCCCCAGCCAAACCAACATGTCAAAGTCTACTCTCACTGGGGATGTGAAGCAGAGGGACTCTCAAAACAGACAGATATTACAGGATCCAAACACCTGCCTTTAAAAATAAAGCAGGCAAGGACAATATGGATCAAGTTGATACTTATGAAAGAAGTAACACTGAGTAAGAGCAGGTGATGCGAAGGCACCACCTATGCCAGAGCTGCCAGTCCTGTGCTCTCATGCCCGTGCAATTAAATTCTGACCTGCTGCATCCTCTGGGCCTCTACTCAGTTAAACCTGCATGGCACATTTTGTGCTGTGGACTGACATCCAGGAGGGGTTAGAATAAGCCCAACCTACTTATTTCCCTTTTTTGGGAAACAGAATTTGAACCCAGGTCTCTGGGCATCAGTGTTGATCACTGTTGGATCTTGGCCATAACTTTATCCGACTGCACCCATTCTAGTTAGATGTTGATGGTTAACGGTCAAGTTCCATGTATAAATTTATGACTTTTAATGCTAATATTCTGGTTTAGTTTAATTTGGAGGGCGTTTTGGAGACGGGGTCTGGTAATCCCATCATGCCTATCTAAATTCCCCCTGCAGCTTGAGTTGAATATGGTATTTTTACTTCCATATCTGTATAGTCATCGGTAGCGTTGCCGGGCACTAAAACCAGCAGGTTTCCACTCCAGAGGCAGCTGTGCTTCTGTGATGGGCAAAGTGATTCTTATGTATGTGGCATATTTCTAGAGCTCTTCATTATCCTCTGAAATGAAAAACACTATTCAAATATATTACTGTACTGTTATGTAGGTATGTTACACAGGCACTGTGTGTGTCTAATAGTATGACCGTATGACCCACCCAACCATGTACCGCAGATTTGGGGGAAAAAAATTCTAATTGCCCATTTGCCCAGAGGCTAATGTGTTATTTTAAATAAATCAAGAAAATCGGTATTTTCATTATCATTAACACCTATGGAAAAGACAGTTGAGTAGATTTTGTTTCTGTGTTGACAATTTTTTTGACATTTTTGCATGGCTGATAGATGGCCCACTCCTGAAATCTTTACTCAACAAAACTTGAATAAGTAGAAGGCTTGTCTGAGTAGAAGTCCGTACAGACTTGAGTATTTGGTCCACAATATATAAGCATGTGCAGTTTTGTGTATTTACAGACATGAATGTGAATACTAGTGTGCAGAAAAAAACAGTTCCCAGATAGGGAAGTTTTAGAGCTATATGATCTCACTCTGCATCTAAATGATTAGCTGTCAAAATTGATGATGTAGAGACAGGCTGCAGTGTAATAAAAATGTTGTTGAATTAAAACACAAGCAGGATTCAGTATGAGTCATTCTATAAATAACTTATTATGAAAGGTGCAAAGATGTTTCTCTTAGCAAATTTAAAATAATCATTAGAATCCTCCAACAGATTGCTGTTAATTGGATTGAGAATTAAACAGCTTTGTATGAGTGCAAAGTTAATTAATAGCTCATTACTTTTTTAATAAGGCAAATTCATTTGGAAATAAAGGAGATGCCATGGTGTTTATCACAGATTAGATGTTAGATTGGGAATATTACTTGTTTTGTCATGGGGTGAAAGTAGCGTTTAATTAAGTCATAAGGAGTGGTCAGTTTCAAGGGAAACTAAAATAACCCCCTCCCATCCAAACCCTCAAGGACACAGAAATCCTAACTCCCTTCACTGGCCTTGTTTGGTGATGGGGGAGCTCAAGCTCCTTAATGCCATCTTTTGTTGGTGGTGAATTTAGCATTTATGAAAGTGAGACGCTGAAGAAGGCTGTGTGCATCTCAGAAAGCCGGAAGTTTTGTGACAGGTAAACTCCTGAAAAAACAGATGCTTTCTCAAAATCCTCTCCTGTTTGTTCAGTGCAAGTTCTTCTTTTTCCTTCCTTGATCAGTTGTTGTGCTCCTTCCCTATATTTCAAATACAGAAAATTCATTGTTGTCCCAACTCTCCTACCAAACAGGGCCTCTTATTGCCTACTCCCTCTCCCCATTCCCAGGCAGACACTTTGCACTTAATTCCTCCTTGGACCTAAATTGCTGGTTCCTTTAGCAGTATGTCTTCTGGTAGTTAGAGGTGATGGGTCTTAAGTCTGGGATTGTCTCTCTGCTGATCTACTTATGGTTGGTTTGCTTGTGTTTGTGAGATGCACCCAAGAATGTATTGCATCCCCAGAACCTGAAGACAGCTCAAAGCTTGCTAGGTCTGAAAACAGTAGGCATCTCAGCACTCATTCTCAAATTTGTTGAGACTCTGAGATGGACATAAGCAAAGGTTGGGGGTGCCTGATGGGAGATTTGGGAAGAGAGAAATGGGGATGTAGTTTGGTTTGAGATTTGGACTAAGCTTCAGATCTTAGTTGGCATTTTTGCTCAGTTGACCCACTCCTAAAGCTTCTGGCATCAGTTGATGTCAAGCAGGCTGCAAGGGGAGGCTCTGTGCAAGCGTATCCAATGCAACTTTTTAAATGAACTTCTGTCCTAACCTGTGCAGTTCCTACTAATCCAGTTCTGGATTTCTCTAGAGAGGAATTGATCAAATTGTGAAGTGGGAAGCAATCTTGTGACATAGAGAGAAGCCACCAATGGCCTAGGTATCCAAAAGTGAATGATTGTTGTGTTAACCAATTGCACTTCCTACCTACTATAGATCAGACTTACGCTCAGTATTGTATGGGCTATGAGTTTTATTCAAGACACACAACCAACCCACACTTCCTAAAAGATGGGCATTTGCTCTTTGATGCAGAGATCTTAGTTTGCATGTAATGTCTATTAACTGGAGATGAGTGTCACGGTTACAGGGAACTTCACGTTTTTCCCCTCTCCATGGTCCACTCCAGAATGGTTCAGTGAGGTCTCCAGCTCTCCCCGTCTCTGGGTAAGGACCATTGTTCCTCTCCCTTCTGACTAGGGTTTAAGGCTGCATGGCTCCGTGCCTTACACTGGGATATCCCCAGCAAGGCCGTCTATCGAAAGGCGAGCACCTGTCCTTTGCTTTCTCTCCAAGAAAAAGTGTATTGCCAGCAGTTACATGTTACCACACAGCTCTTAGTATCGTCGGTGATCCCTCGAGGTTCAGAGTGATCTCTTTCACAGGTTTTATTTTTCATGGGTCCTTTGACTAAGGAGTGCGATCCTTGACACAGGCTGGTTGATCGACATTGCAGGTGGTGTTGGAAGACAGGGTTGGGCCACAATTGCTGCATGACCATTATCTTTCCTGTCTTTTCTGGCATTTTTTTTGTGACCAAGGCAAGGTGATTTTCCTCAAAAGTGGATGTTCCCTCTCTGACAAGTCTTTGCCAGTTACCCCTATCCTGGGCTGCTGTCTCCTTGTGTGTGTTGTCAATGCCACATCTCTTAATGTTTATCTTGAGCGTGTCTTTAAAGCGTTTCTTTTGGCCTCCCCGTTTCCCTTCTCCTTTGGTGAGTTGGGCATACAGCAATTGTTTTGGTAAGCGTGCATCAGGCATGCGCATACAGTGCCTGCCCCACCTCAGCTGGTGCTGGATAATCAGGGCCTCAACACTGAAGATGTTGGGCTCTGTGAGGACACTGATATAGTGCGATGATCTTCCCTCTTTATGTTGAGGCTATTCCGAAGAAAGTGCTGGTGCTGGTGTTCCAGGTTTTTGAGGTGTTTTCTATAGGTCCCCCAAGTCTCACAGGTATAGAGGAGAGTTGGGATTACCACTGCTTTATAAACGAAAAGTCTCGTATGTGTTCTGATGTTGTGATTGTTGAACTCCCGGTGAGACATTCTGCCAAGGGCTCAGTTTAGACTCAGCCTTTTCACACCAATAGACTTTTCTTTGTTTGAGCCTTTGGAAAATCCAGTTTGGGAATATTGTATGCAAATACCTGCAGCGGGTGGTACCTCTCTAGAATTTAGTCTGTTACCTTAATGTTCCCCTCCATCCTACTCCATCACACTTTGTTTTTAGTTCCTGGAGAAGCTGTAGTAACCCTTCCCCATGGAGTACAAAACAGTTGTACCTAAACCGTTCATAAATGTAGTACAATGGCCCTCAAAGATACTACATGGGGTTACAATATTTTTCAATGACTCCATCCCAGAATCCTGGATCTGACCAACTCCAAACTGTGGGTTGTTTTGCACCATCTAGTTTTTAAGGCAACTAATAATAACTAGTGCATTTTAACTACTTTTTTAATTCTGCCATAGCAGAGATGAGTATATACTATCTAGCCTGGTGCCAAATGTTTTTCCATATGGGCAAAGTATTTGGGGGTGGGGGAGAAGGTTTTAGATATACACCAGATCCAGAAATATTGCACCTGGATATTTCATTTCATGAGTCTCTTTGTTTTCTTCTCTGGTTGTAGTTAGCAAAGCCTTTTCCCAGTCAGGTTGAAAGATGAGTAGTGTTTTGTATAATTTATTAATATTGTTTGTTTTTAAAATCCATTTTAAATCTCTTTTCTTTCCCTAGTGAGGTGACCAGATACAATTACCATCTGCTTTCTTCTTCCTATTTTTTGCAGATTCTAAGAAATACAATAAACACAAAACCTGACCAAGTGAAAACTCCATTATGATGGTCATAAAGAAACTTCTATTACCTCATGTCATCCTTGAGAGAAAGGAAATCCCCTTATGTCATCTTAACATAGACTGCCCTACTGTCTCTTACTTCATGGGTTCCATCTACATAGCAGGAGCAACCAGTCAGTTATAAAATTGCTCGTTGCAAATAATAAGTAGAAGTGGGCCAAGAGAGAGTGGCTATGGGTGCCCTGTTGGAGGATAGCACATATTTGGGTTCCAGGTTGATTGGGGTGGGAGAAGGGTCCTTGATTGTTGCATTTTGAGCATTCCTTTTGATGGCCAGTATACAGAATGGCACTGGAATCTGCCTTTGAGAGCACCATCCCCGGCTTTCCAGGATAAAGCAAGGCCACGGGCTATGGTTTTTGGAAGGAGTGAGGAGATTCAGTGGTGGTGAATTAAAAATGTTGGTGAAGGGTTGCAGGCTAACATCTTTAAAGAGCACTAGGAGTTTAGGTGATGAATAAGAAGCAGTGGCCAAAGAAACAAATATCCTATTTTCATGCAAAAGTCACTAATAAAAACAAGAAAAGACACGCACAAACAGAAAGAGATTCAGCTTTGTCCCTGTATCGAATCACGCCTCATTGAAATCTCTAGAAAGACCATGGACCGTTCATTCTTGGAGTCCTATCAGGTGATAAACATGACACGCTATATGTTTAAAATGCTTCTGTCATCTGTACCGCCATGGATTTACTGCCTCACAGAGTGAACAAATTTGTCTCGTGACTTCATAGCTCCCTAGTGACCAGGAGTTTGAAATTCAAACCTTGGCACTCAAAAACCCCTCAGACAGAACATTTTCAAAGGAAACATACAAATAAGACTTTATTTCCCTCAGTGTTGATAATTTTTAGAGGATCTTTTAAAGAATAGTTTGGCTACTGTTCAAATAGAAATACCACCTGAAATCTGGAGTTTTGTAGGTTAAAAATGCTTAAAACTCCCCAAGACTTTTTCTTATTAAAAAAATGCCTGAAGCAAGGGTCAGCCACATGGAATATAGTTTTAAGTACTTTTCTTTCCCAAGGAGAATGTCCATGCCTTTGGACTTTCCTACACTGATCTGAAGCCTGTAGCACAAACCAGTCACTATTAGAGGTAACCCTGATTGGGACTGTGAGCGTAGCCCTGCGTCAGAAATCTTAGCTGGATTTGCATCCCAGTTTGATCCAATATCATCACAGGCTACTAACCAACATTGATTTCAATGGCAGAAGGGTCAGGGTTCTAGGGAGGGTGATATGGCTTGAAGATCCAGATCCCTCCAGACTGGTGTTCAATCCCTCATAGTTTAAACCACCCCTGCAAGCACAGATTGTCCTTAACATCTTTCACTCTCTATGGAACCCTGTGTAACTCATCACCCACCACACAGTGGCCTGAGGAGCTGTGTTCTATCCTGATATGATAATCCACAGGACTAATTTACACTCTAATGTGGCCCCATTTATTTGTTGTTTTACTCCACGGGTAGAGAAATAAAATAGTTCAAAGATTTGAGATGCACCTTCAGGTATGACTGTCCAATTAGAGCAGGAAATAGCAGAGAGGATTGCAGCTTGGAATTAAAAGTGAATGTATCCCTGATTGGTGCTGGAGGCAATGGCAAAGCAAGCACCAAGAAGCTGGGTAGTGCATTTCTTACCGCTTTGAGAGAGACAGTAAGGGGATCGAGATCATTTGCAGGTTCTCTGAAGATTCAGCTCTGGGCTTCAGTTAAACAATTTGCTTATTTCCATGAGACTTACAAACAAAACAGAATAAATCCTTTTGATTGGATGGTCCCATTCCAAGGTGCAGGGGTGGGATTTAAAGGAGTTTAAGCTGAAAGTATTGGTTTGTGTTAATGATGTGAATGAAATCATTTGGGGGTGGAGTCTTTGGTCTGGGAAAAAGGTGGCCTTAAAATGGCTGGGGATAGCCACTGGAGAATTTGCCTTGTGTGGGGAAACTCTACTGGTAGAAAGCTGGTGAAGGAAGGTCTACCATTTCCTATGCCAGCTGTACTCCCTGCCCTAGTGCCAGGAGTGGGTAGTGATTTGTCAGGTGTTCTGGAGGTGGGCCATACATGGTGGTATGGAGTTCTACTATGCCTGAGCCTCCATTGGCATAAGATCAATGGACTATACACCAGTGATGGAAGTTAGATTAGGCCTCTGCTGCTGTGATGTCTGCCAGGGCCAGGTGGCTAAGGAAATGCAACAGGAAATTTCTGGTCCATTGGCTCCCAGCTGGCATAGCACTCAAGAGCATGCAGCATCCTCTCAGGACATGCTCGGCGTGCCACGGGAACCACCCTTTTCCTCCTAGGAAACCACTGGCTGCTTTAAGCAGAAATGAAAGTGATCTTTGTCCTGTTTCACTTTATGATCTGAGGCCTTGAAGGGAAGAAGGAAGCTAGACTCTGCCTAGGCAAGCCAAAGGGTAAAGTAACTCTCATTGGCAGGAAAGTTGGAAAATACCTATACAGGGGTGAGCAGTCTGCTTCTGTGAAGTCTCCCATTATTGACTCATCATTGGAGAAGCAGCCTGAAATGAAAATCTGAGTTGCAATCCAAGTAGCCTGTCAATTTAGGGTCCAAGAGAGAGATTCCCTCATGGCATCTTAAAGGGCAAGATGATTACCTAAATAAGCAAAATATCATGACATCAACTCTCATGAATGAAATATTTGCAGTAAGAATAGCACATTTTAGTAAGGGTTTTTTTGTTTCTCTTGCATTTTGTAATTAAGAGGTAAAACTGTGTTCTAAGAGCAATATATTGGGTTCAATCCATCAATCCCTACATATGCAAAACTCCCATGGGTTTCAATAGGGCTAGCGACTGAAAAAATTAATGTGTGAAAATGTCATCCTGTAAATGTAAATCACTTTAGTTGCATGCGCTGTTTTTAAATGGGAAAATTGATGTATCCTATTTGAAAGTAGCATCTAGTGTTTCCATTCTATGCCGGCTGTACCCCATGTAAACTGTTGGAAGGGAGCAGATCTAAGCTGGGAGCATGTGTGTGTGTTTTTTGAAAAGCCGCTATAATTTATTTATTTATTGCACACCAACTATACGATGTGTGTGCAGGCTCACGCTCATAATACACATTTTGTGTTGGTGGAGATATTGCAATATCTATTTCATTCCTTTTTATTTGGGAGAATTTCATTTTCCAAATGTTGTTGCAACTTTTCAAGAGAAATTGGTAAAGAATTTGTAAGGTGTCTCTCTGTGCCCGAAGCAAGCATCTTTTAAGATGATGAATAACTGGGAAGATGAAATTTGCACCCTCTGCAGACGCTTCCGCCCACGTATCTCCAACTGCACATAAATCTAAGCATATCTTCTCCCCCTCCAGCCTTGCTTCAAGACTTGGTCGTTTAGCTGGCATCTTTACCCTTTTTTAGAAATGCTTTAAAGCAATCCTATTTTATATCCATGAAAGTAGACAAAACATGGTTTGGTCATTAGGTAAAAGTTTTGCCCTCTCTGTCTCTCTGAATAGTTTTTTCACACACTGTCAAGGTTCATTCACAACTCCAGGGATTTATAATCTACCATTGAGAAAGAAAATCGTTCTTTTTTGAGCTGCACAGACCTAAAACTGTTGCTACAGTTGTCACATACACAGACAAAATCTCAGTGAATTTAAACTAGGACACTGTCCTTACTTCAGATCACAGGGAGAGGTACAGGGGATGGGATCAAGTGTCGCTTTAACTTTGATTTCTCTAGTTTGTTATTTTGTGTCACAAAGCGAATGCTATTTAAATGTACGTTTTATTTATGGCAATTTTCTGTTTTTTTTAAAAAAGCAATAGTTTACAAAAAAAGTAAATAATAATAATTAGTGACGGATAATAATAGTGATCAGAGTTTCAATTGGATAAGCAACCAAAAGTTCAAAGTTTAGATGCTTTTCTGAAGGTTACCCCAATCTCTCAGGACTGCAAAATAGGTCTGAATCAGTAGGAGTAAGTAACATTGGAAGTTGCCCCATGGCCCTTTTACAGACAGTATTACAAATTCTAGCGAATGGACTATATAGGCCATTAAATGTTGGAAATGTTTATCATCGGTTATGATACTGTTTTAGAAGAGGAATATACTGCCAGTAAAGATGCCCTCTGTCTGAGCTGCCATCTTCTTCAGGTTATCACTGTGCAAGCAAACTAAAATGATACATAGTATCCAAACATTCCAGGGTAGACATGATAGTCAGCAGTATGTCTGTGAGTGCTTGCAGGATTGAGCCATAAGGTGACAATGGAGGGTGAAGGTTGTAGAATGGTACGCAAGCAAAAGTAAACAGTCAATTCCATAATATGTGTTTTAAGATCTATTTTGGTCACACTTGGTTGCGAGGAGGGTGAGGGTTGATAGGCCTCATGGAAGATTAAAACAAGTAGTATTTTCAAAGAGAATTAAAATGGCTTAGAAGAGGGAGAGAGGCACTTTGCCTCAAGTAAATACTTCTTTAGGTTTGGTTAGATATCGGCGTAAACATTTTTAAAAGATAAATGATTCAGCTGCTTAGCATACATACTTTGGTATGTTTCAGATTCACATTTTAGTCTATATATTATTTACCTGATAAGTTGCAACAATTTAATAAGCATTTCAAAACCATGTGCTATGGCTCCTTGTCCTGCACACACAAGACTGTTTATGCTCCTTGAAAACCCTTCTGTTTTTGTCTAATGCATATTTATTAGTTAGGCTCTTTTTTAAAGTGTGGATTTTTTTAAAAAGGGAAAACATTCCATTGGTACCATGCACATAGTCTGGACAGCGAAGTCTTTGATTGACATTTATGGCCTGGGCACTTCTCGCTGCCTTGCCAATATTTCTCCGACATGAACTGGAGAAACCATTTATATGGCTGAGTGGGGAGTTAAGTCTATCATATCCTTGGCCTCCCTTCTGAGGCCTACCAGCAAGTGTGGTGGATTTTGTGCTGTGGACCCTTGTCCACTAGAAACTCAATTGAGACCATCAACGTTTCTCATATAGGTCACCCATGAGCCCTTGGATGGCAGTAACTAATGACCTGAGTTGGATTTGAGCCTGAGATGAAAGGCTACAAAACCATTGCTAATCTTCAGATCATATCTACCTATTTATGGTACTTACATGGTACCATCCCTGTAGTAGTTGAGCAACTCACAATCTTTTCAGTGTATTTATCCTCACAGCACCCTGTGACATGAGAATTACTATCCCTAACCACAGAGAAACTAAGTGACTTGCCCAAGCTCTCACAGGAAGCCTGATGCAGAGCAGGGACTTGAACCCAGGTCTCTCAAGCCCAAGGCTAATGCCCTAACCACTGGACCATCCTTCCTCAAGCTGTCTAAATCATGCATCTTTGATCTGAGAAACCTCTGTATAAAGACTTCCTTGTTTATGGAGTATTTGCCATTGTCGGGCTTCCACTTTCTGTCCGCATAGAACAGCAGACCTGCATGTGTGAGAGCCCTCACAATTCTTGTGGGGGAAGCAGAGGGGCCTTCTATTTGTACTTTTTGTAAGTCACATTTTACAATGAAATACTCCAGTCATTTTCACTTCTATTTTGCGGGGGAAGGAGGAATATGGCAGTTCAGCTGTTTCTCCTCCTAAACACCTGCAAGCAAATTTCTAGTTTGCGTTTACATTCTTTTAGCTGAAAGGTAAATGTCTCTTTCCATCTCCTAGGTGTATTACCACTTGATCTGTTTCTCAGCTATAACCATCTACTGGAAAGTCAGCTTCGAAATGAGGCTTCTTCCAGGAAGCAGAGTAACAGCCATGTTAGTCTGTATTCGCAAAAAGAAAAGGAGTACTTGTGGCACCTTAGAGACTAACCAATTTATTTGAGCATAAGCTTTCGTGAGCTACAGCTCACTTCATCGGATGCATCCGATGAAAGCTTATGCTCAAATAAATTGGTTAGTCTCTAAGGTGCCACAAGTACTCCTTTTCTTTCTTCCAGGAAGGTTTCCCTGTGCCCAAGGCACAGAATGAATACAGGCACAAATGACACAAATTAGGCCCTGTGCAGAGGGCTAGCGCAAAGCGTTTGCACCACCCAAGACTGCAAGCCTTGGTGTAAGTAGGACAGTAGTGATGCACAGGTTGGGAGCTGGTCCTTTGCATAGGGTGAATTTCATGCTACTAGAAGAATTGTTCATGATATTATTCATGTTTGGCATTAGCACATCTTCAGTATCAAAAAGGCATTATGGTTTCCATTATGGACAGTGGCAGCTCTTGGTGAAAACTGTAGGTGGACACTGTAACTTTGCAAATGCTCGTTAGCTTGTGCACTTTCAGAAGCGCCCCTCGGTGCTTGCAGTTGCTGTCAGGCCTTTCAGTTAAGTGCTGCTACTGTTGCTACTTCAGAGTTGCTTATTGAACGTGAACATTTTACACTGTGCAATGAGGGCCACTGGACTAGCTGCTGTACATGGATGCTTAATAAGGAAGAGCTATTGTGTTCAGTTCTTATTTTTCTGAATGGGGCAGTGCCCAAGTGATGACAGAGCCTTAATGATTGTGGGCCAAACCCTGGACACAGTGGAATTTAATATAATGGTAAGACAATTGTTTGATACATGTTTTATTTTGCTCCCTTAGTAGGGGGAAAAATGCTTCTCCTCCTTAAGAAAGTCACTCTGGAGGAAAACCGAGCCAAGCTCTTGCATGATAGGGTACAGCAAATTTGCATAACTGAGTTATAAAACTTCTGTAAAATAGGGGGCTTTATTGGAAAAGCTGGCACAAAGTTGGCCATAGCAAAGCAAGTGGTCTTGTCCAGGCATTGAGGGTGCTTTTAAAGAATTACTAATCCTTTCACAGGCTTTCCCTTTTCAATTTATTCTCAAAAATGTTTGCCATTTGGTGTATCATGCCCTTATGCCTTCAGTCGTACAACCCTTCTCCTGTGTGATTTTTTTTTTCAATGCATTTGGGCGTTCAAAGCTGAGAACAAAACAGATGCTAATTTATCCCGTCTGGAAGGGGAACTGCCTGCCTCCCTCCCTCTTCTCCCACATTGAATTCCCTACACTGCTGTCTATGCCTGAGTGAACGTGTGCATTTATACCTATTTAGTGCCACTGACAAGATGGCTATCCTGTGTTTGATGAATCTTTGACATTCTTTCTGCCCTCCGCAGGCATCTGTTTCCTTCTGGAGCATCGGATGATTTAGGGATTTGAGCTACCTTGTCTCTGCATCTGGAGTAGCTCCATTGCAATTCAGGGCAGGTGCAGCCAAGGCTCCCTGCATTTTTGCAAATGGGAACTATACAGCTGAGTGGCACAAACAGGCCAATTGATATAAGGCAGCACACAGCAGGGCCGTGGTGGTGAGGAGTGCTTAATGGTGTCGTGTTATGGAAACACCATTTATTTCTGCACAGAGCAGGTGTGATCACTTCGTTATAGGAGAGCTGATTTATTTATTTATTTTTTCACATGGACTTTCTCAGGGTGGCTGCTGCAAACCTTCTTTCAGCTTTGTGTCTAGTTTCCGAAGGTAATCTCTTGCAGCAACTTGACCACCCGCTGTGATCTTGTTCTGGAAAACACCAGCTCGCTTTATATGTTACTGAACAGTGATGGTATCCTAAGAAAGCTTGCAGCCCTCGCTGTTCCGATAATTGGAGCAGTAAAAGGGAAATGTGTGTGTGCAGAGTCAGGGTTCCTGGGGGAGGTTCGGTTCTATGGAGTGTGTGTCTGAGGCAGGCATACAGGCGCTAAGTGGATCCTGAATCCAGAGCTGCATTTCTGAGAAAACCCAGCTCCCCTCTGACTAGGCCCAGACCCCTTGGTTCTCTCCTGTAACCTTTGAGGAGGCAGGAACTAACTAACTCCAGAAGCAAATGCTGTGCTCAGCAGTGAAACAAAACTTTGATCCGATCAGAGACAAACCTTTCAATCAGTAACCGGGGTGATTCAGGGGGGCCCTATGGGGAGTCACTCCTACCTGCCCCTGGCAATAGTACAATGCATCCAGCGCCAGACATATAAACATATAGGTGAATATTCTCTAAACCAGTCGGAGTCCCAAACAAGGCAGCTTCTGCCCCTTGTACCAGATGCCTGGTGCTTGAGTGTGGTGCAAGCTCAGTGGGGGAAAAAGTTTCTGCTGCATTATTTGGCAACTGTCACTGGGCTCGTGAGAGCTCCTCTGCTCCATCAAGGATGCTCCTGTAGCCTGGCTGAGGCTGTGCCCCTGGATTGCTCCACTAACCCCAGATTCCTGCTGCCCTTGGGCCTGCTCCTTCCAGCCATAGCAATATTCAGGCTTTACCATGTGTGTCCTTTGTCTCGCCTTGCCCCAGTCAGGGAGGGCCAGCTTCCATTTCTGCACCATTCCCTCATCAGTCATGGCTCCTGTGGGGTGAGCCGATCCTTCCACACTGTGGCTACTCCACATATGTAAGGAGGATATTTTTTCAGGCAAATGCTAGACCTTTTTAAACAGAAGTCTCATCAAGATGGACTGGTGTGCTTTGGCCATCTTGATCAGCTTGGCTCACGTTTCATTGTGCAGGGGAGGAAGGGATGGTTTTGTAATTCAGGCTCAGGGCAGAGAGACAGAAGGTTTAGATTCTACAACTGGTTCTGACACTGACTTGCCATGTGCCTTTTGGGTAAGTCACGCGTGCCCTAATTTTCAGCTGTGGCCTCTAATGTTAGTGTGTCTCTTCTCAATGCTCAGCTTTAAGTCACAGGTAGCCTGATTCAGAGGCTTATCTAGAACTAATGTAAGAAAACAACTGGCTTTTTTTTGTGTTCTATCTGCTGTTAAAATTCAGAGTTTTTTATACATTTTCAGACAGGCTTTAGGGTTTTCTGCTGACTTAACCTGATGCTGTAGGGGCTCAGCACCTCTGAAGCTCAGGCTCTAAGGCCAACATTTTCGGATTTGCTTTTGCTTCTGCATTTGGATGCCCAAGTGGAAACTCCCTATTTTAATAGGGAAAAGAAGAAACATTCCTGAAGCCAAACGTTACATACTGGGGGGCAATGACCAAACATGGACAATTTCAGCGCAATGTATGAATATTTAGGACAGTTCAAGCACATAGAAATGGGTTTCCAACTAAATTCTTTTGCAACCTGAACTATAGCAGATGTTCAGAAGCCTACTCAGTAGAAGATCAACCTGTAGTGTGATGTTTGCTGTAGTAGTAATAAGAAATATTAGTAATGCCATCTTCTACAATTATGGAGTGAATACACATTCTCAATGAGAGAAGCCAATCTGATGAAAAATCTCTATTTAAAAAAGGCCTCAGTAAAGTGCAATTCTCTTCTATATGGATTTATTTCACATAGGCCCCAATCCTGCAAATACTTGTGTACTTTAGTACTGAGAGTGGTCCCATGACATTAACGGGGCTGCTCATGATAGCAAAATTAAGTGTCATAAGTGTTTATAGGACATTGGACATCCCCAGGTCCTAAGACCAATCAACCACAGCTTTTGTCCTTCAGCAGAATTTGTAGCGTAGTAAATAGACTAAAGTCTGGGACGTTAGAGAGACTAATTGAGTCAGTTGCTGGGGATGCTGTGTCTTCTCTCTTGCACGGGAGTGTGTTCCTGCTTTCTTTTGTTTGCCTTTTTTTTTTTTTGGCTTCCAAAATATAAATAAATTAAAGATTATACTTGTTTTAACAATGCTACTTATCTTTCTCCATCTATTGCTGTCTTAGAGTTAACTAAATTTATGAGGTTTATGGCCTTGCAGTTATAAAGCATCAATAATAATTCCTTTGCCAGACAAAAGTAGGGCAGAGCTTACCATGTGTGGGGGTGTATGTGTATGTGTGCACGCGTGCATGTGCCTCGTGGATAGAGGGAAATGTAATCTCCACATTTTCAAACTGTTCTGTTGTGTTCTTCTGAACTGAGAAAAATCCAAGGGAATATTTATGCCCCTCCAACACCTTATGACTGCAAAATTATATGTATATTTTGTAGCTGAGGAAATAAGTTGTACTTTCTGTGTAATAAACAAAATAGAAATGTGACAACTTATAATGGCTTTTTCATTAAGTACTTTTGGGCTTGCTTCATCTGTATAGTTCTTTGACGTGCTTTCCCCTCTTTTGCCATGTTCCTGACACTGGTACTGCTTAAACATTTCTTTAGGTCAATCTCTTTGTTTTTCTTCAGCGGCAGCATTGTGTAATTTGGATGCACCTGTTCAGTTCCTTTGCGACCTCCTCAGAGCTGTTGCTACAGCTGTGGAAGTGTGTGAAAATAGATAGACCCTTAAAGGAAATATGTGGGTTAAGATAGAAAGAGAGCCAAGTGCACTTTAATTTAATTTACAAATTTGGGGCCTGATTCGACAAAGTACCGATCACCTTCAAATCCCATAGACTTCACTGGGAATTGAAAGTCTCACAATATCCTAGAGTCAAGCCCGTAAACATCCAATGCCTTGCATTCTTTTTTGCCAGGCTTTTCCTTCCTAAATCTCTATATTTTCTCTTTGTGTGTGGGTTTGTGTCTATCTGTCTGTATATGGAAGGATGACCTAATAAGTAAGTTGCTAGCCTTGGACTTACGGGAGCTGGGATCAGTTCCCTGTTCTGTCATAGATTCCTTGTGTGATCTTGGGCAAGTCACTTAATGTTTCTGTGCCTCAGTTTGCCCACCTAAAAATCACTTCCCTACCTTAGCAGGAGTGTGGTGAGGATAAGTATAGTAAAGATTATGAAGCACTCCGACACTACAGTAATGTAGGACCATACAAGTTCCTTAGATAGATGCTTTATTCCATATGCAGGGCACTGGCTAGCACCATGAGGGACAGGACTCGGAGGGACTGAGTATGTTATCTTTCACTTGTGATGTACACCAGAGTAAGTGAGATCAGGACCATGCTCTTTGATACTGGGATGTTGCCAGCCTAAAAGCTTCAGCTCAGCGTCAGCTCCACAAGTCTGTGCCTGAAATGGGCAACTCTATGCCAGTGGAAAGCTGATAGAGGTGTATAAATACACAGGCTCCCCTGTTCTTATTGGAGTGTCACTGTGTTTTGAAGTTAAGTGTGTTATAAAATGAGAGAGTGCAATGGCAGGGAAAAGCTATTTATTTATTAAGGTAGACCCCAGTGTTTACTTTCCCAGGTTTTATAAAATATTCCTGCACCCAAAGGCACAGTCATGGTTAATTGCATTTTTGTACCTGTGCGGGCGAGAGAAAATAAACACACTCTACACTACAAAGTGAATGCAAGAGCCCTTCCCTTTGTGAGAAGCCCTCAGCCATACTGACAGCCAGATCTGAGTGGTGTTCCGCTGGGAAGTGCCTTTTTCCAGGGTCCTGGAAAACTGATACAATAGGGGTCTCTAGCACTTCGGACTATTTCTTCCTTCATTGAGAAAACAGCAAGACACGGAATTGAGGCTGACTGTAAGTTTCACAGGGCCTCATGCAAAATAACAGAAGGTATTTATTCCCCACCTATGACTGGGTTCCCCCAACTTGTGTGTATGCATCACATTGCCGCTTACCAACAACACTCTTACTTGCCTCTGCCTCTACTCAGGCTGTTGTGATTGCCCAGCAATGCCTGTCTGAGGTGAGGGGCACGTGGCAGAACTGAATTATAACTTCCAAATTGGGCAAGTCACTTTCTGCACTGGCCGGCTGGCGCTGGAGTCTAGACACTATGCCTGGATATTACAGTGATTGGTACTCTGGAAACATTTGGTAGGTCCTCAGCTGTGGCCCAGATGAGCACCTGAGAGAGTGGGCAAGGTGGTTTTAAATTACCTTTGTGAGCTCTTGATCTAGGGGGCTTGTAAGCCAACTGCCTAGCAACTGGTGTAAAGTAGAGCAGCTCTAAATTATGCCCAACTCTCTATGGCCCTCATGAGTTGCTCTAGCAGTGAGAGATTACCTCCATTTTCCCCCAGGAACATGCACCACCCACTTGCTAAGACTCTTTACAAACCTTATTTTAAGCACCTTTTATCCAAAAGAATCTCGAATCATTTTATAAACTGCTGCATATATTTGTGAAGCTCACTTCTCTGAGCATCACTGAGCCATCTCTGGGTGAAACATAGCTCCTGTTTTGACTGCCTAGAGTAGCACTACCCAACTAACTAGGACAAGCAGATATGAACAAGATAGCATAACTGAAATCACGGGGGAAAGGAGGAGGAGAGAGGCGGAGGGATTTGAGGCGGTTGCATGTAGCGTTGTCACTGTCTGGATTTAACCCGGACAGGCCGACTTTTGGCTTTTGTGTCAGGGTGCTATTTAGGGTGGCCAGGGGCCAAGTTTTCAACTGGAAAGCCCAGTAAAAAAGGGGACCTGGCAACCCTAATGAACCAAAAGTCTAGTTACCTCAGGGCAGGAGGAGGCATCAGGTCATTAACTTGTGCCAACGCCTGCTCAGTCAAGGCCACTTCCTACCTGCAGGCAGGCTCCTTGAGATGATCCAGCGAGTGACAGGGGAGAGAAGAAGAGAAGCAATTAACAGGGGTGGGGCCTTCGGGGCCGGGGAAGGTGAGGCAGGGCCTTGGGGCAAAGATGCAGGGCAAGGGGCGGGGCCTCAAGAGTCTGGTTACTAGCAGTTAGAAAGGTGGCAACCCTAGTTGTATGTAACTATTCAAACTGGGATTCAGCAAGGACTGACGCTGTGGCTAACATCACTACTTTCCTAAAAAGTGAAATAGAGGATCTTTTAATGTCATCAAGTGATTAGGACCCCTGCCTTGCCTCTCATCCGAAGCATGATGGTTTGGTCATTTTAATTATGTGTTCCCTTCCGATTGCCTTTTGCAATCTGCTTTCAAACTGCCTGCCCCAGCCATTGTATTGGCTAAACATATCCTTCCATATTCCCTTCTGTCCCGGGGCCTTCATTCCCACAGGCTGCATGTCTATGCAGTTGTGTTAGCTGGGTAGCCTACGCTTACTGCGTAGTGTGGGTGAGGGTGGATGCGAGTTCCAGAATTAAGTACTAATTAAGTTCCTGGACACGAATCACTTCACAAACTCCACGTAGAGGATTTGTCTAATTGACTGAGGAAATAGTTTGAAACGGAAGAACATTTCTTTTCATTAGTGTTCAAATGAAGTGCAAATTATAGAACTTTGAAGAGTCCATATTTGCTAATGATAAAAGCTTTTTTTTAAAAAAATTGGGAGCTGAACTTTGTTTTAAATCGGAAACAAATGCATTTTTATGTGGGGAAAAAAGTTTGGGTAATTTTCTGCATGGCTAATTTGAAAGCGGCCGGCAACTGGTTTAGTGAAGCCGGGCTTTCACAATTCAAAGTCTCAGCCTGGGAGTTTTTTTCTTTCTTTATAGAGATGGGCCTGACTGGGGAATGGGGAAAAGAAATTCCCTGGACTCAGTAGCTGTCTTGGGAACTGAGCTGAGATTTGCAGCCCTCGGACTCTGCCAGTTCTGGTCTCCTTTCCATGGTTGTGGGAGGGCCCCTTTGCAGGGGATCTGTTTTGATACCAGTGTGGTGGTGGGTTTAGTGTGCAGGGCCACTGGTGATGGTCCAGTATAAGAACTAAAGAGAATAGATGATGGGTGTGTACCCTGTGTGTGGCAACATGTCATACATGCTGAAGAGTGGCAGGATATGGGTGGCTGCAGAAAGGGTGTTCCTGCCCCCCCCATTATCTTTCCCTCTCAGACATTGGAGAAGCATAGAAGACCCTCCAAAAGCTACTCTTGTCATGGGGTTAAAGTAGTCTCCTTAGAGTTGCCTTTTAGCCACTCTGCTACCTGGAATATGGGTGGTTTTTCCCCCCCTTTCATGCGTCTTACATGTCTTCCCAGTCCCCCATCCTAGTTATGTGGCTTGGGGTACTGGATTCTGGACTTGAACTCTTATATAAATTCAGGGTTGCCCTGGGCAGCTCTGTTGCATAGTGTTATCTGCCCTGTGCCAAGTGTGTGCACGCTTTTCCTTCCATGTGGGAAACTTGCCAAGAATCAGAGAACCATATCTAAATTTCATATATGTTCACTTAGAATTCTAGTCAGAGGGAAAGTATTTATCTGTGTGCTTTTATATTATTCGAGCACCATCAGTGTGCTCTACAAGTATCTTGCCTCATATATCTTGCAATGTACATGTTCCATAATGCAGTGGACATCGGGTAAGAAAAAGACACCACACGCAATGGGTTGTCTTGTTAAGTTGTGTAATGTACTGTCTTGTACACTATTCAAATGGTAATTGACCTTGTGCTAATATATTCAGTACTATACCTGTTAATAATAAAGCACTTTCGATTAAAGGCACTATACAAACAAATGGAACGCGTCATAAAGCACTACAGAACCACCATACTGAGGTTTATAAATGAATCCTATTTGTATGAAACGAATGAGCAACGGATGCATTTTTAAGCTTCCTACAGTATTTACCTTTTGTCTCACATTTTGGCCATTGGACATTGAAGGATCTCATGAAACTGTTCGACCACAGAAGTATAATCAAGATAAGCTGTGTGCAGGACTGAGCCTTTTTCCATGACGCTGTTTCTTAGCCCCAGGGATGAGATTAACGGTCCTGATCACAGGAGTAAAACCATAAAGCCTTTAAATGAAAACCTGAGACTGAGGAGTGTGGTGAGGGAAGATACAGAGACCTTCTCTTGGAAGAATGAACTTTTGAAGAGGAGTGAGTACCCTAAAAACTATTTATCCTTCTGATGAAAGAGATCCAATAATCTATATTAAGACATTTTGGGTCAAAGTATCAGTCGGTGTAATTCAGCTGATTTTAGTGGAGTGACTTCAGGGCTTAATTTGGCCGTATACCTCCATCTCCCCACCATGTGCACTGTAATAGGGTGGCTTGCCTGTGAGCTGGAGAGGCTGGGGCTAAGCCATCCCTGATCACAGGATGACCCCCACCTGAGTGGGATCAGGTGATGCCCATATGAAAAGAGCAGAAAGTTCCAGTGAAAGGGGGAAGCCCAGGAGAGTACAGCTATTTCTGTAGATACTTCAGGGAGCAAGAAGGCTCCTGAGTCAGCAGGGAAAAGGCTGAAGAAGCAGGGGAGATTGGAAGAAAGCTCCCAAAGCAGGGAGACCTGGGAGAGACTGTAAAGGCTGGCTGGGACAAAGATTGTGTGAGTTTGTGTTTTATGCTTTGGGTTAATCAGGAGAGAGACACTGATCTGGGCTTGAGGCACAGAGTGCCTGAGTGTACCAGAGGATTCAATAAAGTAGACCCCAAGAAGGGATTTGAGTTCTTAAAGGGTAGGGGGAGGGAAACTGAGCCAGGGTACCATAGAGTGACCTCTGGCCATGAGGGGGCACTGAGGTGGATGGCCAGCTGTATTACATGCACACACAGATCTAGTACATACCTTAATAACAGGTTTCAGAGTAACAGCCGTGTTAGTCTGTATTCGCAAAAAGAAAAGGAGTACTTGTGGCACCTTAGAGACTAACCAATTTATTTGAGTATAAGCTTTTGTGAGCTACAGCTCACTTCATCGGATGCATACTGTGGAAAGTATAGAAGATCTTTTTATACACACAAACCATGAAAAAATGGGTGTTTACCACTACAAAAGGTTTTCTCTCCCCCCACCCCAGCAGCATTTTTTCATGGTTTGTGTGTATAAAAAGATCTTCTGTACTTTCCATGGTATGCATTCGATGAAGTGAGCTGTAGCTCACGAAAGCTTATGCTCAAATAAATTGGTTAGTCTCTAAGGTGCCACAAGTACTCCTTTTCTTTTTGCAAATACCTTAATAATTTATTTTGAAAATACCATTCTTTGTGGTAACCTCTCTTTCCCCCCGTGCCCTCCCCCTTGTGGTATGCTCACAAAGAGGGAACTCAAACAAGAGAAGTCTGACATATAAGCTTTGATCCATACAACAGGAGATGATCTGTGCTGGTGGGCGGGGGTATATGCTTTCCCTTTCCAACACCTTACTGCACAAGTGACTGAGTGAAGCTTGGAGAGCACTGTGAAAATAACAAGCATTTCGCCTCCTTCTGACTATCCCATTCCTTTTAAGCCAGGCTTGAGATGCCATGTGCAAAGCATCCCAGGTACAAACATTGTTTTTTCACCTAAAGTGGGTATGTTACTTGGAAAAAAAGAACGAGGTGTACTTGTGGCACCTTAGAGACTAACGCATTTATTTGGGCATAAGCTTTTGTGGGCTAAAACCCACTTCATCAGATGCATGCAGTGGAAAATATAGTAGGAAGATTTTTTATATATATATGTGTGTGTGTGTGTTACTCACACTTACTTGTCAGCTGTTTGAAGTGGGCCATCCTGATTATCACTATAAAAGTTTTTTTTCCTCCTGCTGCTAACAGCTCACCTTAATTGATTAGTCTCATTAGCATTGGTATGGCAACCCCCATTTTTCATGTTCTCTGTGTATGTGTGTGTGTATATATATCCCTACTGTATTTTCCACTGCATGCATCTGATGAAGTGGGTTTTAGCCCACGAAAGCATATGCTCAAATACATTTGTTAGTCTCTAAGGTGCTACAAGTACTCATTCTTTTTGTTAATAAAGACTAACATTGCTACCTCTCTGAAGTATGCTATTTGTGTAACTATAAAGATAATGATTTTTTGCACTTTTAAATTTCTACAAGGAACAGTATGTTTGTTTGATTAAATCCCCCAGACTCTGGAAAATCTGGATCCACTTTGGTAAAAGCCAGAATGGTTACGTATTTATGCATCCATTCCACACAAGTTATATTTATGTCCAGTGCCATAGTATGGTGCTGCATATGGAGTAGTTTTGTAACCTATAGCTAAACCTCTTGGGGGGTGGAGGGCACTGTTCCCTCTAAGCTGGTGCGTGTGTGCATGTGCACACAGATCCTAAACCCCGTGCACATGGCAAAACACCGTGTGCACAAAAATTTGCACAGAAGTACAATTAGCACAGAAGAAATTTTTTGCACACATGGCCTGTCAAAAATTAGAGGGAACATTGGTGGAGGGGTGGGTGAAGGGGGCAGGGG
The DNA here is from genome assembly GCF_965152235.1 of Eretmochelys imbricata. Taxonomy (NCBI): domain Eukaryota; kingdom Metazoa; phylum Chordata; order Testudines; family Cheloniidae; genus Eretmochelys; species Eretmochelys imbricata. The sequence goes on from NC_135584.1 coordinate 23,504,442, forward strand.
AGAGGAGGGAATATAAGTCCTGTGGGTTTTTCTCCAGAAATTATCAATTGGCACACTAATCATCTTTAACTTGCTACTTTCAGCAGCTGGAAACCTTAGCTGGTCTGACTTCAGTGAACAATGCCAATATGACAAGCACAGGTGACAGGGGAAGCCTTCTGAGTGTCACTGGTATTTTATGGAGGGAGGATCCCTTTGAAGTAGACTTGAACTTGGGGCTGGGAGGTGAGTCTGGTAATGGGCTTACAGAACCCCCCAGCGCCTCCTAACAAGTAAGTGCAGAAGCTGAAGGTGGAGTATCATACTGCTCTTTCCAGCAACATTTGTTATCCTCTGAAGAGTATAGAGCCCTCCTCCTGACTCTGGGCCCCATAATGTAAAATGTTCGTGGGCACCCAGCATTGCACCAGCTCTCATGTACTGCCTTAAAACAAAGATGACAGGTATGTCCCACAGAGAACAGGGTTGCAATATTTGACTTGGCACAGATAAAAGGGAACACTTTTTGTTCTTTCCCCACACTGTACGGTGCTGCTTTTTCTTGAAGAAATGGTCAAGGAACCTAGCTGTTCAAACAAGATCTTGGTAAAGGAAAAGCAATGGGGACTGGCTCACACTGCGTTTATATTGGTTTCACACCATTGCTACTCCTTTGATTTCAATGGAGTTGCTGCTTCTGATTTACACTAGTAGCAATGGAGATCAGAATTAGGCCAATATGTTGTAAATCTAAAGTACATACTCAGTATGCGTATCGGGATTTATTGTAAATTCAGTTGAGACCAAACATGATTTCAGTACTTTGATTCTAGGACTTCTCTTTTGTGATAATGACTTGCATTTATTTACTGCCTTGTATCCAAGAACTGGGTATGCCCATTCACAACCTGTGGTGAACTTCATTTCTGGTGTCGGCTGGTGCAACTCTTTCGGTTCAGTGGAGTTAATCTGTTTGCATCAGCGCTGATTTAGTGCATGTGTGAGTATAAAAATATACACCATATCTATGCAGGTGATATCCATGTGATACATTTAACACATGTCTGTGCAATGTGGCACATAGCTTGTGATGAATTGCGCTGCTATGTGACCTACTCCCTGGGACATATTCTAATATTCCAAATCCCTGAGCAGCTCCAGGCAGCTGTCATTTAACAGCAACAAAATTCCTCCTTCTTCAGTCCCCCCACAGAATGGAATCTCCCTTGAATTACACCTAGCCCAGGACAGGTAAGATTCAATCCTGGGCCAATGACAGCTTTGGTAGAGATAATGTTACCCAGATTTGATATCCACATTTTAGGATGCTGTAGAAGTAGAAACAGGACAAGGGAGAGTCCTAGCTTCCTAACAGAAGACAGCACTCCATTCTAGCTCTGAAAGGGTGTGAGATACTGGATTTGAAAGTTTGGTCACCACTTCACCCGTCAGTGAAATGAAGTCACCCTGGGATGTAACATGGCAGCTATTCACCGGTGTCTAGTAATACTAGTGCTAGAAGCTTTGTCATATATTTTACAAGTCCCTTTGAACCCATTCCAAAATGGGAAAGAGGACCTCCAACTTTTCACTTCTAGAGACTTTAGATTATGATCTGGTTTGGGTCGCAAGTGAGGCCTTGGATTAATGTTACCACATTTCTCTAGCTGCATTGCTGGGTTACTCCTCAGACTAGGTGTGACATAGCTGCTATAGGAGATTGTGGGTGCTCTGTAGGGAGAGGCAAAGGAGTAGCCTTTTGGTGTGCACATCTCAAATTGCAAGTAACATGTCTGGTCTGGAACAGGTTGCATATTGCATGTTGAGATGAAGATCTGTGGGCAGTTTTGTGCTTATAACAAGAAAATATGACAGGCTAACAATCTGAAAACCAACAGGGGAAAAAGTCCATAGCTTGGGGATCAGCTTAATGCTATGACCCTGCGCATTGTCCTTCCTCTGTCTCCTATCCAGCTACTCATGTAGTCCTTTCCCATAGCAGCTGAGGACAAAGTTGTGTTGGACTTGACTTAACTCATTCACCAGGAACCAGATAGTGCCCCTGCATCCTGTCCTAGGGGTTTAATTAGGTATAGTGAAATAAAATGGAGAAAAGGAACATTAAGGCTGAATATCAAGGGAAGATCTGTCTGTGTTGAGACCTAGAGATGGTGGACTAGTCTTCCAAGGGAAGTCTTAATTATAGCCTGAGTCATTTAACACTGAAGAAGTCAAAACACTACAATATATTCTGTAGGGGAAACCCTGAGTGTGTACAGAGATTGATTCTCAATCTCCTGCATGTATAATGTCTTGGTTCCTCCATCTCTCAAAGTGAAATGGATACCCCAGATCCCAAATATGTTTAAGAGTCTTTGCTTAGTCCCTGCACAAGTACAAAACCCCCTGCTGTTACAGCAGGGCTGTGGAAGAGAAGCCCAAATTATAAACCTGTGAAGAAACTGTGAAGAGAGACTGATTGTCTTTTGGAGCTGTAACTTTTTATTTAAACAGTTGATGTTCAGGTTGAATTTTTATTTATTTTTTATGTGAATTTAACTGGCTCCAAACTCTTGTGTTCCTGAGAAGTAACAGATGATATGAAATGCCTGGGTCTTTCAATTCTATCCAATAAATATGCTATGGGTGTCTTAGGGCCTTTTCCAGCCTTGTGAGAGCAGCTGTTAGTCCTCTCTAGTGCCATGAAAATGTAACATGGTATATGAGTGCTAAGTGTTTGTTTATTTTATTCACAATTGGGCAAAAATTAGTAAGTTTTCATTCTGTGGTGATGCTATTCAGAGAGGGGAAACTACTCTCAGAGGAACTCTTAAAGAAATAACTACTCCATGCATTTTTGTTTCTCCTCTCATCTTGCAGTCTTTAAAATATATGATCATATAACTCCGGGTAATGTGACATTTCACTGAACCACTAACATACTGTGATAAGGGAAAGTAAGTACCATTTTTAAATCCTTGGATGCCTATATGCAATATTGTATACGTATGTTGTGAGACTTTGAATGAAAAATCTTAACAGAGTGTGAATGCAGAGGAGGTACAGAGTGAAGTTGGGGCATCTGGAGAATTTCTTCTTGATCCAAAGTGTATATTTCAGCATTGTGACATTACCCAGGGTACAATCGTGACTGATGAACAGCTGTGTCCCCTCAATTCTCCAACCCAGGGTGCCTCTAACACTGCTTCCTTGTCAGAGCTACCACTCTGGTCTGCTTACACTCAGCCTCCATCAGGCAAGTTACTCCTAGTTATATTCTATGAGTACTGTAGCCAGCCACCCTTGAATTACACTGCAGAGCAACACCAACAAAATCTCAGTTCCTGACTTTCCCCCAGAAATATACATCTTGTACTGCACAGCTGTCTCCTGGACAATACAAGCTCATACAAAGACTGTCATTTTATTAATAGAAAATGATATGCGCAAATCCTGTGATCCCTAATGGAGTTTCCCAAACACTTCAATCCAAATACACTGATATAGATAAAACAATAAAACAAGTTTATTAATGTCAAAAGATAGATTTTAAGTGACTACAAGTAATGAGGCATAAAAGTCAGAACTGGTTACAAGAGAAAAAAAAAGTAAAATGCAACTAATACCTAACTTAACAAGATAAGTGAAGTCAAAGCAAAGGTCTCTCTCACCACATGTTTCAGCAATCTTACTGACTGAACTTCTTTCAGTCAGGATCCCTCCCCGCATCCAAAGCTGGGTTTTTTTTTGTTTGTTTGTTTGTTTGTTTTTTTTTGGTTCTTCTGTTGTGGATGCCCTGGGTAGAGAGAAGGGAGGAATAATTTGGGGTATCTCCCCTCTCCTCTTCTCTTCTCTTGAGAATCCTCTCCAGCTGAGCTTCAGGAGACGAAAAGTTTTGTGCATGGGAAACCTCAGATGTTTTTGTCAAGATGTAGATTTTTCACCCACATCCTCCCTCCTGCCGAAGAATGGCCACCATCACCAGGTGATGGTCCATTTGATTTTGTTGACAGCTGGCTGAGGCAATGGCTAGCCTTTTGTCTCTGGGGAAATAGTTTGTGGCTGCTTCCCCCCACCCCCCAGAGTTGGAACACATCTTAGTAATAACATATACAGAGGAATCTCGTAACTGTACATGCAATTTTGGCACGCACATTTTACCAAGAAATTAATGATCAGCAAATTATGAGTTTTCAAATGAAACCTCACAATGCATACTTTGAACAAATTGATCATAGTCCTGTAAGAAGAGATGAATATAGGAGTACAGACTGTCACAAGCATACAAAAGGCCCACAGTGGTGCCAGCTCATGTGACTTTATTGTAAATTGCATGATATTTTGTAGTTTTTTCTTTATCATATGACTCCAAGAGCCATGGTTTTATTTGAGAATATCAGCTTTCATAGCGGTTTTTTTTTTAATATGCAAGTTTCTAGACCCCATGGTTGTGGAGAACAAAGCTTGAAAACATTACTCCCAAAGGTTTTCAAAACAGAAGACATATAGACATTTAAAAATAAAATACAGTCTAAAAGATTATTTTATTTTAAGCTCTTTGGGGGCAGGAATTATTATGCTCTCTGGCCAGTGCTCAGCCCCATGGGGCCTGACCAGGTGGAGTCCTCTAGGTTCTACCATGGCATAACTGTTAACAACACATTTTAAAATTTAATGCTTGTTTAAGAGAATCTCATTATTTGGAGTGGGCTGGCTCATGCTGTTTGAACACCTGAGGTTGGGAATATAGGGGTCTGTCTCAGCATAATAGAAAATAGGTGCCTTAAATTCAGTGACCTTTGCTGGTTCAGTTGTAGGCAATGTGGAAAAATTAGGCCTTTAGACTGATTGTGATAGGAGTTCTGGAATCCTCTAGTGCCCATCTCTCCCTCACTCTCCTTGCATCTAGGGTTGCCAACTGTCTAATTGCACAAACCCAAACACGCTTGCCCTGTCCCCTCTCTTGCTCTGCCCCTTCTTCAAGGCCCTGCCCCTGCTTACTCCAGCCCCCCTCCCTCCATTGCTCACTCTCCCCCACCCTCGCTCACTTTCACTGGGCAGGGGGTTCAGGAGCAGGCTCTGGGAGGGAGTTTGTATGTGGGAGGGGGCTCCGGGCTGAGCCTGGGGCGGAGGGTGAGGGGTGCAGGCTCTGGGAGGGAGTTTTGGTCCAGGAGGGGGCTCTGGGATGAGCCTGGGGCAGGGGATTGGGGTGTGGGGGTGTATGATGGTTACAGGCTCCAGAAGGGAGTTTGGATGCGGGAGGGGGCTCAGGGCTGGGGCAATGGGTTGGGGTGCAGGAGGGGATGCAGGCTCTGCGAGGGAGTTTGGGTGCATGAGGGGGCTCAGGGATGGGGCAGGGAGTTGGGGTGTGGGGTGCAGGCTCTGGGAGGCAGTTTAGGTGCACGATGGGGTGGGAGTTGGGGTGCAGGAGGAGGTGTGGGGTATGGGTTCTGGGAGGGAGTTTGGGTGCATGAGGGGGCTCAAGGATGGGGCCGGAGGTTGAGGTGTGGGGTGCAGGCTCTGGGAGGGAGTTTGGGTGCAGGAGGGGGCTGGGGCAAGGGGTTAGGGTGCAGGAGGGGGTTTGGGATGCAGGCTCCAGCTAGGTGGCACTTACCTTGGGTGGCTCCCGGAAGTGGCAGCATGTCTGGCAACAGCTCCTAGACCCGGGGCAGCCAGGTGCCTCTGCAGGGTGGGGGCAGCCAGGTGCCTCTGCAGGGTGGGCGCTGCCCCCGCCTGCAGGCGCTGCCCCCGCCTGCAGCAGTTCCCATTGGCCACGGTTCCCCGTTCCCGGCTGTCAAGGTTCCTTCCCCACTCTGAACTCTAGGGTACAGATGTGGGGACCTGCATGAAAACCCCCTAAGCTTATTTTTACCAGCTTAGGTTAAAACTTCCATGAAGTACAAACTATTTTACCTTTTGCCCTTGGACTTTATTGCTGCCACAAATATATAACAAGGAAAGAGCCCACTTGGAAATGTATTTCACCTCAAAATCCTCCCCAAACCCAACACCCCCTTTCCTGGGGAAGGCTTGATAAAAATCCTCACCAATTTGCATAGGTGAATAGAGACCCAAACCCTTGGATCGTCAGAACAATATGAAAGCAATCAGGTTCTTAAAAGAAGAATTTTAATAAAAGAAAAGGTAAAAGAATCACCTCTGTAAAAGCAGGATGGTAAATACCTTACAGGGTAATCAGATTCAAAACATACAGAATCCCTCTAGGCAAAACCTTAAGTCACGAAAAAGACACACAGACAGGCATAGTCATTATATTCAGCACAGCTTATTTTCTCAGCCATTTAAACAAAACAGAATCTAACGCATATCGAGCTTGATTACTTACTAAGTTCTAAGACTCCATTCCTCTTCTGTTCCCGGCAAAAGCATCACACAGACAGAGAGAGCCTTCGTTTCCCCCACCTCCTGCTTTGAAAGTATCTTGTCTCCTCATTGGTCATTTTGGTCAGGTGCCAGCGAGGTTATCCTAGCTTCTTAACCCTTTACAGGTGAAAGGGTTTTTCCTCTGGCCAGGTGGGATTTTTAAAGGTGTTTACCCTTCCCTTTATATTTATGACACCGGCCAATAGGCGCTATGGGGGCAGTGCGCAGAGACCCCACGTGGTCACGCCTCTGCCTAGGAGCCACTGCCGTGGGAGCAGCTTGTGGGAGCAGCGCAGAGTCAGGGAAGGTAGGGAGCCTGCCTTAGCCCTGCTGCACTGCCGGACTTTTAGCATCCTAAAATATCCCAGATTGGCTTCAGTAGTCACCAGGAGATTGAGCCTGATTCTGGGAGACTCCTGGCCAAAACAAGAGGGTTGGCATACCTACTTGCGTCGGCTTCAGTGGGAGTTAATGTATGTTGTAAGTGGGAAGAATCAGGCACCAGAAGTGCAAATAATCATAAAAATTAGATTGTAGGGGTGTGTGTGTGTGTGTGCACCTATAATTATATAATATTCAAAGACAAAATGCATAAAGATGGAGTTCAGGTTGAATGCATGTATCAGTAACTTAGGGGTAAAAACCCCATAAGGATGTAATTACCCTGACAGCATGTATTATAAACCCAGGAAATTTAGAGATAAGGTTGCACTTGAAAGAAATCCAGAAACGTTAAGGTGAAGAAATGCACAATTGCTGCACTGTAATGTTAAGTTCCTGTTGCAGTGTGTCTCATCAGTACAAGGCAAGATGAGAGGGACACCCATGTTCCTTTACTGAAACGCTCAACAGTTACTCTGTGTTCCAGCTTCTTCCCACTGAATGGCTAGATGGTTGCAAACAAACACTGTTTGTCTCCAAGTCATATTTTAAAGGGTAGTGCTGGAAGCTCTCCTGACTTCTTGTAGCTGTGAGGAAATTGCAGTGAATTGCCTTTACTTCCATTCGGACAGAAGTAGGTTCCATCGGTGGTGCTTCATTCTCTGCCCTGAGGGCTCTGTGTATGCAATTGTAGCAGGGTATGAATGGCCTTTGTTGATGTTAAAATCTGCTTACATGGAGTCTGTCCTGTTAACAAGACATAATTACACACTTTGTTCTTGTATGGCTTTGTGGCAGAAACACCGTCTTTATTCAACACATTTCCTTTTTGTTTCCTTGGAAGCTCAAATCTTGTTTTTTCTTATTTCTTGTAATACAAAGAATCTCTCCCTTTCTTTGGATCTACAACCAGAATGAAGCAACTATAATGCAAAAACTATTGTGGGGTTGGAAATGGGTATGTTGATGCAAGGATTGGGTGAATTACAAGAAAAAAAAAATCCTTTAAAAATATTTGTACTTACAGTATGCACTACAGCACTTACATTTTGCAGTAGCATAAAAATGTGACCATAATCATTCCCACAGAGAAGCTGTGATGTTTACTGTACATACAGTCAGAACATACAATGTATGTGGCCATATACCTACACAGATGCAACCGTTAATCAGCTAACCCACATACGGGAACATAACATGAGACCTTCTGCTTTAGAAACACAGGCCTCTGCAATGTGGACTAAAGGAGACTCTCCATTAGTTGCTAGTAGTTTTAAAGTTTATGATGCTGTCTTTGTATGCCTATAGCCACTGACAATCTCATTGATCAGACCCGATTCAGTGTGTGGAGTTAACACCATAAAGTTTGTGGCCCTCTGTAGGAATTGGAGGACCAATAAGTGTAGCAAGATGCACTTAATTAAAGTTCCAAGTTTAGAGGCTCTTTCTAGAAGTTTGGAGCCTGTCTATTGTTCTCTGCCTCCCAGCATAACATCAGAAGTGCTTCAGATCCCTTTCTGCAACATGTGAGTACAGAAAAAAAAATTAAAAAACAAACAAAACCCACTCCACCATACTGTTAAGAGAGGTAAGTTAGTGGGAGTTTTGAAAATAAAGAGAGATTTCACTGATGGTAAAAACAAACAAAATATGAGAGGTGAATCCAAGAAGCTTCCCAGGATTCGGAAGTTTATAGGGGAGTTACAAAATAAGACTGACATCCACAACTCCCTTTGCACTCCTAGCTCCATGATGTATCCTGATACTCTTGATGGGGAAAGTCAAAGAAGAATAGAAGATGAGGGGATTATTTCTGACCGGTATGCAGTAATGATTGTGATACCCAAGCCAGTAGCAAAATCCTCATTGGTATGAACTACACACAACTTAATTTAAAAAAAACATGTGGTGAAAGACACATGCTTCCTGTAGTCGACAAGATGTTAGTTTTACGATTTGGAGGCCAGAATATTCTCAAAGTTAGATGCCAAAGCAGGTTTCCAGCTGACTTCACCCTGAATGAGAGGAAAAAAATTGCGAAGGAACTGATAATAGTTGTAAGGAATAGACTTAGCAACAGCGAATTCAGGCTGATCCAGATGAACTGAAGGGGCTGCTTGCTGTACTTGGGCACCAGGACATTTCCAGTTGAACACCATTCATTTAACAAAGTTAAAAGCATTGAGAGATCTTTTAAATGGTCATAATAAGTGCATCCCGTGGAGTCCACAACAGAAAATCTTTAAGAAGAAAGAACTGGTGTCTCCACCTGTTTTGACTCAGCATTCAGTACACTTTCCAACTTTCCATATTCTCTGTGTATATATAAAGTCTGCTGCAGTTTCCACGGTATGCATCTGATGAAGTGAGCTGTAGCTCACGAAAGCTCATGCTCAAATAAATTGGTTAGTCTCTAAGGTGCCACAAGTACTCCTTTTCTTTTTGCGAATACAGACTAACACGGCTGTTACTCTAAAACCTTTCCAACAACAGTGGCAACTGTTGGATCTTCATTTTGGCTTAGGAGCATTGTTTGTTTGTACAGAAGCAACCAGTAGGAAACCAGACGCCTGTTGCTTTTATATCAAGAAGACTTACAGAACAGAGTGTTGTAGCAACCAGGCAAGGTACTAACAAACTTCAACGGGACTTTATTTTTAAAGTGGAAACCTCTTTACCAAGCTGCTGCTGCACCCTCGGTAGCTCTCACTCAGCCTCCTCAACTCCCCCCCCTTCCTGTTTCCTGTCCTTTCAGACCCCCAACAACCAGTGCTCCCAGTTCTAATAATTACAAGCAGCATCTAAACACCACATGCTCTTAAGAAACTCTCCAAATTAAAATAAACAGTGTTGTTCTAACCACAGGAACAAATATGAAACAAGACACTATACTGTTGGCAGAAATATTACACTGAAAACACTGTAGATACTACATAATAGTGTCTAGTCCAGACAGGTGGCCGTCTGGGTCTGACAGGGCATCTCTCAAGGCCCGGTTCCAGTGCAATGTCTTGTTGTGTTGATACTATGGTGAAGTCATCCAATGCAGCCTGAGTGTTGGCAAAATCTCCTCTTGATGCATAGGCAGGTGCAAGATAAGAAGCATTCCATATCCGCCCATCAGAAAGTCGATAGGTGTAAGGTCCCTTCTTCTTTATGATTTTAAGAGGAGCTGTGAATTTATGGTCCCTTTTGTGTAAAATTCCAGGTTTTCATATCCTAACGAAGGAACCACAGTCAGATTTTGATTCCTTAGCACCCCACCTCTTGTCTGTGAAAGCCTTATACTTCGCTTGGTTCTGTTCAGCTGTTTTTCTCACATCATCCTTGGTTGGGGCATCAGGTTGTGCCTTTAACAATCCAGCAATGTTCAGTTTAGTATTCATCTGTTTCCCATGCAGTAACTCTGCGGGTGATCTTTGCGTTGTGGCATGTCGTGTAGCCTGGTATGCTTGCAAGAAATCAGTAGTGAAGATTATCCACAATCGCCCTTCCAGTTTAGCCATTTGCAAATTCCCTTTCAAACTTCTGTTAAACCGTTCGATTTCCCCATTGGCTTGAGGGTAATATAGGGATGACCTTCTGTGTAAAATGTTCCTCTCTGCTAGAAAAGTTTCAACTCCAGGGAAGTAAACTGACTACCATTATCTGAAACCAGTTCTTTTGGGTTACCTTCCCTGCTAAAAACTGAAGAGAGGAACTTAATTACTGTAGCAGAAGAGATTTGTGATGTAAACGCTACCACAGGGCATTTACTGAAATAGTCTATTAAAGTGATGGCATAACGGCAGTCACTTGGAGCAGTATCAAAGGATCCTACAATGTCAATTGCCACTTTTTCCCATGCAGATTCAGGAAGAGAAACAGGCTGTAATGGAGGGGTTCATGTCACTGCTGTCTTATGCATTTGGCAAGTGACACAGGATTTTATGAGTGCTTCAGTTTGAGAGTCCATCCCTGGCCACCAATACAGATCTCGTAGTCGTTGTTTGGTTCTGACAATTCCTTGATGAGTATCGTGTGTCAGGTGTATGAGTTTGAACTGTAATTCTTCTGGCACAAGTACCCAGTGTGTACCTCGTAGCACACAGCCATTAAGCAAAGAAAGTTCATCCCAAACTCTAAAATAAGGCAGCAAAACTGGGTCAAGGTTTTTAGGGTTAGTGGCCCATCTCTTTGTCAGAAATTCCCATAGTTTTTGTTGAATTGGACACACTGAACAAGCAGCTTGAAATAGTTCTTTTGTAACTGCAGTAAGAGTGATTGTAATAAGCACAACTACTACATCCTCATCCTCCGGTGGGCCATCTGGTGAAGGCAAAGGCAGGCAAGAAAGGCAATCAGCTACCACATTTTGGTTTCCAGGCTTATATTCCAGTTCATAATCAAAAGAGTAGTCTTGCAGACCATCTAGCAATACGATATCCTGCTCTTCCTAGTCCTTTTGTGGTGAGCAACATCGTCAAAGGGCTGTGGTCTGTGTGCAACTTGAACATGAGGTCCCACAGGTAAGTTCTCCATTTTTCAGTAGCCCAGACACAAGCAAGTGCTTCTTTTTCAACTGTAGAATATTTTCTCTCAGCATTACTTAGTGTCCTTGAAGCAAATGCAACAGTCCTCTCTTTGTTGTGCTCATAAAGTTGTGTGAGGACAGCCCCAAGTCCATAATCAGGAGCATTAGTAGTTACAATTGTGGGATATGCAGGACTGAATAGTGCAAGTAGTGGACAATCAAGCCTTTCACCGTTTCAAAACTAGCTTGTGCATCCGTTGTTCACACTAAGGTTGAACTTCTCCATAGTAATTCTCATAACGGTTCAATGACAGAAGCATAATTGGGAATGAATTTTGCATACCAGGAGGTAAGACCCAAGAAGGAACGTAAAGTTTGCAAATCTGTTGGAGGAGCAGCATTTGAAATTGTCAGGTTATGATCTGGATCAGGTTTCAGTCCAGCCTGTGAAATTGTATGCCCCAGAAAGGAGAGTTCAGTTTGTCTAAATTTGCATTTGGACCTATTGAGCTTGAGGCCTGCTTTGCTGATGCAGTTTAGTACAGACCTCAGGTTATTGTCATGCTTCTCAGAAGTATTTCCAAACATGATAATATCATCCAGATAGCACTGAACTCCATGTTGATTCTTCATAATCAATGACATCATTTTTTGAAAGACACTTGGGGCAGATGTGAGATGGTATGGAACACGTTTAAAACGAAATAGTCCCTCATGTAATAAATGCTGTGAGGTCTCTGCTATCTTCATGCAATATAACCTGGTAGCATGCACTCTGCAAATCAAGAGTAGAAAAGATCTTTGCTCCACGGAGTTCTGCAAATACTACTTCTATGTGAGGAAGAGGATGGCTGTCAATCACAATAGCTCTATTTGGCTCCCTTAAATCCACACAAAGGCGAATGCATCCATCCTTCTTCTGCGTCACTACTATAGGTGAAACCCATTCCGAGGAGTCAGTCTCTTCAATAATGTCCTTTTGAACAAGTTTTCTAAAACAAGCCTCTGAAACAGCTTCCCTGATTGAAAATGGTAAGTGCCATAACTTCTGTCATACATGCATCACATTATTCCACATTTTAACTTTATGCAGAAACCCATGAGCACAGCCGAGTTTCTCCTCAACCTGGTGTTGGTTCCCAGCTGAAACTGGTGTGTGTAGCGCAAGAGTGCTTTGCTGAGGAAGGTCAATTCGTCCATTAACTACCCTGAGATTTAAAGCAGCCAATAAATCTCTGCCAAGGATAGGAGTGCCTTTGTGGACAATGTAGAACTCTGCAGCTACACAGCAATCACCAAAAGTAACTATTGCTGGCAGGCAGCCATGTACTGGAATATGGTGTTTCAAATAGCACACCAAGTGAAGTTTGGGTTCAGTAAGAGGCACATCTTTAAAGTAATGCAAATAGATGGAATCGGGTAGTATAGCTGCTGCTGAGCCAGTGTCCAACATTAGCTGAATAGAGTGTGATTTGCCTGAGGGTATGGCGGAAACGTTAACAGTGCATTTTATTTGTTCTGGAATATGTGCAGTAGTGATCTTGTCTACGTTCGGCACAGTAACGTCTGGTATTGTAACTGCATGCGCCTGTTGATTGAACTGGCTACTGCCACATACTTTAGCAAAATGCCCAATCTTTTTGCAATGATTGCACTGAGCTACTTTTGCCAGACATCCTGTGTAGCTTGCAAGGTGTTGTGGGGATCCACAGCGAAAGCATGCTTTTACTGTATTTTGAATTTGCTGGTTCGGTGGTTTTTCATTAGTTTTCCTCTTGTAATTGTTTGTCTGCAGCGATAGTGAACTTTTCTGCAAAGGAGTCACAGCCTGGACTGTGCCTCCTGTATCCATGCTCATTATTTTGGCTTCAGCTGTAGCTGACCCAACCTGAGTAGCAAAGGTTATTGCTTTTTCTAGTGTAAGTAGTGGTTCTAGAAGTAAGCATTCTCTTACATGAAGCATAGTTGTTTTCTCAATGAGCTGGTCTCTAATCATCTCATCTGCCATATTCCCAAAGTCACAATCAGACTCTTAGGGAAGCAATATTCTGCATTATAGTCTCCCCTGTTTTCTGCTCACGCTGGTGAAATCTGTAGCGATTAGCGACTACATTCACTTTTGGCACAAAAAAGTTCTTTAATGCAGTGAGTGCAGTCTCATATTTATCATCTGCACGGGGAAAAGTGTAAAATATACACTGCCCTTCTGCTCCAAGGCAGTGGATTAGCAGAGCATGCTTTCTTACTTCAGAAACCTCTGTAGCACTGATTGCAAGCAGATAAGTCTCAAACATATGGATCCAGGCAGTAAAAGCAATTGGAGGCTCACCTGGGCTTTGCAGAAAGAGTGCAGGTGGGTTCAGAGGCAGAAGATCCATCCTCGTCGCCAAAATGTTGTAGCAACCAGGCAAGGTACTAAGAAAATTCAACAGGACTTTATTTGTAAAGTGGAAACCTCTTTACCAAGCTGCTGCTGCACTCTCGGTAGCTCTCATTCATCCTCCTCAACTCCCCCCCCTTCTTGTTTCCTGTCCTTTCAGATTCCCAACAGCCAGTGCTCCCAGTTCTAATAATTGCAAGCAGCATCTAAACACCCCACAGAGCTATGGCAAAGAAGAAGTTATAGCAATGAGTTGGGCCTGTGAATGGCTAAGGGCTTTTAGTTTAGGCTTCTTTAAAATAGAAACAGACCATAAGCATATAGTGAATGGCCCTCTTGGGTTCATATCCAGCAAATGGTGGCCTTTCCCCCTGCCACTCCCTCCTGAGAGACAAAGGTTCTAATTGTCTGTTGCAATTTTCTTTCAAACACATCCCAGGAAAGGCACTTATAGCAGCAGCAGGCATTGGATACAGAGCCCTGAATAAACTGTTCATTATCCTATCTCTATCTCTATATCGAGCGAGAGAGAGAGAGAGTGTGTATCAAGGTTTACAATGACTTTGTGTAGACAGCAATTTCAGTATCAGCCAGACAACTTCAGCAAATTAGAGATGCACAACTAAAGAGCCTTGCCTGAAATCTGCCTGACTCTGCCAAACCGGATAGCGTCAAAAGAAGAAACCTCCAATGTGTCTGCTACGTGGTGACAAGACCCCAGTGACCTTCCTATGGCTGATGGCCTGCTTATGAAAGTACAGCAGATTGTTATGCATATGTTACTTTGGAAAGAGATGCTTTCCAAAACTCTCAGAGGACATGTGGCTAGGACCGAACAGATAAATTCATGCCATAGGAGAAGACTGAGCTTGTATGCAACATGGAAAAAAACAACCACCGGAACCATTGCTCTCTGCAGAGTTACCTGACCGACATTGGTAATGAGTAACAACAGATTTGTTTCTCTGGAATGGAGACACAGGCATTATCATAGAGGACTTTCTTCAGATGTAGTGAGTTAGCAAAGCTTGCAGAGATCTCCTCTGCACAAGTCATACAGAAACTAAAATCCATTTTTGCAAGATATTGCATTCCTGAAGTCCTCAGTTTATACCATCAACATTTCATAGCATTTGCACAGGATTTTTAATTTTGGATATCACCCTAGTAGCCCACTTTAAAAAGGCAGCAAGGGGCTCATACAAAACACACCTTTTTGGAGGTGGAAGGGTGTTCATTTTGATATTTCCTCTGGCAGAATTTCTGTTGAGATGATGAGTTAGGACACCTCTCTTCCTGGTACTGATTCAGCTTTAATCTAAGAGGTCCAATGTGGAGGGACTCCAAAGGAAAAGTGCTGCAATAAAGACTTAGCCGACTTCAGTGTTCACACAGTACAAAATATCACCAGAGCTCAGCTCAGGATGGAAGATATGGCTCAAGATGTAGGAAACACTTCTGAAATCAAAGGCAATTCCCATGTCTCAGAGTAGTGATTTCAAAAGGATTTCTCCTCCATAATCAGATATATTCCCACACAGCAAAGGGACTCTTGAGCCTTGCAAGTACCATGATAGAAAGTGAGGCCATTGTACAGGAAACTCTCTGTAAGGAAGCTCTTCAGAAGTGAAGGTAACCCACAGATCTGTGTGTGTTCCGTATCCCCCTCTCTGCCTGATCCATAGAGGACGTGAATCTGTTAGAGCTCTTGGCTGTAGTATTTAGTTTTCATATACAGCTGAAATTGCTGTTCAAACCTTTTCCAGGCATATTCAGCATGTCACCTAATTCTTGGGGTGCAGTTGTACAGACTCTGTAGCAGCCATTGCAATATGACCACCCACTGGGTTTTCTTGCATGCTATGCCTTCTGCTCCTGGTACCATATAGTATTCTGGTGGTGATCAGATCAGTGTCATGACAAACACTCCTATTATGAACTGGAACTATGTTCAGAAATATAGTAACAACACTTCCTACTGCTCCATATAGCTGCAGCCTGTGACTGCTTTGTCCTGGGCTTCCTTGTTTTTTTTCCCCCCAGCAGTAAGTGTGTCCCAGGAAACCGAAGATTGCATTTAGAGTGCACAGGAAGTGTCATCTCTACACATCCTAACTTATTCTGTAGAATGGCAACTACAGAGCCTGTCAGTTGAGCTCAAGCTGTAGAGACTTATGCTTCTATCAGTTTGATCGCTTTGTCAGCCAAGATACAGCCGTCACAAGAATGCCGCATGGAAGACTGGTAATTCCAATTAAAATACTTGATATTTAGAAAAGGGCTATCTATATTCAAGCATCGAAGATATATCAGTTTAAATAGTTTTGAGAGTAAGACTTCACTGAAGCTGAAAATATCCATAAAGCCTTCGATCCTCCACCTGCTAGAGAAATTCAGGAAGCATTGTAATGAGGACTTGAACAAAGTCTAGAGGGGAATGCCGGATTCAGGAGGGTTCTTTCCTAGGAGCTTGGTGCTGAGCCCACCAAGGGAAGGCATAGCAATAGTACACAGACCAGCAGAGCTGGGCTGCACTGTATGAGATGAGGGCTTGGATGTGTGCAGTCTCATCTCTCTTACTACCAGGGTGAAGCAGCTTGCCAAGCTGATCCTTGTGACTTTCATAAGACAGGACATTAACCCTGAGGCCTCACATTATTGTTAACAAAGACAAGGAGCCAATGTAATTGAAATACATTCCCAAGAGCACAGTGTGTTCAAATAAATGGCATCTAATAACGTGTAATGCACTTCAGCATAGCATGACCTTTATCTTCACTCCAAGCAAGATTGCCTGCCCTAGTGTTGTTCACTGTATTCGTTATTAGCCTCTCTTTCAGTCTCTCTTCCTATTGGCTTTCTTTTTGATATCCTGTCTAATTAGCATACAGAATAACATTCTCATTATAGTGCTGTAGCTGTGCATAGCACCTTATACACGGAAGAAGACATGCTGCTACCCAGAGCAGCTTACAATCCAAGTGACCATTAACAATGAACACTTGGACACATTTTTTGCACAAGATGACCTACAGAGTATTTGTCATCAGCAGTCAATGGAAAAATGACATTGCTCAGAATAGATTAACGGAGAGAGCACGGTAGGATCAGCCTTTACATGGGGCTAAGTTGAGCAAAAGAGCCCATATAGTATACCTGCATCAGGTTGATTGCGAATTATTGTACTAAAGTAAGTGTGTGTGTGTGTCACATACCCACCCATGCAATCAAATCTGCCAAAATGAATCCATTCTTCCAAAGTGATCTCTTGTATTGCCTTGATTAGGGCTGTGAGATTTCGTAGTTGACTGGGAGCTCGTTGGTTTTTTAAAAGGGAACTGAAAAAATATTTTACCCAAGCAGACATGACAGCCAGGCAGTGCGTTATTGAAGCATTTAGACAGCCACAGCAAAAAAGATGTGATCTTCCTGTCTGACACAGAGAAATGGCACGGCATGATTTGAAAGCAACTTGGCAATGTATAAAGACTTAAAACCCTTGGTGTGAATGATCTCAGTTTAGAGAACTAGTGCTGGCTTTTCCAGATCTTGGAAATCACTAGTAGAAGCAGTTTTTCAGAAGGCCTCTGTCAGGGGACTATAAAGCAGTAATCTGTTTTAAATAAGCAGTTTTTGGATGGTCTTATAATGACTGCACACCTGGGAAATGTTCTCTTTCTGCATATTGGAAGCTGGTCTGCCAATGCTTTTTACAGCAAATGATTCAACTATGTTAGGAACTATCAGGAAAGGGATAGAAAATAAGAAGTTTAATGCCACTCTCTAAATCCCTGGTGCACCCACATCTTGAATACTGTGTCCAGTTCTGGTTGCCCCTCTCAAAAAGGGTATATTGGCATTGCAAAAGCTTCAGAGAAGGGCAACAAAGATGATCAAGTGTATGGAATGAGGAGAGACTCTACGACGAGAGACTAAAATGACTAGGGCTGATCAGCTTAGAAAAGAGACGACCAAGGGATGGATGAGATAAAGTCTCTATAAAATCGTGAATGGTGTGGAAAAGATGAATAGAGCACTGTTACTTAGCTTTCCCCACAATACAAAAACCAGGGATCTCCCAATGAAATTAATTGGCAGCAGATTTAATACAAACAAGAGCAAGTACTTTTTCCTCACAGTTGCACAATTAACTGGTGTAACTTATTTACATGGGATTTGGTGATGGCGAAAAGTGTAACTGGGTTCAAAAAAGAACTGGATAAATTCATGGAGGATAGGTCCATCAATGGTTATTAGCCAGGATGGTCAGGGATATAACACCGTGCTTGAGGTGATCCTAAATGCCTGGCTACCAGAAGCTGTGTGCGAAGACCAAGGTGGATCACTCCAAGTGCCCTGTTGTGTACCCTCTCCCTGAAGCTCTAGTATTGGCCACTGTAGGCGACAGGTTGCTGGGGTAGATGGACTATTGGTCTGGTTTAGTATGGCAGTTCGTATGCACTCTCTTTGGAGGTGATTGTGGAAAAGGGGGAAATCTCATTTTAAGAATAGCTTTATGATCTTTTAGTATTCTGGGCCAAGGGGCTGTAGGCCTGGCAAACGGGACTTTAATGTCTATCAGCTCTAGAACAGTATCTACAGAAATAAAGGTATATTAAGTTTCCTTTCCTATAACTGTGTATGTATCATGGGAAATAATCCTTCGTGGTCAGGTGAATGGATTAAATCACCTAATAATACCTTCCCATCTCTAATAGTTATCATCCCACAATGTTTTATAAACACGTTTTGTTTACAGTGGTTACCATTTTAAAAAAAATCAACAATTAGCACATTATATTGTAAGCTCTTCAGGACAAAGACAGTTTCTTAATATGTTTTTGTACATTGCCTAGCATAATGTGCTCCAATCTTGGTTGGGGTTTTAGATGCTACCGTAATGCAAATAAATAATAATGATAGTCACACACTTCTCTACACTCAAGTGGGTAATAATTAGGGGTATCTCATGAACTTTGTTGCAGAACAATATTTTTTTTAAAAAATAAGACCACTGTACAGCACGTTCTTTAAGATAACTTGCATACTGTAGAAACTTAGCACTGAAGATTATCAGTTAATTTATTTCTTCTTCCTATTTAAATATGCAAAGTTGCTAAAGACTATCTTTGCCTTAAATATCCCTGGGCTTCTTTTGTCCTAATTTATTCCATATTTCCAATTAGGCTGCAGGTTGTCAGAAGAGAAAGTTACATCTCTCTTTCTGCTCTGTTTAGGAGTAAAACAGACTCCTTCCCCAGATCAGATACAACCCCTATGGTGGCATGGCAAATCCCTTGGAAGCCACACAGACGTCTTATAGATTCTCATCTCACAGCTCTTACTGAGGCAAAACTTCCACTGACTTTAGCAGGATCAGCCTCTCAGTAATGAGATGCATGATGGGGCCCAGAGGGGTTAGCCGCAGATGATTATGGGTATTTGGAATCCTGGGTTGTGTTTAGATTTTTCAAGCAACAGAAAATACAATACCGAATCTGAAGGGGCAAAATGAAAGAAGGAAGAGAAGAATAGAATCCTGGGGCTTGATTCCACTTGCTCATGCCAGTAACTCAACTGGAATCGATGCAGTTAAATTGGGATAAGTAAGCACAGAATCAGGCCCTTGCTATTGAGAGATTCCTTCAGCTCCCAGAAAGCCTGCTAAGAAACTCCAGTGCAAGGAAACTGTTTTACATTTTGGGAACTGAAGAAAGGATCAGTTTAAGGCACTAAGCCTGTCTTGGCCTTCAGATGTAACCCTACTGTGCATTATTTCAGGTTAACAACTCATTTGTTATTGCTTAGTCTTCTGTTTGTGTTGTAACTCTGGGAGATGAGGATTCATTCGGATTCTTGAAAAATCCTCATGGCTGATTCACCGTCACCCACACCAGCTATTGATGAATTAATTATAAGCTGAGATAATGGATAAGAACAGTGTGACATGCAGGGATAGAGTCCCTGAGGGGAGGGGGGAAGGGAAGAAATAGGACAGGAAGTAAATGAAGAATGATGTAAGATCTAGTCAGAAGTACAGGCCTATGTTCTTTCCTGGATAGATATATTATTTCTTAAATTGAGTAGACCCCTAGTTCCTGATCCTACATGGTGCTAAGTGCTCCCTTCAAGGCGTGGAATGTCCTCAGTTCTCAGTGACTTCCAGGTGATGCTCAGCCCTTAGGTGTTGATAAATGTCCAGTCATATGTCCATTGGAGAGCCAAGAAACTGTCTCTTCATAAGAGGCTGAATTTTTTTTTTCACTCTGCAGGCTGACTCTCCTGAGGTCTCTCCTGATCTCTCTGTGCAGTTGCAGATATTCCCTAATTTATATAGGTAAAGCATTCCTTTGAGATGGTACGCCGCCTGAACTCTCAATGAGATGAGCAGGATTTGAGGGTACTCAGCACTGCACAGAAGTACTTGGCATCTTGCAGAAGCAGGCCTGTAGGGAGCACAGAACAGACACTAAGGCCAACATTTTCCAGCCGGGCCACTGATTCCAAATGCCTCACTTTTCGGGCACCCAACTTGAGACTTTTTAGATTTTTAGAAAGGCTGAGTGCTTTCTACTCCAGCTGAAGTTGGAGGGAGCATCAGGTCCTTGGAAAATCAGGTATGCAGTCTAAAAACTGGGCACTTGAAATTAGCTGCTGCTTTTTGGAAAATTTGTTCATAAGAGATCTGTGGAGAGGAGAATTTAGCCTTAAATTTAGTAGGCTTAACATTTTTGTGCTTTTTGTGTTCTTTTGTTTTTTGTTTCGTCTTGTTCAAGAGTCACTGTGAATGTCTTTTGTTTATATAGGCAGTGAGTGGGGTTTCAGATCCTGGTGGTTCATGTGTTATAACAAACTACCAAACATCTATATTCAGCCTTTAAAAATTAATTACCGCACATAGTATTTGCCATGTGAAGGAAGGGTACTTGCATGGTAATCACAATATCATTGGAGAGAAATAGATTGGTCTTCGGTGTGCAGTAAATTAATAACACCTGTTGAGCTAGCTGCCTCCTGTACTGAGTTATTGTTGCAGAGACTGATGTATTTAGAGGTGCTAGCAGCAGGATATCCCGTGACTGCAGCTGGAGTTGTGGGGACTCAACACCTCTGAAAACTAGGCCTGCAGTATCTAGAATTTAATACACTGTATATATTTTCCCTCCTCACTGAGGAGGTATTGAATTCAGGAAGTTGGGATTGGAGCAAACTCCCTTTTGCAACCGCCTGCTCCATCAGACGAGGAAAGAAGCAGAGAACACAAATCTCCAGCTTGGGCTTTTGGTGCCAGGTTTTTTGACAGTTTAGTCATGACTCATAAATTCAATCATTCTGATAAATAATTTAACTTTGAGGACTCAGAGTATAGCCTTGGTGCTCTGAAAGGGCGTGCTGGTTGGATTAAATTCTGAACATGTCAGCGGAGGAACAAATAATCTCTCCCCTCTCTTCCTCCCTCCTGCCATCCTATTTTGAATGCTGCAGACATCCAGTTTTCCAGATACCAGAGCATGAACCTTTACCATCTCTGTCCAGTCAGTGGTCACACTACATCTTTGTCTGTCAAAGTGCCAGCAAGAGGCAGCTAGTGTGAGGCGCTTGCTGATTGCTACTGTTCTTAGATCTTGAGAAGAGGAGGAAAAAACCTTGCTTCTGTCTTTTCAGCAGTTTATATTTCTCTGTGCTGTTGCCTTCACTGACAGGGCCTGCAAGAGGATTGGACAAACTACTATGGTCCACAACCAAGGACCTGTATTTCCTTTATTTTGCAATTTCTTTTTCCCCTCCAACCATTTCCTCCCCCTCCCCTGGTCCCACACTTCTGCTCCTAAATATCGACAGTGGTGCTGTTGAGAATGCCTTTAATGCTTTGCTGGCCAGGCTTGCATGGGACTGTGAAACTTTAATGGTATTAATTAATATCATTAAGATGATATTGCCTCATTACTTTTAATGTTAAGCCTAAGGTAATAGTTAATGGTGCTGCACTGTATTTTCATAAAATTACTTGTAGTAATTAAGGAAAAAATGTGGGGTGTGTGGGGAGTTCAGATGTGGAAAGCTACAAAGAAATCCAAACCTAGCTTGAGTGCAATGACTCTGGTTTTTTTTTTTTTATTATTATCCTCGGTCATGTGGTTTGATAAGTCTGTGCGTTCGTGTTCTCTAGCTCTTACACCTTAGCCCAAGAGACCAATTCTGCACTTTAAGTACACAGGTGTCGCTCTCATCAACTCTGAGGCAGTAGCATTGATGTAACTGAGCACAGAATGGGGCTGTAGGTGTTAAAGAAGAACAGAATGAGTCTGATTCCCCCTTCTCAAAGGAGAATTAATCTAACTTGTTTGCAGTATTTTGTTGTGGTGGTGAACAACATAAAGATCTGAGGATTGGTTTTCCATTCCCATCCCTCTTTTCCAGGAACTTTATTTGCATACAGATGCTAATACAAGTGTGTGTGTGTGTGTGGGGTGGGGGGGGGATGTCCCTCAGACTTGCCAAAGATATTCCTTTTTGGATCCATAATGAGAATGGAAACTCACATATGAGCTGTGGCATGGGATGGGAAGGAGGGGGCAAATGTTTGGTCTTAAGCATATTTGAAATTATTTATGGAGCTATTTGGTTCCGGTCTTCCTCTCACTATTCCTGTGATTCAAAATTGGGTCATTAGGGTTTCTGCTGACCTTGTAAAGATTGGATCATCCCTTACTCTTTGTCACACTGATCCCCATTCCTTCTAGCAGGCATTTGCTGAGATTTTTGCAGACTCCTAGACTGATCAGAGGGTGAATGGCTTTGTGACACTCTACACATTGGCCAGCAGTCAGCATATTTTCCTTTCCATATCCTTTTCCTTCCAACAAGGCCAAGGCATTCATGTTAGCAGCCATGCACACATCACTGCCTTATCTATCTAGGTCAGATGTTACTATGCCCATGATTTCTTGTGCCACCTGCTCTGCATGGTGAATATTGGCTTCACTTTAGGCAGCATTGTACTAGAAAACCAGAAAGCATTTTTCTGAAGCCCTTGTTTATCCTGGGTCTGATCCTTCTCTTGCTTAAGATGTGGTAAATCAGGAATAACTCAAGTCAGTGGCATTAAACTGGTATACCTGCATATCTGACTCATGTATTTCTCTGCTGTGAAGCCTCTTTTTTTGCACTGGAAAGATCTGTATGAAGTGGAGGAAGATGGGTAGAAAAAAGAAGATTCTCCAGTTTGAATCAGGATAGTTAACACCAAGCAACAAGGTCAGTGGAGACGGAAAGAGTCATATTCCCCTTCATTTCTGTCCACACCCCAAATATTAATGCAAGTACCACCACCTACTCCTTATCCCAAAGCTGGAGCGCTAACCCTCCTGCTTCATTTCAGTGCTGGTATCTCATTACAGAAGATGCACCTCTCTCCCAAAGTGATCTCTGTTCATTTGTGGGCACCTAAGTTTAGAAAAGGAACATAAGGTCTCCCATGCCAAATCAAACCATTGCTTTCTCCAGTCCAATATCTTGACAGAGTGTGGCTAATATTTGAGGACATGAAGACAGGGAAACAAACGTTAGTAAAAATTAATCAGTTGTATAATATTGTATGTGCTTGGTATATGTTGTCCTGACTCCTCTTATAATCACCATGCCCTAAATGATGTCTCTGTTAGTATTTAATTGGAGGATATGGCACAGTCTCCATTGGTAGACACCACTCAGAGTTGCTCAGGCGTTTAGCTTAATTTGGGAAGGGTGAGATACTACTGGGTAAGGAAGGGGTAGTTGTGCCTTTGGATCTCTCCTCTTTTTAAAGTAGGATGTCTGCTTCAGAAAAACAAACTCTGAGAGCTAGTAGAGAAGGTCCTTGGGAAGAAAAATCTAAGGGAAAAATATTTTCAGGAGAACTTGCAGTTTCTCAAGGACACCATATTAAAGGTGCAACTGCAAACTATTCTGATGCAAAAGAAAGATAAGAATAGTAAGAGGCCAATATGGTTCCATAAAGAGGTCTTTAATGACCTGAAAATCAAAAATTAATCCTACAAAAGCATAAATGTGGATGAATTGCTAATCATGAGTACAAACAAATAGTACATGCATGTGTGGGGACAAAATCAGAAAGGCTAAGGCACAAAATGAGTTACGCATAGCAAGGGACATGAAAGGTAATAAGACAAGGGTCTATAAGTATATTAAAAGCTTTTATTAGTTGGCATGTTGGGGGAATGGAGGCTGCCAGTAAGTGAAAAATTCTGGTTAACTAAGAGGGAGGACGTTTGTGTGTGGGAGGGGTGCAGGGTCGGGGCACAGGAGGATATGTGGGGAGCAAGCTCTGGGAGGGAGTTTTGTGGGTGGGAGGGGGCTTGAGGCAGGGGCTTGGGGTGTGGGAGGAGTTTTGGAGTGCCGGATCCAGGGGGCACTCACCTCACGGGGTTCCCCTCAAGTGGTGACCTGTCCCTGCTGCTCCTATGCGGAGGTGCAGCAGGCAGCTCTGCATGCTGCCTCCACCTGCAGGCGCTGCCCCCGCAGCTCCCATTGGACGTGGTTCCCGGCCAATGGGAGCTGTGGAGCCAGGGCTCGGGGTGGGGGCAGCGTGCAGAGTTGCTTGCTGCATGTCCACCTAGGAGCAGCGGGGACAGGTTGCCATTTGTGGAGGAGCTGCCTGAGATGAGTGCCCCCTAGGTCTGACACCCCGAACCCACTCCTGCACCCAAACTCCCTCCCAGAGACTGTGCCCTGCACCCCCTCCCGTCCCTCAGCTGCCAGCCCCGTGTTCCCTCCTGCCCTCCGAACCCCTAATGGCTGTTCCTCCGCCTAGGAGCAGCAGGGACATGTTGCCACCTAGGGAGCCATGCGGAGCCACGTAGGGAACCTGCCGGCCCCACACCAACCAGACTATAAACTGGACTCCTATGAAGATTAGAAATGCTGGTTTATAGAGCTTTCTGGTTGGTACAGGGCTGGATAACACAGCTTTTACTGTACATTAGGACTAACAGGAAGATGAAGGAAAGTGTAGAGGCTCTTTATTTAGTGAGGAAGAAGAGACCATAACAGATGTCTAGAAGGCTGACATGCATAATGCCTATTTTGCTTCAGTCTTCACTAAAAAAGATCAATTGTGACCACATACTTACCCCAATTAAGGTTAACAACAAGGAAGAAGGCCAAAGGCAAGCCAAAATAGGGGAAACAGGTAAAAAAATATTTTGATATGTTAAATGTATTCAAGTTGGCAAGGTCTGATAAAATTCATTGAAAGGTGTGGGCGCAATCTTGAAAGCATTATCAATTATCTTTGAGAATTTATGAAGGATTTGTGAGGTTCCAGAAGACTGGAAAAGGGCCAACATAGTTCCTATCTTTAAAAAAGGGGAACGAAGAGGACCCGGGGAGTTGTAAACTAGTCTGTTTAACTTCAATCCTGGAAAGATAGTGGAGCAAATGATTAAACAATCAGTTTTTAAGCACCTCAAGGATAACAGAGTGGTAAGTAATGCCAACATGGATTTGTCAAGAGCAAGTCATGTCACATCAACTTAATTTTCTTCTTTGACAGGGTTACTGGCCTAAGGGATTGGCGGAAGCTGTAGAAGTAATATATCTTGATTTTTATAAGGCTAGTGACATTCTCATAAGCAACCATGGGAAATGTGGTCTGGGTGAAATTACTGTAAGGTAGGTGCAAAACTACACTTAAGAAGGAAAAATCAAATGCACAACTACAAAATGGGGAATAACTGGCGAGGCAGTCGTACTGCTGGAAAGGAGTTGAAGGTTAAAGTGGATCACAACTTGAATGTGTCAACAATGTGATGCTGTTATGAAAAAGGCTAATGTTCTATGAGTGTTGTGTGTAAAACATAGGAGGTAATTGTCCCACTCTACTCGGCACTAGTGAGGCCTCAGCTGGAGTATTGTGTCCAATTTGGGGCACCAGACATTAAGAAACATGTGGACAAATTTGAGAAAGTCCAGAGGAGAGTAACAAAAATGATACAAGGTTTGGGAAACCTGACCTATGGGGAAAGGTTAAAAAAACAAAACCCAACACTGGGCAAGTTTAGTCATGAGAAAAGATGATTGAAGAGGGACCTGATAATATTAAAATATGCTAAGAGCTGTTATAAAGAGGATGGTGATCAATTGTTCTCCATATCCACTGAAGGTAGGACAAGAAATAATAGGTTTAATCTTTAGCAAAAGAGATTCATATTAGAGATTAGGCAAAAATTGTCTAATTATAAGGATAGTTGAGCACTGGAATAGACTTCCAAGCGATGTTGTGGAATCCATCTCTTTGGAAGTTTTAAGAACAGGTTACACAAACACCTGTCAGGAATGATCTAAATATATTTGGTCCTGCCTCAGTGGAGGGGGCTAGACTAGCTCCCTTACAGCCGTAAATTTTATGATCCTGTGCCCTGGATTCAATGGGAATTATAAGCCTGCAATGTTGTATATCTCCTGTCCTCATTTTCCTTTCAGCTTCCATTGTTCTCCATAATACATCACTGTGTACAGTAATAACTTTGAAAACTGCAACTGTTAAACAATATATTTTACTCCTGCAAGTTTCTGGGTCAAGAATTTTCAATGCTCTGGAATGAGATTGATTGATCTTTATCCTTCTGTAACAGGAAGGGAAACAGGATGCACCTGCCCAACCTTGAGAGAAACCGCACTTGCTGAATATTCAAACCTTGTCTCTCTGTTTTGGAATCACTTATTGGTATTTACAGATTCATCAGATGTTCTCACTGGCTGCTTCAGCACTGACAGTTTTTTGGAAGAGAGGGCAAAGAAGACAATGAAAGGCTTCATGTTGTCCTGTTTGGTACACATCAACCAAAACTTGAACCAATATAATCACCAGAAAGGACATGGTCATTCAAAAGCAGTTTCCCAAATACAAGTTGTGACTGAATGCCGGGGATAGACCATACTGATAATGCCACACTCAGGGCAGACCACAAGAAATGGAGCAGACAATCCCCAGATCTGGTGTTTTACTCTATAATTAGATTCACCAAACCAGTAACAAAAGAGTCTCTACTGTACCACACTGGGTGAACCACAAGCCAGACACAGTCCCCTTTAGGTGTTCCAGCCGTTGGCTCCCATCCAGGCTACCCAATCTAATATAGCAAGAGGTTATTGAAAATCTATTTAACCATATAGGAGGTTTTTTCTAATCCTAAAGGATTAGACATGTATCCCCAGGTCACTATGAATCTCAGATATTACCCAAATATTACGCTGTCAGCCAATCCTTAATAACTGACTAAAGCTTTCTTAATGAAAGAAAAGAAGAGTTATAAATGGTTAATAGATCATATACCTACAAATGATTGTAAAGTCATTGTATCAGGTTTGTGGCAGTGATGGAATAGACTGCTGGCTTGTAAAGTCTCTCTGGTAATGTCCAAAAGATTGGAAGGTCTTCAGTCCATAGTGTCAAGATGCTCCTTTTAGCTCTAAATCCACAGTCCAGAGCAGGAAAAGAGGCAAAATGGAGATGTTTCAGGTGTCACTTTACATCCTCTGCCACGTGCATAGAAATTTATGGTCCCAAACAAAGCCCGCAGCCCCTGTCTGTGGAAAGTTACTGGCCAAGAGAGAGTCCAGGGTCACATGAGTATATCACATGCCCCAACATGTTTTGCTGAATCACAGGGGATGGCCATTGGTTCCTTGCTGGCTGAGGCATCTGCAGGAAGACATACTGGGTGGGATGAGTTTCTTCAATTGTCCATTGATAGGCTGTCAGCACATAGCTGTCTAGCCCTAATGTAAATTCTCTCTGGTGGGTGTCACTCAGGGATAAAACACAGGTTTAAGATACAAGTACATAGCTAATATTCATAACTTCAGATACAAAAATGATCCATAGATTTAACCAGGTTAATGATATTTGATAGATTGTAACTTTTCCATTGACACCTTATATGATACACTTTGTACAAGATTTACAGTAATTGTATAACAGTGGTGTCATTTTTAATCAAATAGCATCACACAAGTTACTTTACAATTGTTATAATTAGAGCTGGTCAGGGATTTTCTGTTAGAATGTTTTCTGGTGGAAAATGCAGTTTTTTGCTAAATCAAATTGTTGGGGAAAATTTTAATTTTGCTAAAATCTTAAAATTAAATTTAGGTTCGTTAAACTCATATTGGAATATTTCATTGTGTTGAACTGACATGAAACATTTAGTTTTGAATCAGTTAAATAAGACAATTAAATTGTATTTATCTAACAGCTTGCTGCATTATGGGAATTGTAATTCAGGCCTTCATTACATCTTCCATAATGCAATGCATATTTCCCTGTGATCAAGCTCTTCATAGTGCATTATAGAAGTCACACGAGTGTCGGTCATTATGGGAGATGTCCAACCAGGGAGCCTAACCAATAGAGGAGAATGGGGCATCAAGCTCCAAAACTACAAGTCCCATGGGGTCATGTGCCACAATGGGAAAATGCAGTTTTAATGTTGAATTGATGTGAAACAAGGCATTCTGAGTCAGTTTAACAAACCAAAATCAAGCATTTTGATTTTGGGAATGTTGAAATGTTTCCTTTTCAAAATATCAAATGTCAAAACATTTTGATTTTTGGAAATTCAGTTTTTCATCCTGGCTTGGGATGAAAACAAAATTTGAAATATTTTAATTTCCCATGGGATGGAAATTTCAAATTTTGATCAGTCCTAGTTATAACCTGGCAGAAAATGCTCTCATCTGTGTCTGTTATAAATAAACCCACATGGTTAGTGAGAAAATTAAACTAGAGCTGAAAGTGGCCCCTTATCAAATGTTGGTCCCAAATAAATAATTAGGTGACAAACTCCTGCTTTGAATTTTTTTTTTTTAAAGAGCCTCTTCCTTTTCAAATAGAAACCAAGTCTGAACATTTATCTGCATTTTTTTCAGAGCTCACTAACTTCCCCTTTGTTATCAGGAGTAATATGAGGAGCATTGTGGTCCAACAGAGAAGGCACCAGATTGAGAGGCACAAGAAGTGGGTTCTGTTACTAGCTCTGCTAGTGTGTGCTGTTTGACTTTGGTCATGCTACTACTTCATTTCCCTCTTCTATGAAATAGGATGATAGTACTTACCTCAGAGGAGTGCTAATTTGTTAATCTTTCTAAAGTGCTTTGAAATCTTGAAAAGGAGATGCCGTTGAAATAGAAGGAATGCTAGTGCAGTGTATCAGTTTAGGGTGGGATTTTCAAAAAGATTTAGCAGTGGCTTATTTCTGTTTCACTTTAAGAAGACAGAAAAACTCCCATTGACTTTAATGGGACTGAAATTGGATGTATTTTGAGCATTAAAAAAAAAAATCCCACCCCTAATGTCTATTAGATACACAATAAAATGTAATCTTTAACAAATAAGACAAGTTGAAGGGAAAAGCATTTTCATCTCAAGTTTCTAAGAGTATTTCACACAGTAGAGGGTAAGGAATAAATGACAGTGTCCCTTTAGTTATTGAGTTGGCATAGACATCAACAACACAGATGGGTCAGACTGGGTCAGGAAAATGCTGTCTAGGCATATTGGGAACGGTTTTAACATTCCTTGCACTGATCGCAAAGTCACATCTCCTGAAATTAACATAAAGGGAGAAAGCTGTCCCAGACAGCCTCTCCTCACAGTCAGTGAGTCAATAGGTGAGTCAATAGCAATGTGTCTGACACACAACCTCTGGCAGGTTTAAGCATGGCGATGGGATCTGTGAAGAGACAGATATGGCTAATAATGCCATACTCCCTGCTTCACATCTTGTCACACCCCCAGTTGCCTGGCATAATAAGGGAATGGCCAAAGCCTTTGCCACGAGGCCAGGAAAAGTTCTGATTATTTCCCCCCCCCCCCCCCCCCACGAAATGAATGATGCAGCTGGCATAGGATGTAAATTAAGAGAACATTGCTATCTTCCTGATTATTGCAGTTGGGAATGAGATATGGAGACTTGTGTCTTTAAATTCAAAGTCTCTGTCTTGAATCTAGACTAGCTTGGTAACATCTGAAAGTCATTACAATCTGACAGCTCTCTGGTGGCCCATGCAAGGATTATTTATCGACTCATTTATTTTGATTTTAAAAAATGCATCTGTTCAATGCTCTGTTCTTCTGGCCTGCATTCTGTTCATAGTGACCTGTGGTGCGTTTAGCCATGTAACTGTGAATTCTTTGCTTGTGTGCACATTGTGTGCTAAGAACTCTGCTGTGTGTGGAAACAGGCAACTGTTTTGAGAGGCAGAGTATCTGCCTCGTATTACAGGGGGAAAGAGAAGTACTGGTGCTCTTGTAACCCGCTGGACAATGTGCATTGCAGGTCTCCTGCTGGGCCCAATCAGCAGAGGATGCGAGTCTGTTACAGCCCTAACTAGGGAGCTGTGGTTCTTTAGCTCCCGTTGTAGCAGTTCATGCTCTTAGCTCTGGAGGTCTCCAATTCAAATCCTGGTGTTTCATCCACGATGGTGACCCTTTTATGGAGAATTTACTTCATTTATTTTTGTTGCTTCTCCTTTCATCTGAAATGTGTTATTTTATATTGAAAGTAAGCTTTGTTCCTTGCGTGTGTTAACCTAACACAGACAAGTGGCCATATCATATCCGCTGGCACTAATTGGCAGTGTCAAGCGAGATGTCATAGACTGAATAGGCCAGGGAGACTGAACGACAATGTACATTTAGCCCTAGCTGCAGGTCACAATTGAGACACATTGGTGAAGCACCATAGGACAGCTTGTACGGCCTTTACAGTCTGTGCCTTTTCAGCACGTAAGTAGAGGACGTTAGTGTTTAGATTTGTCAGTGTCACCACAGCACCTTCCATCAGCACTAATTCACCTTGAGCAAAAATAACCTGATATAGTTTTGTGTGTTTGCCTGTTGGAAACATCATAAGTATGGGTCATGTATAGTGAATAAGTTTGGACAGGCCAGGATGATACTTACGCTAAACTGGCTGGCTTTGCTCATCATGGGTGTTGCCTTGCTGACTTCTCCTTATGTGAACACGCTTAATATCGTTTACAGCTGTTGTGTAGGACCAAGGAGAAGAATTGCTTATGGAATGTAGTGAGTTGAAGGCTATTACATAGATAATTTCCTTTTATCATTACAGTGGGGACACACAAGATATTGCCAAAAAGTCTCTCTGGGGGAAAAACAGGAAAGCCCCTGCATTGAGTAAGGGATGAAAGGCCTGCTCAATCATTATAAACAATTTATGAAAAAGATGGGATGTGCAAATAGAGTGGGCAGCAAAAGTTAAGTAAACTGAAGCATGTGCATGCATACTGTATGGATTAGGGACAACTTAATGCTTAATGTTGATTGGATGGTTATATAATGTGGAAAGTGTGTGTATGTCAGAGTGTAAGGGGATAGTTGGACCCTTGTAGGAGAAATCTGTTGTGACCTGCCTATGCATCAGAAGAAGGTAACTGATCACTATGTCTGCATATATCATTCATTCATTGCTTTTGTAGTAATATTAACTGCAAGGCCATGTTTTTAGTTCAAGTAAAGGTTTAAATTAATAACCTAAATATCTCACCCCCGAGCGTATGGTAAATCTCACTCAACATGCCTGAGTGGCCTGAAGTACACAGTGCTCATTTCATTGGTAGCACATCACAGAATGCCATGATGAATTCCTTAGTACAAAATAAAGATGATGGGCCAAATCCTGGGGTGATTGTATAAGATGGGTTTAAAAGTAATACAATGGTAAGTGGGGGCAAGGGAATCTAAACTGCTGCAATGGACACACTAAGTTGTTAAATGAATGTATCTCAAGGTCATGGTCATGTTAAAAGTTAGCATGGATGTCCATTCCATAGACAGCTAGCTCAAGATTTTCATCTAATACTATAAGAGATCAGTGTCATTCATTTACTCCACATTTTTGTTTTTGGAAGGAGGGTAGGGGGAGGAACTCTACAGAACTAGTGAAAAACCGTCTTCCAAGTTCAGGAAAGTCTTCCCCAGAAGCTTTGTAAGGAATTCTATAAATAGATTAAATATGTTTAAAATATTCAAAACAAAAGTAAAAGCTCTTTCTCTTCTCTAAAAGTACTGTATAAATAAACCCAGAGTGTTGCAGAGCTGTGACATTGCTAAGAGATTTTAATGTATTATCTTCGTAACCTTTACGAGCTGTCATCAACTGAGGAGCACATATTCCCAAGACATTATCTGTACAGTTCTTGAGGGCAAAAAAAGAAAAAAAAAATGAGGGGAAAAATACAAAAAAAAAAAAAAAAAGAAAAGAAAAAAAAACCCTAATCAGAATGAAGAGGAATATGTTTAGATGAGTTATTGAATAACAGTGCTAGAGCTGCCAGAAGTTTACTATTAATGGGGAAAAAACCCAAATGTAATTCATGTTTATTTTTAAGGAACCCTGCAACCTGTTTTCTTCTACAGTGCTGTACATACGCAGCATCTTGCTCTTCATCAAAAGTAGTCCATAACAGAACCTCCTTTTAAAACTTTGACTTTTTTCATATTAATTTCTGATATGGTCCTAAAGTTGAAATTTCCCCTCTGCTGAGTTGTCAGTTTTTCAAATGAATTCAGTGCTCATTAAATGTGGTAGACTGAAGCCCTGGAGACAGAAAGACTGAAGGTTCTGTTTGTCTGCATAACAGGGACAGAAGCAGTGTTCTTCCCCACCAGACCTGTGAGACATCCACCCTCACCTGGGTCGCCCAATGCTGACCTGCTGCAATTGTGCTTAGTTGATTGTGCTATCTAGTGATTCGCATGATGGCACAGAACAGGCGAAGTGTTTGTAACCTTCCGAACTGAACGAGGAACATTCTAAGAGCTTCTCTTTTTGTTTGCATGTACACCTTGCAGGCTCAAAGCTAGCATTTGGGTGTGGAAATGGACAGTTGCATGTGCAGTTAGGTAACACCGGAGTATCCAGTTTACTCGAACAAATGCTGCTTGTCATGCACAAATGTCAGTTATTCCCACTGGATAAATGCAGCCATATTTGGTGCTTGCAAAAAATAGAGGCCCTTTAAACTATGTCCATGTATGTTATGCCACTTCACGGATCAACAGGTTACTGTTTTATTTATTTCTCAGTGTCTTGTCAATTGTATCTTAACCCAAGGGTTCCCAAACTGTGGGCCACAGCCCAAAGGTGGGCTGTGACACAGTCCCGGGTGGTCCGCCAGCACAGTCATGGGTGGAGTTTTGGGGGGAAGATAAGGGGAGATATTGCAAAGCATACAGCAATGGAGTGTCAGCTGGGCAGTGGCCCTGCCCAGGGCTGGAGGAGCCCAGCACCCCTGGCAGGTGCCAGAGGGTGAAGCAGAGCCACTCGGTGGGTGGAGGGTGAGGAGAAGGTGGTGGCTCCCAGGGTGGCTGGAAGGTTCGCAACTGTTCCTGCTACAAGCTGCTGTACCCCACAATCCATGGCTGTCGGGCTCTGTGACACCCCCCCCCACTCCCCCAGGTGCTGCTCTGTTTCCGCCTGGACAATGCCGTGATCAGGACCATCATAGGTAATGGCCGGGCCCAGACCAAGCGCCTGCCTCTGCCCAGCATTGGGTGGCCCCTGAGCCCTTCCCTTATTGCTGGCAGTGTGTGCTTGGGTGATTGGGACAGGGCTGCCAGGTGATGAGCTCAAGGCACTCAGTGGGCTGCTGAGGTGGAGAGGGTGAGCAGGGACTGGCTGTAGCACCTGCCTGGTCCCTTCGCCCTCTTGCTGTCCCTGATCCCTGCTGAGGTGAGGGGCCATGCATGCCCGAATACACTGACAGATGTTTTGCAGCCTGCAGAGGCCAGGCTGCATGCTTGGTAGCAACTTGCCTGATTTCCCATTTGATCAGCCTGAGGGGACAATAGCTCACCTGCCTGGTGGGCAAGGTGGGAGGGGGCATTATGAAACTGTATATATTTTAGGGGTTTGGCTGCCTCCCAAACAACTCAAGTGATGCCCCCCTTCACCCCCCCCCCCAGGCAGACCCCTCTCTCTTACCCTCAGTCTCCCCTCCCGGAAAGTAATGGAAAGTGTTAATAGTGGGCTGGAGTGCCTTGTGCAGCTGCACAGGTGGGCCTCAGGGGAAAAAATTTGGGAACCCTTGTATTAACCTCTAAGTTCCAGGAGCCAAGAACAGCAACATCAGTAGCATCTAGCTGTGGGAAAAATAGACCCAAAGCAGAAACATAGTATTTGCCACAATGGGTCATAGCATTGCTTTGTCATCTCTTCCATCCGGTTTCCAACAGAGTCCGATGCCTGATTCTTCAGAGAAAGATGAAAATACTTCTAATATACTAGAGGTCAGTTGTGCAAAATAAGTCTCCCCTAACCCTTCAGTGATCACTTTCTTCCCAAAATCATGAATACACTTTTCTGAATATATAGAACTATAAAATTTGATGGCCATAAAATTATCCAACCCAGCCAAGGTATTAGACACAACCAATTATTTCACTTGATGGATTCACTTATTCTCTAGAAGGTACAGCTACTACTTTGATATCTTATAAAAGTACTTAGCACTCACAGCACTTTACATCTTCAAAGCACTGTATAAACGTTAATATGAAAGCCATTAAGGATGGAAAATAAATGAAGTACATACAAACTTTTACTTACAAGGGTAAAAAGCCTTTCATGGGCTGATGGAAAGTTAGGCTTATTTACTCAGTGCATCTTTTATGACAGCACAAGTTTGTCCCACACAGACAATTTGTAAGAAAGTCTTTTTGAATAAGCAGAGATCCATGGATCAAACCTCTTCTCTCCCCCGCCCCCACCCCCGGCAGTATTTACAGGTTCTCTTTTCTGATTGATCATACTATACATGCTAACTCATTGTCCGTACCACCAAAATTTAATCTGAAGGGGCAGGTGCCTATTTTGGAGAGAGCCAGCTGTAACTAACAGAAACCAGAACTCAAGTCTCATCAAAGGCCTTTGTTACTGAAGAAGAAAGGATAAGAATTGTGAGGCTGCTTGCTTTTCTAGTGTTGAATGTCAAAGGAGGAGGCAGATGATATTTCTCAATTACTCACAGATTATCCATCACAGTGGCCTGGCAGAGAGTTACATAATCTCCTTCTGGAGCACTCTGTCATGCATCAGTTACTTCAGAGACCTTTGCCTTGGCATCATCCCAGAAAGTGAAAGAGACTGAGCTAGAGACCTCAGAATAAGTCTGGAACTTCACTTCATTCCAGTGAACTACAAGTGCTGAGCCAGTATCCTCACAAAGGTCCTCCTTGAAGAGGAAAACACCTCACAGAAGTCTTGGACTTTGCAAGCACCTAACAGGTCATAAATGCTGATCCAGTGAAGTCCTGGTGGCCTGTACCTTGACATATGACAAGAAAGTCCTCTCGCAAAGACACATGCCATGACATAAGCCCAGTCAGCAAGCTAGAGGTGCTGATCCAGTGAATTCACAAAGGACTGCCCATTGACACTGGCCAAGCAAGCTAGAGATGCTGATGTCATTCCCTTAAATGACCTCTTAGGTGCATTGCACTAGGTGTGATTTGTGAAGTAAGCAATTTTGAACTGAGAGAAAGCTAAGCTCATATTGGTCTGCCAAAAAGAGGCTACCCTTTGCCACCATTGAGAGATCTGCTTACTGCACATTATCAAGGCTCTTGTTTGAGTCTTGATGAATGTGGCATTTAGCAGGTTGTGTGAACTGTGCATACAGCTGCAGGATCCAAGAAGACATCACTAGCCAGCTAAATCTAGGGGTGGTACTTGTAGCAGTCTCCATGACCAGTAGTCTCCATCAGCTAGTTTATTTGCTTCTCGCCTGTTTGCAGGTCTCCCCATTGTCTTATGGAATGGCAGTTCTATAAATTCTTCACAGCACTAAAGGCTAATCTACCCATCTAGGTGTTTTTTACCTTGCACACCAGATAGATCATAAGTTCTCTGCCTTGACCATGAATCGTACGTGGGCCAGTTTTCTAATTCTTGCGGGTACAGGGTTTAGTTTGGAGGATGGAGGCTAAGTTCATGTGTGGTATTAGGTTCCATTTCTATTGCAGCTTAACCAGCACTATAGGCAGATAGTCCCTGCCCCATCAACCTTCTCTGCCTATCTTCCATGGAGTTTTGAGCCATACCAAGTGTGACTTGGTTGCCTTGTGAGGGATACATCTGAGAATGCCAAACTCAGAATAGACTGATAAAGACAGGGCAGATACACCCCAAACCGGTGATTATTTTGACATTAGATTCACCAAAGCAGTAACAAAAGTGAGCTCTTGTGTCACCACACTGGTAAAA
Source organism: Eretmochelys imbricata (assembly GCF_965152235.1). Classification (NCBI taxonomy): domain Eukaryota; kingdom Metazoa; phylum Chordata; order Testudines; family Cheloniidae; genus Eretmochelys; species Eretmochelys imbricata. Next base: position 23,540,368 of record NC_135584.1, read on the forward strand.
AAGCAGTCACAACATAGTCCCCCTTCGGCAATCCAGCCCTTCTGACCACCCGGACACCTGGTCTTTATGATGAGAGGTTACTGAAAATCAGAGTAGTCATATGTAAAGTTCTTCCAATCCCAAAGGATCAGCCACTTACCTAAGTCAATGTATAACTCAGATCTTACCCCAAAATCATGCTTGTAACTAAAAGCTAAAGTTCTAATTATATATATGTGTGTGTGTGTGTGTGTGTGTGTATATGAATATATAAAAGAAGATAGTTATTAAATGGTTAAGGAATCCTATACATTGCAACTGATTTTTAGTTTTTTCAGGTCAGGAGCATAGCAGTGATGTTAAATCTGCTAGCTTTCAAAAAGTCTCTCTGGAAACTTCCCAAGATTGGAAGGTCCACAGTCCATTGTTCAAAATACTCCGTTAAGTTAGAAATCCACAGTCTAGAGAATTGAAGCAGTAATGAGGCAAAGCAGTGATATCGCAGCTTGCAATTTATAGCTCAACTCATGTGTGTGGAAAGTTACTGGCCAAGATGGAATTTTAGGTTGCATGTCATCATCATATATCCTTACATGTTTTGCAGGGGTAGCCATTGGCTGCATGTTGTCTGAGGCATCTGTAGGAAGAGCTCACTCTGTGTGTGTGTGTGTATGTGTGTGTGTAGGACAGTGTTTGAGGTACAAATACATAGCTAATATGAATAAATTTAGATTCAAAGGTGATATAAAGGCTAATGTAGTGCCAATCTTTAAAAAAGGGAAGAAGGAGGATTCTGGGAACTACAGCCAGTCAGCCTCACCTCGGTCCCCGGAAAAATCATGGAGCAGGTCCTCAAGGAATCAATCCTGAAACACTTACATGAGAGGAAAGTGATCAGGAACAGTCAGCATGGATTCACCAAGGGAAGGTCATGCCTGACTAATCTAATCGCCTTCTATGATGAGATTACTGGTTCTGTGGATGAAGGGAAAGCAGTGGATGTATTGTTTCTTGACTTTAGCAAAGCTTTTGATACGGTCTCCCACGGTATTCTTGTCAGCAAGTTAAAGAAGTACGGGCTGGATGAATTCACTATAAGGTGGGTAGAAAGTTGGCTAGATTGTCGAGCTTAACGGGTAGTGATCAATGGCTCCATGTCTAGTTGGCAGCCGGTGTCAAGTGGAGTGCCCCAGGGGTCAGTCCTGGGGCCGGTTTTGTTCAATATCTTCATAAATGATCTGGGGGATGGTGTGGATTGCACTCTCAGCAAATTTGCGGATGATACTAAACTGGGAGGAGTGGTAGATACGCTGGAGGGCAGGGATAGGATACAGAGGGACCTAGACAAATTGGAGGATTGGGCCAAAAGAAATCTGATGAGGTTCAATAAGGATAAGTGCAGGGTCCTGCACTTAGGACGGAAGAACCCAATGCACAGCTACAGACTAGGGACCGAATGGCTAGGCAGCAGTTCTGCGGAAAAGGACCTAGAGGTGACAGTGGACGAGAAGCTGGATATGAGTCAGCAGTGTGCCCTTGTTGCCAAGAAGGCCAATGGCATTTTGGGATGTATAAGTAGGGGCATAGCGAGCAGATCAAGGGACGTGATCATTCCCCTCTATTCGACATTGGTGAGGCCTCATCTGGAGTACTGTGTCCAGTTTTGGGCCCCACACTACAAGAAGGATGTGGATAAATTGGAGAGAGTCCAGTGAAGGGCAACAAAAATGATTAGGGAACTGGAACACATGACTTATGAGGAGAGGCTGAGGGAACTGGGATTGTTTAGTCTGCAGAAGAGAAGAATGAGAGGGGATTTGATAGCTGCTTTCAACTACCTGAAAGGGGGTTCCAAAGAGGATGGCTCTAGACTGTTCTCAGTGGTACCAGATGACAGAATGAGGAGTAATGGTCTCAAGTTGCAGTGGGGTAGGTTTAGGTTGGATATTAGGAAAAACTTTTTCACTAGGAGGGTGGTGAAGCACTGGAATGCGTTACCTAGGGAGGTGGTAGAATCTCCTTCCTTTGAAGTTTTTAAGGTCAGGCTTGACAAAGCCCTGGCTGGGATGATTTAGTTGGGGATTGGTCCTGCTTTGAGCAGGGGGTTGGACTAGATGACCTCCTGAGGTCCCTTCCAACCCTGATATTCTATGATTCTATGATATGCATGTAAACAGGATTATCATACTTAGCAGGGTACAACTTTTCCATTGATATCTTACATGACATACTTTTGTATCTGATTTAGTAAAACTTTGTAACATTGGTGATACATTAATATATATCTGGTTATAATTCCTTCTATACAGGGTCACACCAAGTGCACTGTCAACACTTTAACTAATAGGCCTTATTTAGTAAGAAACATAAGCTTTTCCCTAACAGCAGTCATAAGTTAATCATCGCAGACTAAATCTGGTTGTCCCTTCATCCTTCCACACACGCTCTCGTTCACAGAAATAGCTTCTGACACTGTCTTGGGAATTCTAGAATGGCCAGAGCTATCCAATGCAGTGCTACGTAAAGAGACAAAGGGGGTAGAGAGGATGTGGAGAGAGACCCAGGCTGTGCAAAGCCCATAAGGTGGGGCTCTGTAAACTCTGTCCATCTCTGGCCACACCACTTTTGTTAACAGCAAGTCACAGAGAATGAAAGTGTTACACCAACTAGATAAATTTAACTTACATCAATGGGATCTCACCACCTGTGCAAACTTTTAGGGGGAGGGACCCTGTATTTTTAGCCAATTCCTTATCACATTTTACCTTGTCCATCCAAAGATGTTAGCTAATCCAAAGCATTTTGCAGGAGTTAAAGGAATGCCAACAAATCCTCCTGTGGATGACCCCTGTTCATGAATGTTGTCAGTCATTTTGTTTCACACCAACTGATTTCCTGAGCCATTTTACACTGCTAAAGGTCATGGTGTTCAAAAGTGAATCAAGGAGGTCAAGACATGCAGTTTTGAATCCATGGCCTGCGAACCTGATGGCACCAACACTTCACACTTTTACCACCAATACACCCTGCTTTGCCGCCTTTGACTATGAGGGGCCATTCTTCCTATCCTACTTAAGGTGTTGAGATGCTCTTGGCCCAGAAAGGAATGAAAATGTCTCTCTTCCCTTTCCAAATGCTACATATGCTGAATTCTTCAGAGGTTTGTTAGTTTAAAACAAACAAACAAACAAACAAAATACAAATTAATTTATTAATCTTTCTTTAGTAAATACCACTGTAAAAGAAGCAAATTTCATATTCACACATAGTTTCATTATTATGGTAATGACTTTCAATGTATAACTAATTAATGCTGCTCAGTACCTAACTTACCCTTTATTAGCAGTAGCAAGAGGGGAATTGCTGAGTGTATGATTGGTTGTTGCTGGGCATGGTATTGACAGATGAACTACTTGGCAGCAGCTGCTTTGGTGGTGGGGGAAATGGGGGGTATTGTCACATTTAGGGCTCTTCTAAGCTGTGATGGATATAGCAAGTCTCATGTTGCTGTGATTTGTAGGGATGAATGTGGGTAGCACTAATGTCTGGTAGTAATTAAGAGTAACAATATCTAACAGAGTGATCTGAAATGGAAACGGGGATTGTGGAATGAAGAGGTTGAAAGGAAGGTGGGTGGGAGGGAGGAGAAAATATGATAATACCATGCATAGATGCTCTTTGATCTTGGGTATAATTCAAAGCAGCCTAGTCCCACTGCAGGTGGCATTAGATAAGAGCATTATATTCCCAGGGTGGATTTTACTGGCACTACAAAGTAATTAGCTTTTGCCTGTTTGTAATGTGAACATAAACAGGTACCCATAAATTAATTAATTAAATAAAAGATCCCTGTGTTCCTCCTGGATTAATTAGGGATTCATCTCCCTCCTGGATCAATTATAGACTCATCTGCCACTAGATTAGCTGTGGGGGAGGGGTTCTTTTCTTCTTTTTTCATCATTGAGATGTGCTTGAACTGAAATGTCTGGCATTGGGTGTAGCTCAAAAGGCTTTGAGGCCCACTTTCATTCAAATGAGAATCAGATATTTGGAAGATTATTGTTTAAGGGCCGGATGGTTCCTTTGAGGCACCAGCTGGTGTTGAAGGGCCTTCACGCTGCCCTACGGAGAGATGTAGGAGACATTTGCATCAGGGACATGCAGTCGCTCCCCAGAGAGCAGAAAGTGGACATGCTTTGTCCTCACTTGGAGGGTGAATGCCCATCTCTACTGGCTGGTGTAGAATGGGAATCCAGACTGTAGCCACATTGGCATGGCTTGTGTCTCTGCAAGGCCCCAAGCAGGGATCAATCAGTGCTCTCAGGAGAGCACAGGGACTGTAATTGTACCTGTGTGCTGGGTGACAGGACAGGAAGACTTCATAAACTCGTTTTTCCACCCTGCACACCTGGACAAAGGTTGGGCAAACTTGGCTCTAAAGGTCCATGGGCCCCACTAAACTGGGTCAGAAATCTCCCATTAACAGACTTGTTTCTGAGATATTTTTCACTACTTGCTAATCATTTTTCAGCTGGGCAATCAAGGCTGTACATGCTTCTGCAGATATGACTTGTCGAGAAGCATCATGATTTCATTTGATTTGACACACTTTGCTTTACTTACTTGCCAACACCTTCTTGGCTGTCTTCGCTGTAGCCAATTGCTGCACTTCTAACATTCTTTACTGATACATTTTGTTAGAGTTCCTAACTATGCCTGTCCCTGGACAGTTTTGTGGCTGGAAAAACAATTTTAATCTTACACTAGTGGATCGTGTCATCTTGAATGTTTTCAAATCTCAGTTGTTGTTACTAATTTGGGGAGGTGGCTGGGAGGGGATTTGTCCCAGACAACGAGGGGGAATAAAAAGATGAGGGAAGAGGAGGCGAGGTGGATTAAATGATCCACTAAAGGCCTTTCTGGATAGAACATAGGTCTTAACCCCCTGTGACTGCTTTTGATAAGTGGAGACAAAGGAGGAAACATTGAGGGCAAAGCAGAGGAGAGAGAGTTAGAAAATGCATCAAATCATTGTTCTGCAGCAAAATAGCTATTTGTGCACATGGTGTGTTGAGAACCATTTGCTGTTGGCCACCTCTTGGGGTAAATGGAAATTCATCTGGGGGAACTGATTGCTGTATTGATGTGCCTTGGCCATTTGTTTGCTGGTGGCTGCTCTTGCTCTGTTATTTCAAAGGCTGTAATAATAGGCTAGAGGCCATTAAAACACACAGTGGACTACATGCTAGCTTTGTAATAATTCACTAGAAGGAGCAAGCATGGCTTGGAGAGAATTGATGGATAGGTGAGGTGCTTAGTGTGATTTCCTGGCATGTACCTTGTTTTGAACTGTCAAAGCCTGACAGTAAGACTACAGAATGGGGCTCCCCTAACGGCTTTCTGAAATGCTTCTCTCTCGCATGCACACTTTCCCAACCAGTCACAAGCTGGGGGATTATGGAATTACAGGGAAGTGGTGTGATTAGAGAATCTGGCTGGAAGGACGGCTAGTGAACTGATATAATCCTTGGTGTTTGATGTGGGGGATGCATGGATTAGAGGCCTTTGGAGAAAACAGAAAGGGAATCAGAGTGGATGGCTCATTGGCCCTCTTAATCCCCCCCACTCTTGACCTCAAATGCACAGTCCTTGATTTTTAGTTGCTCCTTCAATCAAAATGATGATGCTTGATAGTGATGTGTGTTACTCTTAAATTTACAGCTTGTGTCGTGTAACACTCATATGAAGTATATGTTGTGTTCCCCTCTAGAGGCTGGTCTACACAGAGAATTACAGCCTATTAATAGATTTACTCTTTTAGCACAAATAGTAGAAGTCTGTGTTGTGATGCTGAAGGTCCTGTATTCATATTAGAGCTGTCAATGAATCGCCGTTAACTTAAGTGATTAACACAAAATGAATTAACTAGATTAAAAAAATAGTCACAATTAATCACAGTTTTAATCCCACTGTTAATAATAGAATACCAATTTAAATTTATTATAAACATTTTGGGATATTTTTTTCTATGTTTTCAAATATATTGATTTTAATTACAACACAGCATACGAAGTGTACAGTGCTCCCTTTACATTACATGCCATGCGAACACCTGTTCTCACTTTCAAGTGACATTTTAAGTAAGAAGTGGGCAGCATTATCTCCCGCAAATGTAAACAAGCGTATTTGTTTGTCTTACCGATTTTGGCTGAAATAGAAGTAGGACTGAGTGGACTTTTTGACTTTAAAGTTTTACATTGTTTTGTTTTTGAGTGCAGTTCTGTAAAAGTAAATAAATAAATTCTACATTTGTAAGTTTCACTTTCACAATAAAAACATTTCACTACAGTACTTGTATGAGTTGAATTGAAAAATACTATTTCTTTTCTTTTTTAGAGTGCAAATATTTATAATAAAAATAATATAAAGTAAGCACTGTACACTTTGTATTGTATTTGTATTGTAATTGAAATCAATATATTTGAAAAAACAGAAAAACATCCAAAAATTAATAATGTTTAATCTATTATTGTTTTACAGTTTTAATTGCACTGTTATCCCAACTATTTTTTATTTCACAATTTATTGTGATTATTTTTTTTAATCATCAGACACGCCTAATTCAAATCCTACTGATGACCTCTAGCGGGGGGAGATTTAAATTTGAACTGAAAAAGGTACATCCATGCAACACTTCCTAAACTCCCATAGTGCTGTCCCAGCAAGCCCCTAGGCTGACGGCAAAATCTGGTGAATCAGAGAAATATGGGACTGGAAGGGACCTTGAGAAGTCAGCAACTCCAGCCTCCTGTGCTGAGGCAGGACCAAATAAACCTAGACTATCCTTGACATGTGTTGGTCCAACCGGTTTTTAAAAAAACAAAAAAACTTCAAGTGACTGGGATTCAGAATCTTCCTTGGAAGCCTATTCCAGAGGTTAACTATCTTTATAACTCAGTTTTTCCTAATATGTAACCTAAATCTATCTTGTTGCAGATTAAGCTCATTACTACTTGTCCTACCTTCAGTGGACATGGAGAACAATCAATCAGCATCCTCTTTTGTAATAGCCCTTATCATAGGCTCATAGAAGTGTAGGACTGGAAGAGACCTCAGTAGGTCATCTAGTCCAGTTCCCTGCACTGAGGCAAGACTAAGTAGTAACTAGACCATTCCTCAGGTGTTTGTCTAATCTGTTATTAAAAACCTCCAATGACTGAGATTCCACAGCCTCCCTAGGCAATTTGTTCCAGAGCTTAACTACAGTGACAGGAAGTTTTTCCTAATGTCCAGCCTAAACCTCCCTTGCTGCAATTTAAGCCCATTGCTTCTCGTCCTGTTCTCAGAGGTTAACGAGAACAATTTTTCACCTTCCTCCTTGTAACAACCTTTTATATACTTGAAAACTGTTATCAGGTCCACCCCTTAGTCAATTTTTCTCAAGAATAAATATGCCTGGTTTATAACCTTTCTTCCTAGCTCAGGGTTCTGGCAGCCAGGAAGCCGGAGTTGTAATCTGAGATCTGGCAGGTGACTCTGGACAAGTCTTTTTACCCTCTCTGCCTGAACTTCGAGAGTTTGACTTTGATTTGATTCAAGATGGGGTGCATCCATCAGATTGCTCCCCCTCTTTCATCTTTGGGTTTGATTTGGGCTTGATAATTTTGGGCTAGATTCACAAAAGATCTGATGCCTGGTGACGCTCAGTATCACTGTGCCTCACTTTTAGGCATCTAGAAAATCACAGTGGTTCACAAAGCCTGAGTTTGGTGCATAGGCTTCCTATCCAACGAAGAGGGAGAGAGACAGGTGCCCCAGAATGGGAATCCCAAAAGCCAGCATGTGACCCAGCTCTTTGCCTAAGCTAGACAATGGGATGCCAAGATGCAATGTCTGCCCAAGGTGCCTATCCTAAGTAGAGGCTCCAGGGAGGTACCTCCCTTTGCTTGGGATACCCAGCTCTAAATCCTCTCTTGGGGTTAGGCACTATGCTATTCTAGCAGCAGCAGCTCTTGTTCCCTCATAGCTTTTAGCCCAGTTGCTAGAGTGCACACGTGGGATGTAGGAACCCCCTGGTTCAAGTCCTTTCTGCACCTCAGTGGGAGAAGGCATTTAGACAGGGATCTGCTCCATGTCAGTTGAATGTCCTAACCACTGGGCTATGGCATATTCTGACCTGGGGTTCCCTTGGCCTCTCCTTTCGAAGCAAATCCACTGAGAAATAAATAATCACAACAAGGAGTCCAGTGGCACCTTTAAAGACTAAAAGATTTATTTGGGCCTAAGCTTTCATGGGTAAAAAACCCACTTCTTCAGATGGATTTTTTTACCCATGAAAGCTTATGCCCAAATAAATCTTAGTCTTTAAGGTGTCACCGGACTCCTTGTTGTTTTTGTGGATACAGACTAACACGGCTACCACGTGATAAATAATGAAAGAATCAATGGGCCGGAGCAAATGAGTTCGAGAATCTCTCTGTAGCCTAGTAGTTGGAGCACTCACCTGGGAAGCGGGAGACCCAGGAGCCAGCCCCCCTCCTCCCATGATTTTTGAAAAATATTTATCCACAGGGCAACAGCTTCAACAGGAGAGACTGCAGAAACCCACATTGGAATAGCCCAGTGGTTAGATCACTCCCCTGAGAGGTGGCAAATCCCTGTTCCAATCCCTTCTCCCCCTCAGGTGGAGGGGGGACAGGAATCAGGCACCTCCCACATCCCAGGGGCATACCCTGTCTTCCTGGCTAAATGCTGAGGGAGCTCCTCTCCCCACCCCCACACAGCCATTTTGTGTTAGTTTGTCTCTAGGGGATTGATCTGATAGGCAAGTTCTGAGCATGCTTAATTGGATCAGATCCCGTGGGTGAGTTAGATGGAGGGACAACTACCTTTCCTGGTTTGTGCAACACTTTGGGGCTTGGGCATCTGGACCCCTGGCCTGGGTCTGCAGTGAGCACGCATGGAGACACAAACATAGGCACCAAGGGAACTCTTCCTGCCAAAATTTAGGCACCAAGTGAGTTTTGGCTCCTACACGTTTCGGTGCCAGCTGAAGCCTAGTGCAGCCTGATTTGGGGATTTAGGCATTTAAAGTGAGAGTGAACATAGCCCATTGTCACTATTTTTCACTTGTTATTGAGGAGGGTGGGAAGGGGTAATGACTGTAAGCTGCAGGCTGAAAACTTTTAACAGACTGTCCTAAAGGAAGGCCATATTCCAGGACTACTGACCTTGGATGTGGTGTGTCTCTTTAAGGCACTGTGTTTTAACTGAAAGAGGTTTCTTTTTCACACAATAAGATACAGAATTGGATGCCTTGAAGTGGACACAATTAACATGGCTCCTTGGATGAAAGGGCTGCCTCCTGAGCCAATCTGAGAAATCTGTTCTTACTGCAGTGTGTAGATCCAACTATCTGCTCCTTTATGCTCTCTTCTGATGGAAAATCACAACACCTGGACTTGTGCACGTCAGAGATTCTGGAACAAGTTCAGTTGTTGAAATGAAAGTGCTAATTGAGTGAACTTACTGGAAGCCATCTCTGAAGAGTCTGTAATTATACTCAGCAAAGGAATCCTACTTAGAAAGGACACGGCCAAACTTGGGTAGGCCAGAAATTTGACTTATTTTACAGGGAGAGTGGTCCCATTATAATCTTTTTTTTTTCCTTAACCTTGAAGAGTTTCACTAGTTACATCTTAAAAATAGATTTCTTAATGACAATTGTATATTAGGATAAATGTCAGTGCAGCTGAAGTGTTAGTGTAGTCTGGGTGCTGGTGTTCTTATCAATGTGTCATTTAACCCAGCTTAGAGGCAGTCTTGACTGTATTGTGATAGAAATGAATGTGTCCTCTCTGTGGGACTGCTACCACTAGTATAACAGCAAGAATGGGAGAATTTTACAAAAGCTGGGTGTGAGCCAGGCTCGAGATTGTGGGGCCAGGCACAACCTTGCAGTAAGGAAATGAGAAGTCAGTGAGGTGGCTGCTGCTTCTCTTTTGTTGAGAAACCCCAAATGTTCATTTTTTACTTGTGACCTGCTGTAATGAAGACGTGAACCTAGGTATTCCAAGGTATAATGGCTATTGGGTTTAGGCCACTGTGTCACCCAGTCCCGCTGTGACTGTATCTTGCAACATTTTTATCTTCTTTGTCACAAAGTATGTGAACAGGACCTTCTAGATCCCTGCGCACGTACAAAGTGGTATTGTCCTGGATTGACCTCTGGGAGTTTGAGTTCACATTTGGAGTCATATCTGGAGCCTGGCCAAGTTCTTATCTCCACGAATTAGTCTAACAAATCAGTTTTTGCAGGCTCCTTAGCCATTTGCTGCCTCACAGTGTAATTGTGCATGACTCTCCCTCATTAGACAGCAATATTTACCTCTGGGAAATGGGGCTTTGAAGCACAAGATGAATTAAATTGAAACTTTGGCAAATGTCACTGCGTTTAGCAGCTCTGAAATAAGAGCTCTTTTCTCCGCAACTAGGAGTGCATGTAAGTAATGGGCAACATCTGGGCTTTGTGTCATAGGCTTGATGCTGTGAATTACATCAGGAGGAAATGGCAGATTTGGTTGCAAGGATTCGAGGGAGGAAAGAGTTTGTTTCAATAAGAATTAAATAGCGTTTAATAATTGAGTTGCAGTGTACCATGCAGGAGCTGCATAGCCCTGGCTGAGTGCTTTTGAGATGAAAAGAAGGTACTTTGGTAGAAAGATATAATAATGCCTGTTTGCAGGTCCAGGCAGGCACCTGAGGTTGTGTTTTAGGGTGTACACATCTGTGATTCTGACTCGTACGTGACCAATTTGCTCATCTATGCATGAACCCAGGAAGAAATCTTCAATTTTAAACCTTCAGGACATGGTTATAGTCCTTTTCTCTACCCCAGCATTGGAATAATAAAACCTTAGTATTTGGAGGGGAAGGAAGGGAATTCCCTTTCTAAAGTTTTGGAAAAGTCCTTGCTCTGCTCACCTCATGGCCTATACATTTTTTTTGCTGTCTCTGTATATTTCTCCTGCTCGACATGCTGGGTTCCCATCTCCAGAATCCAAGCCTGACAAGTTAATGAACCGTTTGAGCTCCAGTAACCAACTATCTCCGTTTAAGCTGAATAATGCAGGCCACAGCTGTCTGTGTTCCTATAATCAGCACAGATTGGGTGGGGGACTAGAGAAGTTAAATTTATAGAAATGAACAGGCCTAGCTTGTCAGCAGAAGGCTTGTAAGACTGATAGGTTTATGTACAAGAGTGTGACTGACAGTTCTTATATTACAGTCTCTTAATACCTCTCTTCACCCTGAGCTGTTGCTTGTAACAGTGATGGGGCTGAGGGCACCAGGTGCAGGAGGGAGAATGGGACATGGAAAAAAGAAATTTCTTCTGCAAGTCTAACAGCTGCTCTATGTCAGTGCTTCATATGCAGCTCTTGTGATGTTGGTTTTTATTTTATTTTTCCAACCCTGATATTTTTTTCTTGTCATCACATTTATCTAGGTGGGGAGAAATAAAAGCAGATGGGCCATGGGTGTGCTCCTTCACAACTTGCAAAAGAACTTACTGCTATAGGGGTGGGTGGATGTGGGGGGAAATACACTTTAAAAAAGCAAGGATACATGGAGAAAGGAGGTTTGAAGTGCAGCCTCCAAATTGGGGAGGTGCGAATATTCCATTTTGACTATCAGCAGCGTGGTGTCTGTTCTCTGCCTCAAAACTGTGTGTTGTGGGACAGGTGCATGGGGATGTCCTGTCTAGTGGAAGCTGAACTTCACTACAAGTTTAATACTGTTTATTAGCAGAGTTAGAGTACCAAATATGGGCATCCAGCATACCATACTGTACTCTCATTGCTGGGAATCTCAGCATGGTTGTGGTCATAGAGTGGCACCCCATTACAGAGGACTGGCCTTAAGGACTTATGAATAATGCCTAACTGGTGCAAAAGTCTTCCTGATGGACGATGCATTCATTGATATGCAAGTCTTCTGTCCACTTGGAGTGCTCTTTTTTTTTAAGCCACTGGTACTAAATCTTTCAATTTGATCAAGGCAAAGATTTAGCTTCTGATTCCTATGGCTGGATGTTTAATCACATGAATACTTCCCAGTTGGAGAACTGCAACAGGATGTACAGGCCACTGTCTCTGATGACCCTATCCCCAAAGGTGGGGAGGGGGAAAGAAGCCACCAGCAGAGGTTAACTGGACTCAGCTGCTTTCCTCCCTCTGCTCTGATTATGTGAGAAGGGAAGGCAATTGGGCTTGTGGCTTTCTTGAGAAGGAGTATTGGGGAGAGAGACTGAGGAAGAAGACAGGTTTGTGTAGCTAGGTAACTTACTACTGGGGCAAATAATTCTGGTTCCTTGTGTCTTATTCTTTATTTAGAGTAGAGGAAAACTGGGAGCAGATTCTGAGCCTTGCTCCAGTATCTGTGGGACCTTGTTTTGTTTGCAAAGTTGAGGTTGCTGTAAAGTATCTAAATAAAACCCAACCATGGAAAGGGATGTTTTACCTCTTATTCATGGTAACATTCATCTCATTGATCCATTCTCCATCTTTACTCTGATCAGAACACTTCTAATTTGGGCAGACAAAGAACTGCAAGCTGCACTAACGAAACTTTCAGCTTTAGGTGCAATAGCTTGTCTGTCGGCCTAGAGATAAGTTATCTCAAGTCTTGTCATCTCACCTTTGCTTTCATGTATAGTACATAAAATTAATCAGGCAAATACTGTATTATGATGACAGCTTTAGTCACTGAACTGCCCTTGTGGGTCGACAGACATCTCCATTTTGTTTTCAGTCTCTCCAAAACTCACTCTATCGGTATCAGCCACTCTCATTACCCTGCTAAGTTGAAGCCTAAGTGTGGTGCAAGGAGGTACTGTATAGTGGAAGAGGTTGGATTTTGGATGGATATAAAACCAAGGCTCTGACGACAACGTCTACCAATTGACATGGTTTCACTGACTTCAATGAAACCATGTTGGTTTATAACAGCTGGTCTTTAAAGAACAATGACAGTTTTCCTGGTGACTGAGTTGATGGATCCAATGCTTTGGCCAAATTTCAGTGTGGGTAAATAGATTTGATACCGTAGGGTCCTGATCCCTGAAATGCCTGATTCCAAATTGCCCTCAATTCTCACTGAAGTCAATGGGATTCAAAGCACTCACCTTTTTGCAGGGACTGCTCAGCACTTCACAGGATCAAGCTTGAAATCCCCACTGTGGATATGACAGTCTTCTTCACTTCTTATTCTAATTTGCTGCAGACTGTTAACAGATCATTTTATAAAGCACTCTGGGATCCTTTCAGGTTGTCAGGGTTCCCTCGCAACTCTGAACGCTGTGGTACAGATGTGGAGACCCACATGAAAGACCCCCTCAGCTTAGTTCTACCAGCTTAGGTTAAAAACTTCCCCAAGGCACAAATTCTTCCTTGTCCTTGAACAGTATGCTGCAACCACCAAGTGAGTTAGACAAAGATTCAGGAAAAGGACCGCTTGGAGTTCCTGTTTCCCCAAAATATCCCCCCAAACCTCTTCACTCCTTTTCCCGGGAAGGCTTGAGAATAATATATCAACCAAATAGATAAACAAGGTGAGCACAGACCAGACCCTTGGGTTTTTAGGACACTAAAAACCAATCAGGTTCTTAAAAGCATAACTTTATTATAAAGAGAAAAGTAAAAGAAGCACCTCTGCAAAATCAGGATGGAAGGTAATTCTACAGGGTAATAAGATTTAAAGCACAGAGGATTCCCCTCTAGGCAAAACTTTAAGGTTACAAAAACAGGACTAAACCTCCCTCTTAGCATAGGGAAAATTCACAAGCTAATACAAAAGATAATCTAACACATTTCCTTGTTTTACTTACTTTTTTTATAATCTTAGATGCTTATTTCAGGTATGGTTTTAGGAGAGGGTTTTTTCCTGCCTGGTCCCTCTCTCTGTCTCAAGAGAGCACAAACAAAGAGAGCACAAGCAAAACCTCCCCCCACAGATTTGAAAGTATCTTCTTCCCTTATTGGTCCTTTTGGTCAGGTGCCAACCAGGTTATTTGAGCTTCTTAATCCTTTACAGGTAAAGGAGGGATTTTATGCTACCCTTAGCTGTATGTTTATGACACAGGTGAAAAGCATTATCAGTGTGTACCACAATTGTAATGTAATATTTTACTGACGGAAGAAGGAAGCATGACTTTAAATTGAGATTTGAAATGAGCCAGTGTCCATGCGGGATCCAGAATGCTTCAGTAAATCAGCTTAAATATCTGAATATACTCGCAAATTTCTGAAGCTCTCACTTTGTTTGTTACACTCATTTTAATGCTCTTCCAGGGCAATGTGTATTATTCTGTTTCTTGCATTTCAGATGCAGAGCATCCTGTTTAAATACAAATTTATTGTATTTAAATACAAACACAATCCTCTTTTACCCTTTTTAAAATTTTTAAAGCCCGGATTTGGAATTTAGGCTCATTAATATTCACAAACACTGCTTAGTTAAGCCTGCTTTAATTTCTCTGTGTGCTTTGTAAACAGGGATTACAGTGATGTTTGAATTTGCATGCCAGATTTTTGAGTATTGTGTAAATTTTGGTCATTATCATGGAAAAATAAATAACTAAAAAATGCTTAATACCTATCTCACTCCCCCCAGCCTTTGCCCAAGCTCCTAGGCTTGGTTATGGCATTGTGGGAATGTTTAATCCCATTTTAGCAGGTGGGATTTCTGATTTCACTGTGCAGCTATATTTACTGATCTTGGAATCCCAAAGGAGGAGGAGGCCTTTTGGTCTCCAGGTATGCCTCTGGCTGGTTTTAATGATGGAGGAATGAAATCTTTTCAATTTTGAAAGTGAAGCCAGCCTTGGAAAAGTCCCACAGTTGTTGAATCTTCCACTAAACTGTGACACTTCTAGGTGTTCGTCACCAACCTCAGTTACCCTGGCCAAAAGCGTAGCAGCCTTTTTGAATTACATTCTGGTACCAGAAGTAGTCTTTCAGCAAAACACCTTTAGTCACCACCAGTATCTGGATGCAGACTCAGGTAAGCGTTACAGATGGATAATCCGTAGTTCTTTTTCTGTTTAATTTTCAGTGAGTTGAGCGTTCCTGACAACTGGCAGATTAAACAGTCCTGGAGACTGCAGTCCACTATTTATCCTTGGAAAATGAACAGCTTGGGCAGCTGAAACACTAAGTCTGGGAGCTGCCCTGATGTTGTGCCTCAGACCAGGCCTGCTAAGCAAGTCACCATGAAATAACTCTTCGGTCTTTGATTTCTCTCTTATGCTGCCAGCTGTGAAGTTGGGCACTTGCCTGCTAGGAGAGGGACTGAGACTACTGGCTCATTTCAGATAGGCACCACCTCCAGATAGTGACCAAAAGCCATTACTATTGATAAGGTGACCATATATCCCATTTTGGCTGGAAGAGTCCCTTTTTTTTAAAGCCCTGTCCTGGCCATAATAACTTTTGGCAAAGGTGGGCATTTGTCCTGTTTGCTGTTGCCCACATGATCAGTAGGGAAGCACAAATGGGACAAATGCCCACTTTTATTCAAAAAAAAAAAAAAAGAAAGAAAAAAGAGGGGGTGAGGAGGAACATGTGGGGGATGAGCAGAGAAGCCAGCCCTAAACAGGGAGGGAGACAGAGCTTTGGGGTGTGGGGCCTCAGGCCAGCCCCGCACGGTGTGCAGTTTTCCCTTTGGGAAATATGGTCACCCTAACTATTGATCTAGGCTGATTTGAACACCTGATTGAAAGGTGTGAGGCTCTGAATCCATTTTTTACTCCATATAACCATCTGGCTCCCAAGCCATAGCTTCAAGGAAGAACCATTTGTTTTTGACACTGGCTCACACATTGACCTGCAGAATTTCTCCCAAGTCAGATGTGTGTATGGCTTTAGTAATTCTGGCTTTTAGGCTTATGTTTAGTTTCCCATGCTCTGTCTCCTCTTTGCTAAAGATGTGGAGGCCCTAATATTGTGCTTTTATTCTTGGCCGGAAAGACAGTCCATGCCATTGGTAGTTTCTACAGGACTGGTCAGGAGACAGCTCTGTAAGGTTGAGCCACTCAGTAAAAAGCCTTGCATCCTCTGGCATAGCCAATATTTGTGATATACTCCCAAGATACAGAAGTCTAGCATCTAGGAGACTCCCATAACCTGGTCAGCTGATAATGTTGAATAAACAGCAGAATTGGAACAGTTAATTTGGCTGGGACCAGTCCAGATTGGTACCTTCTTGAGTCCTTCATCCCTATGCATGTCTTCCAGCATGATGGTTGTTCCATTCAATAGTTCCCCAGCTGCATCGCCACCCATGACCTACTAATAGACTCTCTACCCTCTCTGTGACCTTCTAACAAACTTGTAGCACTCTCTGCTGCTGACTCTTCAGTAGGTACCATCTCTCTCTTGCCTCTTCATGACCTACCTGACTGTAAAAGTCAAATCATGGGGTATATCCAAAGAACATCGTAAATGTTAGTCCCTCTCTTGGGTACTACCACTGTAGAATTATCGGCACTGCTTGCCCTTGAAATGAGATCTTCATGGAGAATTTGGGAGGACAGTGACAGGAGAGCCATGGCATCATGAAGAGTGAACAGCAGGGAACTACTTATACTCCAGCTCGAGAGAGGTTTGGATAAGCCCCTAGGGCCACAACCTGGCATGGCATAAGCTGATGTACCTCCATTAATGTCATTGGAGCTGTGTGGATTTGCAGCAGAGGAGAAATCTGGCTTTGAAATTTCTGGATGCTTATGTAAACCTCTGTGCCCTTTAGAATTCACTTCTATGAGTTGTCAAAAACACTAAGCCAGCTACTGGACAGAATGCTGTACATTAAAAAAATAACTTTCAGCCAGTCCTAGGAGAGGATTCTTGGTCCTTCTCACTGGATGTCTCAGAAGTATAAAATTGCACATTCCCCTACAGCTTTGACAAGGCAGCTCCTGTATCCCATAATTTCATCAGGAATCATTTCCTGATTTATCTCTCAGCTGCATTTCAATTTAGCTAGCAGGGGTAAGGAACAAACCTATAAAACAAGCCTACCATCTTCACTGACAATATTATTATGCCAGCATAATATTAAGCATCCATGTTTATTTTGTAATATGCTGTCAGAAAATAGTTGTCCATAGATATCTATATATAGATATATGTGCACAGGTAATGTGTGATTTTTCTAGCAATCAAGTATGGCAGTTGGTGCATTTAGACAATAGAAAATGATTCATAAGAACATATGAATTGCAGACCAGTAGTTCTAGTGCAGTATCCTGTCACTGAGATTGACCAGTGTCAGATTCATCAGAGGAACATGTCAGAACCCTGAAGTGGGCAGTTATCAAATTAATCTGCCCTTAGGGGAGGTTTCTGCCTGACCCTTGTAAGTTAGAGATTGGTTAATGACTGTACTGAGGCATGAGTGTGTATATATCTTTGAAACTTTTTTTAAAATCCTATCTAATGGAACTATGGATTTTCTCATTATCCATGTAAGTATCTAATCCTGTTTGGAATCAATGGCAGGATTCAGTCTTTGTTCATATTCTGATTTAATAAATCATTGGGAAGGGGAAAAAGCAATACCAGTTTATTTGAAGTGTATCTGCTCCGCATTAAGGCTTCCACATTTTTGCTCTCTCTGAAGGTTCGTAAACCAAAAATTTGGCCTACTTTGAAAGTGAGGATAACTCGCATGCAGAGCTCCGATCATAACTTCATTGTTTTAAAGCCAAAGAATGAATACAAATAATCGACATGTTTGTAAAATAAGTCATGCACCCATTAAACCCTAAGTGTCATGAAGTTTGTTTCTCCAGTTGCAGGTATCCTGCCATCCAGGAAATGGTTGGGTTTTTTTGCTCAGCCTGTCCACTCTGTTACCCTGAACAAATACATTTACAATGAATCCTGCTCCCTGGGGATTCTTGAAATACTTAAGTTCTTGTAAATTTCAATGCAGTGTCCGTTCATATGAATGAAGAATGTGAGCACAAGTGGTGCACCTTGAGACCAATATTTCTGATTATGTCCCTTAACAGATTTCCTTTTAAAATGATTTGTTTTTTGCTACTGGAAAATAATTGCCAATTCCCTCACTGGAGTCACCACAGATCCTAATCCTGCAAGCCGCTCTGCAGAGGCAGACCTCCTATACTTGCATCAAGACCCACTGACTGCAATAGGGCCCTGTGGGCTACCCACATGGTGCAGCTTTAGGATCGGGGCCTAAATATGGAAAACAAAATACAACATAGGAAGGTTTCACAGTAGCAGCCATGTTAGTCTGTATCCGCAAAAAGAAAAGGAGTACTTGTGGCACCTTAGAGACGAATGCTCAAATAAATTGGTTAGTCTCTAAGGTGCCACAAGTACTCCTTTTCTTTTAACATAGGAAGGCAAATTTCCCATCTCTGATTATACAAAAACTCCGCCTCTCGAAGCTAGGCCCTGAGGAGTGAGCAGGGCTGGCTCTAGGTTTTTTGCCACCCCAAGCAAAACGTTTTTGGCCACGCCCCCCCCTTTTTTTGGCTTTTACATATGTTTGCACTTTGCAATTTTTTTTGTTTTGGGGGGAAGGGGGTGGTTGACTGTTTAAAATTAAAAAAAAAAAAAAGAAAACAGAGAATATGTAGTTAGTGAAATGAAACAATTTCCTACTAGTGTACTCATTTAATTTTAACAAAATCACAATTACAAACAATTTGTGTTCAACTATACATTGTAATGAAAAACATTAGTGTCTTCCGGTGCAGCAAAAACAAAAAAGTACAGCTTTGGTCTGTGAATACACTAACCATGATCTATTAAATTGTTCCCCATTTTTCAATTTTTTCTTCATACTGGATGGCATAAATAAACGATTCGACTCATTAAATGGATATTCAAATGTAGGATCTAGTTTTGAAGGACCTTTTTTCACAATAATCATTAGCATTGAATCAGTAATTATTGTTGGCCATGTATTTGGATCCGATCCTATATCAGTCTCTCCACCTTCCAATAATTGTTCTTCAGTTTTAGATTTGGATAACAGTTCTTCGTTTCTGGACTCTTCAGCTGAAGAAGTAAATCTTTGGATGGATTGTGATTGTTCATCTTTATCAGTTAGCGAAGATAATCGTTGGTCGGATTGTTGTTCATCTTTATCAGTTGATAAAGATAAACTTTGGTTCGATTGGTCTTCATCAGTTGATTAATAATCACTTTCAATGCATTGCTTAGAGTTTCTCCTTGATTGTCGACTTTTTAAAAATACTTATTTGAAGTATGAGAGAGTTTTTTCTAATTCTTTTTGCTGTTTCTCTCTTTTTTGCCAGTAGGCAGCACTGGAAAGTTGTTTTTGTTTTTGTCCCAGCATTTTAGGCCTCTAATCACTGGCACCAATGCGACACTGAAATTGGCGCGAATGGCGCCGATAGGGCAGCACAGTACACACAAGTAATCGTGATTCCTGATTTAATCAATAACCGTTAACGTTTACACATTTACGCACGTTCACACTGAGTGACCGTGTCATGATGTGACACAATATTTTTCACAGTCACGCTCCTATTGCACTACTGGAGATTTTTTTGATCTTCATGGGTTTTTTTTTTTTGGTACATTGGTGGATTTTTCTGGAAAAAAAAAAAAAAGGATGTCCAGAACGCTACCCCTGGAAATGTGCCGCCCCAAGCACATGTTTGCTTTGCTGGTGCCTAGAGCCAGTCCTGGGGGTGAACCATTGTGTGTTGATCACCCATTACATGAGGTCAAGACCAATGACTCGAGGTGTATAAAGGAAAGACTGAACTATTCATGGTGGTTCTGGTACTTCATCTTAGTCAGTTATGAACTTATAACCATGGGGAAAACCCAGTAATGGGTTTTGTAGGGTTGACACCTACCAGAGCCTGAGGGTAGAGTTGGGGTGACCTTGGGCCAGGTTTTTAGTATGTGTGCAGGTTCTTTTATTGGTTTTTAATTAGATTTTCCCTATAATGCTTTCACTGAAAGATAAATGTGCTTGCTCATAAAAAGCTATGTGGTAACTTGTAACTGCAGGCCATTATGGGTTTGTAACCTCCGGAGTGAAAGCAAAGGGCAGGTGCAGTCTGGCTTGCTGGCGATATCATAGTGTAGGCAGAGCTGTGCAGCCTGAAAAATCCCTGATCAGGAGGGAGAGATCTGTGGGTCTCTGCCTAAGAAAGGTGATGGCTGCGGAGCCAGGGCTGTAGAGTGGATGTCCTTGTGGGACCACAGAAGGAGAATTCAGGTGCAGTTTCAATGAACTGCAACAGTTACAATCTAAGGTCCCAGTCCTACAAACATGTATGCATATGCTTAACTTTAAACATGTGAGTAACCCCATTGCCTTTGTGATGGTTTGGATCACAGAAACCCCCTTGGGAGCTGCCACGCAATGTGTCAAGACTACTTCTGCCCCTGCTTTCCTGCCCTGGCAGCTTAGGACTTCAGCGCCCTGCCTGGTTTGAGCCAGATCTGCTAGTCTGCTGCAAACCCAGACCCAGGTCTGAACCACGTCCCCTAACAGCTGTAGGCTTAACTGAAAGCAGCTTACAGAAGCGTGCCTATCTTTAACACTCAGATGCCCAACTCCCAGTGGGGTCCAAACCCTAAATAAATCCGTTTTACCCTTTATAAAGCTTATACAAGGTAAACTCATAAATTGTTCGCCCTCTATAACACTGATAGAGAGAGATACACAGCTGTTTGCCCCCCCCATCAAGTATTAATACATACTCTGGGTTAATTAATAAAAATCACTTTTTACTTATTAAATACAGAAAGTAGGATTTAAGTGGTTCCAGGTAATAACAGACAGAACAAAGTGAATTACCAAGCAAAATAAAATAAAACAAGCAAGTCTATGTCTAATCAAACTGAATACAAATAAAAACCTCACCAGTTCCAGTGAGCTCTCTTTTACAGACTAGCCTCCTTCCAATCTGTGTCCAGCAAGCACTCACACCCCCTGTAGTTACTGTCCTTTGTTCCAGTTTCTTTTAGGTATCCCATGAGGATGGAGAGGCTATCGCCTTAGCTAGCTGAAGACAAAATGGATGGGTCTCCCACAGGCTTAAATAGACTTTCTCTTGTGGGTGGAGACCTCCCTCCTCTCTCCTATGCAAAGTCCAGCTCCAAGATGGAGTTCTGGAGTCACCTGGGCCAGTCACATGTCCATGCATGACTCACAGTCTTTACAGGCAGCAGCCATTGCCCACGTGGTATCTTTAATGTCTGCAGGAAGACTTCTTGTGTGGATTGGAGCATTCCAAGATGCATTGTTCCTTAAGTGCTTCTTGATTGGGCACTTAACTTTGCGAATTCCTTTCTCCAGGAACTGACCAAATGCTCGACTAAGGTTATTTAGAAATCAAGCCAGTACATGGCCAATATTCATAACTTCGAACAGAAAAATGATACATGCATACAGATAGGATTAATAGATTCAGTAGATCATAACCTTTACATAGATATGTTACATGGCATATGTAGCATAGAACATATTCCAGTTGTCATATATATTCATAAGCATATTTCCATAAAGCATTATGGGGGGCACCGTCACAGCCTTCAATAAGCTTACTTACATGCTTAAACTTGAGTGTGAATAAGTGTTTGCAGGCCAGGGGTGCACTCCTGCCCCTGCTTGTTGAACCCTTCAGCTTTGAGGTTTTAATGCTGCATTCTCACGTGAGTGATTTCTGACGATATATTAATTGAATATTGTGAAAGAGAAAATAAAGTTCAAGGAAAATGATTCCTATGGTTCTTATGGGATCATTGGCCATTCAGTTGCTCAGATGAGTAGGCTTTAATGCTGAACACAGTTTGCTTTTGAAACAACAATAGATCCTCCATATCCTCCCTCAGCTAAAGAAGATAAGAACTGCTCCATGAAGAAACGCTTTTAACAGCGTTCTGCCAGGGCTTTTCTGGCAAAGTAGGACAGTAATTTCAGAACCAGCCATTTGAAAGAATCCATTTTATTGATGACAAACCCTTCTGTGAGCTTAAGAACCTCTCTTTGCCTTGGACCTACTCATGTGTATGTATGTAAACCTCTTATTCTGAAAGTTTTAGTCCCCAGCCATCCTGATCCAGTCTGCTTGATTCATATCTTGCAGCTTTAAACTAATGATGTCCCTTAAGGTGGTCAGACTTCCTAAATGCTGTCATCGGAGCAGTATTTCTGCTCATGAATTAGCCTTATCGAGGACTATCAAACCCTGACCAGGCCTCATTGGAGATGAGAATGTTGCCTGGATGGAGGGGAAGCTGGGAGGTGGGAGACTGAAGTGATTAATTTTTTAATGAACCAGTCACAGAATCGAAGACTGGAAGGGCCCTTGAGAGGTCATCTAGTCCACGCCCCTGCACTCAGGGCAGGACTAAGTATTATCTAAACCATCCCTGACAGGTGTTTGTCTAACCTGCTCTTAAAAATCTTCAATAATGGAGATTCCACAATCTCCCTAGGCAATTTATTCCAATGCTTAACCACCCTGACAAGAAGTTTTTCCCTAATGTCCAACCTTAACTGCCCTGCTGCAATTTAAGCCCATTGCTTCTTATCCTATCCTCAGAAATTAACAAGAATAATTTTCCTCCTTCCTCTTTGTCGCAACCTTTTATGTACTTGAAAACTGTTATGTCCCCTCTCAATCTTCTTGTCTCCAGACTCAACAAACCCTGCTTTTTCAATCTTCCCTTATAGGTCACATTTTCTAGACCTTTAATCATTTTTGTTGATCTCCTCTGGACTTTCTCCATTTTGTCCACATCTTTCCTGAAATGTGGCACCCAGAACTGGACACAATACTCCAACTGCGACCATATGAGTGCAGAGTAAAGTGGAAGAATTACTTCTTGTGTCTTGCTTACAATTGCTTCTCGTGTCTGCGAATACATCCCAGAATGATGTTTTTGTTTTGGGGTTTTTTTGGCAACAGTGTTACACTGTTGACTCATATTTAGCTTGTGATCCACTATGACCCCTAGATCCTTTTCTGCAGTACTCCTTCCTAGGAAGTCATTTCCCATTTTGTAAGTGTGCAACTGATTGTTCCTTCCTAAGTGGAGTATTTTGCATTTGTCCTTATTGAATTTCATCCTATTTACTTCAGACCATTTCTCCAACTTCAACAGAAGTTGGTCCAATAAAAGATATTACCTCACTCACCGTGTCTCTCTAATATCCTGTTACCAACATGTATACAACACGATTAGTAGAGTTATTCCTAAGCAATATTTTCCTAGTTATCAGTGTCATTCTAGTCAGTCAGTTGAGCCCAGTTATTGCTTCATTAACGTTCCCTTTTCAAATGACAGTCTTTCTCCTCACAAGTTTTCTCACTAATACTCAACTCCCAAGGAATCACTTATTTCTTTTTCTTTTCCTCTTCCCTCTACCCTTCTACTTACCCATCATTTCTGTTAGCTATGAACCTTTTTCTCAGGCTTGTAAAACTCCCCCTGCCCTTCTCTCTACCTATCCAAGACTCCAACAAATTTCTTATTTTCTAGGTTTTACCATACTCTGAGTATTTGCACTGGTGGTCATTGAAACAGTTTTTCCAAGTCCCTATGGTTTTCCTAATATTTCTATCAAGATAATGGATTTATGACTTTCCCCCAGCTTTTTGTTTTTAAACCTCAATATTTTGTTTTACGATTTCATGTTGATTCACACAAAGCATTGTGCTCAGCGGATTGTCCTTTTTTTTTTCTTTTTAATGCACAGAAAGTTCATAAACTGACAAATGGATTTGGGCACCAGAATAGTCACTATGAATTCACAGTTTAAGGCAAGAAGGGATGATTAGATCTATCCAGACCTCCTGCATATCACAGGCCTTGGTCCTACTTACATGTACTTCACAGACATCTTGTTTTCACCCAGTTTACCCCTCCGTTGAGCCCAATAACTTGTTTGACTAAAACATAATCTGTGTTTGGCTAAAGCCTATCTTTCAGAAAGGCATCCAGTTTTGATCTGAAGTTATCGAAAAATGGAGAATCTGACGCTTCCCTTGGTAGTTTGTTCCAGTAATCACCCTCACGGTTTAAAAAAAAAAATTGTGCTTTATTTCTAATTTGAAATTGTCTTTCATTCCAGTGAGCAGCAGCTGTGGACTTGACAGAATAGTGTTTCATGAGGTTTCCCTGAGGTGTTGTAATAGCATTTAACATCTGTGGACCACTCCAGGTTGCCAAGATCTTACATGCACACAATGAGAGAGTGTGCATATAACGCATTCGCCATTTTTGTACCAGAGTTGCATGATGATGGGTTTTTTTAATAACATGGAAGTTTTGGTGTCCCAGTAGTCTTAGAAAATAAGAATGAACACTTATTATGGTCCCCCTTCTCTGATCTTTCTTTGCCCAGGCATCCAGTTGTGTATGCGTGTAACCATACTGATGTTGTTTGTTGCACCTTTTGCCACCTTTTCCATTCTGACTGACTGAAGCAGCATCAGGCCACCATTATGTGCTTTGGCCTGGAAAAAGCAACTTGGAGAAGTAGGCACTAGCCTCAGGTAAATGCTATGTGCACCTGTGGGTCCGAGAATGGAGGGACGTAATTGAGCACTGATGGAATGTTAATTTAAAAGCTTGTTACAGAATTATTGACTTAATAAATGCAAAATCTGCAGTCGAGTGGCTTTGGGGGATTCTTTGGATTGTGCATTCATTGTGTTGGAAACTAAAGCTGGTAAAATACTGGAAAAACTTCTGTGATAACAAAGCTGTTCATTTCAAACATGTTTGTGCTACTTTTTAAAGTCATACACAGTTTGTTTTTTCTTGTGCTGTTTGAGGGAAGGGTTGCTATTCCTACAACTGCCAAAATTTGGAGGCAGTCAAGGGGATTTTTTCAAGATTATTCACCTATCCTTTTTCCGTATGGTGGGGCTGGGAAATGCCCAGCAGAGCTACTGAGGAAAGTCTGTTAGTGCTGAAGGAAGGCAGCGAAGTGTTCACAACGCCTGAATTTTTTTTTGTAAGCGGCATCAGAAGTTGCAGGGGACCCAGCAAGCTGGAGAAAAGAGCACCCTGAGCCGAGTCCTGGGGGAGATGAGTCAGCAGGCCAGATGAGTGAAAAATGGTGCAAAAAAAAATTAATCCAAAAATGTGTTTAATTGAAATATTGGGGAAAATATTTCAATTAGTTCAGACAGCAGTGCCGGGGAGAAAGACAGGTCTGAACAGAGTGAGGGGGTGTACGTGTAATTATATGTCACAAAGTGATGTTTTGTTTTTACTTTCACAAAGTACAATAAGCACCTTATTCATGGGTGGCAGAACAGATTGATTCATATCATCATGATTATTGAAGAGCATGTCTACACTGCAGTCAGGAGGTGTGATTGCAGCAGGTATGGCCAGACCCAAGCTAGATTTGATCAGGCTAGCTTGGGTAGTAGGGAAGCTGCAGCAACATGGATATCAGCACAAACTAGCCACCTGAGTAAATTCCCAAGGTCCTGGGTGGGGCTGTACAGCCCGATCTAAGGCCTGTGCTGCTGTGGCTTCAATGCTGTTAGTACTCATGCTTGTTTGTTTAACACTAGCTCAGGTATGCTATCCCATGCTACCCATACATGCCTTTGCAGCGTAGATCTACCCTAAGAGGAAAAGGCAAGTCCTATGCCTACCTGTGTGGTTGAACACTGACTAAGGTATTGGGGCCACAGCCCTGGTTGGGGCATTTGCATGCTGCTGCAATACAAATAATATCCAGAGATAGGAGAGGGTAATGTTGCCCAAAACCTTTGACAGCTGAGCCCACACTTCATGAAAGCAAAACTACAGGGTTGTCTTCACAGTTAGTGTTTGCTCGAGTTACCTACGTCCTTCTAGAGAGAGCCTACCTCAAGTGAGAGCGGCCACACTGCACAACAGTATTTGAGCTGCAGAGCATTTGTATTAGTCGCCCAGAGTAGTTGCGCCTCCCCATCATTACCAGCTTCCGTTTCAGCAGCATTCAAGCTTCACCTTCTACCCCCTGACATGCCAGGAAACTTGAGTTTAAAGCATTACTTAATTTGACTTGTGTGTGAATGGAGGTCAGGTTAGGGGCAACACACGTTCTACCTTGAGCAAACACTGCAGTGAAGACAAACCTGATGGTGCCCCTCCACAATTCTGCCATGTGCTACTAGGGTATACCTACAATGCCTTGTAAACCTGGGTCTGCAGGGCATGGGCTTGTGGACTGTGTTTCCAAGCTGGCCCTTGATTTAGAGCCCAGGATTTATGTGCAGTGTAGACATACCCTGAAAGGCTAAACTGAAGTGAGTAGTCTCTCAGATTTCAGAGTGGTAGCCGTGTTAGTCTGAATCAGCAAAAAGAATGGGGAGTATTTGTGGCACCTTAGAGACTAACAAATTTATCTGAGCATAAGCTTTCATGGGCTAAAACCCACTTCATCAGATGCATGCAGTGGAAAATACAGTAGTAGATCGAATAGAGGTTCACAGAATTTAAGGCCAGAAAGGGCCACTGATTTCAATGAGAGTTAGGCACCTAGGTTCTCTTGAAAATCCCACTAGGTGCCTATCTGTATCTTTAGACAACTAGTTCCCTGTAAAAATCTGACCCTTAAGCCTTTCTGTGCTTCAGTTCCTCATTTGTAAATAGGGATAATGGCACTTCCTTACCTCACAGAGGTGTTGGTAGGATAAATAAATCGTGAGATGGTCAAATACTACTGTAATGGGCGGGGGGTGGGACACTTGTTAATGTTGATGGAGAAGTTTACAATTCAGAGCTATTGTTTCAGGCTCTCTGCAGACTTAAGCAGTCATCACTGCATTGGTCATACTTGGGCCATATTTTCAAGATTTTTTTCTGCAACCATCACAGCTAGAATCTTATTCATTTTTTAAAATGAGAGTTGAGATTCTGGAGAGAAATTGAGAGGTCTGTTTTCACCACTCCTTCTGGGGGGTGGGCATGCCTCCCATTTTGTGAAACACTGATGTAGAGAATGTTTCTGAGGGATGGAGCTGGCATAGGAAAATACCCACAGGGCATAGAACAGTTGGTCTTATTTTGTCTCACGGGAATATATCTGTCACCATACCCTGCCCCACTGAAGTCACTGAGGGTCACAGACCAATCCTGTCCCCAGTAAAGTCATAGACTTTACTGGGGACAGGATTGGAGGAATAGTAAGTAAAATCACCCTGTCCATTGACTAGTTGCACGTCTGTATATACTCCGTATATGTCAACATTGTATTGTGCTAGTATCTGGCTGTATCTGTCATATCCTGAGATGGGCTTCTTACTGTCCCACTAAAATAATAGGGAGCCACAGGGAGATTCCCTCAATATCACAGACAAACTCAAATTCATTAGCTGCCTCTGTCTGTCATTTTGTTTGTGCAGGAGACAGAATCTCTCTGTATTTTGTGTATGGGTGACTGCTGTATTTCTTATGTTACTGGCCTTCTCAGGAAATATTCTGGTCCATTCCTACTTTATATCCTTCTAGGTATTACCTGCAGCAGAAGTATATTTTTCAGACATTTGAAAGCACTTCTTTTTGTTGGATATCAGCCCATAATGTGTTTAAGCTGAAGTTATGTTGAAGCTATCATCTCTATTTATATTTCACCTGTCAGTCAAATCAACATCCTTAATCTACTTGCCCATAGGAGGCAAAAAAAAGAATCAAATTGCTTGTGCGTAGGTGTTACTGACTTGATTGGCACGTATAATGGAAACAGACAGGTGGTGTTCTTTTTCTGATAAAGAACTTTGCCAGTATGATCCCAGGTAGTTCACAGAACGATGTAATTTCCTCTTTCAGAGGCACACACCTCATCAGATTGTATTTATTTTGTCGTTGTTGTTGTCAGAAACCAGAAGAAGGTTGGCTCTTTTTAAAATACTTCAGGAGCAGATGCTGCTGTTGCTATTTCAGTTGTCAGTCTTCCCAGTACTATCATTGTAATGACACAGTTGACTTCTCTGGGAACTAAAATGACGAGGTCTTTTCCGGAAAAGAAAATGTTTGTGTGGCCTAGTGGTTAGATCATATTACAGATATGAAAGAATGAATGCTTGTTTGTTAGTAATCTTAAGAAACAAAATTAAGCTTCTTTTTTAAATCTTTATCTCCCTGTTGACTCAGTTTAAGACTTAAATGTGACAGTGATGCGTGCTATTGAAAACACTAAAATAGAGTGGAAACTAGGAAAGGACAACAGAGTGAAAATTGAAAGTCTGGAGAATACAGTTATGGTATGCCTTTCAACAGCCCTTCTTGCGCACCGAATGGAAACAGTAACCGGGGTAGGATTTTCAAAGCCACCTAACGCTGCTCCTACTGAAATCAGGGTATCACAGGGTGGGACTCACCCCTGCAGCGCCTCCTGCTCCTCTCTCAAGGAATTAGCTCTTCCAGCCTCTGGAGCATTCCCTGCAGGCCGGCGTCCTGCTTGCTGCTGGCCCCGTGTCCCTCTCTGACCCCGGTGCCCCTTTTACCCAGGGTGCTGCCCCCTGGCAGCACCCCCACAGTCTCTGGGTCTCCCCTTCCCAGGGAACCCCCACCCACTATCCCCACCTCGCCTCAGTCTTTGGCTACTTCCCAGTCACCATCTAGCTCCTATTCACTAGGGCGGACTGCAGTGTATAAACCACTCATCACAGGCAAGGGGGGTTTGGACCTGCTGCCTCTGCCTACCCGTGGGCTGCCCCCTGCAACCCCAGTACCCTTTTTGGCCTTACACTAGGCCTGCAGCCTGAGGGGGGGTTTCCAGGCCCGAGCTCCGCAGCTCCTCCTGCCTTCCCCCAGCCCTGCTCCACCTTAGGTACCCAGGTACACTCCCCAGCAGCCAGGCCCTTCTCCCTCTAAAGGCAGAGAGAGAGTCTCTGCTCCTGGCCCACTGCCCTCTTATAAGGGCCAGCTGAGCCCTGATTGGGGCATGGCCACAGCTGAGGCTGCTTCCCCCAGTCAGCCTGGGAGCTGCTTGCCCCTAGCCACAGCCCTCTCCTGGGCTGTTTTAAGTCCTTTAAGGCTGGAGTGGGTGACCACCCCGCTACACAGGGATAAAACTCCCATTGATTTACTGAGAGTAGAGTCAGGCCAGTGATGAGCACTTGGAAAATCCCAGCCTAAAGGTCTCTGGGTATGTGGAGAAAGGAGACTTAAGCCCCTCATTTTTATAGTGGTTCACTTTATTTAAAGGCATAGCATCCGTTTCTCAATCCATCATATAGGCAACCAATTCTACAGCGTTCTTCCTCTCTCTGAAATCAATACCTGGCACAGATTCCTTATGCAAAAGGTTCATTCTGAACTTCATTATTCTTATTATTACATTTTTAAAAGGTCATTGTTATTCCTTATGTATCCAATATTATACCATAGGATAGGCACACAAATACATAGAGTTGATCAGAAAACAGAACTTTTTTGAGTAGTGAAATCTAGGCTGCCAGTTCTCAAAGTGTGGTCAATGGAGAGCAGTCTGTTCACATGGCATGATCTCTCTCCTTGTTTTCATCTGCTAAACTACATTAACCAATAGGTGAGTATTCAGTGGATTTTTCACTAACACTGCCTTTCTGGTCCAGTGGTTAAGGTACTAGCATTGGACTGGCTGACTGGGGTTCAGTTCCTGGTTTCCTGTGTAGTCTTGGGGGAGTCAGGCCCAGATTTTGAAAGGTATGTAAGCTTTGCTGCACTCAGTTTTGCAATGCCTAGCAGATTTAGGAGCCTAAATCTAATTTTCAAAAGGGATTTAAGCACTTGAGTCTAAATTCTATCCACAGCTGAAGTGCTGTCTTAGGGGAGTTAGGTGCCTAGGTGCTTCTGAAAATCCCACTAGATGCTTATCTGCATCTTTAGACGCCTAAATACCTTTAAAATCTGGCCCTTATTCTCTCTTTGCCCCAGTCCCCTATCTGTAAAATGAGGATAATAGCACTTCCTCTGCCCCTCAAGGGGTGTTGTGACGATAAATATATAGTGTAAGGCACCCAGGTACTAAGGCGATGGGGGCCATATAAATACCTACATATCATCGATTGATTCTGTGTATGCGATTGCTGCAAGCTGCGGGAAGAATGTGACTGGGTCATGAATGAGAAGAGGTGGTCTTCACAATCAGGAATGGGAGGGGAAGTGTCCATGAGACAAGATGTCATTAGAATATGGTCCATGCGATGGAAAAAATTGACAATCCTCTGCTCTAGGCAATCTTGTGTTTGTCCAGCTTCTGCTGCCTCCACTGTCTTGAGTAGAAAGAGTTAAGGCCCTGATCCTGCACTGAGAACTGCATGTGGCTAGTGTGCTTGTGTGGATCCAATTAGAGGATCTGTTCTAATAGTAACAGAGGTAGAGGTAGATATGACTCCGATCATATCCTTTATGAAGCTGCAATCCTTTCAGTGATGTCCGGTGGTGTAAGCTGACCTGTTAAGATGCAGTTCCTAACTTTACATTCCCCCCAAAAAAATCCTTTACAAAATTGTTGTTTCTATGATGAAGTTGCAGAATGTTAAAAATATCAGCAACACAATAAACATGAATGTCCTCTTCCACAGGCCTCCAGTCAGTCAATCTCCATGAGTGCTTTGAAAGTAGGAAGAGGTTGACTTATTCATACTGTGAAAATGGAGAACAAGAATTAGGAGACAGAAGCTGGGGAACCCAGCTGCAAATGCGCAGGAGAATGAAGATTGTGTAGTTGGGGCCCAATCCAATTCCCATTGAAGTCGGTGGGAATCTTCATGCTGACTTGAGTGGAATTTTTGAATCAAGTCTTTACACAAGCGGTTATTTTCAACAAGATCCTATAAAATTCCAGTTAACATAGGGTCAGATTTACTGTTCAACTTGCTCCGAGCGAGTAGTTCCATGTGCATTCCTGGGGCTACTTGCGTAGGCGAGATGAGCAGAATGAGTCTTCTTCTAATCTTTTGAGTGTATTCCCACTCCTAGGCTGTTTGAATACACTAGGATGATTCCCATAAATGTGAAGCTGGAAAAAAGATATCCGTCTTTGATGTCTTGGGCTGTTTGTGGACCCCACCTGATTATACTTCTCCATCCGCTTATTTTAAGTTTTTAATGGCTTGGTTTTGTTTCCACAAATTTTACATGAATGTCTTAGAAGGTAAACCACAAAATTGTTTCATAATTTTATGGAATTTTTTACAAGTTAGAGGATGTGTATCAGAAATCAAAGATGACCATGAGCACAATTATTGCAGGGATAATTCCCAAGAGACTATTTAAACATTGGGTTGAGAGGATTTATATACGTACTTAACGTATATCCGTTCAATCAGATATGACTAACTTCGATACCTGTTTCCTAGCAATGAGTGATTTTTGAATGAAAGCTTCCTAATGATTTTCTTCCTTCTCCACATTTGAAACACACCAGTATTTGTTAGCAGTTTATTAGTATGGGTATGTACAGTGCCTAGAACAACAGGGCCATGATCTCAGTTTGGCCATCTAGGTGCTCCGTGATACACAATGTATTTGACAAAAGTGAAAATGTAGTAAAGACTGGAGTAACTAGACTATAATCAGCCCTTTTACAATCTTTCTATGTTGGTAAATTTTTTCTATCAATCCACAATGCCTTTACTATAGTGTGTCCTCTAGTATGTTCTTAATATAAAACCACACTTTAGATTTCTTCCATTATTCCTGCATTTTCATTTTTACAGGCTTCCTGATCATCACAAATCCCTCTTATCCTAGTGAATTGTGAATATAGAAAACTTTTTTTCATGCTTCTGGATCAGTATGAACATAATTGTGTTTATCTATTTCAAGCAAAACCAGCTTTAACACTGCATTAAATAGGAGAAATCAAACATTTAGAAAATGCAATATTAAGGCGGAACAGTTAATCCAAACTCTGCCCTTAGTGATACTCCAGTAGTCACCTACTGCTGACAGTCCCTCCCCCACCCTCCCTTGTCATCTGATCAGCTCAGCCCAAGTGACTTTTCTTTGAACACTGCTACAAGCAGTTCTACTTTTATTTCCTTCCTATATTACTGTTCTGACTATGAGTCTGACCCTGTTGTGAACTCTGCATCAGCAGATCCCTGCACCTGAGTGGGGTCTCATTGCTGTGAATAGGGATTCATTCATTGTGGGATCACGGCCTCTGCTGGGAACTTTCTTTGCTGGGACACTCTCTCATACTCCAGGTTCAAGGAGACTTTGGAAATACAAGCAATCTATCGGCACAGATTGGATTCACCTACCATATCCAATCAGAAATGGAAAAAATTAACCTTACACAACACTTTCCCTTCTTTTTGAATAAACTCTCAGATAAAACCAGACACACCAGCTGCTGCTCAGCAATGAACTTTTCAGTGGATTTTTTTAAGAGAAACTGACTTAAGATGACTGTTGCCATCCCATAAATTTTAATCTAGACCAGCATTTCTCAAACTGGGGTCTGCGAAGGTACTTCAGGGGGTCCATGGGCACTGCTGATCAACTCCTCCTCCCGCTCCCTCCCAGCGTCTGGCACTGGGAGGGAGAGGGAGGAGCGGGGATGGGGTGCGCTCAGGGGAGGGGGCAGAATCATGTCTGGAGCTGCCGGCCTCACTGTTCAACTCTTCCCCCACCCTCCCAGTTCCTCCTGCCTGCCAGAAAATAGTTGTTCAGCGGCATGCAGGAGGCGCTGGGAGGGAGGGGAGGAGCAGGGATGGGGCAAACTTGGGGGAGAGAGTAGGAAGAGGAGGGGTAGGGGTGGGGCGGGGGCGGGAAGAGGTGGAGTGGGGTTGGGGCCTTGGGGGAAGTGGTGGAGTGGGGGTGGGGCCTGGGGTTGAGCAGGGGGCTTTGAGGTGTGAAAACATTTAAATCAAAATGGGGCTCCTCAGCTTGCTCAAATTTGAGAATGGCTGATCTAGATCGTTAAGTGGATCATTTTATACTCTGAAAAGCCAAATAGAATCCCAATACTTAACAGGGTTGAAGTGAATATATAGCTCTCATATTGGCTTTAGAAAGTTGGTGAATACCCAAACAGAGTTAAAAAATAATTGCCTAAATAATAGACAGATATTTTGCAGACAGACTCACAAAATCCTAACCAGCTACTGCTGATCCATAAATGCAGGTGCTCTCAAGGGTTGAGTTGAATGTTTGGTACAGCTGTGTATATGTATATAGTCTAAAATTTGTGTCAAGGAGCAGAGAGGTCTTACCATATGTTACTGGGAACTTGTGTTCTAGATTTTGGTTATAAAATTTCCTCAGCTATTCTGGGAATGTGAAAAGGGAGACTGCCAGGAAGAAGACTATTGTCCAACCTCAGGGCTGCGCATATGGGTGAGAAACTCTGCATGGTAGAATATTTTGGTGGTGGTGGTGAGTTTGTGTTGCAGTACTGCCCAGGACTCCATTATGCAAGGCGCTGTACGAAGACAAAACAAAAAGAGGGCCCTTGCCCCAAGGAGCTTACAATCTAAGTAGAAGACAACCGGTAGATGCAGACAGATGGATGACACAAGGAAACAATAAGAAATATTGGTCAATATTACATCTTAATGTTTTTTTTCTGTGACTGAGACAACAAGTTATCCCTATCCCAGAGGATCTTGCAGGAGTCTGTCCTTATCCTTTTTCTGCTGAACTGCTTAAGCAATTTATAATACATATGTGTGAATGAGTTTAAGATGCAGTGAGTGATGGGAAAAGTGCATGAAATTCTGTAGATGTTCCCTGTGAAATTCCTATTTCATTTATCTGACGTGTGTGTGTGTGTGTGTGTGTGTGTGTGTGTGTGTGTCTCTCTCTCTCTCTCTCGACCATGCATTTTATCTTTCCCGAAAACCATGTGTTTCTGTACAGGTTTCAGGAAAACAATAGACTGTACCTGACCCATAGTGTTTGTCTGGAAAGCTGTTCCTTTAACTGCAGATGCTTGTCTCTTCAGGCTTACAGTCAAGGTTAAGCAGCTACTGAAAATTCCAGGGCTTCCCTGGCCATGAATGAATGTGTCAGTACTTTCTGCATGGGGTATATATTTTCCCTTGCTGTCACAGGCATGTCATTTCCTGCTTGACATATAGCAAAGCTGCGGGTGCTTATAGTGGGAGAAGGAAAGCATAGCGAGGACAGAAAACCAGAAGCAGCTAGAGTGTTCCTATTTCACAGACCAGTTCTTTTCTTTAGGGAG
The DNA here is from genome assembly GCF_965152235.1 of Eretmochelys imbricata. NCBI lineage: Eukaryota > Metazoa > Chordata > Testudines > Cheloniidae > Eretmochelys > Eretmochelys imbricata. The sequence continues at coordinate 23,574,562 of NC_135584.1, forward strand.
ACCAGCTCATTTTAAAATGTGCAATATGATGATCTTCTTCTAATCATGTGAGCAGAATGCCATGCCATTGGGTCAGCTGCCATTTGACTGGTCTCACCCCATCCTCAAAATGGAATTCTATTTTGTTGTCACAATTAACAAGGTATTAGTTAGAGATGGATGAAGTGGCTTTGAGGGGTACAATAATCCTTTTCCCTCTACATATATAGTCACTCTACCCTGGATCTGCTCTGCATTGTTTAAACAAACCTTTATGAAGTGAATAAGCTGTTTTGGTATCTGCTGTGACCTATTTCCCTCCTGCAATTATTTAAATTTTCTTGGCTCTGCCTTTGCCCACTTCTGTGCCCCAAGGCCAAAATGCTCCAAGGCAAATTCACAAATAATACAAAAATGTCTGTGGTGAAGCTGTTTCCTGGACATGGGAGAACCTATTTTATAAAATTACCAGCTAAACTTTTGACTCAATAAATAGGTTTGCCAGATTCAGACACTTAACGAATGACAGTCCCCTCAGGGATGCTGGACTCAATTGTGTTTATTTCCAGAAGGTCACCTCAGTTTGACATCCTACCCTCTTGTTTTTGTTTCAGTAGCTTTACAAGATGGGGGTACTTCTGTCTTGTGGGTCTTGTGAAGACAAATGCATTAGACATTGTGAGGCACTTAAATACTATGGGAACAGGGCCAGATAAGTACTTCAGATGAAGAGTGACACAAAGGGGTGTCTCCAGCTTGTGGAGCAGTTGTCTCAGCAGAAAATCCTCCTTTCCATATATTACAGGTGATGGACGATTGCTCTTAACAGTGTCTTGGAGCCAAATTCTGCTCTTCAGGTACATTGGGTGCAAGATCCAGAGTTACTCTAGAAAAATGGAGTTATTCTGCAGTTATTCTGCTGTAACAAAGAGCAGGGTTGATCCCTCCCCATGCAACTTCCACGTGTACGAGAAACTTACACATTTTAGACTTATTGTTGAAGTTTTATGATTTTGTTTTAAAGCATCCATTTAACATAAGCCAACCATGAGGAAATGAGAGAGTGGCTGCTGTTTTGTTTTGTTCCTAGGGAAAGAGTCCATTGAGTGCTCTCCCTGCACGTCAATATCTCACCTAGAGACTTAGGAGCTCTCTAGCGCAGCATGTCTATAAAACCCCGAACGACTATCGCACAGCTATCAAAAACGACTTTCCCTCTTCTGGCTGCATTTTTGTCACTCATACTCTTTGAATCAAAGGCCTAGGGACTGAGAGCTGTCTGTGCTGCTGCGATCTCTATGTTTCGGTTTGATCTGATGCACTTACACGGATTTCACGTCTGTTAGGGGCATGTGGGTAAGTGGAATAGAGTTTGCACAATATTGTGTTCTGATTCTTTGTGGTAAAGTTTGGATGTATTAATGTTTAGAATAATAAATTGTGTATTAAAATAACAATGATAAATGTTAATACAGCAGCTCCCCTTTTAATTTCTTGTGCTTTTCTAGAAACCGTCATGTCAAAGAATGCTCTTCCCCTTCGCCACACTGGTTCTTGACCTGAAGACAATTCCCAATTACATTCTCTGCACCCTGGATGTTAATTGTTTTCCCCTCGGCATTCCACACACACTGACAATGTTTCTTTCCAGTTTTCAACCTCGTTGCATTCTCCCACCTTGGCTAGGGTGTGTACTGATGTACTCCCAGGAGCACGATCCCAGGCTTGCTTTGAGATTCAGCTAGCAAGAGGCTCTAACAAAGTGAATGCCTTCCATTTGCACACTCAGTGTAGATGTCCATAGATCCTATGCAAAGCAGGCTGAATTAAAATATTCCTCTGCAATATGAGAAGAGCCTTCCTTTCTCTAATCCCCTGGCTCATTTATTCTCTTCTGTCCTAGGTGTCCTAGTTCTCAGTGAGACTCTCTCTAGAACTCCTGTACGTTGTGCCTCAAGGGTCAGGGACAGCTAGGATTATGTTAGAACTGAAGTTGGCAAGTTCTGTTGCTTTGGAGAGCACGGTCCCTTCCCTTACCTCTTCAGAACTCGTGTCTTCTATAATATGTCCAAAATGTTCTGTTGCTCTGAGGAAGTCTTGAGGAGCAACCAGTCCTGGGATTTTCTTTATTTCATCTTATATAAACAAAAAAGTACAGCAGAAGACCACTGGAGACACAGGTAGCTAATGAAACTGTGACAATTCTCCACCAACATCACTCTGTGTCTCTGGGACTCAAACCCACTGCCAAATGGATCCTGTGTGCTGTTCGTGCCTGGAATTCAGGCCACAAATAATTAATAAACAAAAATGGATAACCTTTCTGAAATTTTGGAACTGCCAATTCTTTTTATATTGTAACTCCATAGCTGTGGGCTAGAGTGGAGACTAATGTCGCTGAGGACTAGTTACTTTAAACAGCTGCTCAGCAGATTGTTCAAAACTAACTTTCCTCATGACCGGAATCACTTTTTTTTACATTGGAATGACCAGACATTTACATCCTGTCCCCAGTGTATTATCTCATAATGTCAAACAGCAGGTGAGACAGTAGCTTCGTGCATTTAATTATGTGCCTTTGACATGTGATGGTATCTTTGACACTTTCCAAGCTCTAAGTGTCCCTCAAGTGATGTAACTAGTGTTGCTATTGTCCTTAACCATGTCCTTCCATTTAATTCTGAATGCCCAGAAATATTGGTTTCCTTTTTATTTTCCCTCTACCCATCCTTTTTTCGGGTGTGATATAGGGTCTTGAAAAAATGAGGGCTCGATAATAGCAGACTAGAGCAAAGTATAATACAGGCTGAGGGGCCACATACGCAGATCTGTCAGTACATCTCGGTCACCACCTGCAACACACCAGTTTCTACTCTCATTCTGGGCTTGATTTTCAAAAATGCTAAGCTCTGATTAAAGTCAATAAGAGCTTCAGGAGCTGATTTCCTTAGGAAATGAAGCTACCTGTGGCTGTAGACTGTCCATGGTGCTGAATTGTCTTGGAGTTTTAGACTGCAGACACACACGCATATCCAGCAAAACTGGGAACATCCTACTTGTTCTACCTGTGACTTATCTCAGACCTGTAGGTGAGAGATTAATCCGTTAATAATTTTCTTAGCCTTTTAGCCCTCAGTAAATATGGTTATTTATGCGACTTATGTAAACTGACTGGAGAAATTTTGCTTAAAGAAGATGCAGCAGGCTTTTTGATTTCTGCTATTTTAAATCCTCCTTTGAGATGAAGCAGCTCAACGTATTGTGCCCTGGAACATAGCAAATATTATGAAGTAGCCATTGGGACATATTTGGGTGAAGACTTTCTGGCTTCAGTAACTGTGTAAGGTTTTTTTTCTTTTCTATTCTCGTCTATTTCAAGGCTTATTGAGTTTTTTCAGTCAGTTTTGCCTAAAGCAGAAAATCTATTAATTTAAATTACTCAGTTTGGAAATAGAAGCTTGAATAATAATGTTACCATTTAGAATTGCTTTGATTAACTACATCACCATTTTGCAGTCTGGGATATAAAAAAAAAGTAACTTCTTTTGTGATGAGAATTTTAATTATTTTCTATCTCCTTTGGGGAAAATGCCATAAGTATTGGAGATTTCCAGTTACATGTACCTGGAAATACCCTGACAAAAGGCAGAAGAGGGAGTTAAATATGTTTTATGGGGGAACGTTTGTTTACACATAACCCATAAACAACTTCTCAACCCTGAAAAAAAATCCAGTTTGAGGTTTCTTTTGGACTGTAGGACAGTAGGGTTTAAATATTTTGTTCTTTAGATTGTTGTATATTTTATATCAAACCATCCTTCCCAAAGTGTCCTACAAAAATGTATTACATATAAAAGTTCTTTCACCCCCTACTGTGCTGCAGGCACCCCTAGTGTGGAAAGCCGTATCTGAACAACAACTAGCAAGTGAGCTAGGGTTAAAGTTGGCCAGGGACACCGGAACAAAGCTGTACTCTTTCAAGATATACAATGCCGACATGCAAGGACAAACTTGAGTCCTTGGCTCAGATTTTCTTTATGCCCATCTTTTTATATTGGTTATGAAAAAGTTTATGTGCAGTTGAATGCATGTACATCTTTTTATTTGGAAATCAGGTGGTAGGATGCCCGATTCCCTGATGGCTGCACAGATGAAGATATCACATGTAAAAATGGGCACATGGCCATTTGTGCATGCATAGAATCTAATGCAGGCTAAAACCAATATGTTAATATCAATGTAGAACAAGCAGGATGGCTTTTAAGGTCTGAACTGGAAGTCGCCCATGTAGTGAACGTGGGGACTCTCTCTATCTATTTCAGAAGGTTCAGCACTTAAGCTGAATTAGACAAAACTTAAACTTCCAGTTTCTGGAATCTTAGTCATTTCTTATTTGAGGCTTAGACTCTAAAGCCATTCCCTCCAGTTTAATGAGATCTTTGATAATTAAAAGTAAAGAACTCATTCACTAAGTGGATTTAATCTTCTTGTATGAATTGGTGGCATTACACTAAGCTAAGACAGAAATTTTGCTATGTGCATCTGATGCCCAGTGTGTTACATTTTGGTCCTCATTTCCATGAGGTCACTTCCTGTCATTTATATGCAGTTTCTGAAGTCGGGGACCAGACTATTCTTTTTTGCCAAGTTTTTTTCTTTTCAATTTTTCTTTTGCTCCCTGTATTGACATTTACAAACTGATGTCACTATCATGATTTTTTTTTCAATTTGTCAGTATATGTGACTCTGGTAATAATTCAACAAAGCTGTAAATTTTCAATATCTTTAAACATTTGGAGCAGACTTTTTCTCTGTCTTTCTGTGTTGTCCATTTCCTCTATTTACGTGTGTCAATGTGTTTGATCTTTTTCCTTACCTCTCAGTTCCCATGTGTTACGCCTTTTTATTTAGGTAACTACATTGGCTACCTGTTTTCATCTGAAGATGATATTTAAACTCTAATCACATGTTGAAATATTCCTTATTCTTCACCTCCCTCTTACCCATGCAGTTTGAGCTCACTCATACCTGACTTTGGATCAAACTCTCTTCAGTCTATACCATCTGTGTTCTGTGCTATTTCCAGAAGAGGGCCTTTTTGCATCTGGCACTAAGCTGGTTGAACTGGATCTTCATATACTCTTGGTATTTTTAGGGTCAGATCTCTAACTTTTCAGGAATCCATGTTAGGTTGTTGTCGAACAAGCCGAACAGCAAGTCTGTTACATGTATAAGTCCCTGGTCTTGCAAGGACTTGAGCATGTGCATAACTTAACTTCAGTGGGAATATACACATGAATAAAGTCACATAAAAGATGGTGTTTGCAGGATCAGGCCTACTGCCAATGAATAATTTCCATTGGTAATAGTTTTTGTGTATGATGGGTCAGGTTATTTTTATTTGGATTACTGCAGCACCTGTAATGCCCCAACCAAGATCAAGGCCCCAGTGTGCTCCCTCTCAACAAACATATAATGAAAAACAGTCCGTCTCCTGAAGAGCTTCCAGTCTAAGTAGACAAGACAGATAAAGGGTCAGAGGGGAAACAGAGGTGAAACAGAGGTAAAATGCCTTGCCAAAGGACACAGAGAAGGTCTGGGAATAGAACCCAAGTCTCCTTTGACCCAGTTGAGTCCCCTATCCCCTGGACCACGCTGCCTTCTGTGAGAGCTCATTCCCAGGTGAAACTAGAACTGGATTGGTTATGTTTCTCTCAAACAGTTCAGGTAATGGTCCTGGACTCCTGTGGGGACACTGGCAGGAATAACCATTTGTGACATGCCGTTGTTCTGAGGCGACCAACATAATGAAAGGTAGAAAGGATTTCCCCATTTCTGTGGATTGTGGAGCCTGGAGTAAGGCAGCAGGATTGGAGAAGGGGAATCATTTTGGACTAAGTGTTACTTCTGGAGTCTACCTAGCACTTGGAGAAAATCTAAAAGAAATCTTAAGTGGCAGTCATAGCATCTGCCAGAAAATAACACTTTTCATGAGGCACTTGAGGAAATGAAAATATACTCCATGCTGCATTGTGTTGGTGTGGAGTGAAAAGAACGGCAGGAGACTTGTGGCTGTATCTTTCTGTAGAGTGAATAAGGATCTTTGATAAAAGGAAGGGGTGTGTGTGTGTGTGTGTGTGTGTATAGAAATGTTACAAAATAAAATATCACCTCTGGAAGAGAACTTCTCCATTCTTTTTACAAAGGATTGCAACTTGGGAGATGGATAGCAGCTCAGGCACTGAGGCATGGTTTGGAAGGCTTCAGATACAGCCTTATTTGCCTCCAGCTGTATAACAGCCTGCTGACCAAAGAAGAGTTCAGGGTTACCTTCCACTGAGGGTAGCATACGTGCCGGTTATACAAGTCAGCTGGCTCTTACTATAATAATGAGCATTCTTCTCTTTAGACTAGTAATGATCTCCAGCTTACACAAACCTTGATTTTATCCTACTTTCATTGCCATAACTTATTTATGAGAGAAATGCTGAGACATTAAATTAAATTCTTGGAAAGTGCTATATATTCCAAAGAGAAATTCATCCCACCTTTGTTTTTAGTGTTGAGCACTGTTATTGCTTTTCCTTGTTTTGGGTCATAGGTAGTAAAGAGAGAGTGCCCCTGTTGCTGTGGGTGATCATCTCCATCCTATGGCCAATACAGGATTGCTCTTTATGTATTCTTCAGTGCTTTATCCAGTCTAGTTTTGAACAACTTGAGCAATGGGGCTTCTACTACTTTCCTTTGGCAATCATCTGCAAGGTGCTGAGTCATCTCTTAACTAGAGCCTGATTAAGCCACGTGTGTTGATGAGCCACTCCTGTGCTAGACTCCAGCCAATCCACAAGCCAGGATCTGGTCTGGTGACTCTGAGAGCAGGTATGTAAGCCTCACAGGAGATTCAGCAGCTCAGTCTGCTCAATGTCACTTTGTGGCTTGGAACTCTCCCCTGCTTGATAGTGGTATCAGATGCCACAAGCCTTAGCCTGCTTCAGCCATGTTCCTAGTCCTTGTTCCAACTCCACTCTGAACTCTTGATTCTGGCTCTAGCAGCTGGCTCCGACCACTACATCTGACCATCCCCATCACGGTTTCTGACACTATTCCACAATCTAACAGAACACTCCTCTCCCTCCATAGGGTTCACACCTTTCCACACTTGTGTTGCAAACCAAAACTGTGCTGCGGGAGAGGATGACAGAAAGAGCAAAGCTCACGTGGCAGATGTCAGTCACATCACTTAAGACACTACTGGGAGGTGCTCACGTACTATGGTGACGAGAACAGTATAAGGACCTGTATAGAACAGAACATACTCTCCTCTGTGGACATCAGTGTGATTCATTGATCTCAGTGGGGTGATTCCTGATTTACACTGATGTAACCAAGTAGAAAATCACACCCATTGTCACATTTAAAGCTTGGCAGGTTGAAAACCCCAATGTGACTATAACAGGGTTCAAAAAAGACCTAGATAGGTTTATGGAGGATAGGTCCATCAATGGCTATTAGCGAGGATGGGCAAGGATAGTGTCCCAAACCTCTGTTTGCCAGAAGCTGAGAATGGGTGACAAGGAATGGATCACTGGATGATGAACTGTTCTGTTCATTCCCTCTGGGGCATCTGGCATAGGCTACTGTCAGAAGACAGGATACTGGGCTAGATGGACCTTTGGTCTGACCCTCTATGGCCGTTCTTATGTCTCACTGTAATCAGCAGCTACAGCACCAAAGGGGAATCCTGAAGCTTCATTGCCACTTCTTTGTCTCCTCCCCCTCCCTTTTGAATGCACAGGAGTCTGTGAGGGGCCCTTTTGTCCTCTAATTGAAGCAAGAAAGCACTTTTTTGTTCTGAATTATCTATCTTTGCTGTCTTAGTCTTCTGCTCCGGGCAAAAGTCTGTGTTATGCTCCATTAACGACAAGCAACATTTCCTTCCTTCCTCCCTCCTTTCCCCCTCCCCCCACCCACATTCAGGAGAAATCAGCAAAAAACTTAAATTAGCCTGTTTTGCAAAGCTCTACAAGTGGTGCCCAAACTCCGTTAGGTTCTGTAGAAAATCTCCCCCTTTGGTTGTTGAAGTTTAGCTACGTGACAGGAGGATACAGACTGTACTCTATGGCCTCGCCAGGATAAATTGTCTTCTGCTATAAGCTTGTCTGCCTTGTAAAATGTTACCATATCTGAACATGTCTGTTAGCTCATATGATGCTGACCACAACTTACTGATCAGTGCAGATCAGGACAAATTGTGTTTAGTATCGTCTCGGTCAATAAGGGTTAGACCCAGTTTAAACATGGAAATGTTCTGTAATGTAGACCAGGCCTAAAGCATCACAAATGAAAAGGGCTCTCCATGGTTTTTGCATGGGGGGGGGGGACGGGAGGGAGAAATAAATTATTTAAAGGACCAGTGGAGGTTGGTGTCCACCCCCATGGATAGCAACAGACTCAAAGTGATCTCATCATGCTCACACTGATAGGGTTGGGCTGGTTGCATCAGACCCTTCTTTAAGGGAAATTTCATGACTCTCAGCCGTCAGAGCTGTGAAGTTCTGCCAGATCTAAAAACCACCACTCGCATGTAATTCAGCTGGGAGGAAAGCAGTCCTGTTTTGGCTGAGTGCTGAGAAGGCTTAATTAGTGCAATTTCTTTGTCAAGGCCGTTACTGCTTTCTGCATAACACATGCTCTATGCTCTCACAAATCAGATTTGCAACAGCAGCATTTGCAGAGCTGGAATTCTACTTCTGATGTCACATAGCAGAAAATTCTCCCAAGACGGGTTTCTTCTGCCAAACCTGTAAATAACCACAGTACAGGAGGACCAGATTTTCAGGCCCTGCTCCTTCCTTTCACCGAGGTCCAGGAGGCGGTGATGGGCAATCACTAGTCCTTCCCAAGAGTCATCATATGCAGTATCCTGCATGGTTCTTTCTGGGAGGAGAGTGGGGGTAGTAAGCAGAAAATACCAGTAGAACTATGTCTACACCAGGGGAATATACCACTTTAATCATATGGTATAGCTAAAGTGGTACAACTTGTATATTTAGACAAAGCCTAATTATAGCGCTCTGTTCAAGCAAACATGGCTTTAAGAGCCTACCTTTAGGGATCCTAGCCAGGTTTGAAAATGTTTTGCTATGATTTGTGTGCCATATATAGCCCAGTGTCTAGTTCCAGTGATCGTTTCATTTGCGGGCATGTATGTGATGTTTTTGGCACCCTCATACTATGCATCCATCTCAACCTCTAGGCACAGATGCAATTTGAAAACCACAACCAGTCCTGAAATATGAACCCTAATTAAAGGCTCCCTCCTCACCTGTCCACACACGTAAGCTTCACAAAAGCAAACCCTCCCTCCTCAGTCCTGCCCACCCAGGAAAAGGTGCAGCAAATGGATAGGCCTTGCAGTCTTGAAGGCAAGCCACTGCAGGGGCAGCTGAACCACAGGTAATGTGAGATTCTCGGGAGAATGCTCGGCCCTGTGCCCCGATGTATGCATCCATGGATTGTCAGTTTGATCACCTAAGGAAAAAGGCACCCCAGGCGAACTTGTATTTTGTCGCCTCTGGTCCCCATGGGTACAGCACCTCCCCCGCCCCATTGCCCCTGGCGCTTGTGGGTGCCCCTCATTGCCCCTGGCCCCTGTGAGGTCATAGAATCTCAGGGTTGGAAGGGACCTCAGGAGGTCATCTAGTCCAACCCGCTGCTCAAAGCAGGACCAATCCCCAATTTTTGCCCCAGATCCCTAAATGGCCCCCTCAAGGATTGAACTCACAACCCTGGGTTTAGGAGGCCAATGATCAAATCACTGAGCTATCCCTCCCCCAGGTCCCCACCCCTTTTGCCCCAGTTCTGCACTGGGCCCCCTTTGCCCCTAACCCCTGCACCACCCCTTCTGTGCCCTTGTGGGGAAACTGACCTGGATGCATGGAGCAGCTGGCATTGTTGCTTGCTCCCTCCTTGAAAGCTGCTCCTTTGTTCACGCATAGTGGGCTGTGGGATGGGGAGCAAGGAGAGATGTCAGGGCTCCCTACATCTAGGTCACTTTCCCCTCCTGGGCTGCATGAGGGGAGGACAGGAGAGCAGCAGCCCAGGTAGGGAAAGTGACCTGAATGCATGGAGTGCTTCATATAGCTCCTCGCTCTCCCCACTCACAGCCCTCCTTGTAACAACCTTTTATGTACTTTAAAACTGTTATCATGTTCCTCCTCAGTCATCAGTGGGCTTCAAATCAGGCCTCAGTTGCCATGTGTGGTATCAAGTTGAGTTTTCGTTGTTTGTTTTTCTGTTTGTTTTACCCCCCTTTAATTCTTAAGAATCACTGGAATGGTGCAGTATACATATGGCTTTGAAAGGTTCAGAAATGACTCAGTTGCCTGGCTTTCTGTGAGCATTGAGAGAGGTTTTCTTTGTCCTAACTGGTGGTGGTGAGGAGTGGAGACTTGTTTTGCTTAGCTGGTTTGTGAGAAGCTCTGGTGTTTCAGCTAGCAGTTATAAACTCCCTGCAGACACAGAAACGCTATTTATAAAGGAGGGAAACGGACATAAAATAAGACAATAGTATCATACTCCAGGATTGGGGGAAGCAAGGAATAAAAAATGTATGTAGTTAAGCCAAGTGCCATCATTCACCTGTTCCATGATATCTGCCTTTGCCTGTGAAATACTAATGAGTGACCTTTTCTAATTTATAAACTTTTACTATTTTAATAATAAAAAACCCATAAATGGAGAGCTATCTATCCCATGAGTGTACTGAATTGTTCTGTACTATCTCAGTGGCATGGATCCTGGCAGATAGGCACCCCATCTCTGCCTTACAGAAGAGGAACATGGTATTATTGAGAAATGAAGTGAGTTTTTATTAGTGTGAGGAATTCAGACTACTCCATAAGGATTCTTCAGTAGTGCAGTTGGCCCTTTGTCTTTGCTAGCAGGACACTTTCCTGAAGGTGATGGTTCTAGTCCTGTCCCAAATGTATCCCTGTAAATTAGATGGATACTGTCAGGGCTTTTATTTATAGCTTTAATTTTCAATAATATCCCTCTCTCCTGACCAATTTAGCCCATTTCCATTTGGATGGTATTAATTTACCCCCCCACACCCCCACCCTCCTGCTCTTATTATGTGACTTACGGAGCACAAGAAAATGTGTCTGAGTTGTTTACTTTACCTTTGTGTACCAGCTTCCTCAAGGAGAGAGCCTTACCCAGGAATGAGTGTACAGTACCCCCTAGCAGTATTTTTGAAGGATATTTATAATGTATAGAATTGAGAGGATAGCAGCTCTATGATGAGCAGTGTGTGTCTTTTTCAGGCTCCTGTAGTCATGCCCCTTCTCCATTGCGCTGATATAATGAAATAGCATCAAATTAAACAGTGGGACAGAAGGGGCACCAGGGTCCAAGAAAATTGAGAGAAGGTAGAAGAATCCCACTGGAACTTGATTTGCTGATGGGAACTGCACTTAGTAGCTAATGAAAGAGTCCATAGAAAGATGGGTTTCAGAGTAACAGCCGTGTTAGTCTGTATTCGCAAAAAGAAAAGGAGTCCTTGTGGCACCTTAGAGACTAACCAATTTATTTGAGCATGAGCTTTCGTGAGCTACAGCTCACTTCATCAGATGCATACCGTGGAAACTGCAGCAGACTTTATATATACACAGAGAATATGAAACAATACCTCCTCCCACCCCACTGTCCTGCTGGTAATAGCTTATCTAAAGTGAGCATCAGGTTAGGCCATTTCCAGCACAAATCCAGGTTTTCTCACCCTCCACCCCCCACACAAATTCACTCTCCTGCTGGTGATAGCCCATCCAAAGTGACAACTCTTTACACAATGTGCATGATAATGAAGTTAGGCCATTTCCTGCACAAAGCCTGTGAGAGGAGAGGGTGCTAGGGAAACTGTTCTCCCTTTCTCCTGAAATTTGGGGTGGGAGGGGAGTTCTCCTTGAGCAGTCTGTGGAAATCAGATCTCAGACATTGCTGTCTGTTTGGCTACTGTTTGGTTTACATTGGGTAGCCAGCACTGGGTTTGAATTCTGATAACTGGGTTTTAGTTTGCTTTGTGGATTTCCTGCACAATAAAAGGGGATTTTCATTTTGGCTCATTGGAACCTCTGCTGACCTGTGGGAGGGAACTGGAACTAGGAACTGGAACCTCCTGCATGTCTTCCCTATAACCTCTTCCTCTATGGCCTTCCTGGCTCTCACCTCAGTCCCCATCCAGTCTATTCAGATTGCTACCACAAACGATGACATCATCTCCCACTATTCTGACCAGATCAGACCTCTCTTCAAAATCCTTCTTATATATCTCAATTGCCTCCTGCTTCAAACACAAATTGCCAGGCCTATACCCCAGCTGATATCTTTGCATTAATTTCTCTTCCTTTCTTGTTACCTATACTATTCCCAAGCTTCCTGCCAACCCCTTAGTCCTTTTCCTGCTTCTAGCATCACACTTTTTCTGTATTACCCCATTTGCTTACAACTCTCTCCCTAGCCCTGTTAACCAAGCATCGTCCCTTGCCTCATTCACGTCCCTTCTTCAAACTCCTTTCTTCTGTGCGCTCTCGTTACTGATTACACATTGATAAACCAATCCAGTATGAAAAAGCAAAGAACTGATCTTCTATTCTTTGTTCTACATATCTGAGTTGGAATACACAATGCAACATTGCAAATGGAATGCACCATCTGTGCACTGTTTAGTTCTTCATGAGCTGCTATTTACCACTACTCACTACAAGAACAAAGAGACAGCCACAAAAATTAGAAGGCAATGCATTTAGCACTGATGAAAGAAACAGAACATACAATTAGCTTGTGCAGTGTCACAAGATATATTTGGGAAAGAGTTTACTAGGACTGAACGGATTCGACATTTATATGAATATACACAGTTAAAATATCTAGGATGAAATTCTATATGGAATATAAACCCTTTGTTCTTTAGGACATCAGCCAATCATTTTCTGCTTGGGGTTAGGAACAGACTTCTTCCCCATGGACCTGTTATTGCATAATATTCATTTGTAAGGTTTCCTACACCCTCCTCTGAAGCTGATTCCTGCTGGAGGAAGGATAGTGGACTAACTGGTTCACTGGTCTGACACCCTCATTTTAGTTTACTTAAGTACATTACATTAATTGGTCATAAAATTACCCTTTCATCAGTCGGGAAACATGAGTGATTTATAACCCATTGGAATAATACATCAGATGTACTATGGAATTTGATCTAGTTTCTCGCTTTCTGAATGACTCTCTCTATGGTTACGTCACTTGCATAGCAAAGAGCCCCCAGGGTAGCCTTTGCTATTCAGGGAGCACTATCCAAAGGGAATTTTTTAAACTAATTATGACATGTTTTCCTCTTTGGTCAGCAGCTGGGCCTCTTCCTGATTTTGATGAGGACACGTGCCATATATATATAAACCCATTCTCACCTCACTCTCGCTCATTGTCATGGCAGCAAAGGGAGGCTGCTGCTAAGAAGGGGTGAAGGTTACTAGATCACAGTGCTTATAAATATCAGAGGAGACCAGAAGGGTAGGAACTGAAGCCGAGACTAAATAACACAAGGCCCTGCGTGTGCGCTATGTGCACACAAACCCCAAACATCAGTCTTCGTACGCTGACAGAATTTAATTTTTTTTTTCCGCTTTTTACTACAGTATTTCTGTTTCTATAGAAACCAGGGATTATGCAGGCCAATAAACTACTCTGGAGGGAATTGGAGACAGAACGAAGCTGGCACTGACGGCACCATACAACAAATTTGCATATGATTCTCTAGGTCTGCTCTCTAAACTAGGATATTAGGCCTCAGTTCTACAGGTTAGTCCATGCGGGTGGTTCCCTGCGATTGAGTAGGATGTTTTTAAGGTGGTGGTGATTTCACTGTCTGGCTAACAAGTTCCATTGACTGATAACTCTGTGGCTTGGGATCTAAAGTAAGGTAATTGGTGCTTCTGCCTCAGAGTAAGCTGAGTACATGGAGGGGGCCAAGAAGAAATGTCCTGTTAACCCATACAATATAGCACAAATGGTTAGATCACTGAGGGGAAAGAGCGTGGGTGATATCTCCTGAAGCATTAGCTATTACATACTATGGATGCAGACTTGGTCACGATTGTCTGATCACTTATAGTAAATCTTATGTTCTTCAGACTGATCCTTTGATCAAAATCTAACAAATTATGTAAGGGCTTCCGTTCCCTGCTAATGTTGCATATTAACATTGTCCTCAGGCCTTAACAAGAGTAGAAACAGGCTAAACCTAAAAATTTGTGGTCCCCGTTCCACCACTACAGTCAGCAGGATCCATGCCATGGACGTCAGAGCTTCACCCTCCCAGATCAATGGATTCTTGTGTTATCTGTTGAGCTAGGGGAAGGGAAATGGCCACACACTTTTCCTTCTGATGGTCACTGTAGACAGCCAATGAGGTGCTTTGCTGCTGATGTTGTTGAGGGGAAAACTTTCCATGGGAATGACTTTCAGCATTCAGACTGGGTATCACAACTGCCCCAGCAGATCTGGGCTGTCAGCATTGAGATATATTGTCAGATTGTTTTACTCTCTCTCTCTCTCTCTCTTTTTTTTTTTTTTTTTTTTGTTCTTCATTGCATGTCTCCCTAGCGGTCTTAGCATTTCTTTCCAGAATCTCATCATCTTCCTGACAGTTCCTTTCAACAAGAGACTGGAAGAAAGGGAGAGGAATTTTAGAATATGAAATCTACAAATTTTACTCTTGGCTCTCAAATATTATCCTGGAAAGAACGTACAGCTCTGCTGTTTGTTTATAGAGTGAAGGAGTGGCTGGGATTTTGCAAGTGGTGTGTTTGTTTACAGATTGTAGTTTCCCCATGCGATTGGACATGGCATCAAAAGTGGGCTTTTCTTGTTTGGCTTGTGTTTTTATTGTCTGTGCATTGTGAATGCAGTGCCTGGCAGATTAGTCTGTCTGTAGAAAGGAGATTGTGGTTGTGGTAGAAAATGAAAAACATGTCACGTGGCCAGGCTTTCCTGCTGGGGAAAGGAGGAAAAGAACCCCATTAGAGAGTGAGATGCAAAGATATGCTCCCAGAAGCAAGATTCAGTACTAGGTCTGAGTAGATGAGCTCACAGCTTCATTAGAACATAGCTGGCTACATAGCAGCACAGTCTCGCCATGCCTCTGTATGTTATGTAGCCCTAATCTTTCATTTTTAGTGATAGGTGAACCTTATAAAGTTTTATTTTTGCTAAGCATCTGAAGCATCAGTGTAGTACCTGAACCTCTTCAAAGCTGGGGTACAAATTTCATGAGATCAGACTTCTTGGCTCTGGTGGAGCTGCAGATATCTTGAGAACCAAATTCAGCAGGTAGAATCAGTTTGTCCATTTCCAGTACCAGACAGATTTTGAAGGCACAGAAGCCAGTATGAAATGTCTCTAAGTAACACTACCAAATGAATAGAGATGGAGTGGTCGTGGGCAGTGGGGACCAGGGCAAACATCTCCTTACCCAACACTTGTGCAGACTTCATGTGTGAACACTTCTTTGCTACTGTTTCATTGTCCTGGCCCAGACTAGATTTTTGGGTTCCTTCCAAAACCAGCTAGAGCAGTAGCCGCTAGCCTTCTGCCCATTTCTCCCTCGCAGGTGTGGGGGGCGGGGAAACCTTATTAGACTCCATGTTCTGGCCTAGGAACATGTTCTTCTAAGGCTACAGCTGCACTACAAGCTATGGGTAAGATTCCCAGCTTGCGTACGTGTATTATCACTAGCTCCATGAGAACTAGCGCAAGTATAAATAATAGCGTAGCCACGGTAGCACGGGCAGCAAAGGTACGGCTTACCTGTGCTGAGTACAAACCCTCCTGAACACTGGGGGTACGCACTCAGCCCTGCTGCTGCCCACGCCGTTGTGGCTGCCCTGCTGTAATACTTGCACTAGCTGTTATCGAGGTAGTGCATATCTGTGCGTGCAAGCAGGGAATCGCACCTTCAGTTTATGCTGCTTCCTTACATAATCTTAGTATAACGTGGTGATTGACTTGAGCAAATGGCGTCAAACTTTGCGGTGAAGAAAAAAATGGGAACCTGATACTTTTCTAATTAGTGCAGGATCAGTTGATCAGATAACCCAGATGTGGGCAAACTACGGCCCGTGGGCCACATCCGGCCCGCGGGACCCTCCTGCCTGGCCCCTGAGCTCCTGGCCTGGGAGGCTAGCCCCCGGCCCCTCCGCCGCTGCCCTCTCCCCCGCAGCCTCAGTTCACTGCACTGCCAGCGCAATGCTCTGGGCGGCGCGGCTGCGAGCTCTTGCCAGGCAGTGCAGCTGCAGAGCTGTGGCGTGACCCAGTGCTCTGAGCTGCACGGTAGGTGGCTGGCTCCAGCCGGGCGACATGGCTGCCTGTCCTGTCCTGGTGCAGCCACGCCGCCAGCCACCAGTGCTCCAGGCAGCGCGGTAAGGGGCCAGGGAGCTGGGGAGGCGGGGGAGGGTTGTTGGATAGAAGGCAGGGGAGTTCGGGGTGATGGTCAAGGTGTGCGGGTGTGGATGGGGTCAGGGTAGTCAGAGGGCGGGGAACAGGGGGGTTGAATGGGGGCAGAGGTCCCGGGGAGCAATCAGGAAGGAGAGGGAGGTTGGGGGGCAGCGGGGGGCAGTTAGCGGTGGGGGATCTGGGGCTTGTCAGGGGACAGAGAGCAGGGGGGGTGGATGGGGCAGGGGTCCCGGGGGGAGGCGTCAGGGGGTGAGAAGCGGGGGGTGGGTCAGATAGGGGGCAGGGGCCATGCCACGCCTGGCTGTTTGGGGAGGCACAGCCTCCCCTAACCAGCCCTCCATATGATTTTGGAAACTCGATGCGGCACTCAGGCCAAAAAATTTGCCCACCCCTGAAATAACCCCTTTCACTGCCCCCTATGCATGCCAAAGATGCTGTTCAGGCCTTGTGTATGGGTAAAGCTGACTATCATTGCTCTCAAGAGCCAGAGGTCACTGATCCAACAGAAGAGAGACATGCAGAGAAGTTACAGTTAAGTGAGTAAAAGGTGAAACAGTGTCTTAAATATTCACCTACATCTCCACTCTGACTTTACATGACAGTTCTCATGTGCTCTTTGACCTGTACTCAACCAGGAAGCCCCCTTTGCTGCCGGTTGAAAGTGACAAGATGTTGAAATGACTAGAATGCCTTTGCAAGCGTTAGCTGTCTATGTGAATCATGAACTGCAAGTTTGGGAAAACTTGTCTAATAAAAGGTCTTAAGCTGTGCAGATTTTTTCAAGGTGCGGTACGTACCTTCAATCTCTTGCAAGTTACATGGTGACAGTGACAGGCTAGGAGTGAACCAGATTGCTAAAATAGTGTGCTGAGATGAAATGCTAAATGTCTTCTTTATCACTAGCCTCTCGAAAAGCCTTCTCTTTAAGTTGCTGGGAGATAAGTGCAGGTTGTACCTGGGAAGCTATGATAAACGCTAATTAGGCTTTTTTAAAATTTCCTGCTCTATTTCTAATGAAAGAAGAGGAAAGCAGATTTGTGCTTGTTTTATAGAGGAGACTACTTTGCATGGCAATGGAGCCAGTCAGCAAAATGCAATATTAGTCTGCCTACAAGAGGGGGAGAAATCTTTCCTTGCTCCTTAAAGGAACCGTCTAAAATGTGCATCTCTCATTAACACAAAAAAGCTCTGTGTAGCCACAGTTAAGGTTGCATCAGGATGCACTTTGCCCACCCACCTTCCGTAAGGCATGGAAATAACGTGGAAAAGTCTCCGGCATTTTTTGCCACCTTCATGTTGCCTCCAACACTAAATTAACTCACCGTAGGAGGTGCATTCACCTCTGTCTCCAGCACATACCAAAAAGCAGCAACTGACACCAACTTCATCCAATTCACTTCTCTATGCAAATCCTTGGTGACCTCTGTCACAGTTCAGGATGGGCTGTGCCAATGCCCTCTGTCTGGGTCTCTGCATTCCCACAATGGACAAGTACCCAAGCGTTTGACTTCTTTTGGAGCAAAATCCTGTGATTCTCTGACTCTTAGACCAGGCCTTGGATTACAGACCCCTGTGTACCTCAGCCAGCCCAATTTAGGTTCAGTACAGTACAGTGCAGGTTTGCCCTCCGAGAGCTGTGACCGGCGGCATATACAGAGTGACCAAGCATCCTTTTCAAAACACAGTATTATTTGCTCATAACAGTAGAAACACTGTATAGCATTAGGAAATAAGGATTTTAAAATAAATCCACATGCAGGCCTATCTACCTAGAGCTTCCAGCCCAGCTTCTTCAGACTCCTCCTGCAGTTTCTCTCTCTCTCTCTCTCTCTCTCTCTCAATCTGTATTCACCTGTTCCGCTGAATTATCCTTGACAACTGATCCCTCTTTCTCTCCAAAGAGAGACTTTAACTGTTATGTCCTTTGATTTTAGACTCCCAGCCCTGGCAGAATAAGCCTTTCAGTGTTGACATGGCAGGTGGGCCCAACCCTACCTGCCATGGGTTGGGCCCAACCCAATTAACAGTGCTGACATCTTGAGCGGTTCTCCTCCCCTTCCTCGCCGTCCCCCCGGGAAGCATCTTATCTCCCGTCATCGTTTCATTTCCTGCTGGTTTTTCTTAACAGTCCCTTTTGGCTTAATGCCATAGTCAGGAAATATCCCTTACAGCAATCAATCATATAGGAATCCTAAATTAATACAGAGCAGGTCCACATCTCCACCCTTCCGGATGTAATTAATCCTTTTTTGTGGTCTAGTGGCATCAGTGGGGCAAACAGCATCACTGTTTTAATGTTGATTACAATTGTGTCTTCTGAAATCCTGTCTTGCAGCCTTAAGTAGTGTCTGATACATTGTCAAGATAATTCCATCACTACCCTTAGTTTGTATTCAGCAACATTATGTTGACCTAACTCTTAGGCAACATTATACGTTGTGATCAGTAACAATATCAACCTTCTCAGGAACAGTGCAACAATATTATTCAAAACTAACATCTTAAATCTCAAATAACTGTTTTTGCAAGCAGAGTTGCAACTTTTAACAAAAAAATCTTTGCAAGGAGTAGACTGGAAGAATCACATATTTAATTTCATGCCTCAGACTGTCACGATGCTTTATGAAGGGATCCAAAGAAAAAGCATGAGACAATAGAAAAATTCTAGTCAAAAGGCATGTTGAAATAGTCAAAACTGACTCATTTTATCATCACGAACTGCCATAGAAAACCACAGTCGGCATTTGCAGTTGATCCTCTAAATCTAATTCAAAATACCTTTTATGGACCTTTTACACCCCATTAAAATGGAAATCCTGCTCAGCATCAATTATGGCAGTGCTACCACCCACTATCATAAGGGAAGATTTTGTACAAACTGTCCCAGCAAATGGTTTACGTTATTGGAAAGTTTGCCCTTGACGGCAAGAGAACTGGATCAGGGCACAAGCTAACAGAGGAGTATCTGGAAAATCTTCACTGTGTTGTAATTGACAAGACTGAAACTTTGGAATCTCCCTTGCACGCACCCCAGCTAAAAATGGGAACAGGAATGACTCATAAGAATTTTATATTGCTCTAGAATTCTAGGATGGTGCACATGTTCTGTTGCTCAGAAAAGAAATTGAGATGGTTTTAAAAGCAGTCCCAGGAGCTGACACATAACATCAACTATTGTTAATTATTATTATAGCAGATGCTGAATACTTTTAATTTTTTTTTCACATAAAATTGAGATATGAACATAGTTCTATAGCTTGGTTCCCAAAATCCAAATTACCCACTAATTTCACACTTTTCAATTCTACACACTCAAAATCTCATGCAAAAAGACAAGGAGTCGTCTTTATATATTATGCTTTTAGAGAACATATTGGTACTCCAACATGCATTTATAAGGTAGTCTATACACCTCAGGTTAGGCACTGAGAAGCCAGGGATAATATGCGCTCTGAGTCCACCTAGTGAAGGTTAATGGAGAACTACACCAGCTCCTGCGCTCAAATTTACCTCCATGTGGTGCAATCAGGGTACATGGCCAGCTAAAGGTGTCAAAGCAGTGACAGCTGCAGTTGTTTAGCATCCAGGAAGAACTGCCATATCTTTATTAGAGCAGTAGTTGCTCTCCTTAAGCATAAGTGGATATCGGGAGGAGGGAAGCGTGAGCTGGCCCATGATGACTGGGCTCTGGCTGCTCATTGGGAGACAGGTTCATCTAGCTGACATCCTGCATACGGTTGGGCTGCCTGTAGGCACAGAGGAAGCTAATGTTGGAACTTCTGCTGCTCCATAACAAGTGAGCACCCACTCTGGCTTTACTGTTGATCTTCTCACTGTGAGCTCATCTAGCCAGGTTCTAGCATAACATTTCTGTGCAATTTCACATGTAAACTAGCTTAGATATAGCAAACTGCAACAGGCTCTGTAGCCGGATATTTAGGTGACCTACTGGAGATTAGAGACCGCCTCTATTCCATGCAGCCTTCAGGCCCCATAGACTCAGCCACCCAACAATCACCTCATAGAGGTACCTCATGTTGTCTACTTATGGACAAGAGACTGTTAGATTGCTCCCTCCCTACAGTAAATGGTAGTGCTCGGTCTATGCTGGCATTTCCGTCATTGCTACTGCTGATGGAGCATGACTGCTGTGATGCTGTGGAAGTTCACCCAGACCGGTAAGGGGTTGTCACCATCTGCCCTGTAACCCTGGGTGCCTCTGTGCTGATCAGCTTTGTCTCAGAGGCCTGACACCAGTTGCACACTTTCACAGCACAACAGCCTCTCCCTGGCTTTCACCAGCCTAGTCACTCCTAGCAGGGTGTCACCAACAGTCTCTTGTAGTGCCTAGTGCCACTCACTGGACCCTCACAGAAGTTATCTAGTTTGCTGCTTCCAAGGAGACAATACACACCAGCCTGCTAGATTAGGTGAGGATTTTACCCTTTAATATACAGCACTGAGCTGGTTTTATAAAAGTAAAACATATTTAATAACCATAGAACCTCAATTTAAGTGATAGGGAGTAGAAGGAACAGGGATAAAAATAGTTACAAACACAAACAAGTAAAAATACCCTTCTAAGTCTAAAATCAAACTTAGCAAACTAGAGTCTTTTATTCAAAGTAGTTTTCTCAACACAGTCATTACTCCAGCATGGCTGGTCAGGCTTTAGCTAGGATCCAACTCAGAGCCCAGAGTTTGGTTTCTTTGTCTCCTCAGGTGAAGGAAGACAAAATTGGCTTTTTCCCCCCCTCCACTTATATTTTCCCAAAGTTCATTGGCCCCATTTCAAGAGGCAGGAAGGCTTTCTGGGGGTGCAGTTTCCACCCCCTCCCCCCGGAGATTAAGTGGTCATCTTCCCCGACTTGCTTGCCTGATGACTTTGTTTACCTTGAATGTAAATGTGCTTGTTATTGTCTTAGATCCACCATACTTAATTTACACTGGAGAGATAGTCAAGCCTGCAAAACAATAGTCCTTTGTCTAGGACAGGCTGTGCTTCGACACTGGCTGCCAAACACATTTGAGGAACATATTTCCAGCACAAAGCTATACTTCTTTATACACCACCTGTACATACCCCACACTGGTCATGAGGAGTATTGCATGTTACCAGTTTGCATGAGAGAAACCTTACACAACACCTGTTGGATACAGATTATGATGGCAGCAAGTTGTGGCAAATGAATGTGTCAGGCCTGATGAGAGTTATGGTGTGGTGCGCCCTCTGCCCGTTGGCATTCAGGGGCTCCCTGGATCACAACTAGTAATGTAGGGAATCTTTTACTAGTGATTGCTGGCCTAAAGGTGCTGTAAATTTGTTAGGCTGGAGCTAAGTGCTTTGCTGTCCGTAAGCTACAGCACCCTTTTCATTTCACTTGTGCTCCTTGAGTTTGAGAAACCATCTCCTGCTTCCACAGCTGAGATTGTTGCTTCTTGCAATCCTTTTTAGCTGCATGGTTGTCCCTCTACACAGGTGCAATGTATCCTAATGTTTTCCAATGTACATGCTCCCTCTCACATTTTTATATGGTTGTGAGTTTGCTTTTAAAACCATTTTTTCTCTCAAGTTTAACTGCATATTTACATGCTGAGCTTGTTTCAAAATTCAGCTGTTTGGGGGAGGAAGAAAAGGCTTTTAAGAACACCCTCCAACTGGATGGATTTTTGTACAAACTTTCCAACAGAGTTCACCTTTTGCTAGAACACAACTAGCAATAAGTTTAGGTTAAAAAGTGACTGTTTTGAGTGCATGAAACTGTCATTTCAGAACTGAAAATGTTTTGAAATCTTAGTATTTAAAAACCAGTGTGACCTCCAATATACTTGTGTTACGGGTAAAGCACTTCTCTTTAAGGGCCTGATCCAAAATGCACTGAAAGCAATGGCAAATCAATGGAATTTAAATCAGATTCTTGAATAAGATGTCTAACCTCTAGTACATCATTGTTTTTTCCCCTTGAATTACATGATCCACAACCCACTGAAATCAGTGGCAGTCTGACAGATGCTGTCTTTCCACTGACATCAACATCAATAGATTTGTTGTTTAGTCCTTAAAACTGATTGAGGAGGGTTTCTGTAGCTCTGCTTTTCCTCTGCTGCATCTGCTGTTCCCTGGTGCTTCTGCTTTTCTGTTCTCCTTTCTCAGCGTGCTGGGCAGCTGCTGCTTTTGTTTTTGGTATATGGCTAAGACAATCTCTTGCATTCGTGCTATGATCTATATCTAGGCTTTGTGCATACAATAGTACCATGGATATGAATAATTTTCTGTAAAAATCTCAACAAATTCAAACAATAAAAATGCAGAGAATATCCGCTTTGTCAGAATGTTATTGTTTGCAAGAGAGTGACCTTGATAGTCTTCACTCATACAACTCCTGAATGATTGGGGAGAGAGAGAGAGACTTTTAAAATTACAAGAAAAGTATTCGATTGACGACCTTGGAATAGGTCTGAGCATATGCTTTGCAACAAAAGTAGTTGGTGAATTTTGACTTTTTCTCTGAGTTGTCTGCAAAGAGATCACAACATTCTCAGTGTTTTTGCTTGAGAACTGGCGTCTTTGTTCAGCTAAAAATGGTTGCCTGGCCTATATTTCACAAAAGAAGTTTGTATTTGCAATCTTAAATTTTCACCAAGTTGATTAGTGACATGGTGGTATTTCCCTGACTGAATGAAAACCAATACTGCCAGTATTGTAAATTGAATTCTTATTTCAACTGAAAATACATTCTGAAAAATCCTTTCAGCAAATATTTGTGAATTAGAACTTAACATTTTCTTTTAATGAACAAAGTATGCCAGTGATAAAGTCTGAGGAAAGTATGCCATCGCATGCATCTGATGAAGTGAGCTGTAGCTCACGAAAGCTTATGCTCAAATAAATTTGTTAGTCTCTAAGGTGCCACAAGTCCTTCTTTTCTTTTTTCAGTGATAATAGGGTTAGACAATACCATGCCTGGTATCAGTGAAATTAGAATCAATATTGCTGCCAAGATTTTACATGGTATATGACACTGTTTGCTTACTTGTTATAGTGGAGAACTCGGAAATATTTTATTTATTTTAAATAACATATGCCCCCCATTATATCTGTGGGATATTACCGTGCCTGAATGCATAGAGCTAGATGTTAAAGGAGCCAGGAAAGGCAAAACTATTGCCTAGATAAGGAAGTCAAACAAGAGCCAGGTTTATAACCACGAAAAGGGATTCCTCAGCCCTGACTCTGGGGACAATGCTGTTTGCAAAGGCTGAGACTCTGGAGATCAAAAAGACATTGATCTGTTAAAGGTGCCCCTGGTGGAACAGGAGGGGGGAAGTTGTCAGCTCAGGTGGAAGCTGACAGAGATATGCACAGAGAGTAGGCTTCAGTCTGACCCAGAGACTGAGAAACATGGTCTGCAAGAATCAGTTTACAACTTGGTCCAAGAGAGAACAGGGGCAGACATCAAGGCTAAGCCATGTCTACTTTGCGTTTGAGAGGAATGCCAGGCATAGGCAAGACAATATGTGTGTAGGACTGTTACTTTTAACTGGAGTTGGACTGTGGGGCCCTGTGCCAAAGAGAAGTGGGGACACAGGTCTGCCACTTGAAAGGAATACACTTGGGGTTCTGGAAAACGGATGTCAGAAGGGGCAGCCTACCCAGAGACCATGACAGTTACCATGGTGGTAACAGTTTTGCTTTATTAAATTTAAGTTTTTTAGTCTTAGTCCCTACAAGTCCTGATGAGCTGCTCTGGGAGGGTGCAGATTTGCCTGGGTTCTCATTTCTCAATCGGGCAAGTCTAAATGTGCTGTTGAAATAATTAGCAGACAAATATAGAACATGCTGGTTTAACAACAAAGATTGTTCAAACAGTCCTCAGAGAATTCCCGGAATGAAGTCCACAACCATAACATAAGCTCATAGTCAGCCCTGGTCCTTCTGCCACACACGGAGTTCTCCTTCTGCCCCCGTCTGTCCATCCAAAGCCACCAGACCCAGCCCTTTCTGGCTGGAGTTCGGAACCGGTCTTTTTTCTCCTATCACTGACAACAGTTTCCTGCAGCTCTTTAAAAGGAATCTCCTGATCCAACACAGGTTCCAGAGTTCGGGGCAGCTTTCCTTACCTTGATTATTCCTTACCTTGGTTATTGGCTCCAAGTCCTGTACTCCTTTCCATCTCCCCAATCCCTGTAGAGATGAAGGTAGATGGTTGCAACTGCAGATTCTCATCCTCTCCTAGCAGAGGGGATGTGGAGAGTTGGTTGGTGTATGCTCTCTTTTCACTCCCAAAGATGTAGTATGCATTAAAGCCTTTATTCCCATCCATCCTCATGCCATCAGGAGCTGGCCCATTGGACTGAGTGATAGCATCCGTTTGCAGATAGTAACTCTGCTAGTTTTTGCTGCTCAGAACTGATGTCGGGCACCTCTCCGAACACATTATGGTGGAGCATTCAGAAAGTATATTTTGGAGGGAATAAAGCAGAACTGAGTCATGGTAGCACTGACCAAACCTACCAGTGTCACTAGAAATATTTCAAGGGTTGCCATTAGCAGTGAAACTCATCTCAGTGGCTTTATGCAAACACTTAAAAAAAATGTGTTGATTTAATTTCATTTGGGATGCATCAACCGTAGCAATGCATGTCAATTTTTACCTCAGTGAGGTACCAAGTTGTGATGCTTACTACTAGGATTTGCTCCAGATTTCTGTGGATAATAGTAAAGTGGGACCAAAGATCATTTTGGGTTGCTTATATTTCCTGCACTACTGGAAAGAGATTTCCCCTGTAAGCTACCCACAGACCATGCTCAGCCTTGCCTCTGGTTCTGTTTATGCTTAATGAGCTTGAAGCTTTTGCAAAACAGATGAGAGATAAGTTGTTTTCAAAACAGATGAGAGAAAAGCTGCTGATGTGTTCAGTTTTTCTTTCTTTTATGCAGACTGGGAAGGTTTCTAGTAGCATTTGGGTATTTGTAAAGAGCCCTCTGCTGCTGTGGAGGATTGCCAGAAATAATGCAATTCAGCTGAAAAACAAATTGGAGAATTTCCCCTTAACTTGTGTTTTTCTTTTGCATACAGGCAGAATACACCTGTGCAAACTGCTAAATCCTGAGCAGCACTTTACGATTCTCACAAAGCCAGAAATGAGTGTACTTGGCGCTTTCAGAGATCCTCAGAGCATTTTTCAAACTCTCATGTATTAAGTCTCAAAGTACCCCTTTTACAGGTGGGAAACAGAGGCAGAGAGGTCTTAAGTGATTTAACTGCAAGATTATCCTTCTTCTCAATAACTTGCAATTTAATCTCTGGTATTAGCAAGTCTATGTGGGTAGTCCTGAAATCTAAAGCCAAACCAAACCATGCTAGAGATGTTGGGTTGCTAGTTGAGGTGGTCTTTAGAATGCACAGAATATTTTAGTGAGAGTCTTCCCATACCAAGTATTGTAGGAATCGTCAATTCTCTTTCAAGACTTACTCGTAGTCACTCTGCACTCAGCAATGGACCCAGTCGTGCAAACCTTTGCTGACTTGAGCATTTGCTACTCATGTGCATAAAGATTTGTGGATTGAGAAAACGCAGTCTACAGCCATACTGCAGCTTGGGACACTTTTTCCGTTGCAACTTTTTGCAAAAAGATTGTGTGAAGAAAAAAAACTTTGGGGCATGCAGTGGTGCTTGTTTTCTATTTGGCAGTAGCTTGTTGACTTGTATTCCTTGCATAACATAGCAGATGAAACCCCACATATTCTACCTTTCACAAACAAATTAGCTTCTCAACCATACCCTGGGGTAGGTAAGTATCCTATTTTACACATGGATAACCTAAAGGCCCAGAAAGGTTAAGTGACTTGATCAGCGTTGTACAGCAAGTTAGTGGCAGAACCACTCTCTCCATTCTGGAGGCAGACCATGGCATGGTATTGTTTGCACATGCAGTGTTGTGACATTTTGTTTTCTGGGGGAGGAGGGGAAGAAATGTGTACTTTTTACTCTTTGCATTAACCCTGCATCGTACTTCCTGTGCCTTGGGCCTGAGAGACATTGGCTGTACAATAATTCTCTGTAACACTCTGGATCAATTTCTTTCAGCTCGCTGGGGAAAACTGATGCTATTTAATTTGGAAGACGGTTGTTTAAGGTCACTTGTTTTCCTTCAGAACAATAAAGTTCCTCCTCAGAGAAATTAATGAATTACAGGATCAACTCCTCGCTCGAGTGCCTCAAGCGTAAGGGAAGATTTCTATAGATGCAAAGGCTTTATGTAGCCCAGGAATATAGGGAGGAGGAGGACTAACTTGTTTCCATATTGTAGCGGGAGTAACTGGGGGGAGATGATATGATATTCCTGAGAACTGCAGCTTTCTTAGTTTCATGCTGGGGCTGGGAACGGTGCACCGGGTGTGAATGGATGGTGATTATTTCTCAGCATCTCTCTCTTCCCCCTCTTTTTTTTCCAACTGACGCTAAGAGTTGTAGGTGCCAGTGGCATGAAGTGAGCTCCCCTAGTAACTGCAACAATCCAGATCAATGTTTTATGCTCATTCTGTGTCTTCCCATCCCAGTTCCACATGATGGCTGTCTCCAGTGGGGTACTCACTGACAGCAGCTGTTGGTTGAAATTTTTATTGGGCCTTTGGTAATTAAAACTCAAGGATCTTCAGATATTTAAGATCCATTAAAATGAAGTAACAGATGTTTAGGTTGGCGCAAGGCATGGATAAGGGAGTGTGAGAACTGTAAGTGAGCCAGTGTTGCAATAGGCGCAGAGGATGGTTCTGTTTGAGACAGTGGTATGAATTACCTTCATGAGATTCACACTTGCATAGGATCTTCTCATTAGAGCCTCAAATCTGGCCACAGTCAGTCCTCCTCAGATGCACTACAAGAACCCTTTGTGCTGGTTCCCACAGCACTTCCAAAGAGGTGCCAGTGGAATTGGTACAGTGGTATTCTGGGCACTCTTGCAACCAGTTCCTCTGCATATGCCAAGTCATTGGGCAAATCCACTTCAGAAGAACAGAGTTCATTCTCCAGCAGCTATCTTCCATGGTCGGCTCTACGTTTCAAGTTTTACTGGCATAACTACATGTATTGGGGTGTGAGTTTTTGCCAACAAGTTATGCCCCTAAAAGCTGAATGTAGTCACAATTAGCAGTATAGCTTATTTCAGTTTCTGAAGTCAATTAAGCTACGCTGGTATAATTGCCTACACAAGAGGATGTTGCTATTTTAACTAAAGTAGCAAAATGTCCAAGTGTTTATAAGACCTAGGTGTTTTTAGTGTATGTAACACGGTGAGGACCAGATTCAGACTGGTGCTTCTGGACTCTTAAGTTACTAAGATAAACTAAGTTACCGTAGAAGCTAGCACTGCATTGTCCTAGCGACCAAGTATTGGAAACTCCCTTAATACTTTGCTAGCATTTATCTGATGTGCCTAAAGTACTTTACCAATATCTTTAAGCATCCTTAGCCCCATTCTATGGGCAGGGATACTAAGGATATGCAGGAAGTCTTAAGCAGAGCTGGAATAGAACCCAAGTCACCTGAGTCTCAGTTCAGTGCCCTGTATCCTCTGTATGGTGCTTGAAGCTGGAACGCTTCCTCTACAACTTCGTGTAGAAATAGTTGATATTTCTGATTATTTTGCACCCCTCGAGTAGGAATATCCAAAAGTCTTGCTGTTCAGCACTGAAATACAGTGGGGGAATGGGGGGCAGAAGGGGTGGCATACAGACAGCATGTGTGGTTGAAGGTTAGGATTCATGTCCATTGACTAAGCTGTGTGGTCCAGGACTGGAATAGGGGGTTGGTGCTGCAGTTGAAGCTCTGAGGTGCTTAGACAGCTCCGTGTGGGAAACTCACAACACAGTGTGTGCCTGGCTTTCTACTACTAAACCACACTTTCCCAGGTATTGAAAAATCAAATTGAAACACCCCATCCCTGATTTTAAAGCAATAGCTCACAGAGTAGAAAAAATGCAATTAAACACCAATTTTTAGTAGGGCATGTGCACAACGGGAACATTTGTTCATTTACAGCAGTGACAAAGCCACTGGCCTCAAACTCACTGCAATCTAATTTCTTCCACTATTAACTGTTTCTACAGTTGACTCTTTAGCCAGGGGTGAAAGTAAGTTAGAGGACTTTCCGGTACGCCGGAGTCCTGAGCAGGGGGCGTGGCCTCAACCGGAAGAAGCAGGGCCTTAAATCCCCAGGCCCTTTAAATCTTGATTTAAAGGGCAAGGGCTCCAGCTGTGGTAGTGGCGGCTGGGAGCCCGGGGCCCTTTAAATCACCCCCAAGCTACCAGCTGCAGAGGCGGCTGGGAGCCCCGGGGCTCGGGGGCGATTTAAAGGGCCCAGGGCTCAGGCTGCCACTACTGCAGCGGAGCCCTGGGCCCTTTAAATCACTGAGGAGCCCTGGGGGCTCCTGGCTGCCACTGGTACCCCGGGGCTCTGGCAGAGCTGTAAAGGGCCTGGGGCTCCGCTGTGGTAGCAGCTGCCGGAGCCACGAGCCCTTTAAATCCCAGCCTGAGCGCTGCTGCCCTCGCCCTGGGGTAGCGGTGCCCGGGCTCCATTGGGATTTAAAGGGCCCCGGGGCTCCAGCCACCGCTACCGCCCCAGCCCTTTAAATGCCCGTCGGAGCCCCACCGCCGCTACCCCAGGGCTTTGGCAGCAGGGCTCCAGCGGGGATTTAAAGGGCCGGGGGCAGTAGAGGTGGCTGGAGCTCTGGGGCTCTTTAAATCCCCCCCAGAGCCCCCCGCCCTCCCACCCCAGGGCTCGGGCAGCAGGGCTCAGATGGGGATTTAAAGGGTTTGGGGATCCAGCCGCCGCTACCGCCCCAGCCCTTTAAATCCCCTCCAGAGCCCCGCCGCCGCTGCTACCCCAGGGCTTCGGCAGCAGAGCTCAGGCGGGGATTTAAAGGGCCCCAGGGTTGCGGGGGGTAGCAGCAGCTGGAGCTCCGGGACCCTTTAAATCCCCGCCACAGCCCCGCTGCCACTACCCCAGGGCTTTAAATTGCCCTCTCTGAAAGCCGGTCCTGGTATGGCGTAGCGGCTCTTACCGGTACACCTTACCGGGGCATCCCAACTTACTTTCACCTGTCTTTAGCTGAACTTTTCAGCTCATTTCAATTAAATTAAATTCATGGTTGTGATTTTGCAGCTGAGAAATGCCTGATGGAAAATTGCAGCACATCCAAATATGGCAGTTTGCTGAAGCCCCACAGCTTGGCTTCTGCACTGCATAGGGGTATTTGAGACAGACCAGATGGCGCGTGGAAAGCCAGGCCTTGGAGAGTGAGGAGTGGTGCACTGCCCCAAGAGCTCCCTGTCAGTGTAGATGTAGCAGGGGAGATAGTGGTTGTATGCTCTTGGGACTAACAAAGAGAATAAAGGATGATGAAATCATTGTCACTTTAAATTTCAGCTGTAAGGGATCCCATCAAAAGTACATTAATTTAACTCAAAGTTCCAATAAGTCATGTTAGTCACCCCTTCAGAAAATCCACCTAAAGAGTAAAAAGTCATCTGGCTGAAACCCTGGGGTTGAGATCTAAACAAACCACTCAGTTATGAATGGGACTGACCACTATAGCTGTCCTTC
Organism: Eretmochelys imbricata; assembly: GCF_965152235.1. NCBI lineage: Eukaryota > Metazoa > Chordata > Testudines > Cheloniidae > Eretmochelys > Eretmochelys imbricata. The sequence goes on from NC_135584.1 coordinate 23,604,659, forward strand.
CGTTCTATGATCATTGTGTTACCCCTCTTCCTGCCAGATTTAAACAAAAGGAGGAAGACTACTCTTTCCACTTCACTTCCTCTGGCAGTAGCAAGTGAGGAGCCACCAAAAAACCCCATATTAAAAACCAACCAGTATTTCGTGGTTTCCCATGCGTTAATGGAAAGCTCCCTTGCAGCCTGTGTTGCAGTAGTATGTTCCTGATGCCAGATAATACTATATGAATGTATAAAAAACCCATGCTTATATAAGCTCCTTTCATGTGACCTAAAATGGAGCCTGATAACTGCCAGGGAGATCCTGGGACACTTCTGATTTCAGAGAAAGTTCTTCCAGAAAACCTGACCTGAGTTTAGAATAACCAACCTTCCACTCTGAAACCAGGGAAACTGAAAGGGGGGAAGTAAGAAGTTAATTCTTCAGTGTACAGCCTGTGGCTGGGTGTTTGTTTCTTTTGAGGTTTTGTATTAAAATACCGCATTCATTTACATGTAAGGATGCAATTAAGTTTGCCTTCAAACATGTCTATGTAACATTACATATGTTCAAACATACTTCTTGGGTTCCCACATTGTGGTAGCTTGCCCCATTCTTCCTGTCTCTACCCCCTTCCTTTGAGGAATTTAACGTAAGACACTAATCAGAGTTTTGTAGGTGCAAGCTCTAAAAGCTTGCTCACCTATACAGACATTGGACTTTGAAGTGCGTGCATTTGTTTGCATCTGTATAATGCAGGTGCATGTATGTACATCTGAAACTTTGTTTGCGGCCAGGCTGGATGCTGCACATGTACTCCTGTACAATTTAGATGTGTGCAAATAGCTGCACATTATGCAGAAGCAAAGTTAGACCCTATATCTCACTCAGGTGAGAATGACAGAAGCAGTAAGACAGCTTTACTATTTTGGCACCTATTGGTGGGGTGCTTTGGAGTAGTCTGAAGAAACCAGTGGTATATTCATAAAAATGCACAGTTGAGCCTCATGAAGACAGAAATTGATACATCTTTCTATAAGACAGGTGATGTTTCCTAAGAAAGAACTGGGAAGCCAACCAAAGTTGTATGTATGAACATGGGGTTAGAGTTCCTTTGACAGAAGGTGGATGTTTGCTACTTGGAAGAGGGGAAACAACATCTATGACCTCTGAGGTGTCACCATTTCCCCCCCCCCCCACTCCTCCTGGAATGTCTGTTCAGTGCAGCACATTAAACATTTGGGACATAAAGGGAAGGCAGTTTATCCATTAGCTCAATAAAACAAGACCCCCCCCCATTACTGTTGTTCTAGCTCACGTTTAGTGGCATTATGGACCTTATGGTCAGCCTACTATTCAACAAGCCTTTTTAAAATCAAGTTTGGGTTGTAACAATTATTTGCTTAGTTATTAGGGGGCACAATGTCCTTCTGACATCTGGATGCCTATTTTGAAGAGGTATTAAAATTCTTAGAGGCTTAAATGACATGTATTTTACCCAGTTCTCTGTTTGGGGAAAAGAGACGCCAGTCCGAAGGCCCTGTAGCAAAGCTGCCACTCCAGCACGCCCTCTTGTGTCCAGATGTAGTGCTGCAACAACTTTTCGTTCAGTTTTCCCCACTGTCCTTTGGCCTTCTCTGGTCATAGTAGTGACTTGGGCCCTCTGGCTGGGCCACTTCAGAAAGTCCAGCCTCTTTCCAGGGCCATAGAGCCATTCACCAAAGTCTAACAAACATGTATAAAAAAAATCCCCAATCTTCAACCTGGGTAGGCTCTTGCCACATTGTGGCAAGCCTGCCTCCACTGCTCTCGGCTGCCCTCCTGTCTAACCCCAGACTGCCATGCCTCGATCAATCCCACAGTGCAGGACTAGCATACTCCTTGCCTCGCTCAGCGGTCCAGGCAGGCTCCTGCACATCAGGACTCCTGTCTCCGATCAGGCTTCCAACTCACCACTGGAGAAGCAGCTCTCCTCTGCTTTGTTCTCCTTCCTCCTTCTCAGCCTTCTTTCAAGCTTCTTCTCGGAGAGAGGGAACTACCCGGCTCCTCTCTTCTGGTGTGCCCCCTCCAGGTGGGTTCGCCCTCCTCTTTATGGAACACCCAGCTCCTCCCCAGCAGGGCTTTGTCTATAATAAGGCCTGGCCCACATTCCAGATGCCATCAGGCAGATTAATTGACCTCTTAACCTCATATTAACCCTTTCATGAAGTGTGTAGGATAAGCACCCCATCTCAGGTCCCTTAGTAGCTTATTTATCTGGGAAGGGTAATACTGCCCTTTAGTGCATCCATGTGCTATGCAATGGACAGAGTGCAAGGAACTGGGGACAGCAGTTAGATCCATGCATTCAAGATTGCTGTGACATTATTGGGTATCTGGGTGTGACACAGCTGATGGACAGTAAGTTAAGAATGGGTGCACACTTGACAGCAATTTTCTATGTATTTAGGAAACTGGCTTGGTTTGCAGCTAATTCTAACTTGGTTGTTCAACATTCTAAAATGATGGAGCTAATGTACCCGTCATGGACTTCACTGTAAAAATTACATTTCATCTTAGATTTTCTTTTAAGTGGATTCCATCAACGTGCTACATAACTTTAATAAGGCAGCCGCAGGGGGCTATTGTTGGGAATGTAATTGCAGAGCAGCTTTCAGAGTAGCAGCCGTGTTAGTCTGTATTCGCAAAAAGAAAAGGAGGTCTTGTGGCACCTTAGAGACTAACCAATTTATTTGAGCATAAGCTCAGGAAAGCTTATGCTCAAATAAATTGGTTAGTCTCTAAGGTGCCACAAGTCCTCCTTTTCTTTTTGCAGAGCAGAGGCACTCTCGTATTTGTGCATAACCTCTGGCGGGTTATCAGTGAGCTCATGCCCTGTGGTGTACTATTGCTTTGCATAGAGCTGACACAGAAACCTAACACATTGACATGGGTAGATTTGCTTCTCTGTATTTTGGCCTGTATAAGTCATTCAAGTACAGCTTCAAACACTTAGGCATATGAAGCCATTTGATGCACGAAGACAGATATTTTGCCTTTCTTTGCTCCTTTTGAAAGGGGGTTTATTTCCATTTCACAGGGAGTGCCATGAGTAATGTTCCAAAATGTGTGGGGCAAGGGTGGTTGTTCTGAAAAGTTGATAAATCCATAGCAATTCTCATAATTTCTCCTCTCCTTTTTGTCTAGCTGGTCCAAAGACTGTCTATGTGAAATGCTAAGAAAATATGTGCTATAAGGAACAATCCTAGATAAATCCTGATAAACAAGAAGGGGGCTAGATTAGATGATCTTCCAGGGCTAATTTCCAAGGTTCAGATTTTCAAAAGGGCAGAAGGCCAGAGTCATGTATTGAAACTGAAGTTTTTGCACAAGACGTGTCTAGGTGTCTCTCTGGCCATTTGTGCTTATAAATATCCCATTTGCAAATGGTTTCAGTATTTATGCAGGTGCTCCCAGGGAGACCTAGGATAAGATTGCTCTGTTTCCCACAGATGTAGGTGCAAACTTGGGGGAAGGCAAAGGTGGCTTTAAGTAACTTTTGTGTGCTCTCTCTCCTGGATGGGTGCAGATCCAAGGATAATTTACAACTGATACTGATCTGTAGCCCTGAAGGCTTTCCCCATCCCAGTCTCAGCACTCCCCCACACCAGGGCTTGCGAGCATGGGCATCTGGACAGCATCTGTGCAATTCTTCCTCTGCTGACTCCAAGGGCTTGTATAATTTCCATACGCTGCACCTGTTCACCTTTATATAGTGCTCTTTATCTCAGTCAGTCTATAGCTCTCAGCCCTAGCAATAGCTTTTCATTTGTGCAGAGTAGTATGTAGTTGTGTAAATATGGGAGGAATTTGGAGGCACTCCTCTGAAAATCATAAAGTCAGCCTTTGAGGGAGTTCCATGGGGAATTGTCCATCCTAGGGTTCCCTTAAGAAACCCATTATCTTAAGTACACTTCAGAGAACTTTTCATGAGAAGTGAAGCGTGCCTTTGTTTATTTAGGGATAAATTTTACAGCCACACCTTCTCACACACTTAACTTCAGAGGATTCCTTCTGTCTCAGAAGGATGAAGGGCTAAGTCAACATTGTTGGCATGTAAAGGTGTAGGTCCAAGGAGCATAGTCTGGGAGAGAAAAGAGAGTTTTCAGTGCAAAGTGGATTTTATCCTGAAAATTTCTAAACACATTTGGGAAAATACAGAACGTCTTAACCCTTTTGTAAAAAGAGAAATCAATCTTAGATTAGCAACAACATTCAGTTTAAAGGCTCTTTAAACTGGGATGCAGTCAATCTGCTGACAAGTTACTAAGATTGAAGGAACATAGTCTAATCCTCAGTATAGTCACTAATGCTACACTGGAATCTTTCATTAAGAATTTTGCATTTCAAGGAAATGCACGTTTTAAGCACAACAACATAAACTGTTTAAGGAATGCTCCCTATTTTGGGGCTTCCCTTGCAGGTGTCTGTGCTACTCTCAGTTTTTCTGTCTGTTACCATAGCTCTGGGCTTCTCTCAGCCAGAGAGACCTGTCTCCTCTGCTGTCTCTCCAGAACTGAGTTCCTTCATTCCACTTATTGTGGCTAAGCTTTGACCCCTTTCACCAGGTGACAGTTAGCTACTCACCTCACAACGTGCAGCGCATGACTAACTAGGTGCATTTGCTACCCTTGCATGTGATAGGGCTTAAGCTTCATTGCAATCAGACATAGGATTTTTGCTAAAGGTTTGTAAATCCTGTTCAGTCTATCATAGATACCTCTGTCCATTTCTACATGGGTTATGTGACTCTAGCTAGTTTCTAGGAAATTCACTAACTATATAATGATTGATTCTAAAAAGGTCCAAGCAAGCTTATTTTCTCTGTGAAGATCTCTGCTTTCAAATAAAGCCATAATTAAATTAAAGGTAGTAGTAGAAATCTTTCAAATTTACTAATGGAAAATCTGTAATAGTTAGAAACAAGATAGGTTACTTATACAGAAATGTAGTCCTGGAATGCCAGAGTATCACAGTTGGGAAGGTGTTATCTGAAGCACCAACATTGTTAAACATTGTGCCTGTCAAAAGAGATTTCCTACAAATTTAAATAGCTTTCCCTTTTTTGAAAACAGCAAGCCCAAGCATGTGAGCCAGCATGATCTTGAGCTTAATGTACATGAACAGGATTGTAAAAATCTCTCAAGATTCAGTGGAGGTAAAGACAAGCTTGTAATAACCCATCATTAATTAGTTTTATTAGTAACTCATGTCTTCATCACTGAGGTTTCATGTCCACAATAAGTTATTTTAAATCTGATCAAGTCAGTAGGAAACTTGCCTAAGGAAAGACTTTAGAGCCAGTCAGGTTATCCTGACTATATTTTTCTCATCCTTTCTTCTCTCTCTGTAAACACCATTTCTGTCTGCAAACACATTGGAGATCAAATCCAGTTTAATGATTGCTTGGTTTAATTAAACGGTCCTGATCTTAAACATTATCAGTGTCATACTGCAGTGATTGGTGCCCTTGTCTGGAAATTAATATCAAAGTGCACTTTCTAGGAGATAGATTTGTTTAAAAAAAAAAACACACCAGGAAGGGAAAATTGATGCCTATTTCAAATACACCCCCTTTTAAATTACCCTAACCTTGAAGTCCAGGACCAAGAGCTATAGCTGGCTTTCAGAAGAGTCCCTACTATGTGGCACTGTGTGCTAGATAGGAGGGGATGAGCTCTAGAGCCAAGTTACTGTAGAATTTTTGCATCCACACTATGGAGTAATGTAGGATTAGTAGTTGGGGCTATAGAAGGGATTAGAAAGGCTATAGAAGGGATTAGATACAGATGGTTTTAATACATACAGAAGTGAGCCCTGAGGGGAAGAGCCTCTGAGAGAACAATGAATTTAGATGTGTTGTCAAATACATGTAAATTACTGGAAAACAAGTTGAGTGATTAAGGGATAGAAGGCTCGGAATATGTTTTCACCTGGGCCAAAGCCCAAACTCTTAATTTGGCCAACAGATTCCTGATAATCAGCCTCACCTAACATGAGCTGTGTAGAATCCTAGAGTTAGAAGGTACCGCAAGGGTCATCTAGTCTAACCCTCTGCCCACTTTCAGATTCTTATAGCTTTTGGTGTAGAGCTAGGGAATAGTAGGGAGGGGAAGAACTGGAGCAGTGAGGGGAAGTTGCAGCAGGGCAGGAGTTGGCAGAATACTCTGCACCCTATGCCAACCTTTGCCCCTTAGGGCTGTATTCCTGGTGGGGAGGGTCTGGGCAGGGACGACTAGGCTGTGCTGGACAGACTGGGAGAGGATGCAGGGGTAGGGAAGGGACTAACATGCAGCCAGCGCTGCCTCTGGCTGGTTAAATGATTGTCAAGGAGCCAGAGGCGGTGGAAGGAGGTGGGGGAGAGCTGGGCTGTAGAACCTGGGTGCTGTGAGAAATTATTTTAAGAGAGGAAATAAACTGCATCAAAACTTCCTCAATGCAGAGTTCAGGTTGCTCAGTGGTGTCTCGTGCCTTTCCAGAATGCAGAGTTCAGCTACACTCAAACCTCTGAAAACCAGGAAATGAAGAATTAAGGTACACACTAGCCCTGCAATGCCACCTTAACATTGTCCTCTTGGAGCAATGGCCCAACTTGGCAATAACATACCTGCTACCGCTGTGCCCTTATAGATGCTACAAACCAGTCTGGGAACAGATCACATGAGCATGGTAGGACGAAGTCTGTCCTCCTCTTAGCTATGGCTAAACTAAGGTTTAGGTCCAGGTATAGAAAACAGGAGATGCCCCACACCCCAACCCTGAGTGTGCTCCACACAAATCACCTAAGACTTGTAAAATGCTACCACCCCTATTAGCCTGGCCCGGACGCTTCTTCCTGAGACATTGCCTTCTCTACCTCACCGACTCCAGACACGTCGCTGACAATTTCATGACAAGATGATCCCTGTATGCTGCTACTGACACAACTCACTTGCCACTGACACAACCTACTTGCCACTGAAGCGAAGCCTTGATGGTACGAGTGTATCCTTTGTCATATGAGGGTCCCAGGTCTGCCAAGCTGCTCCAACTGGTCCCTCCCCCATTCAGTACAGCTACACTAACACAGCAAATGCAGCTGGAGTTCATGCAGATAAATGCTGCAGCTCACATCTGTAGGGCAACACAAACAATGGCATCTTCTCATAGTCCATCGTGTCTTTTATGAAACCAGCAGAACTGGTTTCCCAGTGGCTATTGCCATCTCCAGGGGAAGAGTTGAGCTTGTGTTACTGGGGTGGCATATACCTTTATTTTCATTTTCTAGCATTCAGAGGTTTCAGTGTAGCAGAAGTAAATGGGCTTCTAACCTCAGAACTAAATGGGCTTTAATGACTTTGTTAACCTAGAAAGGGGACCATTCCAAAAGAATGATTACTGAGATATATTTGGCCTGGTTTTTGTTCTAGAGGTTAGAATAACTAATGTATTCACTAAATCAATGTGCATACTTTTCCTGCATTTGAGTACAGATGAGTTGCTGTCTGCATATATTTTCTTCTTTCTCCTCCCTATCCTGAGAACAACTGAAATGGAAAGGAAAAATGTACCACCGAAGCAAAACCCAGGCTGCACAGCCATCTCCGGGCTAAACATAACAAAGTACAACTCCCTTACAGTTTTCCAGGTCTCTGTGTTTATTCTCTTTACTCCGTACGCTAACAGGATCAGAATTCCCAGTTAAGTATAGCTTTTCCTTAGTCCATATTAGTCTTATTCACAATTCTGAGAAATATGAATTCTTGTCACAGAGGAGTGTTTCCACAGGCAATTAAATTAAAATTGTAACCCAACTGGGACCTGATCTTCAGGTTTCTGTTCAATTATCCGACTTATCTAATCTTGATATAATCCTAAATGACTCTAATATCATCATGTGTACCACACTCATCTCTTTGGTATCAGATAAAAGAATGCTCATGTCTCCCACCCCCCTCAAATGAAATCCTAAAGAGCGTGGGGTTTCCTCACTAACATTAGGCCATTCAGCATTCTTGGATGTGGTATTTCAGTCATTTTGCTTTCAGATTCTTCCCCCATTTCCCTTCAAACCTACCACAGACACTAATGCCTGGCCTACACTAGAGGGCTAAGCAAATGTAAGTTACGCAATTTACATAACTAAAGTCAAAGTAGTTTACATCGACTTAATGCTGTGTCTACACGAAGCTATGTCAGCGGGAGATGCTGTCCCGTCAACATAGCTTCTGCCTCTCATTGAGGTGGAGCACTGAAGTCAACAGGAGAGTGTTCTCCCATTGACTTATCGCATCTTCACCAGACCCACTAAATCAGTGCCGCTGTGTTGATCACAGCAGTGCCGATTTAGCCCGTAGTGAAGACAAACCCTGAGGCCCAGCTCCTCAAAGGTATTGAGGCTCCTAACTTCCATGAATTTCAGTTAGGCCTGCAGATTTCAATGGAAGTTAGGAGCCTCAGTACCTTTGAGGAGCTGGACCTAATTCTACCAGTATGGATAATTTACATGCAAAGTTTCAAAGCTGACATTTTAAATTAGGATTAAAAATGGTGATTTGGAAAATGTATTAAAAATTGTAGCATCCTAAAATCTTCCTTCAAAAGTCACTTTATGGACTGAAATTTAGCATTGGAAGTTTGAGGGCCAAAGGAAAAAAATGCCCTAAATTTAGGAAGCATCTAAAACTAGGGAACTTCAAAATGGGAAACTTTTTGCAAGCTCAGCTATAGGTTTCCCTGTCTAGTGTGTGTTGTAATACACATGCATCATAGACAGAACTATCATGATCAGCTTCTAAGTGAGGTCTGTGCTGAACATGAATTGTAAACAAACAAATATGTTTAAAAATTTGAATGACTTACTGTAAATTAAAAACCTGAGCAAATAGTGTCAAGTTGTGCAAAACACACCCATTGATAGTTGCTTCTTGTCCGCATAAATGGATGCAGGCAAACAATTTCAAACGTCTTAATGAACTGAATGAACAGCAGGATTACAGCTGTGAAACAGCTGGAATTAGCCTGATGGTCATGGTTGTAGATTACCTGTGATTTGTCATTGGCCAGAGTCAGCTGAGGGCATTTCAAATAGATGGATGGATGGAAGGGATAGGGGAACAGAGGAAGCATTATCAAGACTATCTGGGTTTAAGCATGTTTCAGCAAACTGGGCAGAGGTGTAAATTGTTGCATCTTGCTCTGTCCATTGACAATACAAATGTTCCCTCTTCGGTTATTGGATTTTTTTTCTCCCCATTGTAAATTTTGAGGTGTCTCTATAGAGGTAATTGAATTTTTCTTAATGTTATGGTATGCTTTTTTTTCTTTTTTCCTCTCAGCTGCTGCCATGCTTTAATATAAAATTTAGGGGAAAATAGCAGCCGGGTCTCTTCTGAACATGTGCCATGGATCAATCATACATTTTAGTGGGAGCTCCGTGGTTGGTTGTACTTAAACACACTCTGTTGCCTATGTGAGCTCACTTGCATACTGCAGCCAGGGAAGTTTGTTCAACAGGAAAGAAGCTCTCTCTATTTTGAAGAGTTCATATCTACTGTTAGACAAGGATCTTTTCGTTTGCTCTTGGCATATACTGTAGTTTTTGCTAGTTTGTTTTGCTACTTTGCCCCGAGAATTTACAAACACTCACAACATACAAGTCTGGAGGCCAAAAGTGAGCAGAGCTTTCTATTATTCCCATGTTCATGCCATGCTGTGGAAGAGACCTGGGCTCTCAGCTCACCCTTCTTCTGCTGGGATTCCCAAAAAGCATTCTGCGTAGTGCCATGCAACTGTATGTTATGGGTGGGGGAGGCACAAATAATGCAAATATGATGGAACAAATGAGGTAAAAAAATCAGACTTCCAAGATAGCAGAGCTTGTCTCTGGCTTCTTTTTGGCTCCTCACTGTCTGACCTGCTGTAACCAGGTGGCATTCTAACTCCCGTAAGCTTTGCAACGTTTGCTGCAGAGCCTAGCCCTTGACCTACTGCCAGTCCAAATTAGCCAGTGCATGCCCAGAGTCCCTGAAAACAAAACAGCTGGTAAACCATAATCATTTCAGAGTCAACTTGTTCTTTGCATATTGAATAAGGATCCTAGCTTACTTGAAAACACTTAAAAATGTGTCTTTAAATACCCTTCAGGCTGAACTTAATGTAAATTCAATAGCAAATGTTAGATAAGTACCAGCAATGAGTACAGGAATATTTACAGAGGTTTAACAGCCCTGTAATAAATAAATGTACAAACCTGTAGCTATAACAGTTGTTAAACGTCAATAAATATATTTTATACAGCCACCCACTAGGATTAGCTTGCAATAACCACTATATTAAATTGAACAAGATGTAATAAACATCACAACTCAGTGTGTATTATTAAAAACTAATTGACTAATAAAATCATATTGTTGATATTCAACAATGGATGCTGGTTATATTTTTAAACAGGCTTCAGACATTCGACTGGTACGTAGCTAATATTTGATATTTGCATTACAGCTAAAACTCAGTCTGTTGAGACTCATACAGTGCTGGAGCCCTAATTACACCTGCTCTTCTGAATTCAATTATTTATTTTTTAAACCGTCAATATTATTCAGTGGAGTTCAATTTGCGGCATGGAAGTCTTCATCAGGAAGAATTTAAGGCATTAGGATCTCAGGTTAAGTGTGGTCGAGTTGTTGGCTGTGTTGCAAGCTGCCATTCACCCAGAGCAATTCAGTCAAGTTCGAGAGAGACTAGGTGGATTTTAACCTTTCATTGAAAACTACAAGAGAATCCAAACATGAGCTACAGTACAGCAAGTAAATAAACTCAGTCCCTTCTCACTCCATGCTGGGTGGTCCAGCAAGACATACCAGTTGCAGGCAGACAAACCTTTCTTCCTGTTCAGTCTGTCTCCACTCCACCACACAGAGAGCTCTTAACACCCTCTTATATATGCTAGGCTATTCATGCACCCTGTGACATGCATGTACACAGCATGTCCAGACAGACCGAAACAATGGCTCCACCTATTGCCAGAAAATATGAAACACATGCTAAAAAGATAAAGAATGAAAACAAGATGCCTCACCCTGGGGACACAGGAACATCTAAGGCTGTTGGCGTCTATCGGGGCTCTCCAGTAGGAGCCGGTGACAAGGATCATCTACCATCTTACGTTTTTACTTCCCTTCTGCAAACCTCTGGATCTTTTTGTGAGCAAAAGTACAGAATTGTGTCGCTAGCATGGGGAACAGCCATGTTAGTATGGATTTAACTATGCTAATACCATTGTTTAATCTTCAGGGAATGCCCAGTCTAAGCTAGAGGTTTCCAAAAACCTGAGCAGACAAAGGTTGAGTGGAAACCTGAAATAAATGGGTGGCTTTTTCTAAAAGCCTCATCGTGTTGGACTCACTCTGCTCATATTGACATTACTGGGAGCAGAGTTAAGCCCACACTGCGCACTGCTGCTACTCTGAAACAGAGCACTGTGCTTCTGTGCTAAGAAACCTAACTAGATCCCTTGTGAAGCTTGCATGTCAAAAGATAAGACCTCAGAAGAGGAGAATTTGTTTCCACCATGTCTACTGGATTTCTGGAAATGCCCCTATTTTAAGCAACCATCTACATACTCTTCTCTGAAGCCCCCATGGTAAAGCACCATTAATACAAGAAAGACTGTTTTCCATGTGGCAGCCCTGGCTGCATTGCAAGAATATTGCTTTTAAAGGTGAGGAGAAAGAAGCTAGAGATGTGACAGGTTTATGCATATGTTTTGGAATCACTGAAAGTGTTCCTTATGGGAGAATTTATTTTATTAATAATCAAGGGTAATATGAATAAATCAACACCAGCGTGGCTTGCTTAAAGTTCAGCCAGGTAACTCCTGTGTTGCTCCTAACTTAAAAAAAAGATATTATGTATAGAAACCTCAGAGAGGTACATATAGCTATGGGAAGTTGGTTTAACAGCAACCCAACTCAAGGAAATTAGCAAGATTTGGAGTTGGGATTTAAATGACAGTGCAGAATGGGCAGCTAGTTCATGTAGCATCATTACAAAAAGGAAAAATGAAGAATTACCATAGGAAACATTGGCAAAGATCCCGGATGCTGTCAAAAAGTCCTTCTGCATTTGGTCGAAAACACAAGTGTAATGTGGCAAAATAATCCTTTCTAGAGTATGTTGCACAGTTAAACTCAAGAGTTTCCACATGTTTAGAGAAGAGCAAAGCTTGGATGCAGACCTTGTAGTTACAGTGACTGTGCAGCAAACTGCTTTGCCAATACAGTCAAATATTAATTGGCAACTATATCTAAACATGAATACTATAAACTGGATACTGGAGCACAATAAGCAAGAAAAATATGTAATATTATAACTAAGGAAAGGATACAGAAATGTAAGGAAAGCAAGAACTCTTCTCAGAGTTAGGCCATAAGAATAGTAGTAAGCAACTGGTGTAAAGTTTTTAAAAACCACCATCATTTGACTATCCAGTTAGTAAATGCAGAAGTACCACCTCTTTTAGAGAACAAGTTTGTTAGCTGTAAAATGTTACAGAATCAAATGGAGACTGTTAGGAGACTTCTTGGATGTTTTCCAAGACCCAGGGTGGCTGGATGGAGGCCACCAGATTGGGATAGACAAGCCAGTAACTTTAGTTGTCCATCTACCAACAAAATTCCATTTGCTTTAACAGTTAAAGTGAAAACTGAACTTAATATGAAAACATAGGATTACTGAAAAGGTAGAACCTACACACTGGGTTATATTGAAAAAAGCAATGTAATCGTGGATGTGATTTAAATAAAGTAATAAGATGTTACCATTGAACCACTAAGGTAGTGACAGCTAAGCTGTCAGAAGCAAAGACATTCTTAGTATTAGAAGCAGGACGTGCATTCTGGCAAGTGAAGTTAGATGAATCGTGCTCTAAGTTTGTCACTTGGACATTATACATTTAAACAAATGACATTTAGCATTATGCTCCTGAGGTATTTGAAAGTAATTTGATAGATTCTTGATGGATTACTAGGTACTGAAGTTGTAATGGATGATGATTCAATTTGAACTAGGACTCTCAAAGAATACAATGAAAGACTTAGGGAAGCTTTGCAGAGAAAGAGAGTGAGACCCCCTAACGGTGAATTTAAGAATTAAAAATTGGTCTAACCAGACATAAATGGAGTATAGCTTAATTGCTTGTTCAAATATAACAATAATAGCTATAAAGTGGATCTACATAGGTTTGAGGACAATCAACATTTTGGCAAAATCCATTCCAAATCTGTGGTCAATAAGCTCTCAAGGGAACTGCTGGAATATGACCTTGCCTGGCATTGGGAAGACAAAAACCAGGCATTTGAGCAGGTCAAACATTGTTTGAAAATCCACTAGTTTTAAAATAAGATTTAACTAAGCCAGGCACCATGTCAGTAGATGCATCATTCACTAGGTACATGACTTCTTCAGAATGGCAATTTAGGCAAGGATATACATACAGCTGTGTTGGTGGTTGCATGGTGTGTGTGTGTGTGTGTGTGTGTGTGTGTGTGTGTGTGTGTGAATGAAGAAGCATGTAGACAAGCTACTTCAAAGCCTATATGGAAATGGATGTATAGTGCAAAAGCTGAAAGACACACATTTCATGTTGAATATGAATCTGAAATGAAAATAATACAGATGTGTATGAAGTTCATCTAATGAATCATGTGCCTATTTCTACTTCATGACTTCCAGAGTTTCATATTGAAATAGATACCATTTTACATAAGCTGAAATGATCAGTTTTGCAAGGATGAGCCAGATAAAAGAGCAAATTTATGTCCCCAGCTGAAGCCATTGTTGTCATTTTCAGTTTAAAAAAAAAAAGTGAACATTTTGCACCTAGGAGAGACTGTTCCCCACCTCCCACCCCCTAGTTTTGCTTAAATATAAGCACCTTCTATGGATTTAGGTACTGAAAACAAATGGGAGGCCACAACAACTTGTTCTTGATGGCATAAATTCCTCTAATATGGCAGCTCAGTGGATGGAAAGTCCAAACAGAAGAGTTGATTCAGGGTCATGAAATCCTATAGATAGAGGATGTGTCTCAAACTAGGAGGGATTTGTTTGAATTTGACTAGGGGACATGAATATTAGAAACTTCACCCAAAGCTAAGGCTTTCAAAGGGGCTTAAGGGAGATGGGTGCTTAAGTCCCCTAGTTCCCTTCTGAAAATTTCAGCCTAAATTTATGGATGGCTTCTGTCATAAATATAAAGGGAAGGCTAACCACCTTTAAATCTCTCCTGGCCAGAGGAAAAACCTTTTCACCTATAAAGGGTTAAGAAGCTAAAGATAACCTCGCTGGCACCTGACCAAAATGACCAATGAGGAGACAAGATACTTTCAAAGCTGGAGGGGGGAGAAACAAAGGGTTCTCTCGGTCTGTGTGTGTCTTTTGCTGGGACCAGAGCAGGAATGCAGGTCCGAACTCCTGTAAAGGGTTAAATAAGCAATCTAGTTAGATATGCGTTAGATTCTGTTTTGTTTAAATGGCTGATAAAATAAGTTGTGCTGAATGGAATGTATATTCCTGTTTTTGTGTCTTTTTGTAACTTAAGGTTTTGCCTAGAGGGATTCTCTCTATGTTTTGAATCTGATTACCCTGTAAGGTATTTACCATCCTGATTTTACAGAGGTGATTCTTTTACTTTTTCTTCAATTAAAATTCTTCTTTTAAGAACCTGATTGCGTTTCATTGTTCTTAAGATCCAAGGGTTTGGGTCTGTGTTCACCTATGCAAATTGGTGAGGATTTTTATCAAGCCTTCCCTAGGAAAGGGGGTATAGGGCTTGGGGGGATTTTGCGGGGAAGACGTTTCCAAGGGGGCTCTTTCCCGGTTATATTTGTTAGATGCTTGGTGGTGGCAGCAATAAAGTCCAGGGACAAAAGGTAAAATAGTTTGTACCTTGGGGAAGTTTTAACCTAAGCTGGTAAAAATAAGCTTAGGGGGTTTTTCATGCAGGTCCCCTCATCTGTACCCTAGAGCTCAGAGTGGGGAAGGAACCTTGACAGCTTCCTATTAATAAACCATGCAATAAATGGGTGATTATGACCAATATCAAATTGCTGGGCGTGGAAGACCAGATTTCTGGTTGTTGACATTAAACCCTTGTTTGTAAGTGTGGAATGTCATGAATATGCCAATACCTGCTGTATGAGTTTGAGCACATCATTTCCTCATCAAAATAGTCTGAGCAATGTAATGGCCAAAAGAGCTCTTCAGACAGAGAAAAAAAACCCAAACCTATTAAATTAAGCTAACTATGAAAATAAAATACATATCTAGCCTGGTGGTAGTTCTAGAAACACACCAGGAGGACTGCCTTATCACTGACTCTGGACAGTTGAAGAGTTTTACTTCTTACACTCCCTCAGTCACACAAATCTACACTAAATGTTTTGTTTACCTCTCTTTCATTTGTTTTTTTTAAGCCAGACAAAGTTTACTAAGGCAGAAAGGCAAACCCTGACCAGACTGACAGCTGGGCAACCAGTCCCCCTGAGAACTGGTGATCACAGCCAGGAGCCAGCAAGAGTCATCACTGCCAAAGAAGAGCCATGATCAGACTTTATCATAAGTGGATGGTCAAAGGTCAAGTAGTGAGGGAGGCAACAGGTATCTGTTTCATTGGGACGATTGCAGACTCCAGGATTGTTGAGATCACCAAGTGCAGAGAGATTGGAGACTCCAGCAATACTTAATTTGTCAAGCTCAAATAACTCAGCCAAAGCTTCAGTATAATTAGCCTAAAATGAGCCATGAATGTGGCCAGAAAACCAGCTAGATACCTACAGCACTTAAATAGACTGATCTTGAAACAGAGTTCAAAGTACATCAGAGGATGTAAGAATACATTTCTGATTACTACAAGGGAATTGATTGCTGATATCTATGTTAAGCCTGTGAGCATGCATCTGAACAGACTCTCATCTGAGTGCTTTTTGCAGCCCACCTCCAGCCCATGTGCTTTTTGAATAGTTGTGCCTGGAATTTTCAGAACAGATTAAGAGCGGTTAGGTGCCCGGCTCTCATTACGTCTCAATGGGAATTGGATATCTAACTGCTTTAGGTCCCCTTGAAAATCCCAGCCCCTGGTGTCAAGCTGAAGAGGGCTGAATATAACACATCAATTCTGTATTTAGAGCACTATTTGAGAATGACAAGCCCTGTTTCCCCCTACCTAGGTGCTCAGTGTATTCACTGTAGTACCATGGTCATCAAGAGCTGAGCCTAAACCTATATGAACTGGTCCAGCAACAACAACAACAAAAACAAGTTAGAACCATTTTGAACCACCTTTGGAAATTTGCATTGCTTTTGAAATTCTTTTTGCAGAAGTTACTGTATAAAATACATGGTTTCCTGAAGCTGCTTTGATACCATACAAAAACACGAAGTGCTCCTACTTAGGGTATCTTTCTAGTGCCAATTTAAAATAAATTTAAAAACAAAACTGCCATTATTAATGGCCTTAATATTAACCTATTGCTACCTGGATTGTTCTCCCATTTGATATATCTTGAGTTGCATTCCCCTTATAAAACTTTTGATTTTTGGGAAATCACTGCTACTACAAATGGCTGCTGCTTCTCTAGCTTGTCTAGCTACCTTTTATCCTCTCCCGGAAGTTGGCAGACCTTGTCCCTACCTTGTCCCTGCCTCTACTGAAACCTATATTGATGTCTCAGTAACTTCTCATCTTGATTAGGGTTCCCATTTTAAAATGAAGAGTAGAGACCATGGAACTAGAAAGAAAAGAATAAAATGCAGTCAGATTATTATGTTGCTTTGAGAACTGGGACCACTTAAGACCCATCCTCTCATAACTGCTGGCTTCTATAGCTAGTCAAACTTTTACAACCAAAAATATTGTCAAAAATGCTGGTTTGACGAAATTGCAATGTTTTTGCAAAGCATTTTTGAAGTTGTACTTCGAAATGTTTACACAAAATTGGGAAAAAGTGATACCAGAATTTTTGTTTCTGAGGGAAAATTCCCACATACTCCTCCTTATGCCCTTCAAAATAGGAGGCAAGAGAAAATGTTTCACTAAAACAAAATGTTCCTGTTCCATCTCTACAGAACTCCTCATGCCCTATTCTCAGACAGTTGCTCATTCATTTCTTTAAACTTCTTCCCTTAAAAGCTTTGCTGTTTGTTTTAAGCTAAGACTGGTGTTACTTTGAATCCAACTCCCCCACTATTGCCAACTTTCGTTCTCCTTTGAAGACTTCCTTTCGGCATCAGCTCAGTACGTGTTTGGCAATCGGTGCATGAAGATAAACTTACTAACAATACTTTATTTACCTGCCCCAAAAAAGTCCCTCAGCTGTGATAGGTAAACAAGTAGAATTATACAAGAATGAGTTGCCAGCCTATTTTAAAATCTTAGCACTGTTTGCAGGAACAAAATCCTCTCTGACTTTGGTCACTGGTCCATCAAATCTCGTATTTTGTCCTTGCAGTGGCCATGATGTGATCTTTTAGAATGAGATGAATGCCCCTGCTCCTGCCCTATAACACACTTGAGGCCTGAACCAAACCCTTTTAAATTCAGTGGAAATCTTTCTATTGATTTCAATGGGCTTTGCATCTAGCACTTAGCCTATCAGTCTGACTCTGTACATCAAAGGGAGAAAAAAATTCATCCGCGCCAGCAGTCATAGATACGCTCTGGTTTTCTTTTTCTCCCTGAATGGTAAGAGAGGATAAATAGGTCAATTTTCCCATCCCTGGTGGAATCCATCCCCCTTTCTGGATATGGTAAGTCATCTGTGCTCTAGAAAGATATTACCAGAAAGAATACTTTGTTTGGGAACTGGAGATGCAAGTCAGATCTACATTCTGAACATGCCCAAACTTTAGGTATGTTTAGATGTAGGTTTCTGGTTCAGGTCCATCTCTTTGTGGAGTGCCCTAGAATGCATATGCAGTATTCATTACTCTTCCTAGGGGAGGATACACTGGGCTCCCCTCCAGGGATTAGTCCTGTATACACTCTAAGTGACTTAGGTCAACACTGCATGCATAGTTCCAAATTCAGCTCTTCAAAGCCTCTTCTTTATTCTACAGCCCTATGGCTGTCTATTTTGCATGAAGGATGCTGTATCAAATATAAGTTGTGTAAAGCCTCTGAAGTGAGTCATGGAATAAATTTGTATATATTAAAAACAACAAAAATCTCTTCCAATAGACCTTATTGCTCTAATAGCCCAAGTGCATCTCTTCTGGCTCTGTGATCATGAGTGTGCTGAGAGGAGAAAAGAATTCATGGTCAAAGAGAACAATCCTGTTCTTGTTCTAAGAGTCCTACGGGACATCCCTGCTGCAGGATTCGCCCCTTTCTCTAGCCTCATCCTCTACGCTCTTGCAAAGCTGTGGAGAGCCAAAATCCCATTTTCCTCTAGAGAAAGCTTAACAACTTGTGCTCCCGGTAAATTTTTCCCTTCTAGATCTGCTCTGTGCATTCATATACTCAATATTTTTTTAAAAGGGGGAAAAATAAAGTAAATAAGTGTTTATCTCCAAGAGGAAAGACCTGAAGCAGGAAGAATGAGACTGCTGATGCTCTTTCTTTCTTTCTCTTCTGGGGATGCTACAAGCCCTTGATGAAGAGATGCCTGAGTCCATGTTGTTCCTGTGGGCGTTAAGATACGCTGTAAATCCAATGAGCCTTCCCATCAATTTTTAAAATCTCTTTTATAGGTATTGTTTCTATCTGGTGAGTCCATGACTGACATTGGATGACTTTATAAAACATTCCACTAATTGGATTTGTTAAAATAAATAAATCAAACACTAATTGGAATGTGCCCTGCCATTATTTTTGCTTACTGAATTAGATATAATGGCGTGAAGTCCTTTTTTATCGTATTTGTGCACTTATTTAAACACCCCCCTGGCACACACTTCTGCAAATTCAATTATATATTCAAAGAAAGCATTCAATTTGTGCAAGGCTGGTTTACATTTAATCTGGGGGAGAGACTCAGTAACTGATGATAGGTCTGCTCAAAATTAATTAGCATCACTCAGATGAGCAGTGGCATTGTTACACGCCTGCAGTGTAAAACAAGGGGTTATTTTATCCTTCCTGTATGTGCCATTATTTGCTTCAGTATGACCCCTTTTGAATCAAGGAAGGCTGTTTCATTGCTTGTTTGGGTTTCTATTTATGCTAGCAAGAGGTCACTCATTGCACATGTTGCATCTGGCCAAATTGAAATCATCTCAGTTTCCTTTTCCCCGATCCCACTTTTCAGCCACAACCTCCAGTGTTTCTTTTTAGCTGATTGGAAGAAGGGACAGGTAGAACCAAAAGCTGCTTTTGCTCTTCCTGAAAGCCTCACCTTTTTTAACACTTGACATGAGCTTTCTGGCTGCATGTGGATATTTTCACCTTGCATGAAATTACTTTGTGAGGTTTAGCCCTGTATCATAGTTAAATTCTAACTTGGGTAAGTCTGACTTTCTAAATTCCTCTTTCAGTGTGGTGAATCTAATATTCTTCACTTCTGCTCTTCACTTGTGTGATTAATTTCACTGTGACTGTTAGGGAGATGCTATGTTTCACCTCTGAGCTAATTACACTTCAGTGAAGGGTGAACAGTGTGTCTATAGAGGCATTATGCCTGTATGTGGTCTTATAGACCAATGTATTTAGACATGGCCCGGGCCGGTGGAAGGATATTTTGCGCCCTAGGCGAAACTTCCACCTTACGCCCTCCTCCCCCCGGAGCATCGCTTATTATAAACTTTCAAAAATGAATACTGCATAATGTGGCATTGTTCATTAGAATTATGAACTTGAAAATTCGGCTTGAAAATTTATTAATTTCATTATTTAGTCTACATATTTAATGAAACTAAATGGCCTTGGGTCTCCTGCACGTGGCTAGAGTCCCTCCCCACCCTCCCCCCAATGGATCTGGAAAGGGCTGTTTGGGGATCAGAGCACAGAGCTGGGAGTTGGACTCTTGACTTCTATTCTCCACCCTGGCACCAACTCACTAGATGACTTCAGGCAAGTTACTTCCCTGTTTGAGGCTTCAGCTCCCCCCAGTGCTAAGGTGTGAAATGGTTCCTTGCTCCTGGGCTGGAAAGTGCAATGCAGGCGGGAGGGGGTGTCTGAAGGCTTGTCTTCCCACAGGTGTGAGGCAAGGACAGAGTTCTAGCCTCCGTTATGACCGTCCTGGTTGCTTTACTCTGCCCCCCACCAATCGCTGCTGAAGCCCCTTACTCAGAGAGCTCTGGCCCAGGGCAGTGTCATTCTGGGCCTGATTTTCAGAGATGCTGAGCACCTGCGTTTCCCGCGATGTCTGTGGGAACTCCAGGGTTCTCGGTACTTCTGAAGCTCAGGGCAATTTATTTCGAATGCTGGGCCAGGACTGAGCCTGCAAAGGCAGGTCCATATACACCCCTCAATCCACAGCAGATCTCCCATCAATAACAATACAAGCAATCAGGAGAATGATGAGGGGTGGTTGGCCCAATTTTGGGAGTGGGGAGGATATGGCCCTAATGTGATCACTAAACTTCTACCTAGTAAAGTTACTGGTGCATCTGCTGTCATTCAGTGGGAGAACAAAGATCTCTTGGGTGCTGCAGCCTGCCCAGGGTTCAGTTGCACTTAACCTGAGTTGCTCGCACATTTGCAGTGGTTGTGCACCACGCAACTGGTCACCCATGTTACATGAAAATCTGGCTCTGATGGTGTCGTAATTAGACTTAACCGTTACTGCCACATTTCCTAGAGCTGTTGTCCCAGGCTGGCTGCAGACTCAGGCAGACAGAACTGTGTCAGCTAGATGCCCATCACCTTTGGAAGATTTTCCTTGTAGCCATAAGGGCTCGAGACAGCCAAGTTTCTTCACTGAAAACTTGCAGTGTGCTGCCCCTGAATCCCAGATTAATACCCTGTGTGGGCAGGTGCAGAGCTCAGGGCTTGAAGGCCTCTGGTCTAATGGTCCAAGCCAGCACAGAACTAGGAGCCTCGATCTCCTGTGTTCAAAGCAGGACTCCGACGATGACTCCCCGGGTGACCTTGGGCAAGTCACGTCCCTGTTCTCTGCCTCAGTTTTCCCCTAATAGGGGCTCTATTTACCTGATCCACAGGACTACAGGGATGGATGGGGATGAAGCCTTGGAAGGTGGCATGTGCTGAGGACAGTTACACTTTTGCAGCTCTTTAACCCTGTATCCTCTGGCAGGGCCATGATCCACACCTGCAGGTCTCCTCTTCCTTTTCCCCCACCCCCCTCCCGCTGCTGCACTGCTGTCAATAGGGCCAGCTGCAGGCGGGCTGATGTCACCCGCTCCAATCTGCAGCCAGCAGCCCTTGGGCAGCAGCCACTGCTGTGGCAGGGGGTCCAGGACTGCCAGAGCCAGAGGGAGCAGGCTAGGGAGCAATGCGGTGGCTTGGGGAGGAGGCGGCTCTGGGCTGGCGGGGGCGCGCGGGTGGGCAGTGATGTGGGGTGAGGCGGAGGGGCCCACAGTTGCAGAGGATGCCAGCAGAGGTAGGTGCTAACATGGCTGCAAGCGGCCTGTCCCTCCGCGGGGAGCAATAGTGTAAAACAAAATTGGGGGGCACTGCTTTTTGGCACCCCCAAATCTTGGCACCCTAGGCAGCTGCCTAGTTTTGCCTAGTGGTTACACCGGCCCTGGACGTGGCTAGCTTGGTGCTTACACAAATGGTCTAGTTTTCAGAAGTGCTGAGTGTTCAGAACTCCCACTGACACCTGTATGAATCAGGGCTGAATTTGGTCTGCAGCCTGCATTTCCATGGAAGAGTCCTAATCTGTTACTTTCTCTCCCCTCCACCCCCCTTCACCACCCCTAGTGTCTGGGATACCCGGACATATTATTTCTTCTGTGGTATAATGCTGAAACCCACCAGGAGGCAGGTTTGTTTGTTGCCAAGTGATTTAACCTGCAGATAGTGGGTTGGCATATGCTGTGGCAACTCTATGAACCACTCATGTCAGCACCATGCCATGTCTCATCTACCAGAGTTTAAAAAAATTGTCTTATTCTCAATTATTTTAAATAATGGAAACGTACTGTATAACAGGTTTATTTCCTTTGCTTACACACACATATTCACGACCACTTGCATCTATTGGGGAAGTAAACAAAATCTCACAACATAATAATAAGAATAAAATGCTTTTACATAGCACTTTTCACCAGTAAACTCAAAGTGTTTTAACAATGGAAGTAAGCATCATTTTCCCTGTTTTACAGGTGTGTTAATTGAGGCAAAGAAACAGGAAGTGACTCACCCAAGGTCACCCAGCAGGCCAATGGCTAAGCCAGGAATAGATCCCGGTCAACTGTTCTTTCCACTAGGCCACCTGCCTCCACTCTCCCAGTGCATTATTCCAAGCCTCCCTCCTTCCCCACGACCCAAGAGGTCTTTTCCCTTTAGGACAGGTATTTTGAGGGTCTGATTCTATTCTGAGGTTTGACCACATGAAAATTCTTACTCAGAGCTGCTTCCTGCCTGTAATATCCACCACTGTAGTTACAAAAGTTAGTTTACTGATCGTTGGGACTGTAAAGCCAACACCAGTAGGAGAGTGTGAGCTGGACTGTTTTGTCAAATGCAGTGCAGTTACAGAGCTGTCACTGGGGGCATAAATTGAATGCTCGGAGGCTGTATTGGCATAATTGAGGATATCATTCAGCGTGTGGAATTTTTATTTCAAGTGATTGCATGGGAAATGAAAGCCAGTTAGATTCCAATCCCAGGTTGAATGTGCAGGGCTGGCAGTTAGAAAAAGACATTTGTACTTGTAAAGAACATATTGAATCTGGAATTACTGAGCTGCAATAAACATCATACCACTTTCCAGTCATGGTTCAGAGACCTGAGTTGCATGTAGTGCCACGTCTCTCTTTCAAAGAAGTGAGCCCAACCTCCTCCCCCACCCCGCCCACCTCTAACTTGCAGATCTAAACTAGGCCGGCTACAACTATTAAATACTGCAGTGTTCTATGGCGACTGGTCATTCTAGCACCCATGTCCTCATTCTCTGGCTGCTGGATTGCTCCCTCACCCTTTAATTCAATGGAATCTCCTTTCCTCCCTTTGTTTCAGTGGGGGTACCAGAAGGCTCTGTCTTTGCTTTCCTCCTCTTCTCCCTTTACAAGCCATATCTGCGTAGTTTAGTCACAGAAACAGTTCTATCAACTTTGTGCTGATCACTCAAAGCTTCTTTTTTTTACCTGAAATCTGCCTTCCTCCTTCCAAACCAAAACCACAACCTGTTTTTCTGACTTCTCTTGGATGTTTAACTGAAATTTAAACTTAAATGGCCAAAGTGGAACCTTGTGATCTCTTGCCCGACAGCCCTCTACTCTCTCTTCTCTAACATACTGGACACCACCAACCTCCGTTACTCAGATTCATAGTCTTTGCTCTATCTTTGACCTTGCCCTGTTTTGTCCCACACATTCAGGCTGTCTCTGTCTTGCCGTTTCTTCCTGTGGAAGTTCTCCAAGATCCAATCTATCTTCTCTACTCATACTGCCAATCTCTTGTCCAAGCCCTGATCTTGTACATTGATTACCGTAATATCTCCTCGGGCTTCATTGCCTGGAAATTCACCCTGTGAAGTCCATTCAAGATGCTGCTACTGCTAAATTAATCTTCCTAGCTCATTGCTTTAACTATATTATCCCATCTTTTCGAATCCCTGCAGGAGCATCCACCTCTTCAAACACAAATGTCTTATCACCCTTACCTATTCAACAAGCACTTTCAAGCTTCCTCTCACACTGCTGTTTGAGTGGAAAAGTTCCCAGGTAATTTCTGAGAAGTCATCACCTTATCCTCCTTGGAATTCCTCCTCAAAATTCACCTCTTCCACAATGCATACAGTCAGATACAACCTGGTCATGACAAGGCAGGTAGGCAAGTTGGAACTATTGCTCCTGTTGAGTAAAACTTGCACGCATCCTGTTTTGCACCTTCTCCCATCCTCCTTCCCTCACCTCTCTCATTTGTCTCATCTCCATGCCGTCTTTTTGGATTTTGGGAGAGCCACTGTCTTTTTTTTTTTTTTGGTATATATTTGTACAGCACCTGATAAAATAGGGTCTATGGTGATTGAGGGATCTAGGCAAAATTGAAATAAAAGTCTAGCAACACCACTGCTCTTTTAACATTTCACTCAGCTTGGACAGTGAAATGAGACTGGTAAGTTTCTCCTTGTGCTCTTCTTTCGCTAGCCCGGTGCTGCTGTGTTTGAGGTGTCCTATGTTATAGAAGAATTTTAATTACTCCCCCTCCCCCATAAAAAAAAAAGTAATTGGTTCATGTTAGATTTTGTAGATTGTTTTTTTATTTACAAAACATTTTGCCCCTTAAAACACTTTTGTCCTTAAACAGGATAATGAAATAATAAAAAATAATGGATTGATGGTTGTTTTAGTCTGTCGTCAAGATCAACAAAGATGAAAATCAACAAGATGAAATGCAGGAAAGACAAGTGCAAAGTACTATGCTTAGGAAGGAAAAATCAAGGAAGGAAGGAGTCAGGGAACATCTCTATGCAACTAATTCTCCCAGATGAGGTAGGGTACAACTGGCAGGTTGTCTTGCAGAACAAGTAAATATGGTTCTGAATAGCACTGGGTTGCTCTACACATCCTCTGAACTACAGAGGTGTCAGAGGAGCACAGCTGACTGGAAGATCAAAGTTAGCATAGCAACAGAGCTAGCTTGGCTTGCCTGTGTGATAGAGAGAGCCAAACAGTGCAGAGTCAATGTTACCATGGGTAAGGCCTAGAATCCATGGGGCGTTCTAATGGATTCATTGCTGATGCATATTTGGCAGGCCAAGTAGGGCATGGGTTCCGAGAAGGGGATGTATGTGGGGGCAATGTAACTGAGACAAGTTAAGTATCCTCACACCTTCTTGTCAACTGTCTAAGTGGGCCATCTTGATTATCACTACAAAAGTTTTTTTTTCTCCTGCTGATAATAGCTCATCTTAACTAATTAGCCTCTCACAATTTGTATGGCAACTTCCAACTTATCTGTATGTGTGTGTGTATATATATGAGCATAAGCTTTTGTGGGCTACAGCCCACTTCATCGGATACATAGCATGGAACATACAGTAAGAAGATTTATATATATAAAAATCTTCTTACTGTATGTTCCATTCTGTGCATCCGATGAAGTGGGCTGTAGCCCATGAAAGCTTATGCTCTAATAAATTTGTTAGTCTCTAAGGTGCCACAAGTCCTCCTGTTCTTCTTGAGACAAAATAGTGATTCTCTAATAAAGTGGGAATTCTCCATCAGGACCTCATCAGGGCTGGCCTCTGCTTGACCCTTCTGCAGCTGACAGCTGTCAGGTAGATGCTGCACAACTGTAGCCTTTCCTAAAATTGAAATCTGTTCCTCTTGCATACCTATATGCAGATGGGAAATATGGCTCTTTGTTTACTCATCATTAAATGGTTAATTTTGCAGCTACATCTAAGTTATTTTTTCCATTATTCTTTCTTGTTGAAGGGTTCACATGTTTTCCTATTTTCATGTTATCTTTTCAGTGGAAGAATAGTTGGTTTCTATAATGTCTGCCCACCTCTTCTGGTATATAGAAAGAGAAGAAGTTCAATTGAGGGAGATCTGGGAATTGCTGTAATGAACCAGAACAGATATAGCATTCCCAGAGAGAGAACCTTGATGAGTAGAAAGATAATATTCTGTTGAATGTGGAGTCCTTGTATGAACAAATTGCCTATTTGTTCATAGAAATCTAAGGAATGAATACACTTTTTGCCTAAATAGAATATAATATATATAAAAATAGAATATATGCTTTATTATGAGTCATGATCTGTAGGCCAGCTAGAAGCCTCCTCTTCATAAATTCATTCCCAGCATTTCATTTTGCAATGCTGGCTAGTGCTGGTCAAATACCACACACGTTATTTGTGTTCAGGCATGGCAGGATCATTCCCTTATTCATGGGGGTCTCTTTATTCACAAGTGTTCAGACAGCTGCCCATTTATTTATGGCAGTTAGCCAATTCCAAGAATTTTATAGATTGCATTATAAATGATCATTCAGCCAAATGTTTGCACTGGATCATCTGCTATTTGCTTTTTGTTTTTGTTTACTATTTCCTGTTTGTTCTCTCATTTTTAAAAAGTTTCAGTCCATCGGGAAGCAGAAATACTTGTGACTTAAATGATGAGTAACAATATGCCACAAACAACAGAATGCAAATAATCCAAGTGAACAGTTTGGAACTGTTCAAAGAGGAAGGCTGGACTTGTGTACATGGCACCAGACTGAGGTTTTGGAGATCTGGGTTCTGTTCCTGGCACTGCTACCTAGGGGTGAGCATTAAGAGAAGCCAGTTTGCTGGAGCTGTGAGCATGCCATGTGCCAACAGCTTCATAAGTGAATGGAGAGATCAAGGACGGCATAAAGACACAATATGATAAGAAAACTATATTCTCTATAAAAGGTAGAGAAACCGGAAATCTATAACTTACATTATTTTTTATTGACAGGTTTCAGAGTAGCAGCCGTGTTAGTCTGTATCCATAAAAAGAAAAGGAGTAATTGTGGCACCTTAGAGACTAACAAATGTATTAGAGCATAAGTTTTCGTGAGCTACAGCTCACTTCATTGGATGCATACAGTGGAAAATATAGTGGGGAGATTTTATAAACACAGAGAACATGAAACAATGGGTGTTAACATACAGACTGTTACAAGAGTGATCAGGAAAGGTGAGCTATTACCAGCAGGAGAGCGGGGGTGAGGGGGAACCTTTTGTAGTGATAATCAAGGTGGGCCATTTCCAGCACTTTACGAGAACAATAGGAGGGGAAATAAACAAGGGGAAATAGTTTTACTTTGTGTAATGACACATCCACTCCCAGTCTTTATTCAAGCCTACATTAATTGTATCCAGTTTACAAATGAATTCCAATTCAGCAGTCTCTCCTTGGAGTCTGTTTCTGAAGTTTTTTTGTTGAAGAATTGCCACTTTTAGGTCTGTAATCGAGTGACCAGAGAGATTGAAGTGTTCTCCAACTGGTTTTTGAATGTTATAATTCTTGACGTCTGATTTGTGTCCGTTTATTCTTTTACGTAGAGACTGTCCAGTTTGGCCAATGTACATGGCAGAGGGCCATTGCTGGCACATGATGGCATATATCACATTGGTAGATGTGCAGGTGAACGAGCCTCTGATAGTGTGGCTGATGTGATTAGGCCCTATGATGGTGTCCCCTGAATAGATATGTGGACACAGTTGGCATTGGGCTTTGTTGCAAGGATAGGTTCCTGGATTAGTGTTTTTGTTGTGTGGTGTATGGCTGCTGGTGAGTATTTGCTTCAGGTTGGGGGGCTGTCTGTAAGCAAGGACTGGCCTGTCTCCCAAGATCTGTGAGAGTGATGGGTCATCCTTCAGGATAGGTTGTAGATCCTTAATGATGCACTGGAGAGGTTTTAGTTGGGGCTGACGGTGATGGCTAGTGGTGTTCTGTTATTTTCTTTGTTGGGCCTGTGCTGTAGTAGGTAACTTTTGGGTACTCTTCTGGCTCTGTCAATCTGTTTCTTCACTTCAGCAGGTGGGTGCTGTAGTTGTAAGAATGCTTGATAGAGATCTTGTAGGTGTTTGTCTCTGTCTGAGGGGTTGGAGCAAATGTGGTTGTATCGGAGAGCTTGGCTGTAGACAATGGATCGTGTGGTGTGGTCTGGATGAAAGCTGGAGGCATGTAGGTAAGTATAGTGGTCAGTTGGTTTCCGGTATAGGGTGGTGTTTACGTGACCATCGCTTATTAGCATTATAGTGTCCCGGAAGTGGATCTCTTTTGCTCTAATAAATTTGTTAGTCTCTAAGGTGCCACAAGTACTCCTTTTATTATTTTTATTCAAATACAAAATTTGAAATGGATTCTTCTAAGGGTTACCCCCAAAGAAAAGTTAATTCATGCTGTGAGGATGGTGACATGGAGTTTTCTGGTGAAGGAAGTTTCATGCTGGTTTATTCCCCTGCTGGTGTTTGTTTAAATGCAAATTGATCTGTTTCCTGTAATCTCTTCCCCTTGCCATGATGCTGAGTAATTATCTCCTCCCCTTGTTGGCCTTATACTCCTATTTACCTTCTCTGTAAATTGCATTCCCATTGTCTCTTAATGTACCTCCAAAATACCTTCCAGAAACCACATTCCTTTGTCTTGGGTGGGGTAACTTTAGCCCTGCGTGGCAGACACACTTTGATAACATAATGTCGAATATGTTTGTAATTTTGAATTTGTCCTCCATGCATGATGCAATAATTAAGGCTGCGACTTTGTCACAGAAGTCACGGATTCTGGATTCCTGCGCCAGGTGCACAGGCTGCTGCTGGGGCGGTCTTGGGCTCCCGCACCACCACTGCATGACCCCACTGAGCAGCAGAGTTTGGTGTGGGAAGGGGTTGGGGCACGGGATGGGGTGAGGCGGGCTTTGGGCAGCGCTTACCTGGGGGGCTCCCCAGAAGCAGCAACATCTCCCTTGCTCAGCAGCTAGGTAGAGGTTTGGCCAGGCACCTCTGTGTGCTGCCTCGACCCATAGCAATTGTTTTGCAGCTCCCATTGGCCAGGAACCACGGAGCCTGCAGGCTGAGGCAGCATGCAGAGCTGCCTGGCCATGCCTCCGCCTAGCACCTGAGCGAGGGGGATGTTGCCGCTTCTGAGGAGCGCCCCCCCCCGCCCCAGGTAAGTGCCACCCAGAGCCCGCCTCACCCCGTCCTGTGCCCTAACCCCCTGCCCCTCCCACACTCAAACTCTGCTGCTGCTGTGGGGGGAAGCGCGGAGCCAGGTAGGGAGCCTGCTGGTCACTGCCCACCCCTCCCCCAGCACCAGTGGGGGTCCCGGGCCGCCCACCGCTGTCCTCGAGCACCTGAGACGCCCTCCCCCAGCACCCGCAAGGCCCCCTGGCAGCCCCTGACCCACCCCCAAGTTTTATTCACTGGTATTTTAGTAAAAGTCATGGACAGGTCACAAGCCGTGAATTTTTGTTTACTGCCTGTGACCTGTCCATGACTTTTACTAAAAATATCCATGACTAAAATGTAGCCTTAATAATAATATCAATGATCAGTATGTTGTTCACTTTCTACTGATGTCTTACATGACACCTTCTAGATACAGGTTATGACAGTAGTGAGCTGGGATACATTGAATGGGTCAGACCAGCTGAAACTCACTACCAGATAACAGTGAGTCCCTTGCTCTCTTGCACTGGGATGCTGTTAAGGTCACAGTATGCTGCAACAACTGTCCCCTCTATGCTGCAGCAAGGTATTATACTGTGCCATGGTAAGGGTTGACTTTAATGGGCCCCACTGTACGAATTGTCACTTCTTGGTATTGGGTTAAACAGTTGGCTCATCACATCCTTACCTATGGCACTAGAAAGTTAAAAGGTAAGTAAATGTGAGAGATGTGGTCTTGAAATCATCTATTAACCTTGTACTACTGAATGTTTAAAATTGTAAATGAAGGGAGGGCATGACAGTTTGCACAATGAAGCGAAGGTTAACATTTGCCATATGAATTTCTACTCTTCCCTCCTATCTGAACATCTGGTTTTCAAGCTCTGTAGCTAGGAAACAGTTACTGTGGTTCAGACCTGAGTCCTCATGCTCATGCCTGAAATGCCAGACTGCTGTTTAAATTCTTAAGTCATGAGGCTGAATCTAAGGTAACAGGCCTAACTAACAGCAGCACAATCAGAGAGAGAGAGAAAATAAGATTTACCACCCCCCCACACCAAAAAAAAAAGAGTGGGTGTTTGATATCCAGAAGTCATTCCTGGATACCCTAAAGCAAATACAGAAATCTAATGTGCCAGACATTCATTTTGTTTTTTGTTTTTCTTTCCAGCGTTTATATAAAAAGCACTGATGTAAATGAAATAACATAATAAGACGGAAGTATTTATTCGGCTCTCTTGCCCTCAGGTGGTTGTTCCTTTGATGAACACTACAGTAACTGTGGTTATAGCGTGGCACTGGGGACCAATGGATTTACCTGGGAGCAGCTCAACACGTGGGAAAAGCCAACTATGGATCCAGCTGTCCCGACTGGTAAGTATGGAGCAGGCAGGACAGGAAAGGCCATTGACTGAATGTTTGTATTTGGATGGGATTCCCTGTGAGAATTTTTCTACATGTGAGCTCTGTGCTGACCTGTATGGGTTGGAATTCATCGATTTATATGCATCTGGCTTTTGTGTTAAAAATAACCAAGTAGAGGAATGCATAACAATTAGAAATGGGGAAAAAACTGGGGCAATTTGGCACAACAGAGACATTTGGCATTTTTTTGTCAGACCATGAATAAAGTGTGTTGGATCCATTTTATTTCAACCCTCAGTTGTGGAGAGAGGTAAGTTTCAGAAAAAAATGGTCCAGCGTTTGGTCAGTCTTTGGACCTGATCCGGAGAGAAGCAAAGTGCTTTTTTCCCCAATTGAAGCCAGAGGAGATGAAGCTCAACACCTTGGAGGTGCTCAACACCTTGTAGGATCAGTCTCTTTGGGAAGTTCAGGGATGTCAGACTTTCTAACAGCTCATTACACTTTAACTTCAGTGCTGTGAATTAGCAATCCGTGGTGTTTGGGTATACAATATAAAGGTGACAAATGCTGGGTCCCTGTGAAGGATGAGAGTATTCTAATGGGATAAACTGGACCTGGACCCACCTGACTAGTCTTGGGTTCCAGGAGACAAATTATGTTCCAATATTTGAGAATGTCAGCAGAGATAGAGACTAATAACATAAGTTAATGATTTATCAGTGGGTACAGGCATCCAAGTCCTCTGTTTTTGGGGACATCTAAATTGGAAGTTCTTCTCTGGAAAGTGGTCTGATGCTTCAGCATCACTCCCAGAAGTACTGCTTCCTCTTGGCAGTTAGAATTTGGTAAGCTGGGCTGTCAAATAAGTTATTTCCCAGGGAATAGTGATTTTTGGGTGTTCAAGTTGACACTTTAAAAATACCTGATTTTCAGGGCGTGTTCTGCAGCCACCTTCTGAAAATCAGCCATGTTAGATGTGTAACATTTGACACCCAAAATCACTGATCACTTTTGATGATTTTGGTCTCTGATCCATTTTGCCAACACGAGAAGTCATTGTTTCCACTTACTGCATTGTATTTGGACAAGGTAAGCATGAGAAAAATGGGAAAACTAATCCAGAATGTTGTCCAATTGAGGGATTTTTATCCCTGCAGTGATTAGAATGAGGGGGACCACAGCTCCCACTCCTCTGCTAGAGGAAGAGTAAGGTCCCCAACAGCTCCTTCTTTGGCTGGTACAGTCATAGCTCCTCATTGTGTTTTAGTCTACTTCAGTCACTGGTGTTGAGGCCAGTTCTCATCTCTGTACACAGTTGTTGCCATTAGAAAGTAAAAATGCCACAGCAACCACAATGACTGAGCAACTCCTCCATTGCTTCCAGTTTTCAGTTATGCCCTGGTTGTGCCTTGTTTTCAGTTTAGATTGGAAGCTGTCTTTTAGTGTCTGTATAGCACTCACCACACCTGATCTTGGCATGCTACTGTAGTACAAATAAATTGTGATACCAGATACAGCAGTTTTCCCATTCCAAATGCAAGGAAATATTGCTTTATTTTGGATATAACTGTGCATAATTGTTAGTAAAAGTAGTTAGTAACTTTCTCCTGGTAAGCATGCTATGCAATCATGCAAGACCTATTTTCAATCTCAGACACTTAGGCTTTGGCACCCTAAGTGGGACATCGTGTTCTGTACTCATGTTGAAAAAGTTGGGCCAAGTATCTCTCTACGTATAGACTTACACACACTGGGGACCTGTATCAGTCCATTTATAGATAACATAACCCTGAATGGTGCGTGCATGTCCATGTACACAAACAAACTAACCTGTACTACACCATGGTATTTTGAATAGCAGAAGAAAAATTAGTACTATACCCTTGTATTTTTTGTTACCATGATGGTATTTTGGGCCATGTCCTAGCTTTACAGCAGGAGGTGCCACATTGTGTAATCTTTGGAGGCATCCAGAGTCCATGGAAAGAGTGACTTTTACCAGATGGGTACAAGATTTGTTCATCAATAGCACTTTTTATGTCTGCTCTCATGCGGTGGCAAGGTGTAGCGCCATTCTAGTTGAGCCTGCAGCAACATTGCCGTGATTAATACTGTTTTTATGTACATTCTGTGTCTGGTTTCCCGACCACCAGCAGGCCTCACTGATTTCAGCGGGAGCTGTGAGTGCTCTTCTGAAACAGATGCTTAATCTATTGTGCTTTTTATTTCCATGCTGACACTCTGCTACCAGGGTCTCCATCCAAAGACAACTTTCTGCTCTTTATTCTTTGAATCAAAATGCCCCAAAAGATTCAAATGTTCCATCATCAACGTTAAAGATTTTTGAGATTTTATTTTTGATCATTACTAGCAAATAATATTGTTGGCCATGAATTCTGTGATAAATTGCCCAAGACTGGAAACAAAGGGCTAAGTTAATTTGAGAATTAAGACCCCAGATGTTGGTTGTTTTATTAAGTAAATAAATGTTATCTTTTAAAAATCTGACTGAGATAAGTCATGGGCTACCCATCCTCAGATTTAGGTAGGACTTCTAGTCCACCTCCTTGTATTGTAGCAGGAGAGATTATAACAAAATCTTCCTTAACTGATGGATGTCTAATCAAGCCATAATATCCCCAGTGAGGGGGATTTTGCTGCCTTTTTGCAACTTGTTCCACTGACTATCTGAGTTATAAAATTTTTCGTACTAATTACCCTGAATTTTCAATTTTGTGGCTCCATCACATTATTTCTTGTTCTGTTCTTGTTGACTCGTGCGAACAATCACTTTACAACCTCCCTTTATGTTCTATAGACAGTTAAGCCTCCATTTCTCAGGACTCAATGTGACCCAGTCCTTTTAATCTTTCCTCACACAGTATGTCTTATTTCCCTCCCTATGCCCCCAAGCCTGTTTCCATTGCTTTTGCTTTCCTCTCCGCTCTCTCCAGTGTATGCAATGTCTTTTTGGAATTGTTGCCCAAAACTGAACCTTGTTTACCATGCATTTATTCAATACTCCATAGGGGAGCACTGGCAGGACAATTGTTTCAACTCTATTCTACATGCATTGGCCACAGAAAACAAGCCTATTCTATTGCTTCTCCTTCTCTTCCAGTGCAGGGTGACATGCAGTCTCTGCCCCCTCCAACCTCCCTCTCCCTCTTGAGTACTAGTATTAGATGGTGCTGGAGGAATACAGTCCTTGAGCTTATGAGATGCATGCGTACACCTCTCTCTGTGTGTTTCTTAGAGGCAATCATTTCTGTAAAAAAAAGTGTCCTGCATTATGGTCAGCCAGGCAAAAATAAAAGCCTTTTACCAGACTGCGACACTTGCAGCATTCCCAGCACCTTGGACATGTCTGGCCCAGTAGCTGCTGAATCATAATAATAATGAAAGTATTTAACATTTTGTGGGTTCAAAGCGCTTTACAAGCATTAACTAATTAACTCCAGTGAAAACCTAACCAGAGCTTATTAGAGTGCGGTAATTACTTTAATTGTATTACGTACGATTCCACCAAGAATACAGAATCAATATGGCATGCACTTCTTGCAACAGTGTCACATTGTTGACACTGATTAAGTGTTAGATTTGCTATTACCCCCGGTTCATTCTGTGGAGCTTTTACGTTCTCCTTTGAGTGATTATGCACATATACATTCCAGTACTGGTGTGTGTGCATCCAATGCCCATGAGTCAGAGACTTTTGCCAGCAGTACCACTAGGCGGCAAGTGCCCCATATCTCTTTGTGTGCCCATCTGAGGGCACAAATGGGACAAGTCTGTCACCTTCCCCTCAGTTCCTTCTCACTGCCTGTTACAAAAGCTGGAGTTCCGCATGGTGTTTCCTTCAATTAGCCAGCGTTTCAAAATTTCCCCACCAGGACTAAAAATCAGAGGGATTTATGCCTGAAAGTTCGCCTTCTGAAAGAGGCGTTGCATCCCATGTCAGAACTGAGTCCCGACCATGATGTAGCGGATTCTGAATCCATGACAAGCACTCCTCCAGCTCCCCACAATTCAAAGTGAAGGTTTGATGCTGACAAGCACTTAAAGCCTTGGTTTTCTCCTAAAAGGACTTTCAGTAAGTCCTCTGGTACCTTTTCAAGGCACCACAGACAGCATTCACCGGGCCCATCTGAGGTTTCACTGTAAACTCATGCTCCTTCGGGGCTATCGAGACCAGTGTCTTCACCTTTACCAGATCCTTCTTCATCATTCCAGTCAATCCAGTCTATTTCAGCACCGCCAGATGAACACTTACCTTTTTTGGTGTTCTCCACTCTGTGGGCTTTCTTGCTTGCAAAAGATCTTTTTTGTCTCCTCCTACCAGACTCTCCATTGCTACAATCAACTCTGGTTAGGGGAACTTCAGTGTCTGCAGCCCCGCCTGCATGAGCAGCACCTTTGGCATCATCAGCAGACAGCAACATGTCTCTGCACCAGCATGCCAGCAGCGCTCACCTCATTGGCATGCTGACTGCTTCGACCTTTGCTTTTTTTGGATCCCTGGGTGTCTCCCCTACCCAGATCACCTCAAAACAATAAGGGACCTCTCCTCTCTTTTCTGAAGAAACTTATATTTCTTCTTTGGACTCTGAAATGGAGGAATCTGCATCACCTTCATGATCTTTTAAATCCTCTTATAGATCTTGTACTAAGGTTACAGGTCCTAAGGATGAGGAGTGGTTTTCTAATAAAGACGCACCAGTATGGTGTCCCTCACTATGGGTGTCTCAGACATTGCAGTATCCCCCATGGCCTTATTGGTCTTGGGTTGCTCTGAGGCTATCTAGAACGCCATCACAATCACAGTCTAGGAGGTCTCCCCCTCAGGTTCAGGATTCTGTCATCATTCCTCCACCCACTGAATTGGACCCTGTGGAGGAAGGAGAAATAATGGAGGAACCCCTAGACGTTGTCCCCTGTAATTTCATCATCTTGGCCAAATGAAGACATCACCTCAGAATTGACATCTGCCCTCCAGGGGACTTCAGTGTCTTTCAGGACCTGATTAGGAGAATGGCCACTTCTCAGCCTGCGCTCTTAGGGCTTGTGCAAGAAACCCTGCACAGCTTCTGTGTTGTTGTACAGATCCCTGGCCTGGGAAGGGTTGTCCACCCCATTAATGAAGCTTTGCTAGAGCTGGTGAAAAGTCTTTGACCTACCCCGACCTCTGTACCACCTATGGCCAAGTTATCAAGTCCCTCAGCAGCACTTTGATTTTTAACCAACAGTTTCTGATATCTTGGTGGTTACGGCCGCTAATAAGCAATCTGAACAGTTCTATCCTAAAGCTGCTCCCAAAGACCAGGCTTACAACAGACTGGATTTACATGGCCAAAAGGCGTATTCCACCACTGCTTTTCAAAGAAGAGTGGCCAACATCAAGTAGTCCTGTCAAAATATACCTTTATTAATTTCTTTGCAATTTCTCAACATGCTGAAACATTGCCAGAAGAATGAAGGGAACAATTCCTGGCTCTGGTTTCAGAAGGGCACCTGACAGCCTGAACATCCCTTCAGGCAGCTATTGACACCACTGATATGGCTTTGGATTCAAAGGCCACCACCATCTCCATGAGTTGCTCTTCCTGGCTGCAGGCTTCTAGCATTCTGAAGGAGCTCCAAAAATGATTAAAGATATTTGCCCTTCGCAGAGTCTGAACTATTTTTTTCAAAAAAAGACAATGTATTCACCCTGAAAGATTATGCCATCACTCAAACCTCTCATGATGATACCAACTGCAGCATGTTGGCATTACAGTTTCTCTTCAGATGATCCAAAGTCCTTCCACCTTTTAAGGGAACTGCTAAGTCATCACCTGCAGTGGAATGTATGTGAACACAGTCAGGCAAGGGAGAAAAAATCGTTACTTACTTGTACAGTAACTGTTCTGATTTTTCCACCTTCCCTGCTGCTTTAGACCTAAGCTACACAGCAGTGCGAAGGAATGAAGAGTGGAGAGGCTCATGCTCCGCCTAGTGGTTCTGCTGGCAAAAGTCTCTGACTCGAGTGCATTGGGCACAAACAAACCTTCAGTTGAATGTGTATGTGCACAACACACCTCGAAAAACTAGTGTTACAGTACAAGTAAATAACTCAAACAGTTTCCCCCATGGGTGTCAATCAGCATCACTCCATTAAGTCCAGTGGACACTATCTGAGGATCTGCTCCTGTGTTCCTAATTATCCACTTCCTGTAAGTAAGTTGGCCCAGAAGAATGGATCTCCTTTTGTCTCTACATGCATGCTAATTTCCTATAAATATAAATATTTGCCCATTATCACAACTATTGCTGGTTGATCTGCTTTTGGATTTTAAGAAGTAGGAATCCTATTTGTCTAGGAAATAGAAGTCTAGTTTTATTTTCTAAAGAAGTTAGGTGAAATATTTGCACCAAAATTTAAGTGCTGAGAGTTGAAGCATTTTCACGTTTTGTTGCAATGTCAAAATTGGTCTGAGTATTTTTTCACAATAAATAGCCTATTGTCTCTGAAAATGGGACTCATTGTTGAGCAACATTGTCTTCATAGTGAAAATGGGCATTTTGTTTTCTTTCTTTAAGCCCAATTTCCGCTTGTAATTTGACCAAAAAAAACAACAACAAATTTTGGGATGTGCAGAAAAGAAGGAAGCAAAATTGCAGGAACCAGTACTGTTCTGCATTTTTCTATAGTTTTTGTTGTTGTTTGGCAAAACCTTAATATTGGGCCGTATTTTAAAAGTTTGGTTTTGGAGCTGCACTTGCAAAAAACGTTTTCATTTCTTTTTGTCACACTGCAAAAATAGTGAGCTGTTTTGTTGTCTGTTGCTTTTCCTCCAAACTGGGCTTCATTCGTCACACTAGTGCAGTTTGTGTCCCCCTACAGCAATGGCAGCTGCTTCACCCCAGGGGCAGATTCATCCCCATAGAAAGGCACACAGCGTTTGCTGTACCACCTTCCCCTTTGGATCCTGATGCAAAAGGTAGCTTTAACGTGAGACTAGGTCTCTGCAGAAATACTATTATTGGGAGCTGCCTGGAGGATACTCTGATTTGCTGCAGGGCTAGCTTAAAGCAAGCTAGGGTATGGCTACACTGCGATAAAAAACCTGCCGCACTGAGTCTCAGAGCCCAGGTCAGCTGTCTCAAGTTTATGGAGTTTGGGCAACAGGGCTAAAACTTGCAGTGAAGATGTTGCAAGGTGTCAGAGCCAGGGCTTCAGCCCAAGCCTGAACGTCTACACTGCCATTTTAGAGCCCTGCAGCCTGAGCCCTGAGAGCCAGAGTCAGCTGACTTGGGCCAGCTACAGCCATGCCGCAAGTCTCTTATTGCTGTGTAGATGTATCCCTCGGTACATCCTCACATGAGTCCCCTGTGCCTCACCCCTCATTTGGAGTGGCAGAGGCCTCCCAAACAAGCTGCTATGTGGCACAGCCTGCCACTGCTCCTCTTTGTTCCGATTGGGCCTCTCTTCTTCTGTGAGAGGAAGAGACTGGAGAAAAAGCTTCCTCCCCTCAGGTGTGGCAAAGGTAGGGCAGGGGTACCTCTCTCCTCCCAGAAGGGCAATTCTCCTGTTTGAGTGACAGTACATGACTTTCTGGGCTTCTACCGGGAAAGCACACATCAAGGCAATCGTCCATCAAGGCTGCTCGAGTAATCACCCAGTTGGAACACTCAAATGTGCAGTTCACACATGTGATTACATACCATCACATGCACGATTTAGAGCCAACAGAGAAAATTTTCCTTTGATTTAAACCCCACTGGCTTCATTAGCATTGAGTGAGGTTTAATTTAGGAGAGCATTTGGTCCATTAAGTCGTCTTGCCTATCCCCATATAGAGAGTCCATTCCATTGGATTCTAGTGGGATATACCATATCTTTTGAAAGCTCCCACCCAGCCCTTCCTGCTGGGGTTATCACTTCACACTGGTGTCCACTGGCAGATGAGGAGGAGGTTCTTCACTGGATGGGAAACTGGTGCTAGGCAAACTACATACATAGTACATCTAAGCACAGTTCATTCATTTGTTTTTGCCTTTTTTCTTCATGCTGGATTGATTGGATGCCAACAGGAGTTCAACACAACATTTGTACTTTTCAAAAGTAATGCAATATAAATTAACATTTTCTCATGTCTGAGTATTAATTCTTGCTTACAAGGAATTCCACAAACAAACTTGTTAAAAGAAAAAAATTAGAATCCTACTGTGTATATGATGAATCATGATGCAATTTCTCATCTGCGACGGGGAAAGAAATCTGCCTCGGCTGTCTGTATGTGGTGTGGTTTTTATTATTATTTATCTTTTTCAAGGGAAATTACTCAGGATGAATCAATTTTTCCCCTACCAAGTAAATACATTAGTTCACAATTTTGATATTGAAATAAAAATTCTCAGCCTTGAATTCCAAGCTGAATTGGATTTCTCTGGAAGCACACAGCATTCACTAATACAGGGACAAATTCTCTGCTGAAGTAATTTGGCACAGCTCCATCTAAATGGATGGAATTGTGACAATTTACTCCAACAGATAATTTGCATTTTACTCTCTGTTACTAGAGTCCCATCACTCTCCCTGTAAACCTTGTTTGTTTTCTCTTAGTGCCCCACCTCCCTTTACTTCCAGCTGGGAATAAAGACAAGTGGCATTTAATTCACAGACATCTTCATTAGCTAACATTAATGGGCTGACTTAAAATTTCAGAAGAAAAATCCTCTTGTCTCTTCATCCTGTTGTGTTTAAGTATTACAGGCATTCCCAATGAATGCCTGCTGAGCCCTTTGCCTTTCATACTGTGTGCTGCAATCGGTATAAAGGGCCAAATTCACAGCTGGCATTTAAGTCATTGGCAGTGTGCATGTTCTTGCCAGCAGTGAGTTTAGTTCAGTGGGTATCTGAGAGAATGAGCAAACATGATTGTGTGCAGTGTTAAAGGCTTTACTGGCATGGATTTCAGATGACCAAAGGAGTTTCAATAAAAAATTGTGTGCCAGTTTACCATGTATTCTACAGAAAAGATATCTTCTCTGGTGTTTTTAGGTCTCTCCCCCTAAATACTGGTACTTTATGTATTCTTCACTCTCTAAAGCCAGGTTCTTCTAATACATAGAGTTCAGTAGTGCAGATCCTAGAGGAAAGGGGGGAAAAAAGTACAATATATTGTAGAAACAATATTGTTTGATTAACCCTCAACCACATTAATGGGATAATATTATACCCAGTGAGCATATATGTTACCATAACTCATGAATGAGTGGCCTTCCAACTATGCTGTTTTAGGACATTGTCACTGAAGCACGTGTACACAATTCAGAGAAAAAAATTTGCACGAAAGACATTTCTGTATCAAAAAAACGTATGTGGGGTACATTTGTACAAATGTGTTGTACTGTTATCTAATATATTTAGTAGTTCTGTATACACATTTGCTTCTAGTGAGAGTATCTTGTACAAGAATTGTGGTAACTATGTCTCCTTCCCTAAGCAAAAGCTGTTTTTTTACGTAAATGTAATTTGCATATGCTAATGTATTTGTGGGGGTAATACTCAGGAGCATATATGTTACAATAAATCATGGATTAATGGCCATCCAACTCGCTGTCTTAGGACATTGCATATACTAATTGATAATGCATTGCAGTGACAGCGGTTGCTGCATACAGTCACCTTAAAGTACAAGGTACTCCAGAGAGCTTGGTACCTTAAAATCCAGGCTTTTAAGGTCTCCTCAACACAGAGTGGACAAATGCTGCATCTCTTGCCTAATATCCTTAAAGGGATTTTCTATCTAGATATTGTGCTCAAACACTGCAGATGCAGGAGACTCTTGAGGGGATTTACAGTGTTGCACAATTCAAGATGACGAACAAACAGACACAATATTCTGCTTCTGACCTTATAAAAATGATTTGAAGTTCTGAAAGTGAGTCATGCTGTAATGACAACGTATTGGATGATCGTGACTTTGTGCTAGATCATGTTGAGAGTTGCTCTGAGAAGTAAGACCACGTTTCCA
Source organism: Eretmochelys imbricata (assembly GCF_965152235.1). Taxonomy (NCBI): domain Eukaryota; kingdom Metazoa; phylum Chordata; order Testudines; family Cheloniidae; genus Eretmochelys; species Eretmochelys imbricata. The sequence continues at coordinate 23,644,815 of NC_135584.1, forward strand.
TTGATTGTTCATCAAGTTCATCCCCGATAATGAGGAGCTCCATGTTACCAACACAGCAGCTACGTGGAGTAAATCCTGCAGCCTTCATAGAGTAGGGAGGACATGTGTAGGCAGGAAGTGCAGCACTGTGGTATTGGGTGAACCAAGCCAACTTGCCACTGTCCCCAGCATGGACTGTGTTTCCATGAGAGGCAAGAATGGTAGAATGTGGTGTTTGTCTCTGCAAGTGGTTCATTGCAGACCATGCCAGGACATTATCCATGAACAGTCAGGAGCAAGAGGTGATGCTCAAAAAGATACATTGGTAAAAAACATTGGCACTTTTCCTCACAGAAGACATTTTCCACATTGTGATAAGAGATAAATTTAAAGAGGCAGATTGCATATGCTGAGAATGGAATGACAGCAATTCAGACAAAAACAAGGAATGGAAACTGCTCGACCAAACCAAGGTGAAAGCATACTCTGACCTCCTAATTCTGGCTGATGTGTATCAGGGAATCATAAAGGCCTGGAGGGATTATGGAATCCACACTCAGGACGTCACTTTTTTCTGGGCAACAATGAGCTTGTAGCGATTCAGACTATCACTTGGCACCTGCAATTTGACAACAAAAACTTGAGAGAAGAATGGACAGCATCAGACAATCTGGCTACATTTTGTGATGTATAGAGAGTGTCTGTACAGCAATTGTTAAAAGTTTTATTCTCCTGGAGCAGACATAACTGTTGATGAGCACCTGGTGCCAAAAAAGGACACTGATGTCTAAAACACAGTATATTCCAAAATACGGCAAAATATGGTATCAAGATCTGGTGGTGGTGTGATACTGTGACATCGTATCCTCTGAATGGAGAGATATACCTTGGATCCACAAACCCGGAAATCCTGGATGCCCCATCATCTTGGGCATTGGCACTCTCACTGAAGGACTGTCCGGATATGTGGACTCTCTACTCAGACCCTATGCCACCAGCACTCCCAGCTATCTCCAAGACACCACTGATTTCCTGAGAAAACTACAATGCATTGGTGATCTTCCAGAAAACACCATCCTAGCCACCGTGGATGTAGAGGCTCTCTACACAAACATCCCACACACAGATGGAATACAAGCTGTCAGGAACAGTATTCCTGATGATGCCACAGCACAACTGGTCGCTGAGCTCTGTGACTTTATGCTCACGCACAATTATTTCAAATTTGGTGACAATATTTACCTCCAGACCAGTGGCACCGCTATGGGCACCCACATGGCCCCACAATATGCCAACAATGCTTCCTCAGCTCTCGTCCACTCACGCCCCTTCTCTACCTATGCTACATTGATGACATCTTCATCATCTGGACCCATGGGAAGGAAACCCTAGAAGAATTCCACCATGATTTCAACAGCTGCCACCCCACCATCAACCTCCGCCTGGACCAATCTACACGGGAGGTCCGCTTCCTAGACACCACGGTGCAAATAAGTGATGGTCACAACACCACCCTATACCAAAAACCCACCGACTGCTATGCCTACCTTCATGCCTCCAGCTTCCATCCCGGACACGCCACACGATCCATTGTCTACAGCCAAGCGCTGAGGTACAACCGCATTTGCTCCAACCACTCAGACAGAGACCAACACCTACAAGATCTTCACCAAGCATTCTCAAAACTACGATACCCACACAAGGAAATAAGGAAACAGATCAACAGAGCCAGATGTGTACCCAGAAGCCTCCTGCTGCAAGACAAGCCCAAGAAAGAAACCAACAGAACTCCACTGGCCATCACATACAGTCTTCAGCTAAAACCTCTCCAATGCATCATCAGTGATCTACAATCCATCCTGGATAATGATCCCTCACGTTCACAGGCCTTGGGAAGCAGGCCAGTCCTCGCCCACAGACAACCCACCAACCTGAAGCATATTCTTACTAGCAACTACACACCGCACCATAGTAACTCTAACTCAGGAACCAATCCATGCAACAAACCTCGATGCCAACTCTGCCCACATATCTACAGCAGCAACACCATCACAGGACCTAACCAGATCAACCACACCATCACCGGTTCATTCACCTGCACGTCCACCAATGTAATCTATGCCATCATGTGCCAGCAATGCCCCTCTGCTATGTACATCGGCCAAACTGGACAGTCCCTACGTAAAAGGATAAATGGACACAATTCAGATATTAGGAACGGCAATATACAAAATCCTCTAGGAGAACACTTCAACCTCCCTGGACACACAATAGCAGATTTAAAGGTAGCCATCCTGCGGCAAAAAAACTTCAGGACCAGACTTCAAAGAGAAACTGCTGAGCTTCAGTTCATTTGCAAATTTGACACCATCAGCTCAGGATTAAATGAAGACTGTGAATGGCTAGCCAACTACAAAGGCAGTGTCTCCTCCCTTGGTGTTCACACCTCAACTGCTAGAAGAGGGCCTCATCCTCCCTGATTGAACTAAACTCGTTATCCCTAGCCTGATTCTTGCTTGCATATTAATACCTGCCTCTGGAAATTTCCACTACATGTATCCGACGAAGTGGGTATTCACCCACGAAAGCTTATGCTCTAATACGTCTGTTAGTCTATAAGGTGCCACAGGACTCTTTGCCGCTTGGAAACAACCTACATCACAAAGAGAAATTACCAAGGTGACTGCATTGTGAAGGAGATTGTTTAGCCCTGGTTTAAGACTGGAAGAAACATGGTTGGGGATACCTTCTTCACCACTATTTAGCTTGCAAAAGATCTACTCAGCAAAAAATGTGATCAATGCTGTAATACTGTGATGAAAGAAGCCAGTATACTCAGTGAGATGCAGCCACATGGAAGCTGAGAAAAAATGTCATCAGTGTTTGGGTATGGTGGGCCATTCACCTGGTTTCCTATGTTCCAAAGAAGGGGAAGTCAGTGATAATGCTATTGATGATGCATCATGACAAGATTGTAGAAGGATATAAAAAGAAAACCCACGTAATCCTCCCTATAGTTACACTAAAAGTGGTGTCAATAATATGTACCATCTTGCAAGAATGTACTCCTGCAGGGCAAAATGAGTAGATGCCCAATGGCTCTTTCCTTCAACATATTTAATGTTGCTGGCATTGCAAGTTGTATTGTTTGAGTCAGCAACAATCCTGCTTGGCACCATGTTGACCAAGACAAACAAGGCTCTTGTTCCTTGTCAATCTAGGAGAAAGACTTTTATAGATGCACATAATACGAGAAGAATCCTTGATACCCATCATCTCACCAAGCCATCAAAGCAGTACTCAAATCCTTCGGCTGCCATCGAAAACCAACTACCATGGGACCATGTAGCCAATTTGACAGTGGATATTGCTACATTTGCCCAAGGTCAGCTGACTGGAAGGAGCCACAAGCAATGTGGAGAAAGTAATGAATCAGTTTGCACTGACCATTTCATACTGATACTGGTGTACAAAAATTGAATATAGGCTCTCATTGAATGATACTTCTGCTAGTTCTTTCAATTTGCTAGTCAGTGCTTTTTTTTCCATCTAAAAACATGAAATAATTTTTCTTGGTTTCTTAATGAATTTGGGATACAAACTTCCCTCACAACACAGTTAACCTTCATCCAGTGTGAAGAAAAAAATTGCATTAAGGTATTTTATCTCATATATGTGTTAAAAAGCCTTATACCAATGGAAGAGGCAATTCCTCATTTTGTTTCTAGAGTGTTAGTTTGAGAAATTAGATCCTATATTTTTTACTGGCCAGGATTGAATATTTTTTCTGGGACTTGGGCCAGTGTAACTTTAGAGTGAAATTCCATAGTTTGGGAAAGGTGAGAAGAAATAAATAATTCACTGGTAGTTTGCAGCTGCCAGGCACTTTCTTATCTGTATTACCTTCACTCTGCTCAGTGAGCAGTCTCATTAGGACTGTTCCAAAACTCTGTGCAGATCTCAGCAACCTGTTTTTTTTTTTTTTTTTAAATGTCACCTAGCACATGGACATCCCCCTCTACTTATGTGATGTGAGCTGGTCTTTCTGTAGACAGTTCAGTGTCCTCTACCCCACACAAGTGAAGGTCTTTTCTGCTCTAGTCATAACCCTCCCCTTTGCTTTCTGTGTATAATTAAAAATGTTTCAATTTAGTGTTTGTTTTTAACTTTACAGATTCATGAGTGAGTGTAGTGCGACACAGGGAACATGAGAGGTTTTTTAGTGTTATGTCAGGCATTACCAGGTGGCACTCTTACACACACACTTTCAAGCTTTTCGTAATGTGTGAGCAAGTTTTGACTGTTGGGAAGAAAAGCTGTGTTAGTTTTGGATTATGCAGTGTTGTGTGTCAAAGCAGCTTTGGGAGAGAGGCTGCTTTGTGAGCTGCAGGAGAGTTTGCTGTCTTCCGTAGGCTCTGATTGCCTCAGCTGACTCGAGTTGCTCATGGGAAACCCAGCTTTAGTGTTAGGCTGATATTCTTTGAAGAATAGATTGTCCTGCATGCTGTTTGAACATCTCTTGTGAGAACTGGTGTATCCATCAATAAAACAAATTACATGCTGAGCATTCCCAGACTCTGTCACTGGTTTCCCTTGAACTAAAAAGCCAACATGCAAATCCCCAAACCTCTACTAGTGCCCTGAAGAGCAACACTGGTGTCAGAACTGAACAATGGTGTTAGAGGAAGGGAAACATCTTCATATGGACCACGCTTAGATTTATATAGGAGCTAACTTTGCCGAGCCCCCTCACTCCCACCGAGTAATACCTTATTCTGCAAATAAGCCAGTTGATATTAAAGGAACTACCCACAGAGTAACATAATACTTGACATGAGTGAGGGTGTTAGACTCAGACCCTTTAGGGTACATCAACACTGAGTCACAGAGCTTGGGTCAGCTGACTCAGGCTCACGGGACTCTGGCTGTGGGGCTAAAAGTTGCAGTGTAGACATTTTGGGCTCGGACTGGCGCCTAGGCTCTGAGACCCTCCTCCCTCAAGGGTCTTACAGCCTGGGCTCCAGCCGAGCCCGAACATCTACACTACAACTTTTAGCCCCATGTGCCCACTCAGCTTTCCCGGGCCAGCCACAGGTCTTCTATTGTAGTGTAGACATATCCTTAGATTTTTTTTGAGAGTGTCTCATAGGAGCTTCCAGTATTAAAGGCAACCATTCCTTACAGAAGATGAGGTATCAGAAGAGCTGACCATTAATATTTCAGTGCATTTAAGATGCACTCTAGTGAAGAAGGGGAACTACATTTGAATTTTCACTAGTTTGCAGTTCTCACACTGATTGTAAAATTAAAATGTCCTCTTACGCTCCCTGAAGAGAGGTCAAGGTCAATACATGTCCTGTGTATACTTCAATGGCACTTTTGTAATTAAGTCACACTTCACCCACAGCACTGTGCAGACTCTCAATCAGTCTGCCCACTGATAATCTCCCAGAATGTGTGGGAGATGTATTGTCAAAGGAGTCTGAAAGAGAGATTTCTGGGGAGATTTTAATGGCCCAGAATGAATTGCTGTCCTCAGAGGTCCATACAAGCACCATACCCTCGCTGTGCTAAATGGTGCATTTGAACTATTGCCAGTCTGTTTCTTCCCTCTTCCTCTGTGAATGCTATCAGTAACCCAGCATCCCTGGCTGTGAACATTAGCACCTTACCTTTATCACTATTAGCCAGACCCTAGCACTCTCAGGGGGCACTGCTGTACTGACATGACAGGGCTGGGAAAGAAAACATGAAAGCCACCCGCCTCCCCCTGTATATTCTTCCTTATGGGCCCAGTCCTGTAAGGTGCCAGTTTCCCTCAGTGTCCATTGTCTCCAGTGGGAGCTGAGGGCTTTCAGCACCTCACAGACTATCCTCTGTACCTCTTTGAAGCAAGCTCCATGAATCTAATAGCAGCTCTTTCACTGTCCCAATCCCAATGGTCCTTTGAAACTGCTTGAGTTTGGTGTATATATAGAGCCAAGAAATGGTGTTATTCAGCCATATAGAGATGTGTGAACACTCTGGGTTTCTAATTAAATTCTCCATAAATGATTTGGGGGTAGGGTGGGGCTGGAATGGGAGAAGCCAGGAAGCAACGAAGGCCAGGGAGAGGAGATGGTTATAGTAGTTCATGCAAGTAATGACTAAGAGAAGGATAAGGTTTTAGCAATGAGGAACAGGCCAATTCTGGTGATATTGAAGAGGAGGAGTCAACAAGAAGAAAGAGAGAGGGTCAAAGGTAACCAGAGGCTGTAACCTCAGAAAATAGAGAAGAAGTGGATTTGGATAGAGCATACAAGTAGGAGGAGAGAGCAGCTGAATTTTGGAGTAGATGTCAGCATTGGAGATACTGACAGAAGGCATGGCTGAAAATAGGGGTCTGGGGGATATCTGTACAGTGGTGGTTGCTAAAAGAAAGGCAGCAGATCAGGTTTTTGATAAAGTAAAGTGAAGAGAGAATCCTGGGGGACACTACCAGATAAAGGGGGAGAGGAGGAGGAGGAGCCGTTAAAGGAGATGCTGAAGAAACAGTCAGCAGGGTGAGAACCCCCAGGAACAGTTGTGGAATGCCAGGGAAGAGAGCATCTGAGGAGGATAGAGTATTGAACAGCATTGAAAGCAGTGGTTGGACAGAAGTGCAAGGTCAGCAAAATGCCCCTTGGCTATAGCTAGGAACCCCATTAATTTCATTAGCTAATGACAACACTTGAAGTATCAGCATTAGCCACTTCATTACTTATCATTTTAGGAGTTAGGCTGTGGAACGGAATGAGTATGGAAACAACAGGGATGAGTTGGGAGTTGCTGTGGGGAATGAAATGTAAAAGGGGGAAAGTGGAGAGAAAAAAATCAACAGGACAGGGAGAGTAACAGGCCAGGAATGACATTTTTAAAAAAAGAGGAGCACATTTTGCCCACTGAGAGATGCTGAATGTGACAATAGGTACGTGCATAGCTATGTTTAGTTACTGCATAAAGACCTTATTCTATCCTGGGCCTCATAAAAGGTTCACATTGACATGTGGGAGATGAGTTTTGGATTACATAATCTTCAGTCAGAATTATTTGCTGTAGACTACATGCAAAAGTGGAATTTAGGCCTCTCAAAAAAGAGTTTGACACCCCCGTACAAGTGTCTGACATTGCGGACCAGAAGACAATGCAAGTATCTGTTTCGTATCATACATGATCTTGAGAAGTTACTAAGTATGCTTTAATACATCATATGAAGCTATAAATGGCACATTACTATAAAGGAAGGTAATGTTTTCATGTAGTCTGTATGAGATCTTCTCTGCTTTGAATCTCCAGTCCATTGGAGAAAAACTTAGCTGCAAGAGAGAGCCCTGTGCTCAGGATATGCTATGTTTTTTTTACTTTTCCACTGATGCCTTGTGGTTGTCAGTAGTCTCTGCAACACAAGCTTCATGATGTGAGGCTTACATGGCATCTTAATGGGGTTTCATGAGAGCTATCCAGGAGCAGGGCTTATAGGAAGGAAGACCACTGCTTTGCAAAGGAAAGGAAGGAAGACCACTGCTTTGCAAATTGCCACCCATGTGACTTTGGGGCCAGTGTGTTGTGGTTTAGATTCATATTTCTCTTGGCAGTGGAGAAAGTGGTGCTGCTGCTTGACTGGCCGTGACAGGATTATTGGCTTCCCAAAGACCCAGGGATTCTGGGATAACAGTGCAGGCTGAACAGCACCAGGGAACAGGAATCCGCATCCCAGGTCTTGTGGGAGAAACTGGGATTCTTTCAGTGTCCACAATACTAAATTCATTGCAGTACCTCAAGTCTGTTTGTATCTGTAATGTTTACAGCATAACTTGCACCGATTAAGTAATACACCTCACCAGATAAGAGTAAAATCTTCCTAGTATGTAGGGGCAAATTTCAACACCCTTAACAGATAGCGTTTATATTTAGGAAGTCCATGAAAGTCACTGGAAGCCGACAGAAACCCTTTGACTTCAGTGGGAGCTGGATCTGGCCTCCAACACAAACTCTTTCCTGCAGTGGATTGGTTTTGTTAATACTGTAGATCTTTTCCCCTCCGGAGATGAGAGATCATCCTGTGACCTGCATCAAAACCACCACTCAATTTGGCAGCATGATGCCAATTAGGACTGGTGTAGCGGCAAGTGCCTTAGGGTACCTAACTGAGATGCAAGCTTTACACAATATTTATCCTGGCACTATAACTTCCTCATTGTAGAATTGATTCAATGACAACTGAAGTCAATGGGAGTCTTCGTTGACTTCAAAATGCATCGGATTGGGGTCTGTAACAAGCACTAGATGCAGTCCAAACTTTTCAAACACTCCATTATTTATATAGAAGGATTCATTTTGGCCTGATTTCAATGGTACTGAGCACTCTCAGCTCTTTGATTCCACCAGGAAACTGCTCAGAACCTCTAAAAAATCAGGTCAGTTGCGAATAGCAAACTAAAATATTTCTTATGCTAGATACTTAGTTTACAAGTCTTCATTGTATTTGTGCATGTTTCTTTTGGGCATATCGAAGATGCATTGTTTTAACAAGACTGTTTTCCAGGAGTTATTGGTATGTGTAGAAAAAAGAGCTGATAGCAACAATGCTCCTATTTCCTCAAGGGAAAAAAATTGTATGAGTTTCCTGAAGTAGGCAACCCACCCACTCCTTAACTGTGCACCCCTTTCACGAGTGTACTGGAACTGTTGTGGCTATAATTCTTGGAGCTGGAGGTTGTAATATAGTAAATTATCACTTATTTTGCAGTCTTGACTCGAAAAATAAATGCAGTTATGTTTATGAATGTTGAAAAATGAAGCCAAGTAAAGCAATTCTGTATATTTGAGGGGAGTTTTCAAAAGAAAAGCTGTATTCAATGAATTCTAATGGACTCTTTCTCTAGCATATGTTTCATTATGTGATCTTTCTGAATTAAGTGAACAGCTGTAGCAAATGGCACTAGCCAAATGAGAGATGGAATTTAAAGGCAAGGCACATTTTCAGGCTGTGAGCATAGTCCCAAGCGGAGCTGCTGGCTGTGTTTAATTTTCACTGGTTGAGTGTTCTGGAGTCTTGTAGCAGTTTGTGTAGAAAGTGACTCATGCAGAGGGGTGATGTCACAGACCACCGTTATTAATTATTTATTTGTATTAGTGAAGCGCCTAGATGCCCTAATTATGGCCTCTGACCCCATTGTGCTAGGCACTGTACAAACACAGAACAAAAAGACTGTCCCTTCCCCAGAGCGGTTACAGTTTAAATCCATGGAAGCAGCATTTTCTCCAGGTCACTTCAACATTACTTGCAGCTTTGGTATAGATCTGGTGTAGTCTCTCATATATTCATTTTGCAAGGGATGCTGTGATTAAATGCTTTACATCCTGCCTGAGTTAGACTAAACAAAACAAACTATTCAACATCTTTTAAAAGCCAACTTTATATTTTTGTGAAGTTTGTTCAGAAAAATTATGAACTTCTACTCCTGAAACAACACCTGGTGACAGTTTATTAGTATTTTCCTTGCCTTTTGCATGCAGGGGATTAAATCATTTTAGCAGAACCAAAATATGAGCCAGGTAAGCAGTGTTTTATCCCTGTCTGAACCATTTGAAACTAGCATAAGTTTAACACTTTATGCAATGTAATCTTAAAACTGTTTGATTCAGTTTCTGTTAACACAGTTTAATCCCCAATGTAGACAATTCAGGATTCTGGGTAATACATGTAAAAGTTTCATATAAAGTTTTATCTCATATTTCTTATGTGCTATTACTATTTGTTCACTCTATGCATTTTTGTAATCATTATAGAGAATGTTTTTTAATTAATTATATCTGATAGGGCTGCTTTGAAATGTTTGTACATATGCAGTGTGGAGAAAGCTTGGTGTGAACATGAGAGTTCTGATAAAAGCTTACTTGCAGCTTTGTATTTTTTATGTTTCCTCGTCCTCTACTTCACAGCTGTGACTGTGGAGAAACTCATCCACCACTCTGCCTGAAATCACCCTTCATCCTCCACAACACGTGGTGTACCTGTTTTGGGAGTCAGTGGTTTCTGCATTCAGAGCTGCTGGAAATACCCCTTCCCCCCTCATCCCCCCCGGGGCCCACAGGAATCCCCACACACTCTTCCTCACTTGTCAAAATGTGCAGGTCACTCTGAGTGTAACTGGTCTGTGCCAGCACAATCAGAAGGTTAGCATGGAGTTACTGGAGTAAATGCCAGCATTGTCCTTCATCTGCAGCATATACCATGAAGAATATACAATGGAGAGAAAGGACCTCCTGGTTCATCCAGGTCTTCTTGCTGTAATGCAGGATTATCCTTGCACTGACAGCCTAACTCTTGGATCACTGAAATTCCCCTTGGATCACTGAAAAGACTCTCATTGACTTCTATTGGTGTAGGTTTGGGCCCTGAGCCCATTTGGTGTTTTATCTAGTCTGCTCTTAAACACCTGTAGTATGGACACAGCAATGAAAAAAACATTCTGGCAGAGCCTATCGAGGGGAACAAAATGAAAGGCAGCTTGAGCAGGTGCCCCTCCTGGAAAGTCTGGATTTAACAGATGTAATTCTTGCACTTCAGTGTATTTTAAGATGTATCAGAACAAGTGCTTTATACATTGAACATTAGTGTGTTTGGAATTCTTCTACACTGTCCTATATGTGTTCTTTTACCACGTTTCAGAGTGGTAGCTGGGTTAATCTGTATCAGCAAAAACAATGAGGAGTCTTTATGGCACCTTAGCCCTGGTCTACACTAGGACTTTAGGTCGAATTTAGCAGCGTTAAATTGATGTAAACCTGCACCCGTACACACGATGAAGCCCTTTATTTAGACTTAAAGGGCTCTTAAAATCGATTTCCTTACTCCACCCCGACAAGTGGATTAGCACTTAAATCGGCCTTGCCGGGTCGAATTTGGGGTACTGTGGACACAATTCGACGGTATTGGCCTCCGGGAGCTATCCCAGAGTGCTCCATTGTGACCGCTCTAGACAGCACTCTCAACTCAGATGCACTTGCCAGGTAGACAGGAAAAGAACTGTGAACTTTTGAATCTCATTTCCTGTTTGGCCAGCGTGGCAAGCTGCAGGTGACCATGCAGAGCTCATCAGCAGAGGTGACCATGATGGAGTCCCAGAATCGCAAAAGAGCTCCAGCATGGACCGAACGGGAGGTACGGGATCTGATCGCTGTATGGGGAGAGGAATCCATGCTATCAGAACTCCGTTCCAGTTTTCGAAATGACAAAACCTTTGTCAAAATCTCCCAGGGCATGAAGGACAGAGGCCATAACAGGGACCCGAAGCAGTGCCGTGTGAAACTGAAGGAGCTGAGGCAAGCCTACCAGAAAACCAGAGAGGCGAACGGCTGCTCCGGGTCAGAGCCCCAAACATGCCGCTTCTATGATGAGCTGCATGCCATTTTAGGGTGTTCAGCCACCACTACCCCAGCCGTGTTGTTTGACTCCTTCAATGGAGATGGAGGCAACATGGAAGCAGGTTTTGGGGACGAAGAAGATGATGATGATGAGGTTGTAGATAGCTCACAGCAAGCAAGCGGAGAAACGGCTTTGCCCGACAGCCAGGAACTGTTTCTCACCCTGGACCTGGAGCCAGTACCCCCCGAACCCACCCAAGGCTGCCTCCTGGACCCGACAGGCGGAGAAGGGACCTCCGATGAGTGTACCTTTTAAAATACTATACATGGTTTAAAAGCAAGCATGTGAAAGGATTAATTTGCCCTGGCATTCGCGGCTTTCCTGGATGTACTCCCAAAGCCTTTGCAAAAGGTTTCTGGGGAGGGCAGACTTATTGCGTCCTTCATGGTAGGACACTTTACCACTCCAGGCCAGTAACACGTACTCGGGAATCATTGTACAACAAAGCATTGCAGTGTATGTTTGCTGGCGTTCAAACAACATCCATTCTTTATCTCTCTGTGTTATCCTCAGGAGAGTGAGATATCATTCATGGTCACCTGGTTGAAATAGGGTGCTTTTCTTCAGGGGACACTCAGAGGAGCCCGTTCCTGCTGGGCTGTTTGCCTGTGGCTGAACAGAAATGTTCCCTGCTGTTAGCCACGGGGAGGGGGGAGGATTGAGGGGGTAGCCACGCGGTGGGGGGAGGCAAAATGTGACCTTGTAACGAAAGCGCATGTGCTATGTGTGTAATGTTAACAGCAAGGTTTACCCTGAAAGAGTGTAGCCACTGTTTTATAAAATGTGTCTTTTTAAATACCGCTGTCCCTTTTTTTTTCTCCACCAGCTGCATGTGTTTCAATGATCACAGGATCTTCTCCTTCCCAGAGGCTAGTGAAGATTAGAAAGAAAAAAAAACGCACTCGTGATGAAATGTTCTCTGAGCTCATGCTGTCCTCCCGCACTGACCGAGCACAGACGAATGCATGGAGGCAAATAATGTCGGAGTGCAGGAAAGCACAGAATGACCGGGAGGAGAGGTGGCGGGCTGAAGAGAGTAAGTGGCTGGCTGAAGACAGGGCTGAAGCTCAAATGTGGCAGCAGCATGATGAGAGGAGGCAGGATTCAATGCTGAGGCTGCTGGAGGATCAGACCAGTATGCTCCAGTGTATGGTTGAGCTGCAGCAAAGGCAGCTGGAGCAAGACTGCCACTACAGCCCCTGTGTAACCAGCCGCCCTCCTCCCCAAGTTCCATAGCCTCCGCACCCAGACGCCCAAGAACGCGGTGGGGGGGCATCCGGCCAACCAGCCACTCCGCCACAGAGGATTGCCCCCCAAAAAAGAAGGCTGGCATTCAATAAATTTTAAAGTTGTAAACTTTTAAAGTGCTTTGTGGCATTTTCCTTCCCTCCTCCACCACCCCTCCTGGGCTACCTTGGTAGTCATCCCCCTATTTGTGTGATGAATGAATAAAGAATGCATAAATGTGAAGCAATAATGACTTTATTGCCTCTGCAAGCGGTGATCGAAGGGAGGAGGGGAGGGTGGTTAGCTTACAGGGAAGTAGAGTGAACCAAGGAGTGGGGGGTTTCATCAAGGAGAAACAAAGAGAACTTTCACACTGTAGCCTGGCCAGTCATGAAACTGGTTTTCAAAGCTTCTCTGATGCGTACCGCGCCCTCCTGTGCTCTTCTAACTGCCCTGGTGTCTGGCTGTGCATAACCAGCAGCCAGGCGATATGCCTCAACCTCCCACCCCACCATAAACGTCTCCGCCTTACTCTCACAGATATTGTGGAGCACACAGCAAGCAGTAATAACAGTGGGAATTTGGTTTCGCTGAGGTCTAAGCGAGTCAGTAAACTGCCAGCGCGCCTTTAAACGTCCAAATGCACATTCTACCACCATTCTGCACTTGCTCAGCCTGTAGTTGAACAGCTCCTGACTACTGTCCAGGCTGCCTGTGTGCGGCTTCATGAGTCATGGCATTAAGGGGTAGGCTGGGTCCCCAAGGATAACTACAGGCATTTCAACATCCCCAACAGTTATCTTCTGGTCTGGGAATGAAGTCCCTTCCTGCAGCTTTTGAAACAGACCAGAGTTCCTGAAGATGCGAGCATCATGTACCTTTCCCGGCCATCCCACACTGATGTTGGTGAAACGTCCCTTGTGATCCACCAGAGCTTGCAGCACTATTGAAAAGTACCCCTTGCGGTTTATGTACTCGCAGGCTTGGTGCTCCAGTGCCAAGATAGGGATATGAGTTCTGTCTATGGCCCCCCCACAGTTAGGGAATCCCATTGCAGCAAAGCCATCCACTATGACCTGCACATTTCCCAGGGTCACTACCCTTGATATCAGCAAATCTTTGATTGCGTGGGCTACTTGCATCACAGCAGCCCCCACAGTAGATTTGCCCACTCCAAATTGATTCCCAACTGACCGGTAGCTGTCTGGCGTTGCAAGCTTCTGCAGGGCTATCGCCACTCGCTTCTCAACTGTGAGGACTGCTCTCATCTCATGCGCTTCAGGGCAGGGGAAAGCAAGCATGAACCTGCCCCATTAGCACCATGATGCATGCATTGGCAGGGCCCATGGTTTCAGAGAAATTTGTGTCCATGTCCTGATCACTCACTTGATCTGATGTCGCCTACTCGCCCGGTATCGCTCTGCCAGGTTCCGGTGCTGCATATACTGCTGGATAATGCGTGTGGTGTTTAATGTGCTCCTAATTGCCAAAGTGAGCTGAGCGGCCTCCGTGCTTGCCTTGGTATGGCGTCCGCACAGAAAAAAGGTGCCGAACAATTGTCTGCTGTTGCTCTGACGGAGGGAGGGGCGACTGATAACACGGCTTACAGGGTTGGTTTCAGGGAGCTAAAATCAACAAAGGGGGTGGCTTTACATCAAGGAGTATTTCAGCCAGGACTTCATGGAGGTTTCCAATAAGAAATGGTGCACCTAAGTTATTTTTCTTATTGGAACAAGGAGGTTAGCCTGGCCTCTGATTGATACATGGCTAGATTTACCTCACTGCACCTTCTCTGTGAGTGACTGCAGTGTGACCTAGAGGAATGAGTCCCCTAGACAGGCAGGGGGGAAAGCAAATGAGTACAAAACAAATTTGGTCTATTTCTTGTTTTGAACCACTCCATCTATCTTTTACATCTTTGGCTGGCAGCAGACGGTGCAGAAGGACTGCATGCCATCCACATTTCATGGCTGCTCGGCAGAAGATGGTACAGTAGGACTGCTTGCAATCCATATCGCCTGCCTGCTCACCATAAGATGGTTCAATAGGACTGACTGCAGGACTAAAGAGAATGACCTGGTCAAGTCATTCCACATTTCGTCCCTGTGCCCATGTCTCCCCAGGCACTCCTGGCCGACGTGGCCAGGAGCACCTTGGACATGATGATGACGGCTACCAGTCGCATTGTACCATCTGCTGCTACAAGGCAGTGGGTTGCTGCTACTGTGTAGCAATGCAGTACCGCGTCTGCCAGCACCCAGGAGACATATGGTGACGGTTACTTGAGCGGGCTCCATGCTTGCCGTGGTATGGCGTCTGCACAGGTAACTCAGGAAAAAAGGTGCGAAACGATTGTCTGCCCTTGCTTTCATGGAGGGAGGGAGGGAGGGAATGGGGGCCTGACGATATGTACCCAGAACCACCCGTGACAATGTTTTAGCCCCATCAGAGTGCTCCATTGTGACTGCTCTGGACAGCACTCTCAACTCAGATGCACGATTGTTTGCCATTGCTCTGATGCAGGGAGGGGCGACTGACGACACGGCTTACGGGGTTGGCTTCAGGGAGCTAAAATCAACAAAGGGGGTGGCTTTACATCAAGGAGTATTTCAGGCAGGACTTCACGGAGGGTTCCAATAAGAAATGGTGTACCTAAGTTATTGTTCTTATTGGAACAAGGAGGTTAGCCTGGCCTCTGATTGATACATGCCTAGATTTACCTCGCTGCACCTTTTCTGTGAGTGACTGCAGTGTGACCTAGAGGAATGAGTCCCCTAGACGGGGAGGGGGGGAAGCAAATGAGTACAAAACAAATCTGGTCTATTTCTTGTTTTGATCCACTCCATCTATCTTTTACATCTTCGGCTGGCAGCAGACGGTGAAGAAGGACTGCATGCCATCCACATCTCAGGGCTGCTCGGCAGAAGATGGTACAATACGACTGCTAGCCATCCTCATCTCTTGCCTGCCTGGCAGAAGATGGTACAATACGACTGCTAGCAATCCATATCGCCTGCCTGCTCACCATAAGATGGTTCAATAGGACTGACTGCAGGACTAAAGAGAATGACTTGATCAAGTCACTCCAAATTTAATCCCTGCTCCCATGTCTGCCCAGGCGCTCCTGGCCGACGTGGCCAGGAGCACCTCGGACATGACGATGACTGCTACCAGTCCTATTGCACCGTCTGCTGCTACAAGGCAATGGGTTGCTGCTACTGTGTAGCAATGCAGTACCGCGTCTGCCAGCACCCAGGAGATATACTGTGACAGTGAGCTGAGTGGGCTCCATGCTTGCCGTGGTATGGCGTCTGCACAGGTAACTCAGGAAAAAAGGCGCGAAACGATTGTCTGCTCTTGCTTTCACGGAGGGAGGGAGGGAGGGAACGGGGGCCTGATGATATGTACCCAGAACCACCCGCGACAATGTTTTAGCCCCATCAGGCATTGGGATCTCAACCCAGAATTCCAATGGGCAGCGGAGACTATGGGAACTGTGTGATAGCTACCCTCAGTGCAACGCTCCGGAAGTCGACTCTAGCCTCAGTACTGTGGAAGCACTCCTCCGAGTTAATGCATTTAATGCACTTAGAGCATTTTCTGTGGGGACACACACACTCAGATATATAAAACCGATTTCTAAAAAACCGACTTCTATAAATTTGACCTAATTTTGTAGTGTAGACATACCCTTAGAGACTAACAACTTTATTTGGGCATAAGCTTTCGTGGACTAAAACCCACTTCATCAGATGCATGGAACATACAGTAGGGAGGTATAAATACACAGCATATGAAAAGATGGGAGTTGCCTTACCAAGTGTGGGGGGGGGTTAGTGCTAACAAGCCAATTCAATTAAGGTGGAAGTGGGCTATTCTCAACAGTTGACAAGAAGGGGTGGAAATCACTTTTGTAGTGCTAATAAGGCCAATATAAACAAGGTGGCCCATTTCAAACAGTTGACAAGAAGATGTGAGTATCAGCAGGGGGAAATTAGTTTTTGTAGTGACCCATCCACTCCCAGTCTTTATTCAGGCCTAATTTAATGGTGTCCAGTTTGCAAATTAATTCCAGTTCTGCAATGTCTCATTGGAGTCTTTTTTTGAAGTTTTTTTGTTGAAGAATTGTCACTTTTAAATCTGTTACTGAGTGTCCAGGGAAATTGAAGTGTTCTCCTACTGGTTTTTGAATGTTATAATTCCTGATGTCAGATTTGTGTCCTTTTATTCTTTTACATAGAGACTGTCTGGTTTGGCCAATGTACATGGCAGAGGGGCATTGCTGGCACATGATGGCATATATCACGTTGGTAGATGTGCAGGTGAACAAGCCCCTGATGGTGTGGCTGATGTGGTTAGGTCCTATGATGGTGTCCCTTGAATAGATATGTGGACAGAGCTGGCACCGGGAATTGTTCCAGGGTTTGGTTCCTGGGTGAATGTTTTTGTTGTGTGGAGTGTAGGTGCTGGTAAGTATTTGCTTCAGGTTGCGGGGCTGTCTGTAAGCGAGGACTGGCCTGTCTCCCAAGGTCTGTGAGAGTGAGGGATCATCCTTCAGGATAGGTTGTAGATCCTTGATGATGCGCTGGAGAGGTTTTAGTTGGGGGCTGTAGGTGACGTCTAGTGGCATTCTGTTACTTTCTTTGTTGGGCCTGTCTTGTAGTAGGTGACTTCTGGGTACCCTTCTGTCTCTGTCAATCTGTTTCTTCACTTCACCAGGTGGGTATTGTAGTTTTAAGAACGCTTGATACCACGTTCATCACCATGGTATCTGAGGCCCAGATCTTCAAAGGTAGAGTCACACAACTCTCTGATTTCCATGGGATTTAGGTGCCTAAATACTGTTTAGGGTCTGGGCCTGAGTGCCTTCCAGAGCTGCATTAAGCAAAGTGACTAACATTTCCACTGAGATAGTTGCCAATGGCAAGTTGCTTCTCCTTAAAGTAAACAAGTGTCTCCCATAACCGAAAGGACTTGCACATGTTTGTAGATTCCCTCTTCCGTCACATGTGAAAACTGTGACATTGTTTTTATTTTTCTGTTTCCAATGTCCTGCTCACCCTTTTCTCCTTTCTTTCTAAAGTATATCTTGATATCTTTCATTCTTGTGTTTTCCATCTCTCTAGTTTTTGTCTCTTAATCTGTGCCAGTGATCTGTGCCAGTAACCAGGCCTCAGACTATAAGCGTTGAGAGTCTACACCTAAACCTTAAATCAACTTACCTACACTTTTCAGAGGTGTGAAAAATTCACGCACCCCCCCCACCAAGAGACATAGTTAAGCCAACCTAAGTCCTAGTGTAGACACCGCTGGGTCCACAGAAGAACCCATTTGTTTGCAGTAATAGAGTGTCTATACTACAGCAATGCAGCTGCACCTGTGCCACTATAATGTTTCTAGTGTAGACATAACCTGATAAATGAAACTTGATTGCCCCACTAGCCAGATTGGAGTGTGGGCAGCAGACGTTAGTTTACAATAGTTTTAAAAAGTGACTGTTTCCACTAAATCCCTTTATGGATTCTAGGATTGTTGGCGACTCAGAATTCAGATCATAGAATCATAGGACTGGAAGGGACCTCAAGAGGTCATCTAGTCCAGTGCCCCGCAGTCATGGCAGGACTAAGTATTATCTATACCATCCCTGACAGGTGTTTTGTCTAACCTGCTCTTAAAATTCTTCAATGATGGAGAGTCCACAACCTCCCTGGGCAATTTATCTCAGTGCTTAACCATCCTGACAGTTAGGAAGTTTTTCCTAATGTCCAATCTGAACCACCCTGGGTGCGATTTAAACCCATTGCTTCTTGTACTATCCTCAGAGGTTAATGATAACGCTTTTTCTCCCTCCTCCTTGTAATAACTTTTTATGTACTTGTAAACTGTTATCATGTCCACTCTGTCTTTTCTTCTTCAGACTAAACAAACCCAGTTTTTTCAATCTTCCCTCATAGGTCATGTTTTCTAGATCTTTAATAATTTTTGTTGCTCTTTTCTAGACTTTTACTCCAATTTTTCCACATCTGAAATGTGGCACCCAGAACTGGACACAATACTCAAGTTGAGGCCTAAGCAGCGCGGAGTAGAGCAGAAAAATTACTCCTCATGTCTTGCTTACAATATTCCTCCTAATACATCCCACAATTATGTTTGCTTTTTTTGTAACAGTGTCACACTGTTCATTCTTATTTAGCTTGTGATCCACTATAACTCCCAGATCTCTTTCTGCAGTACTCCTTCCCAGGCAGTTATTTCCTATTTCTATGTGTGAAACTGATCGCTCCTTCCTAAAAGTGGAGTACTCTGTATTTGTTCTTATTGAATTTCATCTTATTTTCTTCAGACCATTTCTCCAGTTTGTCCAGATCATTTTGAATTTTAATCCTATCCTCCAAAACAGTTGCAACCCCTCCCAGCTTGGTATTATCCACAAACTTTATAAGCATACCCTCTATGCCATTATCTAAATCATTGATGAAGACATTGAACAGAACTGGACCCAGAACCTATCCCTGTGGGACCCCACTCAATATGCCCTTCCAGCTTGACTCTGAACCACTGATAATTACTCTCTGGGAACAGTTTTCCAACTAGTTATGCACCCACCTTATAGTAGCTCCGACTAGGTTGTATTTCCCTAGTTTGTTTATAAGAAGCTCATGTGAGGCAGTATCAAAAGCCTTACTAAAGACAAGATATACCACATCTACTGCTTCCCCCCATCCACAAAGCTTGTTACCCTGTCAATGATTTGTTCTGGACAAATCCATGCTGATGGTTACTTATAGTCTTGTTATCTTCCAGGTGTTTGCAAACTGATTGTTTAATTATTTGCTCCATTATCTTTCCAGGTACTGAAGTTAAGCTGACTGGTCTGTAATTCCCCATGTTGTCCTTATTTCCTTTTATATAGGCGGGCACTATATTTGCCCTTTTCCAATCCTGTGGAATCTCTCCCGTCTTCCATGACTTTTTGAAGATAATCGCTAATGGCTCAAATATCTCCTCAGTCTGCTCCTTGAGTATTCTAGGATGTATTTCATCAGGCCCTGGTGACTTGAAGATATTTAACTTGTCTAAGTAATTTTTAACTAGTTAGATGTCTAACTGCAATATTGAAATCCGTATCAGACATTCCTGACTTTCCCCACTGCCACGTCTATTTTGTTGGTTTAAATTTGTTCTTGTTTAAATGTATAACCTTATGGGATATTTGAAAAAGGCACCACCATCAGAAAAAATGTTCTATGTAAGCCCTTATGAATCAGAATGCCTCATTTTGGAGAACATATAGTTACCCCAGCAAAGAGACTGATGGGGGACAGATTTTTTTATAAGGGTGTTTAAATTAATCTGTGCTGACTGACTACACAGGCTGGTGAGTGGGGCTTGAGCTCTTACGCCCGCAGTCCTCAGTTTCTAAGGGTATGGCTACACTTGCAGATGTAGAGCGCTTTGAGTTAAACCAGCCTTCGGAGAGCGCAGTAGGGAAAGCGCTGCAGTCTGTCTACACTGACAGCTTCAAGCGCACTGGTGTGGCCACATTTGCTGCACTTGCAGTGGCATTGGGAGCAGTGCATTATGGGCAGCTATCCCAGCGTGCAAGTCACTGCAACGTGCTTTTCAGATGGCGGGGGTGGAGTGTGACAGGTAGTGTGTTGTGTGTATGTGGGGGGAGAGAGAGTGGGTTTTTGGGGGGCTGAAATCATGTCAGTGTGCTGTCTTGTAAGTTCACACAACAGCAGACCTCCCCCTCATCCCCACCTCTCTCTCTCTCTCACACACAGCATTCCACAGTAACGGCTTGCTTTGTCTCGGAGCCGGCTGTCAGAAACGGAGCTTTCAAAGGGCATATCCGCATTCCTAGGCTAGTTCAAAACAATGACAAGAGTGGCCACTTGACTTAACGGGATTATAGGATGTTTCTGGAGGCAGATCAGAGCACAATAATGCAACACCTCATTCACACTGATACCTGGGCACTTCAGCCAAGGCACAACAAGTGTTAATCTTCTCGCCGAGGTGGAGTACCAGGAGTGCTCCACATGCCTTGCCAGTGTGGATGGGGAGTGAGCTAGGGTGCCCAGGGCTGCTTTAATGCGCTGTAACTTTCAAGTGTAGCCAAGCCCTAAGTCACCTTTTAAGTGTCTCGTACTGCTCTTAGTCCATTTTATGATTTTATACGGCAGCTGCTATCATTGTGGTATCTAAGCCTAGCACCCTTCCCACTCTCCCGTTCATGTCTGTGTGTTCTCCTTCAGTCAGCTTTTCCTTTCCTATTCAGCCCTGTTCGCTCCCTCCTGCCCTTTTCCCTGTGCCCTCTCCTTCTCATTCCACTCTCCTTGTCACCTTTTGCCTCAGCTGCTGCCTCTCATTTACTGTGCACATCTTTTTTCCTACTTCTGTACATCAGGAACGCAGTTTCTTCCCCTAGTCCACAGGAACCAACAGCTAGCAACCAATGGCCAGATTTTCAAGAGCGCTCAGAACCTGTAAGCCCCATCAGCTCCCATTGGGAAGCCCCATCTCTCCTTCCTTCCTCAGACCTCAAGATCCTTTCTGCCTCCATTTCCTCTAACCCCTCACTCCCCTCACCTTCACTAGTTCCATCCCTCATGAATCTCTTTCCCACTCATTTTCAAGTCTTTGCTCCCCAGTCTCAGGAGAGACATTAAGGGGCGGGTAATCATATTTATCTCAAGTTTCCAAGAAATCATAATCATTCCATTATAGTGCAGCTGCATTGGTGCGGAAGGCATCCTTTACATGAATAATAGAACCAGGATTTCAAAAGTCAGATTGCTTGTTTTCATAACACGATCTTAATTTTACAAGGGGGAAGAAAAGATGATTTAATCTAATTTAATTTTGCTCTTTGAGAGAAAAAAAGAGAGATCACTTGGCCAGCTGCTGCTCTGAGCAAACATTGGAACGTGCAGGCTACAAGATAAGCTTTGAACTTTATCAAATCTCTTGGCGGTGTATGCTAATGAGTGCTGCTGGGAGACTTCTGAAACTTTTGCCTCTAATTGTATTAATTAGTGTGTGGCTTCCCAACTAGCAAAGCCATTTGACTGAGCTGTACCTTCAAAATTAAATAGGTATAATTACACAGAGGGCCTCCTGCAACCTCACTGCTGTTGTTGTATTATAGAGCAATGTGGACTCCTAGGTTATGAGTCTGGCGTAGCTGAGGTTTTGTGCAAATGGAAGTAGTTCCAAAGTTTTCTAAAAATCTTGTAGCAGTGGGTAATCTCTTCTGTTCGGTCTGCTTTTTTGTAATAGGAGGAGAAAGCTCACACTCCAGTATGTTCTGCCTTTGAAAAGAGGGCTTCTACTCAGTATACTGAAGTCTCTCTCATGAAAGAGAGGTCGTCCAGTCTTGGGGATTCCCTCAGAGCATCAGTCTTCATGAGACTTCCTCTTGTCGCAATTTATTTTTGTTTTACAGAGGTTCTGCCAAAACCTGGCCCAATGCCCCTCTTGGGGAAAAAGAGAGCAGTATGTTGTAATTGAATCCCACTGGATGCCAGAGGCTCTTAAGCCAACCACATCTAGGCAGAGGTAGGTCACTTGGGCACATTCCCAGGCCCAGGTACAGGCCCTCCCTACATCTGACACCCTTTGGGGGCAGTGGAACCCTGCAGTCTGGCCATCTCTACCCTGGTATCAGTGCCTCAGCCCTCCTGAGCCCTCAGTTTTTTAGTCATCAGAGTCTACCTGCCTGTGGGAGCTCTGGTTTCTAGTTAACTCCTTCAGGGACAATGGCAGGAAAGCAATGAGCACAGGCTTAGCAAAAGAATTTATTAATAAGGCACACTGAAGTGTCTGATTCAGAGTAGCATTACAAATCTATGGAAAAGAACCAACTCTTGAATGCAACCCTCTGAGTCTGATCTCACCCCCTCTGGGAGTCCTGGGTTTGTTCAGCATCCTTAGACTAGGCCCTTCCTGCCTTCTCTCTCCTTAGCCTGGAGTTCTGGCACGTGAAGGTGATCTAGCCCATTTCTCAGACAAGCACCCACCTTTTAAACTAGTGTGTTCCTTTTGTGCCTATTTGCTTCAGCTGGGAATTCCAGACTCTAACCCATACTGACAGGCTTCAAGAGGGTCATTCAGAGTCAATGATCCTATCAGTAGAAAACCCATTGGTCAGCAGGGAAGAGTCATTCTACCTTGATGCCTTCCATTGTTTGCCCTCTTCAAGCTGTCTCATACCGCAGCATGAGCAGGACAGTGTCCAGAATAGATTGGCCTTGTCATGGCCAGCCTAGTTTACACACAAACTCATTGTCTTAATCCAATTTGGAGGTTACAATACATAGTCAAGGTTGCAATGAAAGTTACAACCAAAATGGCATTCACAATTTGGCATGGACATACCCTCAATATGTTACACTTCCCAGACTTACTCTATTCAGTCTTTACAGCCAGTTTCCCAGCTTTCTATTTGATATTTGCTGGGGCAACAGCCCTGCAAGGATCAATACAATCACAAAGGGCATGTGACACACAAGATTTAGACTAAACGTTTTATCTTTTCTACTGCGGTCTTTGGGCTTATGATATTTTTGTCCAGTTACAATCCAGTTTGGTCTCAGTAATACTACATATTTAAAAACTGACTTGTAAGTGTTTTATGACAAAGTAAAAGTACATATAGAGCCAAACTAGAATCTCAAATCTGACCTGTCTCATACTGGAACTTGAGATAGGTGAAGTTATGGAGAGAGATCACTTTTTTGGAAGCATATCAGATTTGATTTAAAAAAATATCCAGTTGCTTTGGATTAAAAAGTCAAGCTTGTTGTTATGGGTTAAATGGAAATCAATAGAGAGAGAAGTTTAAACTCTGCTTTTTTTTTTTTTGGCTTTGGGAACTAAAGAGAGAAAACTACCTACTTTCATGTAACCTGGGAAAACCGAGATCTTGTGTTCTTTGAACAAAATATCAGATTGTTAGGGTTGGTATTTAAAATTCCACTTTTAATCATTTGGAAAAGACCTTCCCAATAAGGTTCCCTAACAGTTGCCTTCTGGACATTGGGAATAGACTCTTTTTTATTCTGATACAGAATTTGAACCAGAGAAAAGGAGAAAAACCTTCCTATTAAGGTGAAAAAATACCATCTTTGTTGGACATTTCATGCAAATTCATTTGTAGATTCCAGGGCTTGAAGGGGCCATTGTGATCATCTAGTCTGACCTCCTGTGTAACACAGGCCATAGAACTTTCCCCAAATAATTCCTAGAGCAGATCTTGAATAAAAATGAATCTTGATATAAAACTTGCCAGTGATGGGGAACCACCATGATCCTTGGTAAATTGTTGTAATAATTAATTACTCTCACTGTTAAAAATATACACCTTATTTCCAGTCTGAATTTGTCTAGCTTCTGCTTCTAGCCACTGGATCATGTTATACCATTTTCTATTACATTGAAGAGCCAATTATTAAATATGTGTTCTGCATGTCGGAGATACTTAGACTGTAATCATGTCACCCCTTAAACTTTTCTTAAGCTAAATAGATTGTGTCTATCACTGTAAGGAATGGGGTTTTTCTGAATCCTTTAATCATTCTCATGCCTTTTCTCTGAACCCTCTCTAATTTATCAACATCCTTCTTGAATTGTGGACACCAGAACTGGACACGCTAGTCCAGCAGTGGTTGCACCAGTGCCAAATATAGGTAAAATAACCTCTCTACTCCTACTTGAGATTCCCCATTTTATGCATCCAAGGGCATTAGCCCTTTTGGCCATAGCATCACACTGGGAACCTGTGTTCAGCTGATTATTCAACACAACCCCCAAATCTTTTTTCAACATCACAGCTTCACAGGAGAGAGTCCTCCATCATGTAAGTATGCTCTACATTCTTTGTTCCTAGAGGTATACATTTACATTTAGCCATATTAAAATGCATATTGATTGGTTGCACTGAGTTTGAGCGCAATCTAGATTGCTTGGTAATCCGTGACCTGTGCTCTCCCTTATTTACCAATCCCTGGATTTTGTGTCATTTGCAAACTTCAGTGATTATTTTATGATTTCTTCCAAGTCATTAATAAAAGTGTTCTATAGCAAAGGGCCAAGAACCGATCATTGCTGGACCGCACTACAAATACACCCAGTCCGTGATGATTCCTCATTTACAATTGCATTTAAACCTGTCAGTTAGTCATCTTTTAATCCATTTAATGTGTGCCACACTAATTTTATATCTTTCTAGGTTTTTTAATCAAAATGACATGTGGTACTAAGTCAAACGACTTACAGAAGTCTAAGTATATTACATCAATATTATTACCTTGCTCAACCAAACTTGTAATTTCAGCAAAAGAAATACTGTTAATTTGACAGGATCTATTTTGCATAAACTCAGGTTGACTGGCATTAATTATATTACCCTCCTTTTAATTCTTTATTAATTGAGTCCCACATCAGTTGCTGCATTATCTCATCTGAGATTGATGTCAAACTGACAGGCCTATAATTGTCCAAGTCACCCTGCTTGTCCTTTTAAATATTGGCACAACATTAGCTTTCTTCCAATCTTCTGGAACTTCCCCAGGGTTCCAAGACTTCTTGAAAATCAAAAGTAATGGTCCCACAAGTTCCTCTGCCAACTTTGAAAACTCTTGGATGCAAGTTATCTGGGCCTGCTGATTTTAAAATGTCTAACTTCGCTGTTTCTTCTACGAGTGTGTGCTCATGTGTATTCCATTCTAGGTGTGTGCACACCGATGTGCGTGGCCGTCAGAGATTTTTGCCTGAGCAGTATCCGTGGGGTCGGCTGTGGTGCCCTCTTGAGTGCCGCGCTCATGCGACAGTATATTAGGCTCCGCCAGCTTTACACCCTATCAATTCCTTCATACCACCTGTCATAAATATAAAGGGAAGGGTAACCACCTTTCTGTATACAGAACTATAAAATCTCTCCTGGCCAGAGGCAAAACCCTTTCACCTGTAAAGGGTTAAGAAGCTAAGATAACCTCGCTGGCACCTGACCAAAATGGCCAATGAGGAGACAAGTTACTTTCAAAGCTGGATAGGGGGGAACAAAGGTTCTGTCTGTGTGTGTGATGCTTTTTCCGGGACCAGAGCAGGAATGCAGGTCAGAACCCCTGTAAAGAGTTAGTAAGCAATCTAGTTAGATATGCGTTAGATTCTTTTTTGTTTAAATGGCTGATAAAATAAGTTGTGCTGAATGGGATGTATATTCCTGTTTTTGTGTCTTTTTGTAACTTAAGGTTTTGCCTAGAGGGATTCTCTATGTTTTGAATCTGATTACCCTGTAAGGTATTTCCCTTCCTGATTTACAGAGGTTTTTCTTTTACTTTTTCTTTAATTAAAATTCTCTTTTAAGAACCTGATTGCTTTTTCATTGTTCTTAAGATCCAAGGGTTTGGGTCTGTGTTCACCTATGCAAATTGGTGAGGATTTTTATCAAGCCTTCCCCAGGAAAGGGGGTGTAGGGGTTGGGGGGATATTTTGGGGGGAAGAAGTCTCCAAGTGGGCTCTTTCCCTGTTCTTTGTTTAACATGCTTGGTGGTAGCAGCATAATGTCCAAGGACAAAAGGTAAAAGTTTGTACCTTAGGGAAGTTTTAACCTAAGCTGGTAAGAATAAGCTTAGGGGGTCTTTCATGCAGGTCCCCACATCTGTACTCTAGAGTTCAGAGTTGGGAAG
Source organism: Eretmochelys imbricata (assembly GCF_965152235.1). Lineage (NCBI taxonomy): Eukaryota > Metazoa > Chordata > Testudines > Cheloniidae > Eretmochelys > Eretmochelys imbricata. Next base: position 23,671,164 of record NC_135584.1, read on the forward strand.
GAACCTTGACACCACCCATGGTGGTTAGTCGGAGTGCTTTTCCCTTGCATTGTAAGGGATAGCAGCTCTTCTACTTTGGTCTTCGTTTGAGAGCCCTGCTCATGGAGGCTGCTTGCCGCCCAGCATCCAAGCCTTCCCAGCCAGACTCTACCCCAGTACCTCGGTGGTCAGTGCACCCCCGGCACCGGGCTCCACCCGGCACCCTTTGCTGGTGCCTAAGAAGAGGTCAAAGAAGAGTGACTCCCGGCGCCGAGCAAGAAAGGCAAAGGACCCAGTTTGGGCTGACCGCCCACACCAGAGCCACAGGGGAACGCCCCCACCATGGGGCCCTGTAGCCCCCCAAGGGTCTGCCACCGATTCCAGGAAGTGGTAGGGGTCCCAGACTGGTGGCAGTGCTGATGCCTTCCCAGGCTCTTCTGGTGCCCAGAGAGCAGAGGCCTCTGCTGGCACCATTTGTGTTGCAGGTCACAGCAAAGGTTCCCGGTGAGGGCAAGCCAGCCATGAAGTCATCATTACTGTAGTATGATCCTACTGTACTTCTGTCAGGAACATGGATGAGAATAAAACACCTTTTTCCTTTTAAAAGTTCCAGCTCATTTAATTCATTGAATTAATCTTCAAGGTACTGTCTTGATCCACTTCAGGAATAAGCAATGGGAGAGGAAAAAAATAAAATCTGTAAATTTCATCAGCAGTCACAAGAGATAGTGGCTTACTAATTGCCCTTTGCTGTTTCCTGACAGTTTGCATCACTTATTAGCAACACAATCTGTCTCAAGACACTAACGCTGTTTGTATGTAGAGAGGTTGGAATAAGAATGCAATGACAGCAAATAAATTGTCAATAATAAAGTTGTTTCCTATGACACCTGGAACTTCTGAATATCTTTTTGTCATCAAGCAGACCTTGTGTTCCTGCCTCCCTTCCTCACCACATTTTGGGTTAAAATGTGTACTGAGAAAGGAGATTTTAAGTACTAATCCATTAGAATAAAATGCAATGTGGAAAAAAGTCTGTCGTGCTGCTGGATGGAACAGAATACAAGAGTGCCACAGGGTAGCTAGTGCCTGAAGATACACTAGGCCCAGTGCTCCTGGGCCTGAGCAGGTGAGTCCAGTCTAGGCATTTGACAAGGGCTTGGCTACATCTGGACCTACAAAGGTCTGCTGGGGTTAGTTGGAAGGTGGGATTGATTGAGACAGGTCGTGCTTGGGGAAATAAAGCAACAGTGGAGTGGAGGTTACTCATGTGGCATCTCCCTTGTAGCCAGGTGATAGCCCTGAGGCTGCTACAGAGCTGGCCAGAACTGGGAACCTGGCAGAAGCCCCTGTTGTGGGGTGGAGATGAAACCTGAAAGTAAGGACTGAGTTAAAAGACTGGGGCTCTTTGTTTGTTTTCTGGCTTCTGTCAAGAAAATAAATCTCCTTGAAAGACTGGCTATGGTAGCTTCTATTTTGGAGCTGCAGAGAAGCTAGGCCCGGTGGCCAGTAGTGTTGGGTTTTCTTTCTGTCACGTTTCTAGCTCCAGAATATTGTTGTTACATGCACGCAGGCAGGCAGGCAGACGTAAAGGCCAGTCATGCCGTGAGTTTGTAGGCAGCAGCTGCAGGCTCAGTATTTATTTATACAGTTTAAGATATTAGAACCTGTGTGGTTGCCTTTAGTTAGGGTTTCTGCTCCTAGCATAGCCTGTGTAAAGGTTGATTGTAATTGCTGCAGCCCTTGTGCTTGGGGGAGAACAAGGGTTGCTTCTAACTTGCAGCCCATAGGATATATTCACTCCAAACAGGAAGGGAAGAGGGTATGATACCTGGAAAGATACTGGAACAGATTATTAAATAATCAGTTTGTAAGCATCTAGAGGATAATAAGGTTAAACAGAATAGCTAGCATGGATTTCTCAAAAATAAATCATGCTAAACCAGCGGTTCTCAAACTGTGGGTCAGCGACCCCAAAGTGGGTCGTGACTCTGTTTTAATGGACTCACCAGGGCTGGCGTTAGACTTGCTGGGGCCCAGCGTCCAAGCTGAAGCCCAAGTCCCACCGTCCAGGGCCGAAGCTGGTGGTATGATACAATCATGATTCCCTGGTGTTCCAGGGTGGCGAGGCTCAGGTGGGGTCAGGCTTCAGTCCCCGCTCCTGGCATCGTGTAATAATTTTTGTGGTCAGAAAAGGGTCGTGGTGCAATGAAATTTGAGAACCCTTTTGCTAAACCAAGCTAATGAGAGGGTTACTGGTTAGTGGGTTGGGGAAAAGAGTGGATATGATAAGAGATTTCAGTAAGACTATTGACAGTCCCACATGACATTCTCATAAGCAAATGAGGGAAATGAGGTCTAGATGAAATTACTGGAAGGTGGGTGCACAACTGGGTGAAAGACGGTATTCAAAGAGTAGTTATCAATGGTTTGCTGTCAAACTAGGAGGCCAAACCTAGTGGGGTGCTGCAGAGGTCAGTCCTGGCACTGGTACTGTTCCATATTTCCATTAATGATTTGGATAATGGAGTGGAGAGTATGCTTATAAAAATTGTGGATGACACCAACCTGGGAGGGGTTGCACGGACTTTGGAGGGTGGGATTAGAATTCCAAACTATCTTGACAAATTGGAAAATTGCTCTGAATTCAACAAGATGAAATTCAATAAAGACAAGTGCAAAATACCACAGTTATGAAGGAAAAATCGAATTCACAACTACAAAATGGGGAATGGCAGGCTAGGTGACAGTATTGCTGAAGATCTTATCAGTTTATTTTCCATTAAAAACCACTGAACGAATTGATTGCAAGCAAGTGCAGAAAGTTCTGCCTGTCCTGGTTGTTAATGGCTGAAAGGTGTTACCATAGGGTTGTTTGACTATGTGTTGGTTGTCATACTCTAATTCCTAGGAGGTAAGTGTTGTCCTCGTATTTTCGCATGTAAGCAGTTGTAACTTGATCCAGAGTTGAGATGTATCTCTGGGATAATGAGGGAGAAACTTTGCCCTACAGCTGACTGTGCTATGATTAAGCAGAGAACTTTAGTCTTCCAGGCTATCAGTTCAGCAGCTTTCACTAGTTCATAAGAGACCACTAAAATATAGATGGCAAAGGGATGCCATTTAGTTTTCCAGGTTTCTTTACCATGATATCCATTTGTTGTTGCGTGTGATTGTCCACTGTCAGTTGTTTTTTACAGAAGGATTGGGTTATTCATTTTATTTTTTTACAGGCTAAAAAAGTTTTTAGATCTTCCACTGAAACAGCAAGTAGAAGTGACCTTTTCTTTTCTTTTCTTTTCTTTTCTTTTTCTTTTCTTTTCTTTTCTTTTCTTTTCTTTTTAAAACTGGTCGCAGCTGTAAATAACCTTAGCTGCCAACCAACATTCAATAAATGCTGGAGGAGGCGATACCCTACACGGAGACTTTAATCCAATCTAAGCTTTTACAGTCTGTGTGGATGCCTTATTTAAGCGACACTCACTGCCTGAACTTAAGGTCATAAAAGCAAGTTATAAAAATCCAAATCTGCAGAGACTGATTTTATTACGGCTAACCTTGTATTTTTGAAAAGTTCCACCTCTGAGTTTATAAGATTTTCAAAAGCACCTTTAGCAACCAGAGAAATTCTGAGAGCTCATCTTATAGCAAGATTTTTGACATGTTCACTTTTCTGTATCTTAATACAACCAGGCTGGCCCAGCTACGAAAGGGGACCTGGAAAATAACTGACAGTTCCCCACTTCCTTGCACCTTTCTGTATCCACTTGCACTTGTGCAAAGTCAGTGTAAAACACCAACATCATAGTCCTGTGCATACATTTTGCACAGGGATAAATGACAACACAAAATGCGAGGCAGGGGGGAATTTGGGTCTATATGTACAACACGAGATCCTCCTTTTGGGAATGATCCTGAGCTATTACAGGCAATAGGAGTTTTGTTATCAATTCCATTGAGCATAGGATCAGGCACCTAAAGAGTAGCCATTGTGATTAAGCTGCATGAGGTGTAAGGACATAATGCTCAGATCCTCGAAAGTAGTTAGGTTCTTAACTTTCATTGATTTCAGTGGAAGTTAGGAGCCTATATGCCTGTGAGGATTGGAGTCTATAGTCTCTTGCCAGTAAAGTTCTATTCTGTGGCCATTTTAATTTTAACATAGTTTAAATATATATATATATTTGATGTTTAACCTTTGCAAAGAAACACGTTAAGAATTAGTAATAGTGCTTTGCAATTCTATGTTTCCCATCAAAGGAGTAGAAAGGAATTTACATACAAGAATTTTGCAACAGAAGAATTTCATTTTACATAGTCCCCTTCCATCAAAGCACTCAGGTGGCCATGCAAGAAAATGACAGGAAATCCATTATAATAAAATACATCCCTGTTCAGTAGAATTACACAAACCAGGGAGGGCATCGAGTTGTTAAAAAGGTAAAGGAACTGAATAGAAAGAGAAGCTAGTAAACATAGGGTCAGCAATGGCTGAGAAAGGAATAAATGGTGAATAAAGGAGTTTAAAAATAATTAAATGATTTAGATTTTAAGGGGCAGGCGTAGTTCCATGCTTAAAAATCACAAACAAAATACTTATAGTTCTTGTTAGTATGCAAGCTTTTTGGAACAGGGCCAGTCTTTTTGTTCTGTGCTTGTTCAGTGCCTAGCACAATATGGTCCTGGTCTGTGACTAGGGCTCCTAGCTGCTACAATAATACAAATAATAAATAACTGGTTTCACATATGCAAGTAATAACAGTATTGTTCCTATTACAGATGAAGAGACTGAGGAAGGGGAGGTTAAATAACTTGCCTGAGACCCTCACATCTCCTAACTGCTATTACTGTGGCTAAACATGAAGACCATCCTTCCTAGCATTTCCTAGCATTTATTTTACTGAAAATAAAAGATTAAGATCTTTCTCATTATTTATTGATGGGAAATTAATAAGGTCATAGAGAGACTGACCATAGCATCAGAGTGCCAATCGGGGAACTCAAATGATACAAAAATTAAAGACAGGAAAAAGCTATGCAGTGAGGATAATTTTACTTAGCACGTGTATTTCGGGTTAAGGATTAGCCGACCGTGTGTGTCTAATTTTCCAGGTTAAGCTGTTGGAGTAACAGCAGGTTTTAGTTTGGGGAAGAACTAAATTTGAGTTTGGAATGAGATGAGATGAGTAACTAAGGGACAGCTGAGATGTACAAGTGAGTCTCCAACTTCAATGCCCTCTGGCGACTAAGTTTCACACGCACATGGAAAACGTGTGGTTGGCCTAGCGACCTGAATGCATTGGCAGCTTTGGATCTGTGATCTGATGGAGTCACTGAGGCAGAGACACCCTGCTAGTGTCAGCAGCAACCCAATTCCAGGGCGCTTGACAGAGCACAACAGGTGCCTCTAGGAAACATCCGTAGATAAACAGAATATATCAAATACAGAATTGAGAACGAGGGGATGGACAGTGTGAGGGAAAAGATCACAAGCTGCACTAGTCGGCCTACTGAGGCTTAAATCATTCCCTCAATCTGACCCCGCTCCGGGCTCTCGGAGACAATACTGCATACTGCAGGACTGGTTATTTCTGCAGTAAAAAACCCATTCTCTCTGTTTGTTCCTTAAAGATTTTTTAAACTAAGATCAATACAAACAGGCAAACAAGCATAGCAGTAACAGCCATTAAATGAGGGAGCATTGGGTAACAGTAAAAAGATCTGTGCAGATGTCAAATCTGTATACCTAGAATAATGGTAATAACACACTACATTTCTATAGTGACTTTCATCTCAAATTATCCCACAATGCTTTGGAAATGGTACAGTAATAAATACTGAGGATTTCTAAACATCAGAGTGTTTTCACAACAATCCTTATAGCAACCTTGTAGCTTACCTAAGTATTTTCATTCCCATTTAGAGAAGGGAAACTGAGGCAGGAGAGGCTAAAGGATTTGCCCAAGGATATAGTGTGAGATGGGTGGTAATATACTTAGATAAGCTTGGTTTCAGAGTAACAGCCGTGTTAGTCTGTATTCGCAAAAAGAAAAGGAGTACTTGTGGCACCTTAGAGACTAACCAATTTATTTGAGCATAAGCTTTCGTGAGGTCACGAAAGCTTATGCTCAAATAAATTGGTTAGTCTCTAAGGTGCCACAAGTCCTCCTTTTCTTTTTAGATAGGTTTGACTCCTCCACTTGCTCTTCATGTGCCAGTGATTGCTCCTAGCATTCCAATCTTCTAAATGCAGTGGCTATTAAACTAAGACACCAAACAACCAAGAAGCAGCCTCCAAAATAAAGTATATCCACTGAAATTAACACTAATCTGAGCTGTAGGATGCGCAGGACTCAAATATTAAAATAGGTGGCCATTATCCTGAATTAGTCCCTTCTTTGCTTCTATCCTTTATATTTTCAGAAATGTGTGGCTAGGCACGTAGTCTCATTTAGTTGTAACTGGTACCATGAGTCACATATTTCTTCTACCCGACAGAGGGGGAAAATCAGGTCGTCCTTTTTAGTGTATTTGAGTGACTTGGGGGTCAATGGGATGTATGTATAGAGTGGACATGGTTCGTTTCTGGTCTGTATGTGGGGCATGGAGGGGTCTCTTACCAAGGGTGAATGGGAGTATTCAGCTCATAGTGGGCATGGCCATTGTGCTGCCTTCCGCCACCCCTCCTCCTCTCCCCCCCCGCCCCGTTCAAACAACAATCCACATTGGCATTTCAACTCAAGTGCACATTGGTTACATACAATACCCCATTGCTTTTCAAACTCTTTTCTGTTTGGATTTTAGTTTCCAGAGCCATAAAACAGAGTGTTTATGTGAGGGGCAGGGAAGTTCTCTGTTAGCCTTTTTAATTCCAAATTGACGGGGCCTAGAGATGGAGTGTGGAGCCTGCGGGCTCTGAAGTTGTCTTCTTTGGAGTCTTTGACCCTCCTCCTCCTCCCCACACCTTCAAACAGGAGAGAGAATGCCCCCCTAGTAAATCTGAAGATACTGAGTTTGTTTTATTTTCATGTTTACAGTCAGTGCACCTCAAACTAGAGAAATTGGAGGAAAAAATGGATTATTTTGATGGGAATATAAATTCCAGGAAGCAGAGGATATGGGACCTGAATATTAAAATCCAAGGGACTGTATAGTCACCTTCCTCTGTGGGCAAAGGGGAAAGGAATCTAGTGGATCTGGATTAGGAGATCAGGGAAAGAAGTGAGACCCAGAGCCTCAAAAGTATTTATGCACCTCACTCCCATTGGGAATTACTTCCTGCCTCTGCAATATCGTTTCCCCACTTACCAGCTCCTTCATGTTGACTCTGTGGGATTTGAAATGCACAAAGAGGGTGGGGGGGAGAATAGTTACACTCTATGACATCTATCAGAGTTTCTCCAGCTTGTGGGACTTTGGCAGGTAAATTAATGATGACGCCTGTAGTATTAACTTACCCATTTCACCACCCATTCCCTGGACTCCCCCTTGGGTGGCTGTCCCAAGGGCAGCATTTCCTAGGGGATCTTTTCTGTAAAGGGGTAAGGCAAGCTAGGAGCTATTGCAGAGGTCTGGGGCCTCTGTACAGATGACTCTGTGCTTTCACATATACCTAGGGAAAGCTCCTTGCTCTCAGAGCTGATAACCCTATTAATTCTTCATGTGGTCAAATTTGCGGTGCTTCCTGTCCTCTCCGTGTGAATGGCCTGTGCCAGTGCTGGGACACATGGCACACAATTGGGACGCATGCCCTCAATTAATTCAAGCAAATATGAGACCTTATTCTGTAAGGTTCTGAACACCTTCCAGTTCCATTCAAGTCAATAGCAGCAAAGGGCCCTCTACATCCCCGAAGAGAGGTAGTCCCGTATTGAGCGTTAGTACTGTGCACTTTAAATGGGAGTTTCTGAGAAATGAGTATAGCAGCAGTGTGAGTGCTCTGGACTATCGAGCTACAGCTGAAGGGGTTATTTTGCCACTGACTTGTTGAGAGAAACCTTGGGAAAGAGCTCTGCAATAACCGTGCTTTGCATTCACTACTAAAAGGGAGACTGGCAAGCAAGGGAAAAGGTATAGATGCTAAAGCATGAAAATTGGCTGCATTCATGGGGTTGTTTCTGCTCCCTTGAAAGACTAAGGCAAAACTTTCATTGACTTAAGTGGGTGAAAGTTTAAGCCCATAATCTCTCCAGCTATCACTTCATAGAGATCTTGCTAACTCTGAGGTAGAGCAGATTTTGAAAAAAAAGTGATTTATCAAGGGTATAGAAGACATTAATTCCTTGATCTAGTTCAGATCACTCAATTGTGTCAAAGATTTATGTATTTGAAAAAGGAATTCAAAGGATGAAAGTGGTGTTGCTTCTACTCTTCACCCCGCTTAATTGTGGCTTCAGATTTTTCTTGTCCTGATTGTGATGAGGCAGAGGTCAGGGAGCTATCTGCTCCAGTTCACAGAGAATGAGACTGATCATGAATCCCTTTCAGTTGATCTGGATGCAATAAAGTCTGTCTAATCCTCTGGCAGTTGTTTAGACTCTGGGTTAGAATTTTTTTCTCCCCAGTCTTGTTCTCAACATAGAACTCAAGGACTTCACAAGAAGTCTGTTTATAATCTGATATCAATTGAGTCTTCATTTTTGAATGGCTGTATTGTAACATTGAATTTGTCAGTAGCTTTGCTTTATCACCTTTGGGGAAGTTTCAAAGGAGCTCAAAATTAGACTTGCCTGTTAAAATTTCCAACAGTGCTTAAGTGATGTGGGCTCTTAAATCCCATTTTCAAAGGTCACTTAGGTCCTTAAGAATTTAAGGCTCTTTGACTATCAGTCTGCCTTAGGAGCCAAAATCATTTAGGTACTCTTGAAAAATCTTACCCATAAAGTAGAGATTTACAACCCTATGGAATCTGTGTTGAGGGGCTGAGCACATCCAGCGAGGTGTGGGCATTACAGCAAGAGGACACTAAAGGTGTTTACCATGTCACAGGACTAGGCTAACAGACAGCGACCCTGGGACTGAGCTCTGCAAGTTGATTTCAGTAGTTTGATGTAGAAGAGAACAGTAGATACAAAAGCAAAATATTTGTGTGTAACAATAATGAGTAGATATTTTCCCCGTCATTAAGTGGATGAGTAAATCAAGCATAAAGTTTGGCTTTAAATCTAGATGGATTCATTAGGTAACAGAAAATAGAGAAGGAAAATAGCATGATTGAGTAACAGAGTATGTGATGGAACACGAAGACGTTAGCGAGCAACTAAGCTATTGCATAGCGGTGACCACAATCTAACTAGGTGCAGCCTTTTTATTTAAATTGAATTTAGTGATTTTGTATTAAACTACAATGGGTTCAGCTCCTGTTGCTACAGTTTCAAGCTCGATGGAGTGAAAATCACATCTATTGCTTTTCTCAAATTTGGAGACTCCAGGAACACAGGAAGACCAAGGATAGAGACCACAGACACAATCGCAAGTACAAAGTCTTATCTGTACTACATATTTTATTGTAAGTAAAATAAGTAAAGTTACAATCACCCATACATATATAAATCCTACAATAAATGATGCAATGACTAATCCTGTAGTCATAGTCACATTCTCAAAGATATTCTAGGATAGATCTCTCAACAGTTGATCGTTGATAGAAGGGTGGTTCCTGCTGGGGTTTCCTGTGGGTCTTCCCTTGGGGCAATGGTCCCCAAGCTTTTCAAGGTTGCATCCTCCCTTATCCTTGGGCTAGGAGTGGGGCCATGGCTGGGTGTGGGTTTGGAGCCAGGAATGGGGCCATGGCCGGGGGTTGAGGTTGGGACCGGGGCTGGGAGTGTAGCTGCAGCCAGGCTGTGGTCAGGGGCCGGGGCTGAGGGCAGGGACAGAGCAGACTTGGGAGTGGAGCAGGGCTAGTTGGTGCTCTCTCCCTGCCCCCTGTGGGAACTGGCCCAGGCCTTGCTGTGCCTCCCACAATGTTCCTCTGTGCCCAGCTAGGGAGGTGCACCCCACAGTTTGGAGATCTCTGCCTTGGCGTCTTCTCACTTTATCCAAACAGGGAACCTCTTTTATATTGTTGTTCTGACCACACCTAATGCCTTGTGCAAATACATGAGGGATTCAACCCTCTTTTCCTTATCTGTATTTCCGTGCCCCATGGGGTGCCCCATTTTTTTCATAAGTTGTTTTCTTAGTTCCCCTTCTCATTAGCATGAGTGCACATGTGTCCATGGTGACTTGCGGTCAAAGCAGAACTTTCCATGAGGTTACAATCAGGTGCTTTATGGTCCATTGCAGTCCATTTTTCCATAACATCACTTACTGGCACATTCTTTCCAGTAGTATTCCAACCTTAATGGCATAGAGTTAATCCTAGGTCACCCATTCCTGTCACACATTTTTAAGCCTATGGCCTAACATGGCTAAAAGCTAAAATCTTATAGGCCTCAGACGGTAGGCCTATATTGTATTACATTCTGTGCTTTACTTATATGCCTAATAAACACTCATCAGTCCTACATATTTGTCAGTCTTATGCTGCTATATATAAAATAGCATGCGAGTTGACCATAAAACTAAATAACACAATGATAAATGGATGATAAAATGAACTAATTGGCTACATAGGAGAACCCAGGATACTACCCCCTGAGAACAGAGGTGGTATCTGCATTGCTATGAAGAGCTATTTTAACATCTACATTTATGAAGGGATCCATATGAAGTCTTTAAAATACAGACCTGTAAAACAAATCTGCAGGGTACAGAGATGATTGTTAGGTGAACTAGTAAAGAACTGACTTTAATATCGAAGATAGTGTCTAAATATACATAGAAGCAGTTTGGGATGAAAGGAGGTGATTACTGTGGTGCCACAAGGAACATTCTGAGGACTGATTGTCCGATTTTTTGTAAAGCAGTGACTCAGATGAGAAAAAATCTGTAGCTAGATGATGCAAATACAAAATTCAGATTTCAGAGGAGAGGCAGTAAAATCAAAGGAGGAAAAACAAACAAAATAACTTGTGTAGATGAGCAAATGACTTGGACAATTCTAGAGAAAAAAATGTAAGAGAATAAGGCTCTAACAAACAAAAAAGCAAACAAGAGGATACAATCTTAGCTGTACAGTTAAAAAAATTAATGGAAGGGAGTTTATGGAACACAAAGCTGAGGCCTTCAGTGCATTGTTTGGCATCATTAAAACACAATACAAAGCAAACCTTCTGGAATGAATAAGCAGATGTAGTGAAAATAAGCTGAAGGATATTATTCTAGGTCTGTCTACAGGGCTGTTGAGGTCACTGTGCTCAGTTGTGCTCACTCAAATGCAGAAGTGGGGACAGAATGGAATCATTTAGGGCCTTGAGGATCTAAGGTTAGAGAACTTCTTCATAATGGCTTAGGTGGAAGGCTAGAGGACAACCAAAAACATAGGGAAAATATTCTAAAGAGAGAGTAGAAGTGGTAGCATTTGCACTAGAAAACGAGAACTTGCAATGGAAGAATCCCAGTGACCAAGGACTAATTGTGAGCCCCTGCTCCAAGGTGTGAAGATTTGTTTGGGAGACAGGTGAGATTCTCTCTCAGCTCCACCACTTCTGTGCAGGGTAAGAGGGCAACAGGCTCTAAAATCCCCGGATCCAGCAGGGGAAAGGAGGAGGGGGGGAGCATCCTCCCAGCTCAGGCATTAAGGAAGACATGAGGACCCCTATCAAGCCCTGGTGTGATGGTGCTGCTACCCACAGGTGGGTGGGGAGAGACTGCTGTGATTTACACAGCCCTGAGGGGTTATCCAAGGCTGTGTCTGCACTTTGAGCTGAGATGGCAATTCCCAGATTGAGGAAACATACTCATGGAGTCAGCGCTTGGGGTGGGGGCAACATGCAAAGACCCCCTGGCCGCACCTCCTCCTGGGAGCTGCTGCCGGACATGTTGGTGCTTCCGGGAGCGGCATGGGGCCAGGACAGGTAGGGAGCCTGCCTTTGCCCCGCTATGCCGCTGGACTTTTAGTGGCCCAAAATCTTCTGTAGCTTCTGGGAGATAGAGCCTGATTCTGGGAGACTCCCAGCCAAACTGGGAGGGTTGGCAACCCTACTCTGCAGCCAAGGGGGTGGACTTAATCCAGTGTGGGGTATGAACGGGTAGCAACCCCTGTGGTACTGGGAAACTTGGGGAGGGTTGAAGATTCTTGTTTGTTTACCCTAGAAGGCCCAGGAGAGACCGTCTTTTAGGGTAACAAAGGCAGTGATTACATCCTGGTTGCGGATCAGTTAAATGTCGGTTAGACCACGCAGACTTATTTCTTGTTATAAGTGATAGGCCAGATCTTCAGCTGGTGTTAATTGGTATAGTTCCACTGACTCTTTTAGATCCATGCCAGCTTACATAAACTGAGGATTCGATCTGTTGTTCTTTAAGGGCATGATTTTGCTGACTGCAACTGTATTTTAAACCCTAGGGAAGCTGTTTCCCCAGCTTTGCACCCCTTTGTCCATCTTGCTTGTTCAGAGGCCATCACTTTCTAAAATACAAGCAAATAACTTAAATAATGATACCACTTCAACATATAGTACATAACAAACAAGTGTTCTAAACATATAAACAACTGTAAACCAACTGTGTGACATGGTCATGCCAAAAAGCAAATAAGGAAAAATAGTTTATTTAAAAAGTGGAGTTAGTGAAATAGTAAGATGAGGAAAGCAAATGCAGTTTAAATATTTGTATCAAGTGATTTGACTGTTTCCATTGCCCAAGAGAAATTAATGACTTTAGTGGTCAGCATATGTCCCAGATTTATTTAGCTTTGTGTAATCTGCTGGTTTGTTATGTTTGTTCATGTTTAATATCCACATATACTATATGTAACATACAGTGATTGGAACTGATCTTTCTATAATTAATTAAAATGAATTTGGTAGCACTATGTGGGCATTCGGAAGACAACCCATGACTCAGTTGTTTGTGGTCAAAGAACCTTTCTAGACAGAGGGGGAAAGAGAGTTTCCTTTCCTTTACCCAGAATACTTTTACCCTAAACAGAAGGGATTATTCATTAAGCACTCAAACATAAGAGTGAATTACTTGGGGTTAGTTTGTGCAACTTATTCTCTTCAGTGGGGCTATTTTTGTTAGAATGTCTAATCCTTACTCAGTTTGGTAAGCAGTATTTAGCCCTTACGTTGTTGTCATTTATTAAATAAATGAAAAAAAATCTTTACAATTTCTACTTTTATTATGATTTGAGGGGCCAATATTTCAAATTACCTTCCTGAACTGTGTCCTGAGAATTTGACTGCAAAAATCCACATGGCACACATGCTCCCTGGAATGTGCCACAGAGACCTGGGATTTGTGAGCACAACTGAGGTCTCTTGCACATTTGCCATGGATAGTTTAAGAGGTTGCTATGGAAATTTATCCCAGGTGTGAAAAAGTCTCAAAGGAGTACTGGGACTGTGTTTAAGCAACCTGTGGAGATGAAGAAGTATGTTATAGGGTGAGACCACCACATTCCCTTTTGCTTGCAATTCACTGCAGGTGTGTGGAGTTAAATAAGCCTCTGACTTTATATTTTCAATGGAAAATATTTCATTATTTGGAGCTTTTTGTCCTCCAAATCTGTGTTGCACCAGAAAGTGCACAATAATATGTCCAAGATAATGGCTTGGATGTGTGCTGTACTGGATTTGTATATTCAGCTGAATGTACTTTTACTTAACTTGTGACTTTTTATTGCTCCAATCAGAGCAGTATTCACTTGCTTGCAATTCTGCACAAAAGGTAGAAATGTGGTGTGTAGTTCCTCTTAATCATCTCATCCGTTCAGCCTGTTGAAGCAAGCTATCAAAGGCTGAATTCCATTTCCAACAGCAGGAATTAAGTCTCTTTAGGGGTTACGGTTTACCGCACACAAGTATGCTATATTGCTTCATTCAGATTAGATTTACATAGATTTAATTGAACTATGTTTCTCTTGGGGTTTTCCTGTGCTGCTTGGTATCACATGTTATTGGGAACCCAAGCTACAATAAAAAATACCCTCCAAACTTTGAGGGGAAAAACAGTTGCATCAGAAAAACAAAACGTTACTTATGAGATGATACATTCTATGAGTTTTTCCAAAAGAGGGACTGGAATTTACTAATTAACCCTTTAGAGCCAGGCATGGAGGCATTGGTTGTATCTCTACCAATGGAAATAAGGTGGAAACTTAACAGTGATTACAATTTACCATTGGAACAACTTACCACGGGTTGTGGTGAATTCTCCACCACTGGCAATTTTTAAATCAAGGTTGGATGTTTTTCTAAAACATATTCTCGAGGAATTATTTTTGGGATGTCCTGTGTTATCCAGGAGATCAGACTAGATGATCATAGTAGTCCCTTCTGACCTTGGAATCTCTGATCTATAGTTAAAGTTGAATTCAGTTTTCCACTTAAAATAGACATGAAATCAAAATTATGCCATTGTCTCTAAGGGATTTAGGCCTGGACTGAGCCATGTGGCTTAGAATTGAAGTAGCATGTACAGTACCTGTGCTATCCTAGGAAAGAATTGTCACCAAGAAGTAAAGCCCTGCTGCAGCAGATAGTGTTCAAAGTTAACAGAAAATAATCTCCCCTGCAGCATATCTCCTAAAATGAGCAGGAGAGGAGCTAATGCAGGATCAAAGAGACACTGAACTGTTAATCACCCTAGGCTGGAGAGGAAGAGGGTGAGCAGACAGCCGTGACTGGACACTGTGAATGCTTCAAGGGCTGTCTGTTTTTTCGAGGCCAGGAGCAGGGGTGTCTGGGTTGAGCAGAATTTATAAGGACTTGCAAGGAAATAACAAAGTTTAGATAAGACCTAGGTGAATAGGTCTGTTGTGGGGCGCTGCCCCAAAGCATGTCCTCTTGTGTCCCAGCAGGTGCATTTTGCTCAGCATCCACTCAGGTTCTTTCAATCAATTACCCATACCAGATTAGTTCAAAACACATATGTCCTTTGTTGGGGGCCTGGTTCATGAACTCTTTCCACAGAGTGTAAACTAACCTCTTTAGCTGCTCAAGTTTATGTGCACTGTGGGTCAGTATTAAGACTCTTGGTAGGCTTTCCTTGCACCAGCCCTCCTCCCAGAGCTGAGTTTTACTTCAGAGAATCCCTGACTCTTAAAACAAGAATCTTCAGTTTTCTTCCTTGGAACTAGAGTTGTAACTTAGGCTAGCTGTAGAGCCTCAGCCAGCTCTTCCTACAGATGTCTCTCTTCCTCAATTAGGGCTTTTACCCTCCATCTAGGAGAATGCAGCAAACAGACCTTCTGCAGCCATTTCTCCCTAGTATGAATGAGGAAGCAACACATATGCTAGTCCCCTTCTCAAAGCTCATTCCAGTTGGCTGGGAGAGAGAGGAACATTGTCCCAACCACTCTGTAAGGATCCTGATCATGAGCCTTTAAAGAAACCATACTGGGTTTTCCTTCCAAGCACTACATATTCCTGGGACCGCTTCTGCTCTACCAATGTCTCCTATTTCCTAGGTCCTTCCTTACTCCCAAACGCTTGAAAGGGCCACATTAAGGACAGTAAAGGACTGACCCATGGGCTGCAGTATCCTAAAGGGAACAGACTACACTGTAACTAGGCCTTCTGTTGTTTCATACCTCTACTCTGCTTGTTTTGGGTGAAAAAATAACTTGTGTTTTGAAGAGGCTGTTTGTGAATCACTTTAATCAGCTACTGGTCATAGGCTCCTGGAGGTAAAATTGTTTACGAGTGCCAGGCAGAGTTGGGCCTATCATGTTATTGAGGTTGGTAAATGGGGGGACTGCAGCCCAAAGATCCGGTCAGAGTGGTCGGACCACCTGGTTCCATGCAGAGAGGGGTGAGGTAGCAAAATTGGTCACCAGAGGGGTGTACTTAGAGAGATTAAAAGGAGTCTAAAGCTTTTGAGCTTACACAGAGCTCTTCTACAGGTGACCTGAAGCTTGTCTCTCTCACCAGCAGAAGTTGATCAGAAGAATAAAAGAAATGACCTCACCTACCTTGTCTCTCTAAGTCATGTTAGTGGCAGATAGTACGATTTCAACTATGCTATGGGCCAAACTCTCAAAAGGGACCCAACATGCTCTCCAGTTTTACAGGTACAGTGACTTGCAGGTATGAATGTTAGTTTTCAAAACATTAGCTGCCTGCTTCAATGACTTGCAAATGCACTTGTAGTAGGTCATGTTTTGAATTTAAGCTGTTAAACATAGTTTCAGTGATACCAAGTAACATTTTTATTTACTTCTGCAGGCACCATTGCCATATACTATCAGCTTCCAGGCATTCCAGTGAGTAATATGAACAGGTCTTCTGGCAAGAAGACCTTAGCAGCTCATTGGCCTCTCAGATACCTCCAAGTGCTATGTAGGGTGCACCAGTGCAAAGAGGACAGTATGGAAAGGTTTAAAGGGGTTCCGCAAAGTAGGTTTGAGACTCAACATGTTAACCTATGTTAAGGTAGTGGGGAATATTCTCCAAATATGACATTTTTAAAAAGCCAGTCAAAGCACCAGTCTGATCCAGAATTTTTAGTTTAAAAAAAAAAATTCTTAAAGGCAACTTTGTATGTGATGTCCAGGAGATATATTTGATGCACCTTTCTTTTCTGTGCAGCAGCCGTTAACTACCTGTACATATTAGTTCTAGAGCAGGGCCAGTATCTATGGTGGTGCAGATATACAGTCCAAGAAAGAAAGAAAGCTGTGTCTACTTCACACATGGATGCATACTCCTAACTCCAGTGAGCATCTGTTGCAGTTATGGTACACATGTATAGAAAGAAAAATATATCTAGAGTGTCCACTGTCCAAATATTTCTGTGGTCACTCTGGTGTCAGTAACCCTGCATTTGACCTGTCTACAGTTTCTGTAATGTTAATCACTTTTCATGTATATGGGACATCATCAAATTGGGGTGCTCTCAAAGTGTAAATATCAGAACCAGAGATGGGTAGATAGTGGGAATTTATTCACAACCATTTTTCTTGAGTACGAATAGCTTTTTTTTTATTTGGCCCTGATCAAGCAAATAAGGTGCATATCCGTGGATATTTGTAACCCCGAGTTTATCTTTGCCTGAAGGCTGTATAATGGCTTTTTTTTTTTTTTTAAAGAATGTCTATACTTGTATGTGAATATCAGTATTTGCTATTCATCCTGGAAGTAATGGTCCCTTGCTCATAAAGGTTGCATCATCCAATCAGAGCAGGAACTCTGTTTTGTTACTTAGGTAACCAGACTCTCACCACCATGACTAGCAGAAATAAAGAGTTAGCAAGCAACCCCTGGGCTGAAACATGTACACATACAGGATTCAAACTACTACAAACGCCAAATAAATTCACAAACATCAGTCTGTCATAGCGGATAATTCACAAATGGGGAAAGCCTGCATTTGTTGGATAAATGGTTGGCTATGAGGAGCTTGACCAGTTCTAGTCACAACACTGACTCACAATCTTGTATTATTATTTCTTTTTTAAATTTTAAAACAAATGACCTTTTTTGTTTTCATTTAATTGAACAGACAAGTCAGGAATTCAGCTGGCAGTGGCATTTCTCTGCCAGTATTTCACAAGGAATTGAAACATTGACCCCTGCTCTGTTTTGTTCAACAGATGGTGTAACATCAACAACAAAAAAGGAGATAGTTAATGTCACTGTAGCCATTTACATTGGTTCACCAAGATCCTGCCTCCATATGTGCAGATGAAAAGGAATGCAAAGCATTTGCAAACCAATTCATTACAAGAGCCTGTGGAGCAATATGGCATGGAAAGCCAATCTGGCATGGATAACCGGGGGAGACTGCAGACTTTTTAATGCTTTTCTGTGCAAGTTGTTTCTCTCAGCAGAGATCAATACAGACTGTTCCGCCCAGGAAAGATACACATAATTTATTCATCTTTCCAGGTGTGGGCGCCTTCTAGCCAAGGACATCAATGCCTCTCTAAAATCTGAAGTGGCTAAGAGCATGTTTGTTCTTTGCACTCATTGTGATAAGCAGAAGGATGGAAGCCTGGAGGAAGAAGAAAAGCAGCTGTCAGCAGAGAGCATAGAACTAGCAGGAGTATTCAGGTGGCTGAAGCATTTCTAAGGCCTTACCACCTGCTTTATGTTACTATATCAGAGTGTTCATCAAGACAGGAGGGCCCAGTTTCTTTTATGTAAGTCCCCTTTGAGCTGCATCTGTGGTGCACACCAGACTTGCATTCTATACCAGCAGAGGGGGCATGAAGGCACAGAGCTGGAGGACAGTGTGTTCAGAAGTCTCTGGGGTATGGCTCCAGGCAGTGTAAATTAGAGCAGCCACACACCTGTTCTAATTTACAACAGGGGCCAGTTTGAGCCCAGGATCAAGCATGGTGGAAAAGCAGTTTTTGGAAATGTCTTTACCTCTCCACATTCACAAGGCTGAACACAGTGCAAGTGAAGATGTAGCCCTATTGGGATCCGGGAAGTGGGCGGGCAAAGCCCATCCACTGCTAAAGGATCCCCCCCACCCCCAACCTAAGAGGGGGATCCTCAGGACCTGGATACCAAATAAATCCAGGGCACAACTAATGAAATAACAGGGACAGGAGTGTGGTCAAAGGGTCAAACGAAGGGAACCGGATGGGGACACCAAGCAGAGAACCCCGGACAGCGCCCACTGCTCCTCAAAGGCGTCAAGGGAGTCAGTGGATGCCGCCCAGAGGAACTCTGCCCGGATACATGAACGGACCAAGGATCTGAAATAGGCCCCACAGTCACAGGAGACTCCATCGGCCAACCTCCTCACTCTGGTTTTATAGATGGCCACTTTAGCTAGGGCCAGGAAGAGGTTGACCAGGAGATCCCGTGACTTTGTGGGGCCACGGATAGGGAGTGCATAAATAAGAAGGTGAGGGGAGAAGTGCAACCAAAAACATAATAAAATATTGGCGAGGAGCCGGAATAGGGGCTGCAGCCTGGCACACTCCAGATATACATGTGCCAGGGTTTCCCTCATGCCGCAAAAGGGGCAGGTGTCTGGGATAGAGGTGAACCGTGCCAAGAACACGCCCATGCTCACGGCTCCGTGAAGGAGCCGCCAACTGATATCCCTGGCGGGCCTCGGGACCAAGGTGGAATATAGGCTGGCCCACCGGGGCTCCTCACCCTCCAAAGGTGGCAGGAGGTCCTGCCATTTTGTATCGGGGCGGGACACGAGGGTGAGGGCATGAAGAGTGTGGAGCACGAGCGTGTATAGATGTTTCCTTGGTGCGGTTTGGAAGTAGACCAGCTGCATCTCGTGCAGCCTGCTCACGGTGAAGGGCTGAGGGGGGCAGTTGGGTCCACGGGGCAGGGGCCCAATTAAAAGGTCCGGCAGGCCTGGGGTAGAGGGTGGGAAGGGCGCGCCCTCATGCAGGATTATCCCTGGTCGAGATAAACCCAAGCAGCAGGCGGCAAAGCGGCCTTCACCTCC
The DNA here is from genome assembly GCF_965152235.1 of Eretmochelys imbricata. Taxonomy (NCBI): domain Eukaryota; kingdom Metazoa; phylum Chordata; order Testudines; family Cheloniidae; genus Eretmochelys; species Eretmochelys imbricata. The sequence continues at coordinate 23,690,610 of NC_135584.1, forward strand.
TGGAGTACGCGTCGGGGAGTACGAGGTCTGGAGAGCCCCACGCGCTGAGCGAGCGTCAGGGGATCCAGCCAGTCTCCCCAGTCGTAGTTCAGGAGGTCTCCGACTCTTGTGACTTCTGCCAGGACCAACCTCTGATGCACCAAGGGGGACTCCGCCACCTGCATGCGAAGCTGGGGGTTGTGTATCGGGGCTCCGTGAGGATATCTGCCCCCTCGGTGGCCGCCACAGACCTGGTCATCGAAAACAGTTTCCAGGTCCGGAGGAGGTCCTGGTTGAAGACCGGCAGCCCAGAGAGGTCTTGCGGAAGACCCCTCGGATGGAGATAAAGGAGCTGCCAGTCATATCGGAGCCCTCGGAAACGGCACAGGAAGGCGTGCGCCAGTATGCTCCACGTCAGGCTACCTGCACCACAAAGGAGCCTCTGCAGGGCCTGGAGGCAGAAGACATGGACCTGAGTATGCAGACATTTCAGGCCCTGCCCTCCCTCCTCCAGGGGTAGATGGAGAACCCCTGCAGGGACCCAGTGCAGTCCTGACCAAAAGAACTCCAGAATCGATGTCCAGGGGGTGGCCAGGAAACCTGGGGCTGGGACCAGGGTGTTGAGCCGGTACCAGAACATGGACAGGACTAGTTGATTAAGCACCAGCGCTCTCCCTCAAAGGGAGAGGCACCAGAGTAGTCCTGTCCATTTCCGGAGCTGCTCTATCACCCCGCCCTCTAAATTTTGCCAGTTCTCTGGCGGAGAGGGATGCGTGGCAGAAAGGTAAACGCCAAGATAGAGCAATGGACCTGCGCTCCACCGGATGGCCTGAAGCACGGGTGGGAGGGAGCTCGCCTGTGAGCCGTCCCCAACCACCAGGCCAGAGCTCTTGACCCAGTTGACCCGGGCGGAGGAGGCTGCCTAATAGAGGGCCTGGCAAGCCTCCACCTGCGCCAAGTCGCTCGGGTCCTGGACCAGGAGGAGCATGTCATCAGCGTACGCCGACAGGACCAGCCGCAGCTCCGGCTTCCGCAGCACCAATCCTGTCAACCTCCTAAGGAGGAGACAGAGGAAGGGCTCGTATAGCTGGCCCGAGAGGGGGCACCCCTGCCGTACTCCTCGCCCGAAGCTGACCGGTTTGGTCAGGGTCCAGTTGAGCCTGACCAGACACTCTGCGGAGGCGTACGGCGCCCGGAGAAAAACCACAAACTGGGGTCCGAAGCCAAACGCCTGCAGAGTGTTCAGGAGATACCCGTGATCCACCCTGTCGAACGCCTTCTCCTGATCCAAGGACAGGAGGGTGAACGACAGACCATCCTTACACCAGAGTTCCAAAAGGTCCCAGACCAGGCATAGGTTGTCAAAAATACTGCAGCCCAGGACGGTGTAGGTCTGGTCTGGGTGGACCACGTCTGCCAGCACGGACCCTAGCCGCAGCGAGATTGCTTTTGCCACAATATTGTAGTCCGTGCTGAGGAGCGAGACGGGACGCCAATTTTGTAAATCGCGGAGGTCCCCCTTCTTCGGCAATAAGGCGAGCACAGCTAGCCTGCATGAAAGAGGGAGGACCCCACTCTGCAGAGACTTGGCTCAGACGGTGACTAGGTCTGGGCCGAGGATGTCCCAGAACACGCGGTAGAACTCCACAGTCAGCCTGTCCATGCCCGGAGATTTATTGGTGGGCCTGCAACGGAGGGCTTCCAAGAACTCAGCCAGAGTGAGAGGCAGCTCTAGCCGGTTCCGGTCGCCTGCGCTGACCATAGGGAGCTCCTCCCAGAGCACTCTGCAAGCATTAGGATCGGTCAGATCCGGGGAGAAAAGGCTTGCGTAGAAGGCTCTTGCCCTCCCGCACATCTCCACCGGATCTGTGAGGGGGGTGCCGTCTTCTGCCAGAGGGCAGGTGACGTGTTTCTTGGCCCCTCTCCTTTTCTCCAGGGCATAGAAGAAGCGGGAGCCACGATCCATCTCCCGAAGGAGGCAGATGCGGGATCGAACAAAGGCACCCCGGGCCTGATGGTCCTCGAGTGACCGGAGCTTCTCCCACTTCTCCCGGCACGCTCCACAGAGGGGCGGATTCTCGGAGCTGGCGGCCAGACGCCTCTCCAGCTCTAAGACCTCCCGTTCCAACTGCTCTTTTGCCGCATCCCTCCATTGGCTGGCGCCCCAGGTATAGTCACAGCAGAAGAGCCGGGCGCGCACCTTCCCTGGGTCCCACCACCGTCGCGCCGAGGGAAAGACACGCTGCTGCCCTTGCCAAGCCAGCCAGAACTCCCGGAAGGACGTCACGAAGCCCACATCCTCCAACAGGCTGTTGTTAAAATGCCAATAGGCCGGCTCCGGCCTCTCCACGCAGAGGGAGTGAAGATGTAGCCCTAGGTATTGGAGAGGGACCACATTAACTTATCACTTTTGTGTGGGGCAAAATGCTGAGGAACAATTTGGTGATTAAAGTGGTTGGAATCAATGGGCCCAAAGAGCCAAAGGTGTTAACATGACCCTATCACTGTACAGGACTACACAGTTCAACATGGTTGGGATTTTGAGTACAGAGACCTTGACCAGCTTAGCCCCACAATAATTGCCATTAATTTTTTTTAATAAAGATACACCAAAGAAGAAAACCTGTTAGAGCATTTAAAAGGTAAAGTATTAAGTAAGTTTTTTTCTTTTAACAATATTCCTTATTCCCTTTAGCTGTAGAATTATGAGAAGGGGAAATCCTCCGTTTGACAGTATTTTAGATGGTATTAACTGAGATTTTTGGCAAAAAAAGAATGTAAGTTGAGATGGTCAGGAGCTATTATAGATTTGTCTTCAAGAAAATGGGATTGGACTTTAACAACAAGAAGACAAACACATACAAAGGGACAAAAAGTTAGCAAAGAGAGAAAATGTAGATTCTGTGTTTGGTGCTGACCCTTACTTGTAGCTTGCTGCTGGAGAAACTTTGTGACCTGGCAAACTTGTACCAACATCAGGTTGTTTAGGGCATTGCTTTTAGTAGCCTTTTTGGTCAAGGACTCATAGCAGTGTTGCAAAATATGCAGTCTTGGATGGCTAAGCCAGACCGTTTATTGAACAAGGGAAAAAGAAGAGAGCAGGTGGGGTGGGGGAGGGGGTGACCGCATGAACCCAAGTCTCACATTCTGAGTGCTGTGTGAGACCTAGCCTGAGCCAGTGAAAGTGGTGGTTTCACTGGTTTCCTCTTCTGATCCAGTGTGGTCAGGATGCCTTTCAATATCAGAATGGATGAAGGATGGATGGTGTTATGGTGGATCCTGAAGTATCAGAAGATGGTGGCAGACATGATGGTGAAGCTCACTCCTCCCACTCAACTCATCTCTACCACTTTGACCCTCCCGCCCCCAGCAACTTTTTTAAAGACCCCAGAAGGGGCCTTCCCTTCATTGCTCACTCTAATTTCTGACCCACCAATTTTAATCCTTTAATTTTTGTTTCTGTTCTCCTTTTATTTACTAGACATGATTTTAGTACAGTCCTTGGGATGTATCAATTAACCTTTTAGTTTGGACTAATTCTGGTTTTTTGTCTGTAACTTTTGCTGATTTTTATAAACAATTTTACATAACTGCTAAATTGGACTTTTGTTACTTTGGACAACCTGGAGCCCAGGCCCCTGTGTAACAAATCCCACATATGATGTTGGAATTGGTGTATTGATATTAAAGTGGCATCCTTGACCAGGATATTCTATTGCTAATCTAAAGCAGCTTTGTTACCACTATTCCTAACAGCCCTGTTCCCCAAATATGTAAAACTCCACATAAACACAGCAGGACCAACACTTCTTCCTACACAAACCTTAACTGCAGCACATACTTGAAAAAAACCCAATACCAATACTTACACTAATTATACCTGTAAATTCAATCCTGGGGTAATATGCTTGGGCAATTCTGTTTCTTGAACACTGGTCCTGCCACACAGTCTCCGTTATTTAGGGCACCAGAAATGTATACTGGGTGTAAATGTACATTTAGGGTGACTGTACACTCCGTCACCTAGCTTACAGTCAGTGAAGTTCCTGTGTAATTGTTGGATGATTTTAGGTGGACAAGACAGTGTTTTGTGGTGAACGCGTTCTCTATTTGCTTGTTGTTTTTAGGGCATGTACTGATAGGGGAAAGTGTATCCCCCTAAATGATATACCAGCACAATAAACCACCAGGGAAACATCTCTAACTGCATATCAGAGGAAAGGAAATGCTGAAGTTTATGGGGATCCAGGTGGCCTTCAGACTCTCAGCTCATTTAAAACATGTTGCAGCAACAAATTGTCCAGTGCTGCATCTTCAGAAAGGTGGCAAATCTATGCTGAATACTCAGTAACTACTCAGTTTCTCTCTCTTAGGAATACCACTCTCTAATTACACATAAGGGATATAAATCCTCATGTTTCAGATGGTACCATTAACCACCTGGCTTCAGGAAGAAACATCTTCTTAAGAGCAGTTTATTCTATGTTTGTTATGAAGTTTCTTGTACTTTCTTTGGAAGTCTCGGGGATTGGTCATTTCCATTGGTCTAATCTGGTATGCCAATTCCTGTGTTACCGTAGGTAGAATGTGACTTTAGCAGCTTTAAATGGAGTAAAAATAATTTCTCCTAGTCTTAATACTCACCCAGTCTTTCTCTCAGATACATTGCATTTAAACCTTTGCAGCTTACAGAGAATAAAGTTATCAGGCGACTTCCATGAATGGACACCAATGGTGTGTCCTTCAGCTTTGTAATTTATACATTGTAATCTGTGGGACTTGCACTGCTAAAATGATAAGCTTTGTTCCTAATGCAGAAAATAGGTTTAGCATTTCAGGTAACTAAAAGCTCTGTATCTCAGCTTTCCATGTTGGAAGAAGCCCACATCCCCCCAGATGGGGGTACACACTACTACCACGTTTACGAAGTAAGAGTGGAGATTAGGAAGAGAAGAGTAGGCTCTATTTTTTTCTGCATGAAAACCTGAACACAGTTCAGTTTCCCCCTAGAAACAGACAGATGTTTAGTTCACTAGAATGCATTGAATCAGAAATATACATTGCGGAATGCACTCTTTCAGAGTGTCTTTGTGCAATTTATGTCATACATAGTGTCTATCTTTCAACGTCTTTATTACCTTCTTTTTTGAATATTTTGTGGTCCAATTCTGTTTCAGATAGTTAAGTTAAGAAACTGGATATTTTTAGGTGTGTGAGCCCTGTAGCTAGAATTTTATAAATCCTTTTTGATTCCCTCTACATTGTATCCTTACTTGCCTATAGAGCACCAGGAATATCAGTGGTATTAAATATTAACAACAGCACAGTTGGGTGTAGATTTAGGATTTGATTTTGAAAAATGCCCTCTGATTTTCCAAGTGCAAATATGCACTTACAAGTAATTGTGCCATTTTTGCACATAATTTTGAGCACAATTGGTGGGATTTTTGGCCGTCTAATTATCTGATTCTGTGTACTAATTGGGCACATGGCTGAACCCTATCATGCTCTATGTGTCCCCCGATTAGCTGAAGGAGCAGAAATGTGGAGACAACTGACCACAGCCTCTTTTTTTTGTGCTTCCAAAACGAGAGATGGGTTGAAGACCTCTACATAATTTCAATAGAATAGAAGCCATATTTAAAGATCATTCTTATCCTGCTCTAAATAGCATTTATCAAAGGCTTTAGGTCAATGTTGCTAGTATCACAGGAAGTACACCCCTGCAATCAGTTCTGAGTTCCTTCCCAGCATCAGTGCATGTGCATTGTCTGTCTGGCACAGCAGCATCGTTATCCAGGAAAATAACTACCAGGGCTATTATATTGATAGCCTACCTGACTGCCTCAATATTTATTCTACCTCTTTGTGAAATGTAGTGGAGCTTTCCAATTAGTGGTACCTGTGTTTTTCAGGCTTCCTGAATGTTTGATCTCTAACGTTGATATATTTATGAAGCGGACCTGTCATCTTTTTGGGTTCCTAAAGCAGATAAACAGCAGTTGGGTTGAGGAAATGCATTTTACATGGAACAAATACTAAGTGGAAGTATGTAGGAGAAACTAAATACTCTAATGACCCAGATAATTCAGCTAAGATTGAGGATATACCACTTGGTAGAAACCTGGGTCTTGCATAGTAATTTGATGGGCAAACTGCTGCATTCTGCAGACAATATATCTGAACTCTGCTGTTCCTCCAAATTAGTCCCCCCTGATATTAGCTGTGAGACTGGAGAATAAAAACAGTTTAAAAGGGGGGAAATTACCTCCGTCTTTGTTCAGTTCCTGTACATGTGCTGAATGTTCCCAGCTAAAAAGTCTGCATGGCTGTTTAAAATAAAATTGTTCGAATGCTGGATCTGAAATTCGTAGGAAGAGATTAGAATATCATAGAAAGTCTGGAGAGATCTGGGGAAATCTTTTTTGGTGTTGTATTTAGTGTACAACACTGTAAGACCAAGTCTAATAAGGAAGTCCATGTTGAAAATACAACCCCAGTAAATGTTACCAGCTCTTTTAGTGGAATGGTCTGAGCCTTTGCCATACCAAGAAGAAGTCGCAATATTACAACAAAAAGACTTCAAAAACAGACTCCAACGAGAGACTGCTGAATTGGAATTAATTTGCAAACTGGATGCAATTAACTTAGGCTTGAATAGAGACTGGGAGTGGATGGGTCATTACAGAAAGTAAAACTATTTCCCCATGTTTATTCCCTCCCACCCACACTGTTCCTCAGACATTCCTGTTAACTGCTGGAAATGGCCCACCTTGATTATCACTATGAAAGGTTTCCCCCCCCCCTCCGTTCTCCTACTGGTAATAGCTCATCTTAAGTGATCACTCTCCTTACAGTGTGTATGATAACACCCATTTTTTCATGTTCTGTGTGTATATAAATCTCCTTACTGTATTTTCCACTGAATGCATCCGATGAAGTGAGCTGTAGCTCATGAAAGCTTATGCTCAAATAAATTGGTTAGTCTCTAAGGTGCCACGAGTCCTCCTTTTCTTTTTGCAAATACAGACTAACACGGCTGCTACTCTGAAACCCATAACTGGATGTGCTCTAAGCACAAGCCACAAGCAGCGAGTGTTTAAAATGGAACGATACATTTTAAATGGACTGTCTGTAGGTTTGGAAATTGGATTCTTCCTCACAGTAAAAGGAGGCAAATTTACAAAGTAAATTGTGAAAAGAAGCCTGCTCAAATTTCATCCCTCCAGTGGCTTGTATCATGATGCCCCATATGGCAAAAGTAATAAACGAAATGAAGGGAGAAAAGCTTTGGTATTTCAGATGTAAAAATTACATTTATATCTACAACCAACAGTGATCCACCCTGGGTAAATCCCCTACCCAACCACTGATAATGTTGTGTTTTTATAAAGCCATTCAGGGGTTATGTTTTAGAACATTAATATTTCAATTATACTGGACAAAGCATCTCTCAACATGTTGTGTATAATATTTCTGAGTGTATTCTGAACAGTGTAGCTGATTGCTCACAGGAAGGGAATTGTTCATTCATATACAGAACATCATTGCATGCTTAGCTATGGGCATTATATCTGGTTTATTTTATCCACCTTCCTGTGAAGGACAAAGGATCAGTGACCTGGTTCAGGGTGCAGGTTTCTTGTTCCTATGTACGGCAGTGCAGCCTCCCACTTCATAAAATAACTCTATTCATTGAAGATAGCATATGTTGTCTTTGTAGGAAGCATTTGAATCATCCCAAACGCTAGATTGTGTCACCACTGAATCTGACAGGCTGATTGTTAAGGTGAATGTGATACAGCATCCTATTATTATTATCCACTGACATTCATTTAGGGACTGTGTGATGGTTGAGGTGGAATAAAGGCATTCTCACAATCAATCTGGAATGATTGCATTCCTCAAGGGCCATAGCCATGAATGAGCTATGCAGGATAGCCCAAACCAGTGCCTATAAAGCTTCTAAGGGCATGGCTACACTTGCAGATGTAGAGCGCTTTGAATTAAACCAGCCCTCGGAAAGCACAGTAGGGAAAGTGCTGCAATCTGTCCACACTGACAGCTTCAAGCGCACTGGTGTGGCCGCATTTGCGGCACTTGCAGTGGCATTGGGAGCTGTGCATAATGGGCAGCTATCCCAGCATGCAAGTGACTGCAACATGCTTTTCAAATGGTGGGGGTGGAGTGTGACAGGGAGTGTGTTGTGTGTATGTGGGGGGAGAGAGTGGGTTTTTGGGGGGCTGAAAGCATGTCAGGGTGCTGTCTTTTAAGTTCAGACAGCAGCAGACCCTCCCTCCTCCCCACCTCTCTCTCTCTCACACACACACACACACACACACACACACACACAGCATTCCACACTAATGGCTTGATTTGTCTCGGAGCAGCTAAGCAGCTGGCTGTCAGAAACAGAGCTTTCAAAGGGCATATCCGCATTCCTGCAGCGACTCAAAAACAATGACAAGAGTGGCCACTTGATTTAAGGGAATTATGGGACATTTCTGGAGGCTGATCAGAGTGCAGTGATGCAACACCTCGTTCACACTGGCGCCGCGGTGCTCCAGCAGGGGCTCAGCAAACATTATTCCAGTCATCAAGATGGAGTACCAGCAGCGCTGTAGCCGCAGAGTGAGAGCGCTCTACGTGCCTTGCGAGTGTGGACGGGTAGTGAGCTCATGCGCCTGGGGCTCCTTTATTGCGCTGTAACTCGCAAGGGTAGCCAAGCCCTAAGAAACAACACTTTTCCATATTCTCAGTGTGCCATAGATGCTGCAAGGAGGTGGGGGGAACAACGAAACAAAACAAAACATCACCTTTAGGAATTGTTTCAGTTTAAGTTTTCTAATTTGGGGTTTATTATGCATCCCTCCACCTGTTAAACCAGGTTCCTTATTCCCCCCAGCGATTCTGGTGCTGACAGCAAGGATCTTGGCCCTAATGTGATGATGTAGCTGGAGCTTTGTTATTAGCAATTAACAAACATGATAAAGTGGCCATCATTTAAAAGGTCAACACCAGTCTTTTTAGAGTCCTCAGTTAGTTCTCTAAATTGTGTGGATAACAGGAAACACTTGGGTGGACAATCTATGGTTATACAATGGCTAACTCTTTACTGGTGACCAATCTATATGTATCTCTAACCAGTTGCTGGTCAATAAAATGATTTGAAATGAATGTATTTAATTGACAGACACTAGCTACATCATGAAATCTAATTGTCTCAAATATGCATTCAATTGTCATCATTTCCTCTGACTTCTTGTCTCCAAGGCTGCCTTGTTGCATGTGATCAGAAAATGAAAGAAGCGGTGCTCAGTCTGGCTTATGATATGGATGTGGAACATTCTGAGTTTCTTTCCCTAGGCAAAGGTGGTTCAGGTTAGGTAACACTAGCATCAGCAGGTTACTGTATCTTCTGTGGAGAGCAGGAAATATTGCTGAACAGAGATATTTGACAAATGCTTTAAAGATTTTGGGTTTTTTTAATCTGAATTTTGCTGGATCGCTTTTGCATGAAGTCTCAAGGCTATAATTACTCTGGGGAAATACCAGCAAATCCATCTGTACGATTTACATTTTTTAATAAAAAAGCTATATTTGTGCTACATTATACTTGCAAGTTGGGTATCTTTTTGTTTAATATTTGGTGTGAAATGGAGAGGAGAACTTCGAAATGGTAAAGGAACTAATGTCAGCAATTTATAGAGTCCATCAGCAACAGTAGAGGTAGGATATTAAAGAAACCCAGCCTCCCTTCACATATAGAGAGAATGTGATCTCAGTGTAAATCTGGAGTAACTCCACTGAGGTCCAGTGATTCCAGAACTCTTGCATCTCCAGAACTGGACTGGAAATCTTGTAAACAGAATACCCAATTTTCTTCTTCCACTTCTAGCTGGGACCCAAAATGAAAAGCCAAACAAAATCTTTCCCAACTTGTCAGAGCCCTGATCAGTTGTTTGAATAGTGTTCCAGAAGTGGACACATATTCAAAACTGGGGAGGTGGGACTTAATTGGGACTAATGATAGATCATTTGTTCCCCTGATGTCAAATTTACAATAATATGTTACACGAGGGCCTAACTCCAAAATCTGGGTGAGAATATCTCTGACCATGGGAGCTGTCCACAATGCAGATGTGGATTTCACAGGTAGCTTCTGCTTTTTTTATAACAGGATAACAAAGCCCTAGATTTAAAAACTTTAAGGGGAGTTGAAATCTGAATTCCAGCCTAGACTTTACCAGTAAGGCTTATCTGTAACACACATGTATGCGTAAATGGGAAGATTGCTGCCAGAGATTCAGAAAGTTAGTCATGGTCTACATTAATTATTAATGTTTTCTAATTAATCAGAAACAAAACACATGTAACAGGAACACTAGTTTATATGAAGAATGTAAAGGATGTGTTTTACTCAAATATAGTTAATCCTGGTGGGGAACACTTGCATTTCTCTCATTTGGTACCGTCCTGATCACGCTGGAACTAATGGGAGCTTTATCAGTTGATTTCAATAAGAGCAGGAGCAGGCTTCAAGAAAGCCATTCCCTGTAAGTATTTTAGTTTGAGCTCATTCTACTCAAACTGTTTATGAACTTGTCTCAAATGCAGCATCTCATAAAATAGTAGGGAGAAGTCTGACTAAATGATTGCTTCCCTTGGGAAACCCCCCTGCCCATTCCTTTTTTAATCTATAGTCATTCTGATTCGAAAAACACGACTGAAGTTCTTGAGTTTACCCATTAGACATCTTTCATTCTTATCTTTAATTACCTCAAAACCCCACTCAAGTATTCTGTAGTTTAAATTGTTACTAAACATCATAGTTGGGATTATAATGTTTATGCCTGAGCATACAAGAAATATGCATCATTAAATATTCCTTATCTGATTGTGATTAAAATGTATAACCTTCAAAAGATGTCTAATAACTTTGTTTGTTAAACTACCATGGATTTTAATGCAGATAATGAGTGGATTAAAAATGAGGTAAGGGTCCAGACAGGGTGTTTCTTATCACTGGCTTCAGTGGAAGTGGAATTAGGCCTGTACAATAACTGTGACGAGAGTTCGAGGGGGTCCACACTGAGATTGTTCAATTAGGACAAACTGCAAAGAATGGGGCAGACAATCCCCAGAGCTGGTGGTTATTCTAATGGTTAGATCCACCAAGTTAGTGACAAAACAGCTTCTACAATACCTTACTGGTTACACAGAAGCCAAAACACAGTTCCCTTAAAGCAACCCAGCCTATGGGCTCCCACTCAGACAGCCAAGTCAAATATAATGAGGATTATTGAAAATCTTGTTCATCATATAAAAGGTTCTACCAACCCCAGAAGATTGGACACATTACCCACCAAGTTAATGAATATTCCAGATTTTACCCAAATACACGCTTACAGCCAATCCTTTAGTATCTAATATCTAAAGGTTTATTTATAAAAAAGAAAGAGGTGAGAGTTAAAATTGGTTGAAGGAATCAAATACATACAATAATTGCAAAGTTCTTGGATCTGGTTTGAAGCTGTGATGGCATAAATTGCTAACTGGTTACGTGTCTGGTTGCTCCCAATTAGCTGGAAGGTCCTAAGTCCCTTGGTTAGAATGCTCCCATTAGTATAAGTCCATAGTACAGAGATCAGAGCAGGAAAGAGACAAAGTAGAGATGTTTCCAGGGCCATTTATAGCTTCTGCCATGTGGAGGAAAACTTACTGTCCCAAACAAAGCCCTTAGCATAGTTTGTGGACAAGTACAGGCACATAAGATGGAGTTTAGTGTCACATGGTCTAATTACATGCCCTTACATGCTTTGAGGAGTCAGGGCAGCCATTACCCATACTCTGGCTAGAACATCATCAGGAAAGTCCATCAGGTGTGGATAGGCTTCTTTCATGTTCCATTGTGAGTTAGGTGTTCTTTGATGGGCCATTCAACTTGAACAGTCCCTTCACAATGTGCTGGCTAGACTAGAAGCAAGCTGCCTTGTGGGTATGACCGTGAGCAAACACATTTGAAATACAGGTACGTAGCCAATATTCATAACTCCAGATACAAAAATGATACATGCATACAAATAGGGTAATCATATTCAGCAAATCATAACTTTTCCAAAGACACCTTACATGACATACTTTGTACAAGATTTGTTGCAATTATATAACCGTGGTAGCAACAGTGACTTACATGGTCCTATTTTAACTAGGTAATGTGATGGCAATAACAAGGGAATCTACTCTATGATATGAGATTGAGGCCAGGATTAGATGCCTTGTGTGGCTGATCTAGGCAGCACAAGCTTTTTATCCATCTGTGCGCTGGAGAGCCAGAGCTGCATTAGCTGCTTATGTCCTGACGCGTCATTGAAGGCTGTAGAGAGATCTGCCCCAGAAGAGGGACCTCTTGGGAGAGATTTCATGGCCCATAAAGGGTGACTAATGGGAGTACATTTTGGGGAGAGAGAACTCTATTCTAGCCAAATAAGTGTCATTTGAAATATGGAAATTCAGTCCAAGTGAAGCGGATACAAGGGGATGTAAGGTGAGCTTGAAACTGGGGCTAAGAGGTAATATGAGACCCAAACATTAGGCACTCCTAAGTATATCGGAAACATAAAACCCTCAAGAGAATTGGTGGGTGTGACGATCTGAACCTTGGAGGAACATCCTACACCCCCATGTTCATCTTTGTAAAATGATTGTGTGGTATCCAATGCAAAGTTTGTCATGTTGGGTGTCTTTGGAAGGCTCACAATGCACTGAGCGTTGTTGTTATAGTAATGTTATAGTAAGGTTATAGGTTATAATTTCGTGTATACAGTTATGAGGCTGAAAATGTATCCTCGTGGCTTAAAGCAAGCCCATGCAAAAACTCTCCAAGAACAGAGAGGCAATTCACACCTTGTCAGGACATGGGTGGGACAAGTCCAGCCCAGCCTCACAAGAACAATGGATACTGGCTTAGGCAGTAACAAAAGAATCTGTTAGACCCTTGAGGGAGTCGCCCCCTTCCTTTGGGCAGTTTGGGACTGCAATGAGGTAATGCTCACCTGACTCTGAAGGTAGGGGAGGGCAAAGCCAAGAGGAAAGAAAGGACATGATAAAAGGGAGAGACATTTTGCCATGCTCTCTCTTCCGCCTACATCTACAGACACCACCATCACCAAACAACTGAACCACTGATCAAAGGGGAGAGCCTGGCTGAAGAGCCAGCTTGTGGTGAGAAGCATCTAAGTTTGTAAGGACATTGAAAGTGTTAAGATCAGCTTAGAATGCATTTTGCTTTTATTTCATTTGACCAAATCTGACTTGTTATGCTTTGACTTATAATCACGTAAATCTACCTTTATAATTAATAAATCTGTTTATTCTGCCTGAAGCAGTGCATTTGGTTTGCAGTGTGACTCCCCTTGGGAGAACAAGCCTGGTACACATAAATTTCTTTGTTAAATTGATGAACTTATATAAGCTTGCAGCATCTAGCGGGCATAACTGAACACTGCAAGATGGAGGTTCCCAGGGTTGTGTCTGGGACCAGAGATATTGGCTAGTGTCATTTGCTTGCAAGTAGCTAGGAACAGCTTACATGCCAGAAGCTGTGCATGATCAGCCCAGGAGTGGGGGTTCTCATAGCAGAGTTGGGGGGAGGGATAGCTCAGTGGTTTGAGCATTGGCCTGCTAAACCCAGCGTTGTGAGTTCAATCCTTGAGGGGTCCATTTAGGGATCTGGGGCAAAAATTGGGATTGGTTCTGCTTTGAGCAGGGGGTTGGACTAGATGAGCTCCTGAGGTCCCTTTCAACCCTCATATTCTATGAAGGCTGGCTCCCAGAGTCAAGGACTGGGGTGACCTAGCAGATCACCGGTCCAGATAACATCAGAGGGGAACGTCACAGTGGGTCAACAGGACCATTAGGGAGTAAGGATCCGTGGGCGAGAATATGGATACTAAAGGAAAGTGAAATGATTTATTTACATGGTTATTCATCCTCGAGAGTGTTAGTCCTACCCTGGACCTACTCTTTTAAGGCTGTCAGTCTGGGGTCTCAGGATGTTCTTTAATACAATGGTAAAGAACAACATGTCACTGGAACCAGATGTTGCATATGCATGAGTTCTGAAAGAACTTTAAAAGAAGTGGCTGAGCTGCTAACTGAGATAAATCATTAATCTGCTGCTAATGAGAAGATTCGTTGGTAGTAAATGTTGGCCCTAACTTAAAAAAAAGAAAAAAGAAGTGTGGTCCTGGGAGTTGTAAATCTTACTTCAGGAGCAGGTAAACTGGGTGAAACACTGTAGTGCCATTCAATGATATGAAAGACTAACCAGCACAGCTTCTGTAAAAGGAAAATCATGCTTCACTAATCTACTAAAATTACTTGTATGTCAGTAACATAGTGGATAGAGAACTGCTAGATTTATTTGGACTTCTAGAAAGGCTTAGAAGTCCTTCGCAAGAAGCTATTAAACAAAGTAGTCATGGGGTGATAGGTAAAACTCTGTTCAGGATGAGAAACTGGTTAAGAGACAGCAAACAGTAAGACGGCAAATAGTCAAATTTTAACCTGGCAAAAGATTAACAATTGGTGCCAGGAAACACCAGCTCCGTACTAGAGCTGATGTTTTATATGTTAAACAATGATGTGGAAAAGATAATGAGTGGTGAGGTGGCAAATTTTGCAGCTGATGCCAAATTACTTAAGAGTTTCTCTCAAGTTCCTTAAAGACTAACATCTAGTGCAATAAACAGCATAAAGGTGTTGATATTGGAAGGAATATGTTGAGCTGCTCATACACACTGCTAGATTCTAAATTAACTGCAGCCATTCAGGAAAAAAAGATTTATGTGGACAGCTGAGTGAACACCTCTGTTCAGTGCCCAGTGATTTTCAAAAAACAAACAAAATATTAGGATTTCTTATAGAGATTGAAAAAATTGGAGCTACTTAATTTGAAAAAGTCTGAGGGAACATGATAAAAATAGGCAAAATTAACAGTATAGAGAAGGCAAATTGGGTACACCTGTCTAGGTATCATACCAAAACAAGGGGATAGACCATGGATCTGAAAGGCTACAAATTTAAAACTAGTTAAAGAAAATACTTTTTCATGGCACATACATAACTTTGGATTTTATTGCTCCCAGTTTTCACTGACTAAATGTAGGTAGCAGGATTCAAGAAAGTAATAGACATGTATGTAGATAGCAATTGGATATATGAATGATGATGGATTCATATGATCACTTACAACTGAATAGATTTTAAAAAATGATTAAAAAATTAAGGGATATAAATCCGTATTTTTAAGGGCTTAAGCCTATTGCTAAATGACTGTGATTAACGGGGAAAAAACAAACACGATGGCAACATTGGCTTAGTCTCTTATTTTTAAAAAAGTGATTTTCCTTATCGGGATGAGGAATTGTTAGCACTGATCAGGGCTGGTAAATATGTGAGCAGGTACAATGGAAGCTTATTCTCTCATGATTTTTCAATGCAAGTAGCCATGGCCTGTTTCAGCCTCTGCTTTTGCAACCCTGGGTTGCTCCTCTGAAGAAATTGCTAGTCATGTCATGTTGTGAGGTGGCTTGTTCCGCAGACTACTAAAGGTGATGGATGAGAGCTCTATCTTCCTAGAGCCAAATGCTGTTCTCTGTTATGCTGTTGTAAATCCAGAAAACACCAGTGACTTCAAGGGTGACTGAGATAATGCTTTGGCCCATTTTTACTTTAACGAAGCTCGGCAGAGTTGAGACCCTGTTTCGGATACTTGGACATATAGCCCTCTCTTCATTTTGAATTTTGGGCTTTTGTGCTGTTCTGTTAAATGTGGTAAAATATCAGTGACCCATAGCTGTAAAATCTGAATCAGATTTAAGAGGTAAAACCTGTTTCCTTTTATGAGACTTGGCCTGCTATAGTTTCCTTTTGATATGTTTAATATGCTTTCCTGTCACAAACATAAAAGATAAGAATCCATTGAGTATTTTGTATAAAGCATATAAAGTGCTCCAGTATAAGACAGATTTGAGCATTTTGCAAGGGTAAGTGGACTCATAAAGGTAACTCCTCAAAATAGCATTGTGCCAACAAGTGTGTAAAAATACCTGAGAAGTGTGCAATTTTATCATTGAATTATTCATTCCATTGTAGTTTGACTTTCTAAAGTCAAGCAAACCAAGGAGGTCCAATATATTGACAAAAACTTGGGAACTGAACAAATTGCAGTCTGGCTGTTGAATTTTCCACTGTCACAGGATCTTAAACAAATATAAGGTAAAATTTGCACCACTATCCACCACTGGTAGGCATCCCCCTATTGCTAATGGCTACTTCTGAGGTATTCCTGTACTTCAGAGTACAAATTAGTTCAACCTTTAGGGACAATGTCAGGTTTAATCTAGCTGCACAACTTCAGTTTTGAATTTGTTTTTATTAAATGTAAGGTCAGTAATAAGGCAACCATGTTTTCCTGGAACTTTGGGAGGAGTGAGAAATTCCAAGAAACACAGTTTGCTCAACAGCTAAACATTCCAGTGCACTATTTGACCCAAGCATAATAGAATTCTACCAGTGAACAAGAACCTAAAACTGAATTTGAGTACGAATTGCCTATAAACAGTGAATCTTAATAGCCTTATTTTTATTAAGTTGGGGAAAATGAGAAAGGGAAGCTCAACAAAACAGTGAGCATAGATTTTTAAAATCAACTTTAACATCAAGAGGTATTAAAATAGGTCAAGTAATTTGTTTCTGAAACAAAATTAACAGTGCCTTTAAAGGCCACTTCTTATAAACTAATTTTTTATAGTTAATGACTGGTCATATAAACTGGGTGTTACTATAGCATCTTGTCTTTTATATTGCGCTCACCACAGCACTATTTGAGTATTTTGATCCCAAATGTCCTAAAATTTTCACAATCTGTATTCTGCTGGGTATATACACAAAGCAATCACTTCACCAACCACTGAAATGCTGCCACTTCTGCTGTCAGCTGGTGTTTTACACCATGGCACTACACAACAGGTTAGGGCAGGTAATACAGATAACCAAAGGAAATAAGTCAATCTTTTGAATCATCTTTCCAATTAAACATCAAAAAAATTACACATAATTATTATGTAGCTATGGATTGTCAGAAACTGTGAAAGGAGACTAAGGGCTTGGCTGCACTTGCAAGTTAGAGCGCATTAAAGCAACCCCGGCACCCTAACTCCCGATGTGTCCACACTGGCAAGACACTCAGAAACAGCTGTTTTGCGCAGCAAGTGCTGGGAGGGAGCTGGGAGGAGGGGGAATGCGGCGTTCTCAGGGGAGGAGGCGGGGTCGGGGCAGGGATTTGGGGAGGGGTCCAATAGGGGCAGGGAGGGGGTGGAGTTGGGGCGGGGACTTTGGAGGAAGGGGTTGGAATGGGGGTGGGGCCAGGGGGCGCAAGCTCCCACCAGGGCCATGAGAAGTTGGCGCCTATGCTCCACCCACCCCCAATTTGAAAAGCATGTTGCAGCCACTTGCACACTGGAATAGCTACCACAATGCACTGCTCTTTGTGGCGTTGCAACAGCTGCTAATGCGGCCACACCAGTGCGCTTGCAGCTGACAGTGTAAACACACGGCAGCATTTTCCCTGCTACGGTCTCCGAAGGCTGGTTTAAGTCCCAGCTCTCTACATCTGCAAGTGTAACCATGCCCTGAGTCAATACTTATCCATCTCACTTGTGTCAGCCTTCCCTTTATGGCCCAGGTTCAGCAAAGCACTTTAATGTGCTAAGCATGTGAGTAGCCCATTGACTTTAATGGGACTTGTAATGTCTCTGAAGTTAAGTGTGTGCTTATACATGTAAGTTCTTCCCAGGATGAGGGCCACAGTTCCAATATTTTGTTTGCTTGATGGTTGCATCACCTGAACAATACTTAAATGTAGTTTTTGTTGTGTGAATTAAAATAAAACCCTATTTAGGCAGCATAAAATATTAAAAAAGTGATTGATAGGGCAAATAACTGTTTATCTACTGGAATCAAATAGCAACAGAACTGTTCAGGACTTTCATGGTTCAGTATGCACTTTATCCTTTTTTAAAGCACCAGTAAGCTATAATTAAAGCAACAGAGCCTTTCTGGTCTATTGGGTAGAAATAAACTATGTTGTTTTATAATAAGGATACTTTACCTGATAGATTGAAATAGGTCCTTGGCTAATGAAGACATTAGTCTATTATGCAAGCCTCTCCTTAGCACTGTATTAATCAGTCTGAAGTAAGGACATTCAAAGTACAGTTCCTTCGTGACCAGGGTGTCATTAACTGCACTTAGTGAGTGCAGCAGAGCTTTATTTAAAAGTTCTTTGTTGCTGAGATTGGTAGAATTATTGGTCACTACAGCGAGTCATTAGAGCTCTTTCAGTGAAACCCATTCTTATTGCTGTGGTATAGAGGAGAGACCTGCAGTGAAGAGAGAGGGAGAGAGTAAGGTCTAGCTGTATCTGGTGTCGATGGAAACCATAGCATATGCTGAGTGGTAGCCAGCACTATTAGCTATTTGAATATTGGAAGCTATTCAGAGAATCAGAGAATCGTAGGACTGGAAGGGGCCTCAAGAGGTCTTCTGATTCAGTCCCCTGCACTCAAGGCAGGACTAAAGTATTATTGAGCCCTCTTCTGAGACTTGTTGGGCTGTAAACTTTGTTTTGCAAATCAAGGAATGCGTGTGAGGTGGTGAGTGGGAGGAAGTGGAGGGGGGACTGGCCATTAGTATTGTCCAAACAAATATTATTCTCAGAAATGCTCAGATGCATGAGATCATTTATATGGACATATGTACATGGGCATGCATTCCTATCATTGGACAGGGTGGTATGTGTTGATCAGTGACTCACATTGGGTCTGAACTTGCACTGCTGAAGTCAGGGTGGAATTTTTTCATTGACTTTGAATCAGATATTGCTCAGATTGAAGTCTGGCATTCTTGCAGAAACTGAGCACCTGTCAGAATTTTGTGTGGTGTGAGTGACATTCACCCCTCGAGAGAGGGCCATCACAAGCCATTTTGGGGATTTAAGTGAGTTATGGATAGTTGTGGGCTGGCCCGCTCTTCAGCGGTGAACTAAACCTTATATGAATAGATCATCTGCACAAACCCTAATGGAAGCTACACCTGTACATTGAGATGAGGCCATTGGTGACATCCTAGGGTATTCACTGAATGGTAGCACACATCTGAGGGCAAGCTCTTCCTGTAGTGAACATCCTAGCTACTTTGCTTCTCTCATCCGTAACTGGACACCAGACCTTGCCCTAGTGCTTCCTGTTGATATTTCTGTAGGGGATCTGCCTTTAAACTTCACTTTTATTTTCGTTAGACCTATCCTTCAATGTCATTGATACAATTATTACTAAGTTAGACCTTGATACTACACATTTGCCTTACACTGCGAATGTCAACCAATAGTGCTGTCTATCCTAGGTAAACACTACTGGAAAAACAACCTCTAGCATTGCCTGGATGTTGTAACAACAAAAGATAAATACTTTTCACTTGAGGATTTCAACACAACTTACATTTTATTTTAGTAAGGCTCAGAGCTCTCTCCGTGTGAGGTAGAGCCACACCTCCATTGTATAGATAAGAAAACTAGGCTATAGAAATGCAGGGGCTGATCAGACAGACCCACGTGTGTGCCTGTTTTGCGGGCCCTCACGTTGTCATGTGTTACATCTGTGTGTGTGTGTGTGTGAGAGAGAGAGAGCAAGCAAGCAGGGAAATGTTTTGGGTCACACGTCGCAAAAAATCTGTCAATCAAAAATTGAGCCCGAGTCTCCAGGCTGCAAGTCCTGTGCCACAACCAGACCATTCTGTCATTAAGAATGCCCATGATTTTGCTCTTTTGGAATGGATAATATCTACCTTGTACTGTCACTAACAATGCTTGGCATTCCCTTTGGTCACAGTAAGTCATTCCCATCTGTGGAAAGCCTCTGAGAACAGCCACATGCTGGATCACAGGAAATCTGTCAAACTGACTCATCTGAATACACATCCTTTTTTGTGTCCCATTGTACACTTCTAGCCAGTGACTGTAATGCTTGTTCTTTCTGTTTGGTTATTCTTGCCCATGGTGCAGACAGACCCCCTGCACTAGACATTATTTAGTTCAAGACTTAGTGAAGGGAAACTATCAGTTGCGTGGAAACCATTGAAAGATGCTGATAATCTAACAGTATCTGTGGGCCACCATTATCCAAACCTCGGAAACCATTCAAAAAAGGAGTATAGCTTAATAATACCTGTGATTTACCACTGTCTAGTCCGGGGATGCCATTGAAAATTTCTGCAGTCAGCTATTGCACAAGCAGCAGAATCTACTGAAAAAGTCTATGGCTCACAATTAGGAAACTGTGCGGAAATCTTCATTCCCAGTTCTGGGTATTACATCCCATAATTCTTTGGGTTTATATAACGCAAGAGAGCTGCAGACATTTTTTTCCCCCAAAGGGCACTGCCAAGTATACTAACTGGAACTGGTACAAATAGTTGTTACAAATTTTGTCTTTTTTTATTTTTTGGCTAACAAATTAATGAAATAATCCTTACATTTTTCAAACACTTAATTCAAATATCTGGTATTTGTATCATGGGGTTGGTAACTTAAGTAATATGGTATCAATTCCTGCTTTCTGATAGAATTTCTGGACTAGGAGAAAAATGAATAACACTCTTCATGGTATAAATTTACACAAGAATAATTGTTTTCTAAAATTATGATACTCCTTAAATTTCTCGTGTGAATACCTGGCACTCATCCAAATGAATGAATATGACCCCATGAATCCAAATGAACTGAAGTTGCTGTTTATATGCATGGAAATGTTAATGACTCTAGCTTTTTTACAATTTGACTAGTTCCATAAAATGCATGCTTGTCAAATAAAACACATTGGCCTGTTTTTGCCCTAACAATTGACAAGGGAATAGTAACTGTAAGAAATGTCTCAAATAACTGATGGGTCATTACACAAAGTAAAACTATTTCCCTATGTTTATTCCCCGTCCCGCCCCCCACTGTTCCTCAGACATTCTTGTCAACTGCTGGAAATGGCCCACCTTGATTATTACTACAAAAGGTTTCCCCCGCCCCCGCTCTCCTGCTGGTAATAGCTTACCTTACCTGATCACTCTCCTTACAGTGTGTATGGTAACACCCATTGTTTCATGTTCTCTGTGTATATAAATCTCCCCATTGTGTTTTCCACTGAATGCATCCGATGAAGTGAACTGTAGCTCACGAAAGCTTATGCTCAGATAAATTGGTTAGTCTCTAAGGTGCCACAAGTACTCCTTTTCTTTTTGTGGATACAGACTAACACTGCTGCTGCTCTGAAACCTGTCAAATAACTTTGAATTTCTATATGCACACCTGTCTTCAGTCCCCTCAGCCAGAGGTACGCAAGTTCTAAGCTGCTTTTTTACTACACCGTATGGATTATTTTCATTATCCAATACCATGTGTCATCATGCTCACCATAGACTGTTTCTTAAATGATGATATTGTAACTGTGTGCCCTACTAAGATATGTGCAAACAATATGGCATTTGGGGCATGTACCTAAAAAGGTACGAGTATTTGCCTCAATAACCAGGGCAGGTTAAAATACCTGTTTGGTTTGCTCTACTTTGGTGTAGAAGAAATTTACTGCAGTTCATACTTTCCATCATTAGTGTTGACCTCCAGCTCATGTCACAAGGTCAATTTGTTCTTCCTGTCTTTTGTTAGAGGGAAAGAGTGGCTTGGTTTTGATGGTGGGAGGCACAGGTGAAATTTGAGTCCATACTGTTTATCAGGTGTATTGAGAGAATTTCGGGGCCCTACTCCTCCTATTTCACTTTATTTACACAGATGTGACAGATGTTTTGAGCTCAGGGCCCCAGTACAATTTTTCCCCTTTCTCCTCCCCTCTCGTCGTGGACATTGGCCCAAGTTGTTGCTGTTCAATATTTTTGCATATGCCCACACGTTGGGACTAATGTTTTTTCAAATAACAACCTATAACCCTATTCCCCTTAATCTTACTCTATTTTTCACATTACCCTCAGCCCCTACACTACAAGCCTGCCCCACTTTCCTGTGCAAAATTACCATCAAACTTTAGAACACCCTTTCTCCTATACATATTCCCTTGCAAACCTCACATATGCATATTCATTCTCATCTGTTGATTGTGTTGTAATTCCCTATTAGAATATTTAAAATAACGATCTTTCCAAAAATATTTAACTTCCCTATCCAGTTGGACAAACAGAGCTTTCCCACCGTACTTTCTGATCAGATTTGAAATTAGCATAGTTCTTTTTATACCCTACTTGCACATCATTGATGCTAGTGCTGCGGACCTGTTGGCTACTGATGCAGGACAAAACTTTGTACATGTGTAGGTTCTATTTCAAGTGTTTTGTCTTTTAATTTCACATTGTGATGTGCTTTTTATTTTCTCTTTGAAATGGTTTGGGGCAAAATTCTGCCCAGGAACGTGTGCATAGAGCTTCTGCTGGTGCTACTGGAAGGTACATTCATGTGTTCAGGGTCTGAACTTGGTCTTAAGAAGAACATTACGCATTGGATTAAAACAACTTTAAGGTCAGACTTTGCAGTCAAGCAGTTTGACAGTGTTCTGTTTATTTTGCACTCATATTTTAATGACGGCAATATTTTTCACTTCTAAACGGCGTGATTGTACAAAGCCAGCAGTGAAATGGCATTAATGGAGGTCTTACTCTGGTGATCACGAGGGGCTGTCAGTGGCTCATTTCTTCAGCTGTCATTTGTCAGAACACACTCATGTAATCTTAATGAACAGTGTGCAAAGCCATTAAAAGCTCAATTACTGCTTTCTTTTTACTGCAGACGTGAGAAAATGCAATCATAAAGTGCTGATGTATAAACACAATAGCCACCATCTGCTACATAGTAGCATTTCAGCTTTGCAAAGAGGATATACGTTGCAGATGCATCGATAATAGGAGTCTTATCAAGGCATCATTATGCACCAAGGGGGGAATTTTTTTAAATTTTATGGCCAGCTAGAGAGCACTTCATTGTTTAATTCACCAATTTTCAGTGGTATAGTTAATAACTATGAAATAGTGTTCAGTGTTTATGTTCACTGTCACTCTAGTGGATTTTTTAAAAATCATTTCATTTACCACCTTCCCTTCCTACTTGTTCCTGACTGATCTGAACATAACAGGTTCATTTTGTGATTTTTCAGGACATTAGCAATAATAAGATATTGTGTAAACTAATCTGTTGATCAAAGCATAGTAAATTAAGTTCAAGCTGGTTTAACAAACACTCTTGTGTCCGATAAGTATGAAGGCGTTCTTTTGCACCATACAGAAAACTTTTTCTTGATCTCTTGGTGTACAGTTCACTACATGTTTTTTTCAGAGTAGCAGCCGTGTTAGTCTGTATTTGCAAAAAGAAAAGGAGTACTAGTGGCACTGTAAAGACTAACCAATTTATTTGAGCATAAGCTTTCATGAGCTACAGCTCACTTCATTGGATGCATTCAGTGGAAAATACAGTGAGGAGATTTATATACACACAGAACATGAAAAAATGGGTGTTATCATACACACTGTAAGGAGAGTGATCACTTAAGAGAGCTATTACCAGCAGGAGAGTGGGGGGGTGGGGGGGGCAGCAAAACTCCTAAACTGTAGAGTGACTTAACTGACTGTGGGTGTGTCAATTTGCCATGGGGATGGTACAGTGGTACTGTGCAAGCTCTTCTGTGTTTTCATCAGTTAACAAGCATAAACTGTCTTGCTAGGCTTTAACTTCAGCCAGTTAAACTTAATTTCTACAGTATTCCCTTGTACATCCCTGTGTTTACTGTAGGGCATACCTTGTATATGGCAAATAAGAGATTATCTAGCTGCAAATTGTCCCATAAAACCTGCCTGTTGTCTTCAGTAACTAAATATCTAAGACTGTAACTGTGTAGTTTGGGATGGATAAAAGGTTTTGCTTTTCCACTGATATTATGGCACTCCCTGTACATATACTTGTGAATTAGTTCTAGAATTCTCAGCACAACAGTCCATTGCCATTCTGTTGAATAACAATGTTTTGTGTGTGGTGAAATGGATTTGAACTTTGTTTGAAAAACAACAACCAAGCAAAACAATCAAACCAACCCCCGAAAGGCATTCATGTTCAGCAGAAAACTCTTATTTTAACATGGGAATCTGTAATGTTGAAATAAATCTTAATTAGTATTATAGGAGCACCTAGACATCCCAGTATAGATCACAGCCTCTGGAGCAGGGATCATCTTACCATCTAAGCAGACATGTCAGATAAAGGGTGGGAGGGGCATAGAGAAGTGAAGTGAATTTCTCAAGGTCACAAAAGGTCAGTGGTTGAGCAGAAGTAGAACCCAGGAGTCCAGAGTCCCAACCCAGTGCCCTAACTGCTAGACCACACAGCCTGGCCTTCTACAGAAGCTCTGTTTTGTCTCTATTGAAGTATTTTTATTGGCTGTTTGCTCGATCATACCCAAGTCTGACACCTGGCAAATGAAGTCATTCAGATGTGAACTATCTCCAATTCAACAGGTTAATCATTAATATTTGGAGGATTTTCTTGCCATGCTGTATTTGGAGGAGAACATCACCAGACAGACATTAAATTGTTTTATTTAACTAAAACAACAATGTTAGGTATTCTGGATTTTTTTTCTTCAACAGCAAACATATAATATTTGAACAAAACAAGTGTATTAATTTTTGAATTTAGTTAAACATTCAAGTTTTTAAAATCAGATTTGTCTTTGTTAAAATTGTTTTTAACTAAAATAGTTAAATGAAATATTAAAAAAATAAATCAACTTGTCAGCCAGGTTAACATGGGAAACTTAAAATATTGGCTTCTGCAGCTGAGTCGTCTTCACCTTCATTTTCCTGTTTGTTCATAATCTGGAAAAGAAAAACAAGCTTTCCTGCTTTTTCAGATCCCAAGCGATTTCTCAATTTGGAATGAATTAGTTCAAAGGAAGAAAATATTCTTTCTACACCGGCAGAAGAAGCTACTGCTGTTAAAAGTGAGATTATCACTTCAACAATCTCTGAATCCAAGTGCTTAAGTGACTTCCACCAGTTCACTGGTGTGACTTTCTTTAAAACATCATCAGCAAACATATATTTCTTGAATGGTTCACCCTTAGCTCTGAAGTTTATTATAGTTGGCATTATGGAGGGATGATTGCTGGATGTCCGTGTCATAGCCAACTCCTCTTCTTCAGCAGTTAAGGTTTGACCCTGGTACTGAGTATTGAGATTATTTGCAAGAAAATGAGCTGGAGATAGTGCTTGTCCCATTCATTTTTTTTAATGTTTGTAATTTAACTCTGTCATTGCATATTTCTCTTTTTAAGATCTCCCTCAGTTCCTTCCAAATTTCAACAGTGTCAGCAATAAAACAGCAATTTCCCTGCATTTTGTTCAAGGCTACGGAAATAGGCTTCAGGGTACTCAGCATGTGTTCAACGTTTCTCTTAAGCCCAATGTTGAGAGCTTTGGCTGTGACAGCGCCATCTATTTTTTCATGATTTTATTCGCAAACTGTCATCCGATTAGGCCAGTTCTTGATACAGTGCTCAAAACAGTCCACTGCTGAGTTCCATTGCACGTCTTGTGGGAGGGTTAGCTTGGTTCCTCCCACTTTTTTCAGAGCAGCTGCTGCAAAGCGGTTGTTATGGAAGTATTTTGCAATTTCAACAATATTAGCCTTTATTTCTGGAACACTGAAGTCTTTGGCTAGGAGGTGCATCAAATGAGCACTGCAACTGTATGTTATTAGCTTGGGACCCTCTGCACTCTCTTCTAAATTTCTTCTCACCTTGGATACATTTGCAGCATTGTCTGTGACCAAGCTGCGTACTAGACATTTGAATTCTTTTTCAGTTTGTTATAGCTTTTACTGTATGCACAGCGGAATACTTACAAGAAGTAGCATTTCCTGATTTATCAATAGTTTCTGTAAGGAAGACATTCCCTTCTTCGGTTGTCACACAAGCACGTACAACGGGATCATTGTGAATATTGCTCTACCCATCAAGACTCAGGTTAACAATTTTACCCTCTAGATCTTTTGCACACTGTTAAATTTCTCTTTCATACACTTCATCCAGGAATTTGCCTGCGACATCTGCTCTGTTGGATGGACTGTATCCTGGTCTTAATGACTGAACCATGTTAATGAAGCATGAGTTCTCAATCATACGGAAAGGAGAGTTTGTTGCATAAACAAACCAGGCAATTTTTTCATCAATTACCTCTTTTTATAATCTGATGGTTCTTATCACAAACTTATCTATGGTTGTTTCTGAATGATGGAGATTTTTTTTTCTTTTTGCTACTGTGGCTATGTGACATACATGATGTGACTGAAACACTATAATTGGCAGGTAACTCTGAAACTATAGAAAATAATGGTGATCGTGAAGGTGGAAAGTCTTCAGAATCCTGTATGTTGAGGATGGATTCTCCTAAACAAAATAAGTCAATGCAGTTTTTTAATTATTATTTCCATACTGCTCATTTAGTATTACTCATTGCATTCACTGACACTCAGTACTACTTTATAGGTGAAATTGTAAAAGGAAGATCTGCCTATTGCAGCTATTTATTTTTTATCACAACTGCATCTAAAATGATAGTACCATAGAGTAACAACTATGTTTTTTGCTCAAATATGAGAATTCAAGAATAGTCCAGAAGGAAGACGGGCAGCCCTTAAGAAAGAAGTATGAAATAAAAAAGTTTACCATCCTGAAGATCCTGCATGTTCAGACATGTTCCTTTGATCATCTTCAACGCAGCTTCCTCCTGAGAAGGAACACTTCTCATGATGTTGTTTCATTTGGGCAACCAGGCCTTGCATTTCTTTGTTGCACTGTTTGCATTTTGCATGCATGCCTCTCTTACCCACAGGTAGAGAAACTTCATTAAAATATTCCCAAAATAGGTCTCTTTTACGGCTTCCTGCGATTATAGGTTTTCCCTTCTAGTGAGAGAATGGTATGGTAGATCTCAAATCAATCTTACACGCAGAAAGACCTCAAGTCTTCCAGAATGTGCTGCTCAAACAGTTTCACTTTTGTTTCTACTGCCTGTCCCTCCTGTCTCACATTTATCTCCAGACTTCTTTTTCTTGTTCAGATCTATTCCGTCCCCAACAATCTTCTATTCTTTGAACTTTTTGAAACTTTGCACTTTTAGAGAGAGGTAAGGGATTCACTCTGTGTACACAAATTTGCAGAGGGACAATAGGGTTGAGGTCTGTTATTTCTCACCTCTCTATATTATTTATTTATTTATTTATTTTCTTTTAAAACATTTTTTGCTGTTAACAAGCATGTTATCTCTGGAGACACAAATCCACAGTTTGAGAACAGCAAAACTAAGCATCTCTGATGGTATCTTCTAGACCAGTGGTTCCCAAACTAGGGGCGCTGCTTGTTCAGGGAAAGCCCCTGGCGGGCCGGGCTGGTTTGTTTACCTGCTGCATCCGCAGGTTCGGCCGATCGCTCCCACTGGCAGCTCCAGGCCAATGGGGGCTGCGGGAAGGGCGGCCAGCATGTCCCTCAGCCCACACCGCTTCCTACAACCTCTATTGGCCTGAGCTACAATGTATCTTAATTAAAACTATCTTTAGCATTTTATCAAAAAAATCTGATTTAAATTAAAAAAATCTGATTTTTTGAAATTTTTTTTTAAATCATTGATTTCTATCCAGCCTGTTTACTGTTATATTTGGTGGGAGCAGAACTGGATCAACAATGAATGCTTTTTAAAATCCCAGCATTTGACCTTGTGCTGTGCTTTGGCATGGTCTTCCTATTACAGAGAGGAATCAGCTGCAAAGTTTGGATTCAGATCTAAGGTTTCTGAAAGTCCAAGGGTGCTTGAATTTCAAGTTTCTTGGGTAACATCCATGCCTATTTCTACCACCTTTAGATGTAGGTTAGAATGGCCCAGAAAGGCTCTGCCTGTGACTTTTCTTGTTGCTCAGTGCAATTGTTTTCTCATCTTTACTTACATTGTGGTTGAATTTCATAAAGTCCCAAGAGATGTTTTTTCCCCTTTAGTATAAAAGACTTACTGCCTTCTGCATCCTTGCCTCTCTTGATTCTTTATTGAGAGAGAGAGAGAGACACTGAGTATGAACATGGTGGGAGGAAAGGATTTCGTAGGGGAAAGCTGCCGGTGTCCGTTGATATAAATTTATAGCATATGGCTGTTCACTGAGCAGACTTGATCAAAATGTTTATCTGGCTCTTCTGGGTGTCTGTCACACTGCTGCAGCGTGGATTAGAAAGGAAAAGGGAACTTCTATAGGTTAGAACGGAAGTGAGCCTTTCCAAACTCAATCTTCTGTGAACTGCAAGAGGCCAGCAGAGAAATACATTTGTGGCATGACTTGGCAGCAGTATCGGAACTGAGAATGTCAAGAGGGTTGCGTTTGATTAAAAATGATCATGCCTGGCTGCTGAAACACAGAGATTTTTTCCCCTCCTCTCAATACTTTTTTTCCCAGTTTTCCTGAATATGCCCACACCAAAAGCCAATTCTTTGAATAGAATCAAACCAAATAACTCCGTTAACGGCTTTCTCATTGCTAATGTGTTTTGTCACCTTGATGCGTCTGTGAAGAGACAAGTTTAAAACCGTGTCTCAAAATAAAATGCTTGGTGTAGCAAGCTGTGTGTTCCTCAACACCCACTGCTGTGGTTTATATAAGGTAAGCTCCATGGTAAACAAACTCATGAATCCCTTCTAATCTTATACCGCCTCCCACTCCAGCGTTTTCACTCTGAATGCCACTTGTGTCCAGTTCTTCCTACCAGTGGTTTAACTGTCCTTGTTGCATTGTTTCTAGCTGGCATGTCACTGTGACACTCATGCGTTTAATTCTTCTGGACTTTGGCAACTAGGGGTGCTGTTAATGCAGGGCAGTGTTCGGAGGTTTACTATGCAGAGATGTTGGGTTGGATCTTGTGCTGACGTAAGCTGGCACAGCTCTGCAATGGTGCTACGCTGACTTATGGCAACTGGGGGCCTCACCCACTGCATCCTTTTCTGTTGGGTATGCCATAGGAGGAGCCAGGTATGCAAGGGTGTACACACATTGTGGAGGGCTGGTTACTACATGAATATGGCATTACCAAATTCATGGTCCATTTCATGTTCATAGGATTTAAAAAATCTTAAATTTCACAGTTTCAAATATTTAAATCTGAAATTTCACAGTTATGTAACAGTGGGGGTCCCGACCCAAAAGGAGGTTGTGGGGGGTTCTCAGGGCTGTTGTAGGAGGGTTGCAGTATTGCTACCCTTACTTATTCTCTGCTGCTGGTGGTGACGCTGCTTTCAGAGCTGGGTGCCCAGCCTGCAGCGGCCGCTCTCCAGCTCTGAAGACAGCACAGAAGTAAGGCTGGCAATACCGTGACCTGCCCAGATTTCTTGGGGGAGTCCGTATTTCCCCGTCCATGATGAGTTTTTCTTGGCCATGAATTTGGTAAGTCCCTATATATGAAACCTGGACCAAAAAGATGTATGTTAATTTTAAATCAGAAGGAATATTTTCCTGCCCCATTATATAAAATGAGATTGACAGAAGAAAATTCAAAACTAGAACTCTTATAATACTTTGGTGTTAGCAGGCCCAACATCTGCTTGTATCTCTACCTGGTAAGTTTTATATCCATACAATAGGAGGCTTCAGCTCAGTGAAATGAAAATTCTTTGTTTTCTGACTGCTGCAGATCAGGTAGAATCATTTACTTTTCTGATACAATTGCTCTGAAAAACCAAAATCAAACCCCCTCTTCTCTTCCCTTCCCCTTTTCCCTTCTTTCTCTCTAGGTTCCTTCATGATGGTGAATAGCTCTGGACGGGCATCTGGGCAGAAGGCTCACTTGCTGTTGCCCACCTTGAAGGAAAATGACACTCACTGCATCGACTTTCATTACTACCTGTCTAGCAGAGACCGCTCCAGCCCTGGCTCGTTGAATGTCTACGTGAAGGTTAATGGTGGACCACAGGGTAACCCCATCTGGAATGTGTCAGGGATTGTTACTGAAGGTTGGGTGAAGGCTGAGCTTGCCATCAGTACATTCTGGCCACACTTTTATCAGGTATGCGTTTGTAATATTTCCTCCGCCAAAGATTTGCTCTGAGTTTGGGGCTGGGCTACTGTTAGCCAAGGAGGTCATGAATGTTAGTTCTGAAATAACAATACTTACGTTTTTTTTCCCTGTACAATATTGGAGCAATTGTTACAATATGTCATGAGCTCATACCCCATCACAGGCAAGAAAGGGTTAAAGTTCCAGTTAGTCATTCACTTCACCTGGGTGGTAGTAATGAGGTAGTTCCTTGTCAGCCAGGGGAGGTGGGACTAGGGAAGGATCAGGTAATAACAGGCAGCTGGGCCTTACAAATAGGTTGAGAGTCAAGCTGCTGGCTGACTGTCTTGCTCGCTCCCATGAAGGGGTAAGATGCTAGAGGCCTCAGGAAGACTTGAGCTGGGCAGAACAATACTCAGTAGCAGAGCTGGAGAAAGGTAAGGGGATGATCACAGGAGCCAGAGGATAGTTACTGTGTCTTTGGGACTACACCTGGACATTTTGTCACCTTGGAAAGGGAGCTGAAATAACCACATTTCAGCCAGAGAGCTGACTGGCATGTAAAGGCAGATGCCCTAAAGC
Source organism: Eretmochelys imbricata (assembly GCF_965152235.1). Lineage (NCBI taxonomy): Eukaryota > Metazoa > Chordata > Testudines > Cheloniidae > Eretmochelys > Eretmochelys imbricata. The sequence goes on from NC_135584.1 coordinate 23,721,362, forward strand.
GGGCACTAGAGGAGAAGAAACTCTGCAACATTGCATGCAGACATGAGGGGAGGGATTGATGGACCTGCTGACAAGAAGCAGTTTATTCTAGCTGTCTGACTGAGCAGCAGGATTCCTGGTTTCTGGTCCTGCCTCTGCTCCTTGGTCTCTTTGTGAATCTCTTCGGGGCAACCTCCCTGCCTCAGTTTCCCCATCTGTAAAATGGGGTAAACGCTTACCTACCCAATTAGTGCTGTGAGGCTTCCTTTGCTGATGGCTGACATGCTTTGATATCCTCTTACGAGTGATGTTTATACAAGTAAAGAGTCTTAGTTTTAGAACTGGACTTGTGTATGGTGATTCTGTATGGTGGGAGCCTCCAGGCATCTTGAAGCATGCTGCTTTCTTAAGAACATAAGAATGGGCCTACTGGGTCAGACCAAAGGTCCATCTAGCCCAGTATCCTGTCTGCTGACAGTGGCCAGTGCCAGGTGCTCCAGAGGGAATGAACAGAACAGGTCATCATCAAGTGATCCATTCCCTGTTGCTCATTCCCAGCTTCTGTCAAACAGAGGCTAGAGACACCATCCCTGCCCATCTTAGCTAATAGCTATTGATGGACCTATCCTCCATGAATTTCAACACACTGGCTTCTGGAAAGCTTTCAGCTCCTGGAGGGAGGGCTTTATTGAGCCAGTTATTGATCAGCACTGATGTGTTCTGAGAATAAGGATGTGTAAATCCTTCCACCTGCATTTACCATGGCTCTGCATAAAATTGGATAAATATATATGCAAATTTAACTAGACATTTAACTATCTGCACATACTTAACCCAGTTTGCGCATGCACCCCAGCTGATTGCATGAGCAAGAGTGCTTGACATTTGTTCACTCACCTTTGCATTTGGGCGGTTGCTGTTTTTGAAAGCTTGGCCCAGATTCCGAATCTGAGTGGGCTCTTTGTCTGTTTCCTTTTTCTCCTGAATCCTCCCTTCCCCTCTTGGAGTTTCTGAGTTGAACTTAACACCAGCAGCCTGGCATCTAATAGGGCATCTTTGGATCAATTTTTGCCATCTTGTAAACTTGCTAAATAAAGTGGAATACGTTTAGAGTAAGGGCTGCTTGTGGCACAGTTTTGCCTCTGCTGCCTAGCTGACTCCTTCCCTGAGTCTTACAGTAACTTCCTCTCTGGTGTCTCAAGCTCTTCTTCCTTTCCCCAAGAGCAGGAGGTAGGTCAGAACTACATCTGCTGGAACTGTGCCAGCTCCCACCAAGATTGCTAGTCCTGCTAGTTTAAAAACCCAGGTCCCTTTCAGATTGGAGGGCATGCTGAATGAAAGTTAGCCCATCTGAATTCCAGTGAGTGCCGATGATGGTGATTTCTGTGGTATGGACACAGAACTGTGATATGTCCGCTGGGAACAGGACTAAGAGCAGCAAACCCATTGCATCCTATCCCAGTCCTGGTTTCTGAAAAGAGTAAGAACAGACCCTTCCCAGAAGTGAGCCTCAAATGGGCAGGGAATTAGAGTTAGAGAAGAATAGACAAGTTTCGTAAACCTTAGACTGTGAGGTGCTTTATATACCAATCCTGAACTGAAACTACATGCTTTGACCTTCCAGCATTCCATACAGATTGTGGACAGTGTGGACATAACAGTGGGCACTCCTAGCACAAGGAGCTAGTGGACAGTCTCATTCTGCTGCTGCGCAAGTTCCTGCATCAATTTCAGTCAAGTAGGAGCACATGACAGTAGTCTAATCTGGGCTATGGCCCTTCCATATAGGGCTGTGCACTCATTCAAAAGCATCCCCACCAGAAGCTACTGTCTTGTTGCCAACACCTGAGTGTATCCAGGGCTACTGGGAGATTTAATGCAGTCCGCCATGATTTTTTGTTTGCTGCCAGCAAGACATCATCAGTTGTTAATCAGGGGTTTTTCAGTGGCATCAGAGAGTTGCCTGGGTGAAAGATGTTAGAAATGCTGATCAAGTCCAGATGTGGCTGGAATTTCATAGTTGCTGTCTCATTATTAGTCTTCCCCATACAGAGACTGGGCTTCAGTTAGCTAAGCCGGTTTTCACACCAACAGCTCTATTTGTAAGCAGCAGATAAATTCTGTATACTCAAGTGCAGGTAGCGCTCTACTCTTCTGGAATGGTTCCCTAGAGGAAGAAGGGAGGTCGGTGGTTCAGGACTATTTAGCCTAAAGAAACTGTTCGCCCAAAGAAGGGAGGCAGATGTAGAGAGCAGCTGCAGTGCTGTCTGGTGGGGATTTGGGAGTCAGCTGGCTTTGTGAGATCAGGGACTAGCTGTGCTGTGCAAAGGGACCACTGCAATTTTATTTACACAGAAGCACTAATATGCCATTTTATGGGCTAAGTGAAGTGAAACTTTATTAGGACTGTGCAAGCCACGCTTTGGGCTCTTGCTGACTTTTCCAGGAGAAACTCATTATAGTGGAAGGTTTCAATTATATTTTACTACATTAATTTTGCAGCCACCTGTTTACTGCACCATCATGTGGCCTGTTCCAAACTCCTTTCTATGCACGTTCTTGGTCTTAAATCAGCACTTTCTTTTCATGCAGGATACTTTTACTGTTCTATCAGAGACAAAAAGGAATGGCAAGGAACTGCCCACCTATACATTGTAGGAGAGGTACATAAATTGCTGATCAGAGGTACAAATGGGTAGGAATTACTGTAGATGAGATTATGCAAAAGGCAGATAACATTCCACAGCTGAGTGGACTGACAACAGCAGATGGTACTTTCTTTTCCCCCTTGCTTTTAGTAATTGGATGTGATGTTGTTTTTTAAATCTGAGCCATGGTGGCTTCTTCCCTTCCAGCCAGAAAGCACTTTGGTTCTTGTCCTTTTTTTTTTTTTTTTTTTTTTTGTGGTTGGTCCTTCCAGTCATTCCCACTCCACTCAAACTTCCAGTCTTCTCAGGGTGGCTGTTAAACCTCACAAATTCACCAGTCTCTAACTGTACAAACTGTCTCTATCTGATGGTCTATAAACCAATGGTCATCCCAGGTCTTGCTACATTCAACCAAGACAATGGAGAATAGACTGAGGGAAATTTGTTTACTTAAAAGGAGGAAGCGAGAAACTTTGTCCCCATTCACTCTTGTTGGTGACCTCATGCAATACCTGAGGCTATGGGCAGACTGAGCTCAAAGATGGCTGTAATCTGGGTACCTAGCTGCCTGGTGGTTCCTCATCTCCCAGTTGTCAGGAAGTGGCACATCTTGATCCTGAGCCTTAGAAACATTCCTTGTTTTAAAAGCCTTTCCACCCTACTGTCAGTTTTAATCTAGTAGTGCATGCCCAGGAAATTCAGATTGATTCACTGAGGCTTGAAAGCATGTCCAGTGTTTCACAATGAACTCTTAAGATAGTGTTTCAAAAGCAACGGACAACCAGGAAAATTTGTCTCCACATCAAAACAAGGAATTTATGTCAGACAAAATATGGAGGATGCTCTTGATGCACAGATGCGCCTCTGGAGTCATCAGCAGGAACAGTGTTATGTTAGTAGGCTGGGAATTAGGCATCTATCTCCTCTAGGTGCTTTTCAAAATCCCACCATTAAGAAATAAATTTCCAAAAACATCTGCCTTGTGCCTGACCCTCCCAGGAAGCTTCAGCTACTACTCAAAGCTATAGAGAGTCTGGCTATCGGAATACTGGTAACCAAGCCAATTTCCTGAGGTCACATTTTCAGTGCTGGCAATCCTGCACAAGATTTACACGAGTTATCCAGTTATAAAGGCATTCTGTTGAGACATATATATATGAGGATGGTGGAGATTTATAATGGCTACCCCAGATTTTGTCACACTTGGATTCCCAGCCTGAATAGGTGTTTAGCATAGTGAGGAAAAGCCATAAAAGGACTATGAGAGAGTTTATACGTGTAATCACTGAATTATTGTGTGCCATAAAGATGGGCTAAGCTCCAGAATGCACCGAGTGCAGTACTGGAGTCTGCCAGTAAAAGCTAGTGAGATGTACAGCAAAGAACATTATTGATCTGTGCCTTAAGAAAGCAGTTGTTGTACAACAGATGAACCAGGCTACTTTGCTAACACAGGCACTGTTTGTATAAAGTAGCAGTGACATGTAAGGGTTGTTTATTGGGAAAGAAACACGAAATGGCTTGGATTTTACTATCCTCAAAGGCATTTAAGAAGGTTCCAAAAGTGTAAAGCTTTGCATTTTGTCTGTTTCTATGTTGAGCTTTGAGAGGTTTGTTAAAATACAAAATACTGTTAAGGGCCAAAATCTGCAACTTTTAGAATGAGTAAGGAATCCCATTGGACTAAGAAATAAAAGTGTCACATATAGAATTGGGCCTTTAAATTACATGCATCTCAGCTTCCTCCAGGCCCCCTGGGCCCCAATTCTCTGCCTCCCATAAAATCTGGTCTGCTGTCATGGTGCTGGGGTCTAGGTTGGTGTAATGCAAAGGGAGAAGGAAGTTCTTTGAGCTTGGATTGATGGAAGAAATTAGAGCATGAAGAGTTCACGATGGCAGGCAGGCAGAGAGTGAGACATCTTCTGAAGCAAGCTTGCCTACTATTGTTCTGCAGATTCAGATCATTGAGAGGGGTGGAAAACATGGGGCTGAGGACAGAATGTGTGGGGCTGATTCTCATCTACTAACTCAGTAAGCAGTGGTTGCCCTGAGCCATCTGTCTCAGTCCAGTGTCAGTCCAGTATGCCATAAAGGACATTACACACTGGCTAGTCAACAGTAGTGAACAGAAGCTTCTGTGGTCTAGCATTTGCTTTTGCCAGCTACTGATAGCGAAGGGCAATGCCTAACCCTTCTCAGAAGAGTTCTCTTGAAGGTGAGCTGTCTGGGCTCTGAAGAAATTTCCTTGTGTGGAAGGTAGGGAAGCTGATAACATGGTTTAAGGTGCTTTTTGAGCAGACTATTTTCCAAATGAACCTTCCTTCCTCATGTATTCAAAAATTAAAACAATATTAAGGTTACAGTTTGCAACCTAAGTTTGAAAGGATCTGCAGCAGTAATTTCTCAAGTCATCTTCCTGATCACTGCAATATGTTTCTTGAACAACGTGCTCATTTTAAAGAGCTTAAGCAAGAGGTCCCATATTGTGGGTTTACATGACACCATAGCACTAGAATGCAAGTAGGTGGCTCATCAAGAACCCTTTCCTTTTTCAAAGCTGCATGTATAACCCCAACATGTGGTTTTCTCTCTCAGGTATTTGCCTAACTCTTCAGTAACTGGTGTTACCAATTTATCCTGTTGCTGCTGTACCTTGGATAACGTGTTCCTTAACTACTCTCCTATGTATTTAAATTCCATTCCTGACTTTATTCAGTACTTGACCTTTCCTTATCTTAAATCCTTTGCCCCCTTTGTTCTTATATTTCATACAATTTCTAATGCTTTTGCTGAATCTGTCTTTTCAGGACTTTTATTTCAAAAGGTCTAATTTTTGTGTGTTCTTGGTATACTAGGAGTAGTACAATCTTAGTGTTTTCTTCCATAAAAAAAGGGAGATAGGCAAACTTGAGAAGAAATAAAGTTTTGGAAGCCCAGATGCAAAACAAACCAACCCTATTTGATTACAGAAAGCCCATTGACTATTTGCTTTCATTGACTATCTTGGGTGTTGCCAGTGCAAAGAGACCAAGTATTGACCAAATGGGGCAGTTTATCTTTCTATCAATAAAAATGTTCTCTGTGGGTGAAATTTAGCTCTGTGCAGAGAGCCAGCTGAACGGCCACTGATATTCAGCCTGCACTTTCCTTTATCTTTATTCCAGTCATACCATGCTAAATTTCTCCTTACCTTTGTTGTTTACACCATCCAAATATTTGCAAGCAGTTCTGTTCTGCCCACCCCCATCCTTTAGCTTTTTATTACACAAATTGCACATATTCAGTTCTTCTTCCTAAAACATTGCATTGGCTTGTTTTTCTTTTCTTGAGCTTTTCTCTGAGCTTCTAGGGTGTCTATCCTTGTCTGATAAGGAGGTGCCCAAAACTGAGAACAATATTGCAGGAGCATTCTCCGGGTTACAGCAAAAGACCATTTTGCTCTGCTGTGTGACTTGATGTCTTTGTGTGTGCAGCCCCAAATGTTTGGGCATGTTCACTGCCATACGGTATGGCACTCTTAAACAGCTCTTCTGAATACATTCTCTCCTCCATGAGGATAGATTTTTTAAAAAAATTAACATACAGCATGTGTAGAGATACTACATATCATATTTTTAGAACAATATTTCATTCTCCATTTCTGTTAGTTTGATTCAGGAAGGGTAGAAACTACTCTGTATAGAAGACTCTTCTTGTAATCCAGCTACTGGAGACCCCAGTTAACATTGCTGTGATTTTACAGCTGTTTTGCTTGCACAGGAATTGTATGTAAGCCAAATCAATTTCTTCCTCCAAAACAATCCATGCAGGGCTTGTGGTTACATGGGGATCTGGCTCCTGAGAAACTCCTGAATTCCCCAACTATGGGGCATCTGAAAGACAAGGTGTTAACTGTGTCCTGTGTCTTAACTGGGACTCTTACAATTTATGAATTCTGGTTGAAATGGTGATATTATATTTTGAAAAAAAATGCTGTATCATGAATGCCTCTGTGTTGGTGGCTCTACCATTGCAGATGGGTCCCATAGCAGGTAGATATCAGACAGAGACAATGTGGGTGCTTAGGACTCAGTGACCCTTATGAGATGCAAACACCTGGGAACACTGGGTGACCTGAAGCCTTGGAAATCCAGTCCAGTTGATCCCTCAGAAGGGAGCAGGGAAACTTGCCAGGACAAAAGAGGCCCAGTGACCAGGAAGGGTTTAAATAGAGAAACACACAGGACCAGGGAAGCCAGACAGGAAGAGGAAGCATGGGGCAGGAGAGAGCAAGGTCCTGCAAGCTGGTGATGGAATCCATGAGGGAGAGAGGCCAGTCAGAATGGAACAGCCTGAATAAGGGATGGGATGCTCTGTCTATCTGCCTTCCTGGACCCAGATGGTCCCCCAAGGGCTTACAAGGGAAGGGTAAGCTAGTGAGGGACCATGTGGTTTAAGAGGCTTGTTGTCATATATGATCTGTGCTCTTGTGCTTTACAGGATGAAGTATAAAAGAGCAAATTTGTTAGACTCTGTACAAGGAGTAAGAGTGTTGACTGCTTCACAACTGCTGCATACCCACATAATCCAGAAGTTTCACAGCTTTGGGGTGGAGTTCTGGGAGAGGGTGTGTTTTAAGTATGGGGGAGTCTGAGAGGTCACTTCTGTTCCCAGGTGAGCTAGGCAGCTGGACAACAGGTTCCAGTTCTCAGGGTGGGCTTCTAGACAGCAGATCTGTGCCCTGAGAGAATGTCTAGGGACCCGGAGATTGGGGAAGTGGCTGGACTCTGTTCAGGATCCAGGGGCTTAAAACACCCCTGGGAATCCAGACCACAGAGGGCTGGATTCCCCTCACATCAGTCCTAGTGAGTAGTCATGAGGGGCCACTTGCTAGGATCTATTACAGGTACACCTTCCACTTCTACTGACTTCCCAGAGTGGGCCTCAGATTGGCACAGAATCTCAGCTCAGGTGGGTCTTTATTCCAAATAAAAGACTGGCCAAAGGGTTCTCTGTTCCTGGTAATGAGGTAAATTAGGTTATCACAAATCTCTAGAAATTTCTGTATACCAAATGGAGTTGAAATTCAATGCAAAACCTAGTTGAGAGTACATCTTGATATGTGTGCACACACTGAACAGGTCTTTATTCCCCACCAAGAATGACAGAATCGGAGAATCCTAGATGATTCAGGCACTTGTGTTGGGTGGGAGGAGGCAAAAGTTAAAATGACTACTGCAGCTAGTGTTTATAAGAAAGGCTTTTCTCACTGTGTTTCAGGTGATATTTGAATCCGTGTCTTTGAAGGGACATCCGGGGTACATAGCTGTGGATGAAGTCAGAGTCCTTGCCCATCCATGCAGTAAGCACTCTTTCTTTCTCTAGCCATGTTAATGTGTTCTACCAGGCTTTGCAGCCTGAAGGAGCAATTCACCCAATTCCATCAGCTCTAAAACATCATCTTTTATCCTTCCAAAATGCTCAGAGAGTGAAGGCAATCAGCCTGGAATAAATACATAATTTTGCAAGTTGTGCAACAGGCAGCAAAGCTCTGAATCTACAGCCAGTGCCAAAATGTCTGTTTAAATCTTTCTCTATTATTAAAGCAGTATAAAGCTCTGATTGTTTATTAGCTCGTATTTAGACCATTCAAGGAGGAAGAATGAAAGGGTTTTTGATAGTACAGTTAACTTTAAAAAGTGCATTTGCACACATTAGTGCAACATTCCCAAATACCCCAAAGCTATCTTCTTTAATGGAGTGTAAACCCACTCAGCAGTTCCATTAAGGTATTTAAATAATATGTATCATTTTTCAAAGCGTTCAATTTACTGTGGACTGGAAACAAGGTGGGTGAGGTAATATCTTTTATTGGACCAGCTTCTGTTGGTGAGAGAGACCAGCTTACACAGAGAGTTTAATACAAGTCCATTTCGCTGTGCAAGCTGGTTAGTGCTGTATTTGCCCCCCTAATTTTATCTATATGTGATGTGTCCTATTTGGGTTTTTTGACTGGATCTGAACTTTTGCCATGTTTGTTTAGGTCTGGGGTTTTGGTTTGGCCATTTAAATGAAATACAATTTTTAAAAATCCCTTTTTTAAACATTGTAAGAGACTTCATGCCCTTTAATGAGCATGCCATGCCTCATGTGCTCTTCCCCTTCAAACAACTTAGTTAACTAAGCTGAGACTCATGCTCTCCTGAGCAGTCCTCAACTGCTCCCAGGCCCTTTAGAGTTTCAATAAATGAAGAGTATGGGATTGAATTGCACCACTGGGTGACACCTCAGTTCTGTTAGTCATGATCTAATGTTGCATATACAGCTCCTACAATAGTGTCTTCTATCTGCCTGGTGATACTTGGAAAGGCAGCAAACCATCCGTTCCATTTACTGTGCTTTACATCTCTCCTCTCACCAATTCACAGCTCTAGATGTATTAGTACAGCTGCTACACTTCCTGAAATCACATTGATCATGTATCTATTTACTGTAACCTCAGTAAGCTGCATACAACAGGGATTAATTACAATTTACAAACAGTAGCTTCCTACAGTTAACATTTAATGTGATAGACGTCAGGGGACATGATCCAGTTTAATATAATAGGGCAGTTCTGATAACTGAGGTATGGATAATCGCCATTATTACTTTATTATATGTATATTTATGACATGTGCCCATTGTCTATGCCTTTGGGTGCATTTACCTCATTAAGATATAATTACAATCAATATTAACCACATGCTGCAGCTGATTGGCAGCATCCAAACAAATCCCCCAAATGGTGTGCTTACATGGAGTGACATGTTGGCTGGTACCTTTCAGTAGCAAGGAATGTGCTTACCCAGTCATGAGCCAGCGACTGGGCAAGAAAGTTATTGGCCATAAAAAGGAAAAAAGAGGACACCGGCTCTGGCCCAAATTCAGGAAAGCATTTAAAGTGGCGCCTAATCCCATTTATTGAGTATGTGTGCAAGTCCCAATTCAGTTCAGCACATGCCTAAGTATTTTACTGAATAGGGATGATTTCCTGATTTGACACCATTGTGTATGAAATCTATGTAGAGAAACAGCAATGCTGCTAATATCACACTTCACTGATCTGATTCGTGTATTAAGCATCAGATCTTTGAAAACGCACAGCTCCTATTCTCCGTGGAATTGCTGCCTGCTGAGCAGCTTGGAGAATCTGGCCCTAAAAGCGTAATCACTTTCTGAGCCTTCTGTTTCCCTCATATTCTGGAAGCTTATTTATTGTCCACAACTGACTGCTAAACCATTTTATGGCTTGAGAAATGCCGAAGGAAAAAAAAATTCCTTGTAAATATTCAAAAAGAATTGGACTTGAGCTGCCCCCTTAATTTTAACTTTAAACAGAGCAGTATAGTTAACAAGCATCACAACTTGGCCGGTATCAGTTGACAAATCCTGGGTTCTTAACTGGAGAACTCCCATTCCTTTCAGTGACCGTAGGCTCTGACTGCTAGAATTGTATTGATGGAGTTGAGCTTGTGTGGCAACCCTGTTCTCTGGGTTTCCCTAAACCTCCAACTGCAAAAAGCTGGGACTAGATGATGTGGGATGGATCACTCGAAATTGCCCTGTTCTGTTCATTTTCACTGAAACATCTTGTACTGTCGAAGGTCAGAAAACAAGGTACTGGACTAGATGGACCATTGGTCTGACCCAGTATGGCTGTCCTTGTGTTTTTAAGTTTTCCACACCTCAAGCTTAAAAAGGAGACTGATAACAGTATAAAGTGGCCCAAACCATGCACATCAGACCCTGTTTTTGGGGACTTTTTCAACCTGTGTGATATAGTGTTCCATATAAACCATAAATCCCCTGCAGTCTTTCCTAATGCTTCACCCCTCTACTGATCAGGGTCCAGGAATGAAAGCCACCTTGGAATATGAGTGACACATTCTGTGAACGTTTATGACTTTTGCCCCTCACATTCATTTTACAATAGTTATTACTCAGAACACTGCTGGGAAACTCGTGCTGAGGAGGAGTTTGACATTATTAGCCCTTATTTTCACCCAATTTTTGCTTTTTTCATAGTTTGTGTGGCAGACACAAGCTTAAAAATCAGCAGACATGCAAAGAAGTGGCCCCTACTGATGCACTAAAGGGGAAAACTAGATGTCTCAGTTCTCCAGCCACTTCAGCTGTTATAACTTCTGCTGCAGCACATTGTTCACTTGTGCTAAGACCTCTGTTTCAGGTAACAGGGCTGCATAACCCACCTAAGCCAAAGGCTGGTCTCTCAATAGACTTTGCTACAACTACTGACCAGCTATAAAGATCATAGTATAGGGATACTTTAGGTCAGCTGGTTGGGCTATTTGCAATCCAAGTGAATGGCAAACGCTATACTATATAGTACAGACATGTATATACAATGCATCAACTTTTCAACTGGCCTCTGTTAATGTCTGCCAAACTTGTTTGCACCAGCATATGTGCTTGTAAATAGGTGTCTAGATGCTGTTACCTGGTCTGCATATATAAAGGCTTATAGACGCCCACACCCTTTTCCAGGTACTTAATGGAGGTTGTCTGGGAATATAGTTGGATATAGTCTCTGAAATGACATAGCCCATTGAAGGTTTAGTCGTAATAATGTGCACTGATGTATCAGGTTTTTTTAAATGATCCTAAATCTAGTAATAAACTCAGAATAAAATTCAGAACAGCACAAGGCCTAGGTATAGAAGTAGTATATACACCTTGTGCTGGTGACATGCACAGGTGAATTTCATTTAAAAATGGTCAGCTGGAATATTATAAAATTCATAGCCTTGTATGCTCATCTTGTAATGCTTTATTTTCCTCTCAGTTAATTCTCGGACATGAAACTGCCTGGCTTTGTTGCTTAGTTCTAAAAGTCAATGGTCTGTTATGGTATGTGTGTGTAGGGTGTGTTTTTGGTTTGTTTTTGGTGAATAAGGGAATGGACATTTAAAATCTAACAGCGAAATGATATAGATCTGAAACTCCAGGGTTTTGCTTCACAATCAGTGAACCTGAAAAAGCCTTAGGAAAACTTGCTTGTGTCTATCGCTCACTGCAAATTCACTATTTGAATGTTTGACCCTTTAAATTGTGACATTTTCCCATTTCACAGAAGAACAAACAGTATATAGCAAACAGTAATGAAACTGGCTGGTTAGAAATAATTGTGAACTTCTATTGTAGAGCTGATACTTAGTGCACTTTCTTATTGTGCCAAAGGGGTACATGAGCCATCTGGCCTTACCGCATAAGATCAATCTCCCCACGTTAAATAATTAAACAGTAGTGCTCGGCTTTGCTTTTTGAAGACACTGTGCCAATGGGGAAACCCGGCATTCCCCTCTGATCTGCTGAGCCTGGATCTTCCCGTGGCTGCATGACACCGTCAATTACTGTCATGCTCTACTGGGTAATACTTTGAATTTTTTTTGTTAGGAAAAGCGCCTCACTTCTTGCGGCTGCAGAATGTGGAGGTTAACGTGGGACAGAATGCAACATTCCAGTGCATCGCCGGGGGGAAGTGGTCTCAGCACGACAAACTCTGGCTCCAGGTAAAGTGCCATGAAGCTTGGGCTGGTGGTCTTTCTTTCTAACCATCCATAGTCAAAATGAGTAGAGGCGGGGAAGAACTGAGGGGTAGGGGCAAAATTCTAAACTACTTTGTTGAAGAAGCTGTTTAAAGTTGCAATTCAGAGTTCAAGGTAATGCTGTGTGGGGCCACCACAGAAAATGTAATAAATCTGAGTCATGCATAGAAAACCTATAGCCTGATCCTGCAACCTTTATTCGTATAAGTAGTACTTATTCACATTAGTAAAAGATTGCATGACTGAGCCCTAATACTAACCTTATTGCTGCCTCTAGGCATTGCCACAAGGCTAAGAATAAATAATAATAAATAATAATCATGCACCTCTGATCATCTCACTCGCCCTTTGCCCCCTAGCAGGCTCCCCTGAGAGTTATCCTACCAGATCAAATGCCCAAGCAGCTTCAAACACCTGCCATTATAATAAATCAATTTTAAAAATCAAGACTGTGTCCACCTTGTGTGGAATCATCTCTTCCCTCCCAATCCCCCAAAGCACATTGATCCCAGGCTCAGGACCAGCAGACAAAGCAGTTGGAAAAATGCCCTAAAGGGGCAGCTAGGGATTTCCCTTTGGTTGAATACCCAGGTGGTACAAAGCTGGCTATTCCTTTTGCTCCAACCCCTCCCCCAACCTGGATTGCTCTGTGTTACTTTGGGGTTGAGCCAGCCCACAACTGGCTCCAGGATCAGGGGAGCAAAAGGTCTTATCCCTCCATATGTCCTGTACCATAGCACAGCTTGGCCGCACCAGAAGTCTTGGTACAGTAACAGACTTAAGATCTGAGCTTCACAGTCTTATAGGGTTCGAAATGGAAGCTTTAGCGAACTGGAAAAGGGAGACTCCCAGCTTCTCAGTGGAGGACACTAATTATTTCTAGCTCTCAAAGTGCTCCAGATATTAAAATTACAACTTTTTTGTACATAGAGGCTTTAAATACTATAATTCTTCTCTTCCTCTAAAGTTTGTACTGTTAAACTAGGAAGATCCCAGTGAAGTCAATAAGACTTTCTTTTGCTCTATGCACTTCAAATGCAGACAGGGTCAAAATCTGCTCTTGTACTTACGTTAAGTCTGAGCAAGGCAACGGTACTTAAAAATAAGTTGTACACTGGTGCAACTGAGGTCTGGATTCAGCAAAGCACATGTGTAAGGTCCATCAATGGCTATTAGACAGAATGGGCAGGGATGGTGTCCCTAGCCTCTGTTTGCCAGAAGCTGGGAAAGGGTGAGGGGATGGATCACTTGATGATTACCTGTTCTGTTCATTCCCTCTGAAGCATCTGGCATTGTCCACTGTTGGAAGACAGGGTACTGGGCTAGACGGGCCTTTGGTCTGACCCAGTATGTCCGTTTTTGTGTTCTTATGCAAGGCCCATTTAAGACAATTGAACATAAGCTTTCCTGAATTAGGGTTTTAAGAGCAAAATTTAGTCCCTATTCTTTATTATGATGATGATTATTATAGAGCCTACAGAGAACAATATTTCTAGAACCTTCTGCTTCTGCAAACATATACGCACCATTGCCAGAACTGTTGTGATATTCCTGATTTATTAACAAAAGGGTTTTGGTAGCCTAAGGAATTAAGTTAAAACTTTTAAAACAAATTTAAGTACTAATTTCATTCTAAACATGAGAAAGAGATAGGGGTAGAAATTAGTTTATCTAGTGCTGAAAAGATGAAAATCAGTATGGGAGAAACATTTGAGTCAGTAAGAAACGTAATCTGTTTTATACAAAATAACGTACGTCTCTTTAATTGTGCTGCCGTCACACACCTTCATATCCTAGCAGTTCCATTTTATCTGCATTCCTGTTAAGGTGTAATCTTGCCACCCTCTGAGATGTGTAATTGCTTAAGCGTTAGCTTGCTTGGATTCTTGCTGCCCAATGCATCTGCCATTATGATTAGAGGTGTAGAAAAATGTTTCTAACCGAAAGTAATGTGAAAACATGTCTACTCACCCCAGATTCAGGGGTTTCGGGGGCGGGGGATGCATTTTTGTTGCTAGCAAGAAATTGTTTACCACTCTTCAAACTTGGAGCATTTCATGAAAGTGACATCACCCAGAATGACCGATTGCTGGAAATTGGCAAAATGACACTACATTTTCACAGCCTTACTCACATATCTGCCTAGTTCTTTCCCCTATCTCAGTTCCAGTTGTTGTGGAGAATACGTAATCCAGATTAGCCAAAATGAATGTGAACCAAAATCCTGGAAGGTCTGAACATCTTCAAAAATTGGGAATGTTCGAAAGCTAAACGTGGATCTCAATCCAAATTTTGCAAATGGTCTGTCTTCAAATTAGTCTGAAACCAATTGCCACATCTGAACATCCACAAAGAAAAAGCGGTACAAAATCTGCTCGGTTGTGGTAGTTGCACATGCTAATTAAGCTTGCACATGCATTGCATATGAACATCTCTGGAAGTCTGAATCATCTTCCTACCTAGACTTTGCTGTATGTATAATGAGTCAAACTTAAATGCAATCCAAAAATACACCCGCAAAACTTGAAAGCATATGCAAACCCCCACATCAGTATGCAAGGGTTCTCGTTCATGTGAGTGCATACAAACAGGTATCCAGTACATTTTGTGGGTGCACATTTGGAGATCTTTTAGAAACTTGCACCTATGTAAATTCTAACATGGTAGATTCAGGTAAATAAAAAAGTGTAACTGAGCTACTATAAAATATAATAGCAAAAATGGGTCAGTAGGTTCAAAAAACCCCATGTGTTACAGCCACATCCTCATCACTTGTTTTATTCTTGGTTTCCCTGGCAGCAGTGGAACGGAAGGGACACCGCGTTAATGGTCACCAGGGTGGTCAACCACAGACGGTTTTCTGCTACAGTCAGCGTAGCAGACACGTCTCAGCGCAGCATCAGCAAATATCGGTGTGTCATTCGCTCAGATGGTGGCTCTGGCGTTTCAAACTATGCAGAATTAATTGTGAAAGGTAGGTGACAAGAACCCAACACATATATATCATGCATATTGTGTGTGTGTGTGTGTATATATAACACTTTTTTTCTCCCAAATGGCAGCTGTTCTGTGTGTAATATTTACAGCCCTGAAGATCTGCCTCTTTCATTAATTTATAGCACTTGAAGCAAAATATAGGGTGTAAGCTACAGAAGAGTTTCAGTCCTCTTTTTAAAAACTGAATGAAGAAGGGGAACTTTCTCTTGCTACCACCCCATTTATCATCCCTTTAATTATGTCTATTATACACATTTATAAGCATTTTTAACAATACTTTATTTTTTTCCACGAAACAGTTTGACCACCTCTAGATTTCAGCTTTGTTCCCTCACAGTATTTTATAAGGCACAAATAATCCTGTAAAGATGCCATAGTGTGTCCTACGCTGCTATGTAAATGGTGTCAGGGTGGGCTCATCCGCTGCCCTGAAGTGCACAGCGACGATACTAATGGAGGAGGACTGCAGCCATGTCTTTGTTCCAGTGCTATCTAGTATCACTCCTGTGCCCATGTGCCTGAAACTGCCCAAGAATTTTTTTTGCAGCTACCAAAAAAATACAGTCAGACGTTGCTCAAAGAGCTAGGAACAGGGCAGGTTCAGAGCGCACAGGATGCACTGGGTGAACTGTCATTTATCATACAGACTTATTTTTTTAACAAAATCCCAAAACATTAATTGTATATTTGATTTTAACGTACCTCAATGAGGGAAAGGGGGTTTCTACTCGGGTGCAGATCTTGAGCTGCACCTGAGGAGAGATCAGGTGTGGGGAGTTCAAAGGTGTCTTTAAGTCACCTTTATTGTCCCCTGAATCTGGGTTGATTGTACTGTTCTGGCCACAGCTACAATATAGTACAGTCTTGGAATCCCTTAAAAGGGCGGTGCTCAAGAATGATTCACAACCACAGTTATTCCTGAAAGAAATTTGGATAACTGCCAGGAGGCTAGGAGCCAAATGTGAATGTTTTAAGACTACTTGATTTTACATTTTTAATAAAAAGAGGGAATATTTAAATACATTCAATAAAGGTAGCTGTTGTCTGAACAAAAAATATTCTAGTTGCTAGGGTTGGACTTCTTTGAGATGCAGCCCTCTGTGGAAAACTGTCATGGCTAATATATATCAAAGGGTATTGGGACTGAATTTGCTTACCATGAGACTTGCCCATATGTTGATACACGTCCTTTGTTCCATGGAGTATTTGTGGGGAAGCATCCCAGAGATCGACACGTGTCTTCAGTCTTTGGCAGTGTGATGTGTAGGAATGAGCATAAGGCTGGGAGTCTGGAGAGCCTGAGTTCCAGTCTTGGTTCTGCTGCTGGATTCTCAAACTACAAGTGACGAAGGAACTGATCCCGCAAAGTGCTGAGTTCTTACAATTCCACTGAGGTCAATGAGAGTGGGTGCTTGACACATTGCAGGATCAAACTTGTAAAATAAGAAGTCATTCTTGTCTGAAATGGACATAGAAAGTAGTAGGCAGGTGTATCGAGAAGCGCACTGTATTCACAAAGCAGTAAGGCAAGTCTCCAGAGGGGAAAAAAAATATTAGGTGCAACCTTAGTTAGGGAGGTGCCTGACAGTCTCCTGATCAAAAACCATTGAAGGCAAGATGATTGGAAAAGCAAGTTGTAAATACCGATGGATGAAGTATCCAGCAGTAGAGCTGTTGATAAATTTGTTGCTGGGGTTACACCGGTACCAGACACCTAGATCAAGAGGTGGTAGAAGAACTGAAAAGGAGAGATAATTAAGGGTTGATAAAGTATTATTTTGCCAAGTCTTGCTCCTTTTTTCTAAGCAGGTACATTTTTCCGTGGTGGATTTGAGGTTAGTCCCATGCACCAGTGGTGTCACTTTGGGATTGCATGGATCAGTGCTTCTGAAAGAATCTGACTAATTTTGGTGTGGATAATAACAAATTCTAAATGCATGCACACAGCTGAAATGAAAGCAAATTGGAATCGCTTAATTCTAAAGAGATGTTTATTGAATTGCAATAATGTACTTGGGTCTACATTAAATTAGTCTGTAATTGAAGTTTTGCTCAATTGACCGTCATGTCCCTAAACTCGCTAGATTTGGGCTAATGCTCTGTCTCTCGTTCTTTCTCTTTCACACACAATCATGTGGTGTTGCTTGAACAAAGAGCAAGATTTAAAAGTTGTTTCTTCTTCTGGCAGGACTCAATTTACCTCCCTATGAATAAGATTTGTTAGAGTGTTTTGGAAAGGAAAAGAAGAACTCACGTTTCTCTGCACCATATTCATGTAGTCTGATAAATACAGAAGGACAGATTCTGTTTTTGAATACATTTACTAATCACATTGATTTAAATGGGAATGGCAGGCTTTCATCTAAGGAAGCAAGTTGGCCAATGACATTAAATAAAACACAGTCTGTGTGATATAAGAACTCCTGCAACCCCAGGTGTCTAACAAAATTAAAGCAACAGTAAAACAGTGGCAATCCTGAGTGATAATCTTATGAAACAAATGTCTGAGTTTAAGATTATGGTAATAATTTTATACACAGATGATACCTTGCTTTTACTCATAAAAAACCCTTTCTGCAATCCCATCACTGATTATGCTAATACTTGTAGAGATATCCTAGGCGTCTGTATCAGTTGTCATAAGTCTTGGGTAATCGATAAAACACGTACTTACTCTCTTCACACACTCCAGAAACAAAACAATTGAAGAAGGCTAACATATATCATTCCATTATACACCTTTTATGGAGTTTTGTCATTTCCATGGGATTAGGGTGCTCTTCTCGTTCTTAACTCTCATTACACATGTAATAAACTGCTAGAGTTTAATTGCCTTGTATATTTACTTTGAATGAAATAGAAGCAAAACTACAGAAAGGAGAATGACTGGTGACACTGTTTCAGAGTAGCAGCTGTGTTAGTCTGTATCCGCAAAAAGAAAAGGAGTACTTGTTGACAGTAGGTGAAATCCTGAAGTCAGTGGGAGTTTTGCTTGAGTGAGGCAAATTTGGTGGTGATGTGATTATTTTTCCTTGGGTCTTGTACATCATGATATGAATAATTTTATAACACACAAAACACACATGACAGAACAGTTAGATACAGATTTATCCTAAAATCTAAGAATCTACAAAATTTTGCATAAACTGGTAGCTATGTTCAAAAGATGCTTAAACTACATTGTTACCACTTACCTTAAATACTGTTTCACAGTGATAGCCGTGTTAGTCTGTATTAGCAAAAACGACGAGGAGTCCTTGTGGCACCTTAGAGACTAACAAATTTATTTGGACATAAGCTTTCGTGGGCTAAAACCCACTTCATCAGATGCATGGAGTGAAAAATTCAGTAAGCAGAATATATATTATAGCACATGAAAAGACGGGGTCAATGCTAATGGGCCAATTCAATCAAGGTGGAAGTGACCTATTCTTAACAGTTGACAAGAAGGGGTGAATATCAACAGAGGGAAAATTACTTTTTTTAGTGACTCATCCACTCCCAGTCTTTATTCAGACCTAATTTGATTGTGTCCAGTTTGCAAATTAATTCCAGTTCTGCAGTTTCTCATTGGAGTCTGCTTTTGAATTTTTTTTGTTTAAGAATTGCCACTTTTAAGTCTGTTATCGAGTGTCCAGGGAAATTGAAGTGTTCTCTTACTGGTTTTTGAATGTTACAGTTCTTGATGTCTGATTTGTGTCAATTTATTCTTTTGTGTAGAGACTGTCCGGTTTGGCCAATGTACATGGCAGAGGGGCATTGCTGACATATGATGGAATATATCATGTTGGTAGATGTGCAGGTGAATGAGGCCCTAATGGTGTGGCTGATGTGGTTAGCTCCTATGACGGTGTCCCTTGAATAGATTCATAGGTTAGAAGGGACCATTATGATCATGTAGAGTGACCTCCTGCACAACGCAGGCCACAGAATCTCACCCACCCACTCCTATGAAAAACCTCTCACCATGTTTGAGCTATTGAAGTTCTCAAATCGTGGTTTAAAGACTTCAAGAAGCAGAGAATCCTCCAGCAAGTGACCTGTGCCCCATGCTACAGAGGAAGGCGAAAAACTTCCAGGGCCTCTTCCAATCTGCCCTGGAGGAAAATTCCTTCCCAACCCCAAATATAGCAATCAGCTAAACCCTGAGCATATGGACAAGATTCACCAGCCAGATATGAACACAGAGTTGGCAACAGGGTTTGTTGCAGGGATTGGTTCCTGGGTTAGTGTTTTTGTTGTGTGGTGTGTAGTTGCTGGTGAGTATTTGCTTCAGGGGATGAGAGAACAGCTCTTCCTCAGCTCTTGTCCCCAAGCACGCCTACTCTACTTGCGCTACATTGATGACATCTGTGATGGGTTGCATTACAGAAACCCCCTGGGAGCTGCCACCTGATGTGCCAAGACTACTTTTGCTTTTTTGCTGAGTCAGCTGAGGACTTCAGTGCCCTGCCTGGTCTGAGCCAGACCCGCTAACCTGCTGCAAACCCAGACCCAGGTTTGAACCATGTCCCCTAACAGCTGTAGGCTTAACTGAAAGCAGCTTATAGAAGTGTTCCTGTCCTTGACACTCAGATGCCCAACTCCCAATTGGGCCCAAACCCCAAATACACTTGTTTTACCCTGTATAAAGTTTATACAGTGTAAACTCATAAATTGTTTGCCCTCTATAACACTGATAGAGAGAGATGCACAGCTGTTTGCCCTGCCCCCCTGCCCCCCCCCGCAAGCATTAATACATACTTTGGGTTAATTAATAAGTAAAAAGTGATTTTATTAAATACAGAAAGTAGGATTTCAGTGGTTCCAAGTAGTAACAGACAGAACAAAATGAATTACCAAGCAAAACAAAATAAAACTCGCAAATCTATGCTAATACAATAAGAAGCTGAATACAGATAAAATCTCACCCTTAGAGATGTTTCAATAAGTTTATTTTACAGACTGGATGCCTTCCTAGTCTGGGCACAATCCTTTCCCCTGGTACAGCTCTTGTTCCAGCTTAGGTGGTAGTTAGGGAATTTCTCATGATGGTGGTAGCTAGGGAATTCCTTGTTCTGTTCCACCTTGTTCTGTTCCACCACATTTTCTCCAACCCCTCAGACAGAGACAAACACCTACAGGATCTCTATCAAGCATTTTTAAAACTACAGTACCCACCTGGTGAAGTGAAGAAACATGCTGACAGAGCCAGAAGGGTACCCAGAAGTCGTCTACTATAGGACAGGCCCAACAAAGAAAGTAACAGAACGCCACTTGCCATCACCTACAGTCCCCAACTAAAACCTCTCCAGTGCATCATCAAGGAGCTACAATCTATCCTGAAGGATGACCCCTCACTCTCACAGACCTTGGGAGACAGGCCAGTCCTCGCTTACAGACAGCCCCCTAACCTGAAGCAAATACTCACCAGAAACTACACACCACACAACAAAAACACTAATCCAGGAACCAAGCCCTGTCCAGCACCAGGAAGACAACCTTCACTCTTTGAACTTGATCCTGTTTTAAGCACTAAGCAGGCGCATGGAGCACTAAGCAGAGGTATCACACATGTTCTTAAAGTTAGGCATGTGCTTAGGTGTTTTGCTGAGCTGGGCACTTTAGTTCCACAGATCTATACTTAAGGAGCTAAAGAAGCAGCTCTTTTGATAAAGGGAGCCTCTGCACGTGAACAAACCAAGACTATTCCATCCAGTGGAGGATGTTAATACATAACATAATGCATTTTATAAACAACTGTCACCGCTATATGGAAAATACATTGCTTTTTTCTTTGGTTGACTGATTGCTATCTGAATGCTATTGAGTGTGTGCAGTCTAGAAATGACTTGAGAGGTTCAGGATAAGTATCTTGTTGTTTTGGTTTTTCTTCAGATTGGTAATGTTTGTTAGAACAAGGAATGAGAAATCAGCACTTGTGGTTCTATTTTCAGCTCTGTCTGACAAGCGGCGTTGCCTTGTTAACCACCCCATTAATTTTACTTAGCCTCTCTGTGCCTCAGCTTTAGAGCTGTGTGAAAGCTGGAAGTCTTACTTTGCGTGGATTTAGACAAGCATATTTTTCAGGTTTGGTCTACCTGGGTTTGCAGACTTGCTATTAATTGTGTCGGTACCACATTTTAAGGAATTCTGCTGCAAAACCAGAGATCACTATAGGTTTGCTCAAGTCACGAACTACATGGAAGATTATTGTGAAAAAACATAACAAACCTACAGTCAAACCTCTCCAAAAAGTCAGATTAGGGGTTATTGGTTACTGTATAAAGCACCTTTCAGATCCATTCCAGACTCCTGTATGCAACTGCAAGTCACTGTACCAAAAGATAGCTTTTACTGCTTTGGTTAGGGTACAGTGTAGAGTAAATAAGAGTCCCTGGGGAGAAATCTCTAAGCTTTGAGGAGAAGTTGATGGAATCGGGCTCATTCTCAGTTCAAAAATCAGTGTTTCTGAGTTGTTACACCCTCCCCTCCTGCACTCCCACAAAGTCCCATGACTACTTCTCTGGCTATGGTTCATCTGCTGATCCCATTTGTGAAACAGCCTGTCTAAGAAGAAGACTGGAATAACTTGGTAAGAGGGGCTCAGAAATCTGATAACGGATAATCAGGAAATATTGCAGTGAATATAGATTAGCTTGCTCTAGCCAATTCTCCTTTCAGTGTTGCTCTCCATAAAGTTCCTTCATTATATTGCCTCTGTTTGATGTTAATTGTCTCAATTCACAGGGCGTTAATTTCTCTTAAGATCTCTATTCCACATCTACTAGAACATGCGTAGAGAGGTTTGACAAAGCCCTTTACATACATTTCTGGTTCTCCTCCTACTTCCTTTAGTTGCTTTTCCAAGGGTTTGGTTATATCCAACACAGATATAAAGTCTGTAATCTCTGATGTGATATTTGGGACAGCTCTACATTTATCATTCAGTTATATTTTAAATTCTTCAGGCACTCAAGGCTGATGTCTTCAGTATAGCAAGAAGCTGAGGTGGTTTCTTTTAAGGAGCTTTGCTTGCTGTTTCCTCTCATGCCCTCGTCAGTGGTGCCGCTTGTTGGAGTCTTTAATTCATCCCATCTTTATTAACTCATCATCAACCTGTCAGAGAAGACTGTACTGGTGACCAGAACCAGTAAGTCTTCTCCGTACAGTACGTGCAGGGGAAAAAAAATAGAGGCAGAATCAAGAGCTTCTATTGTGAAAAGCATGGCACTTATTTAAACACTTTAAAAGAAACCTGTTTTTTTATGAAGAGCTGGTTATAGACCTGAAATGCACACACAGGGCCACATGACAAGAGGAAACTGTCACTGGGGAAAAAAGCAAGGGAAAACCCAAAATAGTTAAGAAGCTAGATTTACCAAGAAGTAGCTGTACAAAGTTTGATTACTCCAGGGAAATAGAACTAGGGTGTGTCCAGATGGCTCCAATTAACTACTGATCCTTAGCTAAGCCTGCCTGGGGGTGGGAGGGATCTAGGGTGCTGATATAATACAGGCCCAGCTTATTCCAGATGCGGCAGGAGGAGAGGGAACTCCAAAGTAGGGTGCACTCCTGGAGGAAGAGAAACTGCTCCAGAGAACAGACCTAGTTTCAGAATATGGGCAGAGAGGAAAAGCAGGTGCTGAATTTGGGAGAGTTTGGGCATAGGCTGGGGTCTGTCTCCTATAAGTACTTTGATCACACTTGGGGGACATTGAGAACTTTTAGGAAAGTGGGACTTTTACTCATAAAGTAAATCTGTGTAGATGCTGGTAAAATAATGATGCACCTTTTTAAAAGAACTGACCAATCTCTAGGCTTCCTTCCCACCTCCCATTTCTGTGGTGGTCGAGTCATCCTGGCCATCAGGGAGTAACTGGTAACAGGCCAGATCCTCAGGTGTGGTTGAGCTGTATTTGGAACAGGAACTGAATTGGGGTGGTAGTGGGAGATGGCTGTACATCACTTTTGCACTGCCCTGATTCATGGAGCTGTCCAGTTAGAGCATTCTAAGCATCCAGGAGCTTGGAATTGGTGTAGCACAAGGATGCTGTCCATTCTCCATACCTAACTCTGCCCTGCTAAGCCTCTGATACTGGGGCAGAGAGGGTGGTAGTCATTTGTCAGCTGTATGCCAGCCAGGGAATTCCTAGGAAGGTGGATTAAGCTGCCTTTTTATGATCCCCTTGCACTGCCACAGCTGTTCAAAGTCACCATACCGGGAGCCATAAGTATGATTTCTTTTTAAAGAATGTCACTCCTCTCTGTTATAGAGATCTTATTTGTCCTATACCTGAACCTACAAATGTATCATATATGATCTTCCTCAAAGATCTTCTTGAGATATGCAGACAAACTTGCACAACATGCAAGGGTATATGGTGTAGAACAATGCACACACATGACAGCAGGGCATGCATGTCCTGGAGGCCAACATGGGTAAATTGTGTAGCACAAAGAAGAAGGCTTAGTGTCCTTGATAAATACAGCAAGTGCCATCATCTAAGATGCCCACAAATTTCCAATCATTTTATATGTAATAAAAGGCTTAGGTGGAGATAATGGAATTGAAAATAACTCTTCCAAGCACCTATGTTTTCATTTCTTTGGTGAAAGGATAGTTCTGTACCCTGGATATTCAGGTTTAAGATATTCATTACAACGGGCTTCCTATCCCCATGTTTGCACAATAGTACAACAGATTAAGAACTGCAAGCGCACCAAGAAAATGAGATTGGAATCCTTGTATCTCAACGATGACTATGGGAGTGAATTGATGTATTGAAACATTTTATAGCAACGTATTGCACCACTTCTATAGTCCTGAAAACCCAAACCAATCATTATAAACCATTCAGGTGATGAGGTCAGCCCTGCTCAGGAATACATGCATTTTAAGTTTTAATATTATTCCTCAAATATTTTTTTCAATGAGGCATAATAAAGTTCAGTTAAGTAAGGGAAATACAAGAAAATTCCTATCTGAGCCACCCAGACTGCAAAAGCTGCTGGATAGATTTGGATTCATCTGCCTGAGTAAAGCATATTAATCAAGATCTTAAAAATTACCACCTTGGGAAAAGGAAAAAGTCTCTTGTGCTGGCACTACCTGCAGTATCAGTTGAGCTGTGATAATGAGGGTTCCCCCTAGGGTTGGCTGCTATCTCGCTGGGTATATTTTCCTGTATGTGAAATTAGATTCAGTCTTAGAATTTGCATGCTCGGCACCATGAGAAGTGTAGATTTGTTACGGTTTGTAATGAGATTGCTTCATCTAACCTCGTCGCGCAGACACAGGTAACGTGTTTTGTGTGAACGGTCTGTAAAGGTTTTGTTGTGTCAGAAATTACTCTCACAAGTGAGAAGAGCTCTGCTTCTGCTGACTGGCTGAAGAAAGCCACTTCAGCCCATTTATCAGCTTCCTCAACGGATTTGGGGAAATACAGCGCTCACTTCCTTGAGGTCTGGGTCTGACTGCTAATTGCTTAGATTCCTCATTTCCCAGACTGTTTTAATGGCCTCGTTAATGGAGTGCACAATTTTACTCATTAGGTGGGTGTGCGATGGTGTGAAGGGGGAGAAGAGATTTCAGCCTCTCACCAGTCTGCCACACCTGAACTTTCTTACACATGGTTCTTCCTTTCTTTCATTCCAGCTAATGATTCTACAAACGGGCCTGGGAAGAGAGAATCCACCATTCAAAATACCTTAGCAGTTCGTGTGATGTGAAGGAATGGGGAGAATGATGTAGATTAGTTCAAGGAACCCCCCCCCTTTTTTTTTTACTTCCTTCCATTTAGCCCTCCAGATGCTAGGACAAGAAATCATTTTCTTTAAGGTGTGGCTGAGGCATCCTTTACACACACAGCCAAATTGTCACGTGTACATGCAACACTAAGTGGACTTGTGCTCACATATCCGTGTGTGTGCTTATTAGGCATTGTGGGTGTCTGAGTTGTGCATGTGCAAATTTGAACTGCAGTATGCAAGATTAGTATATGCGGTTTGCAAAGGGGGCTCATAGCCGGCAGTGTACAGACAGCTTCTCTTTCAATATTGCCCAACCTCTCTTTCTTTTTTTTTTTTTATGCTTTCTTAATGCGACCTCTATCTTCTATGCAGAAGCAGCAGGGAATATTTTCTAGTGACTGGTGCTCAGTTTAGCTGCCTGTGAAATGAGTTTACTACTACTACTTTCTGTAGCATGCGTAGGTGTTGAGTGTTAATCTTTACTGTGAATTCCTCAGTTGAAAAGTGCTACGTAAATGCAAAGTGGCATTCTCCATTCCTGAGGCAAGCCTGAGTCAAGAAGTTTGGATCTGGATTCAAATGTCATCATCTAAATTCAGGGTGGGATGATTTGGGCTCCTCTTTAAGGTATATATTACTATTGCCTATTACAGTGTCTAAAATATTGGACCAAGTGGGAGGAATAAATGTCAGTTAATTTAATACAATAGGGCAGGAAGATCTGAAACTATGGAGAATGGGGTCACGGAAACTCCAGGAGATCCCCAACAGCTTCTTCATGCCCAGGTGAAGAGATTCATCCCCTTATCCCCAGGCAACCCCTTGCTAAGCCTGGCTACTCAGGCTTGGGGCAAAGCAGGAATCATGGCATTTCTGATCTGATGCGAAGTAGAAATGTCATGAGCCCGTTCTTGGGAGATCTTGTGCCCAACTCCATTGTTCCAAATAGTGCATGTTGCTCAAAGAAAGCTCAGATGAGTGCCTGCAATTCAGGGTGCTTTACCATACAGAACCACAACTTTTTCTATCTACCTTTTACAGCCCTCGTCATCATAGGATGAGCTGCCTTTAAGTATTTAAAATTAACAATCTGTGTCTTCCTTCACAGCCTTTAGTAGAAATAACATGATTACTTAATATGGCTGTTTGTGCATATTGTGTAATTTGAGGGAAAGCTAAATCAAATGAATTTTGTGTTTAGTTATGAATGCAGCGACGTCTCTGGTCGGTGTCTCTTGCAGGAATGAATTCCATAGTCTATTTCTAGCTCTTGAGAGCTATTTCCCACACATCTGAGCTATCCCTTATTGGGTGAGTTTTGTTATTTGTGTGGAAATCATGGCAGCTCTTTGGGAAATCATGGTCATGGAGGGAGGGGTGTTTTCATGTAGCTGGGGCCATCCTTGTGCAGGGTTTTGAATATCAGCGTGTCCCTGGTGTGATGTGTTCACAATGTCCTGTGCCACTAAGAAAACAAGTGGTGTGTTTTGTACCCACTGGCACTCTTTCAAGGTGTGGCTTCATTCCTAGGTAGGAGTTGCAATAAAGTCTAGAGGTGATGGATTTGTGGGATTATTGTGGCAAGTTCTGTCTAATGGGGTGGGGCTCAATCTTTTGCCAAGTCAGACATGGAAGTGAGATTCTTGGCCACTGTGGCTATTTGGACATCTGATAGCACTGAGTACAAAAGGGCTCCAAAGATACAGACAGACTTAATAAACCTCTTTATGCCTCCAATAGCAGGGGTTGTTATAGAGAGGCAAGTTCTTCCATGCGTTTCCTTTGTCCTATCAGCATCACCTTCATCTTGTCCGTACTGAGCTAGGCAGCTGATTTCGATTAGACATTGAGAAAGCTGGGAGAGGATGCAGGTCATATGATATAAATCCCTAGTTTATGCATTCATGGAAATAGCTGCTAAACTTTGAGCAAAATAAATGGTAAAAAGTCGTAAACCTTCTGCTCTGACTAAACTGAGCAAAGATGCCAGTAGGCATGGCAGGACAAGAGAACTTCTGTCAGTCTGGCAAGGCAATTGGTATTTCCAGTCCTCACCCCTGGTTTTTGTTTTTTTGTTTTTTCAATTAAAGCTTTGCATTTTAAGGATAACTTGAGTAGAGCTCAAACAAGATCAGTGGAAACCAGACTCTGTCATGTGGAAGATTTCATATTTCCAGATTTTTTCTGTTACAAAATGTGACTTTATCTGTAGAATGGAACTGTTTGGAAAATACTCTGCTTGGTTTCCATCGAAACTTTGCTCGGACACTGACATATTCCTATGAAAATTTAGATTCTGTTGAATCAGCATTTTTTGCAGAAAATTGTTCCTTTGGAAAAATTTTGATCAACTTTAAAGTAGAGTCTCTCTGCCAACTGAAAACCTTCCTGGAGTGTGTTGCTCAGAAATGAATTTCAGCAGTATTGTCATTCTTTAAAATAAGTCAGGCAGCTTGTTTAATTGCACCTTTCTAATTATTTTGCATTATTTCATGTGGTGGCTTGTTTGCTTCTGATACTGGCAGGGGTGTTGAAAAGACACTAATTGTGGTGTTTTTGTCTTTGGACTTTAACTAAAAGGAAGAAGACACAGCATGAAAATTAAAATTGCATACATTATTAAATCATTTAGTCTCATTCTTGTCTGCCTCACTAGTGCTTTTCTAGTCTTGTGAAAATATACCAAAGTATATGACAGCATCTTCCAGGCAGGTATAGAATAGGTGACAGGTATAGAATAGACCCTGTTCTCAAGATTGCCAGCACAGGGCTGCAGTCCTGTGAAGTTTAGATAATTAGGGACAGATTCTTTGAGTTTTGTCTGTCACTAATATTGGTATCATTGAAAGTTCTGCTCTGATTTATGCCAACTTTGCAACAGTTGTGAGATGTAACTGCTGAGTGATAGCCTAACCCATGTGTACTGTTCCTGTAAAGGAAAGGGTGCCTCAGGTGCTTCAGTGGTGTATTACTGCTGTGAAAAACTACAAAATGGCATGTCAGCTGATGTTAGACTCTGAGACTTAAAAGATCCCTGCTCTCTGAATGCTGCATTCTGTAGCTGCCTGCTCGCAAAAACAGATCAAGCAGACAAAGCAGGGCAAAAGTGCTAGAGTTGGGGTGTGTGTGTGTGTGTACATACTCCTAGGGGAAATCACAGCGGACAGCTCAGAAATTTTGGGCAGCCCTCCGTGTTGGTGTTCCTCCCACGTCAGCACAACTTCTTGCTCTTGAATATTTTGGTTCGATCCCTGGTTTATCCTGAATTACAGAGCGGGAGCAGCTGGTTTCTAAAGTGTACATAAGAAAAATCAATAATAAGAGAGACTGGCATAAGAATAAACCAGCTAAGCTAAGAATGAATTGACTGCGTAGTGAGCTCTGCAGATCTCCTCCGTATGGAGAAAAGAAATGACATTCCAATCAAATGAATACATCTGTTTTTATGAATACAAATCCCACAGACCTATATGATTATTGCGGCTTTTAAGAATCCTGCCATGCTAGACAAAGTGGGTAAAGAGACCATTACTTATACCTCTCAGAAGTACACAAGCCACTTCAGCTAGTGGACTTTCTCCAAAGGCATGTAATTGATTTCAGGAGAACTGAAGTAAGGAGTTTAAAAATAGCTCCTGAAAGGTGGACAGCCTGTTGACTTGAGGAAGGTGCTAATGAGTTCCCTAGATATCTTAGATCTGACCTAAGTGTTTTGAGCTAAAAGACCTAAGCTTCCCTCTCTGCTGGCAGTGTGTGTGTGTGGAATGGAGCTGATGAATGCACATTTGCAGTTCTTTAGGGGAATAAGCTATTTATCCAACTCTATTTTCCCTTAGGTGTGTAAACCACAATAGAGGATGGCCAAGAGCCATGTGCTAGTTCTTGGAAAGCAATGGGTCCATGGGTCATTCAGTTGTTGCCTTTTCTAATGCATCTTGGCCCACCTAGGATACTCTGGTAGCCTTCTGTTTAAATGCTGTTTTAGGCAACCCACCCTCCTTTGTATGCCCAGCCTTGCATAGTGAATTTTGCATCTATCAAGGCAACTAACTGGATTCGGCTGGATTTGTGCAGATAACTTTGATTTTTTTTAAAGATAACCCTAGCGATGACTACTTCATAGTTGCTGTAATTCCATTGCAATAGGTGTCTATCTGCCAGATATTCAGATAATGTAAAACATATATCAGTCCATTGACTTCAGTAGAGCTATGTTGATGCACACAGCTGAGAATATAGCTCATAGAATTGCACCTTTTAAAATGAGCTTAAAAAGACAATGGGAGGGACTGATCCATCTCTGACCCTTTGATAAATCCAGTCGTTGTCAGGAGAAATTCTACAGCGATACAAAGATTTGAAAAGATGTTTTGCTTCCTGGCACCTTTGAAAGAGGTTGTCTTATGTTCTCCTTCTCTTCCTATCCTGCAGCATTGTGGTTTGAAAGATGACATCCGTTTAGTGATGGCTGGAACTCAAGACATTTAGTTTAAAAAATGCTCAGAAGTTTGGATGTTTCTATGTTATCCAACCTATTTTATACTGCAAAACTGAACTGGCAATTGGATGAGAACAGACATCTGTAAGATGTAAGATTTTCTGTTCTTGTTCCAGATGGATTCAAAATATCACAGGGTGAGCCTTTCCCTTGATACTTGAGCCTGTCTTTGGAACAGATTTTTTTTATAAAGACTTTGCAGTTTAACAAGAAGCTGTCAAAGACTTTCAGAAATGACGGTTTTCTAGAAATGTGGAGATGCTGCTTACCTGACTCAGAATTAGACCTGGGAAAAGATGGAGTTGTGTGACCATTTCTTGTAATAAAATAAACTGCATTCTATAGTACCTTTCAGCCAACCATCTCAAAGTGCTTTCAGATAGGTAAGCATTACAGAGGTTAAGGCCAACATTTTTTAAAATGGACTCTGACTTTGATGCTTCAATTTCTAAATGCCCAATTTGAGACAACTTTGGCCTGATTTTCTGAGGTACAGAGTACGTACAGCTTTCATTGGCTTAACTGAAGGTAGTGTTCTGAGTGTGAGACACCCACATGAGAGCTAGTTGGAGAAATTTTGGGGGGAAATTCTCTCCTGTTTTTTTTTTTACGTCAGTTTTTTTAAAACCCCTTTTTGATGCACTGCGACCTAAAATTGGGGGCCGTGCTTGCCAAAGTCATACAAGTAGGGTGACCAGATAGAAAGTGTGAAAGTCGGGACGGGGATGGGGGCTAATAGGTGCCTATATAAGAAAAAAGCCCTGGATATCGGGACTTTCTGGGGCAAAAATTGGGGATTGGTCCTGCTTTGAGCAAGGGGGTTGGACTAGATGACCTGCTAAGGTCCCTTCCAACCCTGATATTCTATGATTCTAAGTTAGTGACAGAATTTGGGATTAGCACCCAGATGTCCCCTCTGCTAGGTCCCTTGTTCTAACTTCTAGAAAATGTATATCCCTTCATACCACCTGGGACTCTGTGTGTGTTTAATAGTAATAATATTACTATGGTTAATGTGGCTATAGTTTGTTTTGATGGAAGAGAGTGACTTCCAGTTGTTGAACAGAGTTATTACACTTGAGCAAGTTGTGGTAATGTGGCTGTTCATTAGTCCTTATGAACTCTGCTACAGTATATTTGGCAACATGTAGTGAGTCTCAAAAGAAACTTAGTTTGCAGCTGCTTGGCATGAGAAATTCCCAGTGTCTTCAATTAACACTTTCTTATGCACTGACTGCAGTAACCTGCCTAAATGCATAGTGAATACTCTGCTGACTCCTTTTTCTTCTGGCATCCTACAATTCAGTTTCCCTGTTGCTTTGTGTTTGAGTTTGCACACAGCCCATAAAAGAAGAACTTTCACGACAAGTAGATCTCTCCATAACCTCTACTTAGCTGAATGATGTGCTGTAGACGGCTCAAATAAAATTAGGCACAATTAAACTCCATTGAAAAGAATGGTGGTAGGGCCTGATAGTGACATGTCAGGCCTACTTGCTGTTATGCACTCTGTGAAATGGAGATTTGAAGTGAAACGCAGTGTATGTGAACACTTTCCAAAAGTGCCAGTAGGAGGCACTTGCTTTTTCTTTACTGGTTAGAAGCAACATATGGCCATTTGAAAGAAAATTTTGGCCACCAAAAGATTTAATTTTTGATAGGAATTGGAAACGAGAGTTGTTTGAGTTTTGGGGTGTGTATGAACAGACATCTTACATTGACCCACTGATATATGAGAAGTTATTAAACTGAACTGCTGTTTGGTTACAGGAACTTAAACGCTGAGGCTGCACTTCTAAGCTCAAGAGCTGGCAAGCTTTGGTCAAACGATGGTGTAGCTTGTTAACTTCACAAACTAGTCACTGTGCTCAGAACTAAGGAGATTAGCACTGGAAGCTCCAGAATCCCATTAGTTTCAAAGTAAGGAATTGAGAAGATCTCTTGGAGCCTGTCACATGTGCCACCTAATAGCTGTACAAGAAGCTATTGTTAGATGCAGATCAAAGTCAGAAGACAGGAATTGGAGCTGAGGGTCAGAGATGGATTACATGGCGTGAGGGAAGGAAGGAGCAGGGCTGGGTCCAAGGCTGGAAACCAGGTGGGGGCCAGGCTGGGAACAAGCAGGTGCAGGAGCTATTGCACTCATGGACAAATGCTTTGAGCAACTGCCAAACTGGTGATGGTGCTGCAGCTGGGCTTAAGAGCTGGTTTGCTGACTCTTCACGCCAGATAGCCAGCCAGGTAGCTTACTACAAGTCAACTGTGCTCATAAGGTTTCCCGGAGACTGGCTCTGTTGCAAGCCCTGACTCCTGGCAGAATTTAATTTTTAAATAATTTCTATGGATATTATCCTGGTTTATTTTTAAGCTTTTGTTCTCTTTATCAATTTACATGTTCATAATTGCAGGAAATTGGTGATGGTGGTGGTGGGGTATCAGACAATAACTATTTCATGATTCCAAAAAGTTAGAGCTTTTTAACCATTAAAACACAAATTGTCAACATCGCATGTCAAAATATGCAAAATAAATATCCTTAAATCAATCTCTAAGTTCTCAAGCAATGTTTTTCTTATTTTGCCAAGCTGTAAATTTATATTATTAACGGCAATCTTATTTTTGCTGGTGTGTGTATGTACAATGAATTTGATTTTTACTGATAAAAATCTAGTATTGCCAAGTCTGAGTATAGAATCATACAAATGTTGGGGCTGGAAAGGATGCTGAGAGGTCATCAAGCCCAGACCCCCCATTCTGAGGCAAGACCAAGTAAACCTAGACCATCTGTGATAGGTGTTTGTCCAACCTGTTCTTAACAACCTCCAATGACTGGGGATTCTGCAGCCTCCCTTGGTAACCTGTTCCATTGCTTAACTGTACTTATAGTTAGAAAGATTTTCCAAATATCTAAACTAATTCTTCCTTGCTGCAGGTTAAGCCCATTGATCACCATCTTCTTTGAAACAGCTCTTAGCATATTTGAAGACTCTCCCTATGTTCATTTGTTCATTGATTTCCCTCCCTTTATTATGATTCTGTGGTTTTCCACCTGTGGTCCGTGCATCCCTGCGGCTCTGCAGATTATGTCTAAGATTTCCAAAGAGGTCCACACCTCCGTTCGCAATTTTGTAGGGGTCCATAAATTAAAAAAGGTTGAAAACCGCTGTTATGAATAATGACTATAGCAGTAGCACCTGGGGACCCCAATCCTAATCCAGTACCCCACTATGCTAGGCAACAAACACAGCAGTCCCTGCCTCAAGGAGCTGTACCAATCCACCCACTCCTCTTTCTCTCCTCTCCTTTTTACCTTTTCTCAAGACTTCCTCCCACCCAGCTCTTACCTCTCTTTTCTGTTTCCCTGGCACAGCAAGTTCACAGCAGGAACCTTTCCATCAGATGGGACTGTGTATGTGAGGGAGATGCAAATTGCTGCAGGATCTTAGGTACTCTCTTTTTGGATCCCATAACTCGGTGTTAGCATGTGCTTTGCCATCCTATTTGCTGGCCTGTAGCTAATATTGAGTCCCATGACAGAACACAATTTGCGAATTGTTTGTTGCTCAGTAAGAAGGTCCACAAGCTCAGCCCACCCTCCATGAAATGGGTTTAAACAGGATCTGAATTTTCACTAGACTTCAGCAGAGATACACTTATAAGCAAGTTAGCACGTTGCTTTACATATGTCTACTCCGATTAAAAGATTTTTTTAAGGCCAGAAATGACAGTTGTGATCAGCTAATGTGACCATCTGCATAATACAGACCACAGAATTTCAACCAGTCTTTCCTGCACTAAGATCAATAACTTGTGAATGCAATGGTGGAGAACCCACTGCACCCTGAGGCAAGTTGTTCCAATGGTTAATTACCCTCAATTAAATATATGTACCTTATTTCCAGTCCAAATGTTTCTAACTTCTACATCCAACTATTGGATCTTGTTATATCTCTGACTGCTAGATTAAACTACCTTCTAGTACTTGATGTCTTCTCCTTGTGTAGGGACTTATATAGACCATGATCTTAATTTTCTCTTTTTTCTTAGACTGTGAACTCTTTGGGGCAGATGTATAGAGATTGATTGTGGAGTACAAAGAAACAGTGAGACAACATTGCTTATATAAATGAGACAGACAGGTGGGTGAAGGGGTAGGATGCATAAGCAGAGCAAACAATGTAATGGCAGGAAATGTCATGTTAGTGCAATAAGGTGGTTTTTTAGTTTGTTTGTTTTTGTTTTTGAGGGGATCTGCTAAATGGAAAGGGAAAGAAAAGGGATGGGGGAGGACAGGGTAGATGAGCCAGGTGTGGAGAGACTGTGCGGGAGAGGGAGGGCTGGAGCAGAGCCAAGCATCACAGGTCTCTTAGCAAACATTCTGCAGTTTTGACTGGAATTGCCAGAGGTCCCTGCTTAGGCTGCTTCTGCTCCAACCTGCCGAAGTCTGGCTGGCTGCTCTCTGCCGTTCTCCCCCAAGAGCACATGGCAGGAGGGAGGGGAGGCACCACCTAGGTGCCCCCAAAATGTAGATAGGGGTTCTGCCCTACACAGTTCTGGGTCTGGGGGTAAGATGGGGGATGGGTAGACTTGACGGGGCCCCATTTTACCTCCTCCCCCAGTGCAGGAATCCTTGCCTTGGCTATTTCTGATCCTACTGGCTGGTTTGACTAACTAGGGAGCTCCTTTTAAGATTCTGATGTTGAAACACTGTTGCCTGTCCTGTGGAAAGTATCTCAGACTGAACTCTCCAGGGCTCTGTGACACTCTTCTGTCTATGATTGCCAGGTCTGGTTTTGCCATCCAAGTTATAAGGAGGCTGAAGATACTTTGTCAGGTTCTGTTCCTTTTCCTATTAGAAGAAAGGAATTTTGTAGGCAAGCATGGATACATTTTCCAGGTTTCACCTTTCAGCAGTGACTAATGCACAAAGGAAGGAAAGAAAGGGCATGCAGCATATATCCAAAAGAAACAGCTTTGTTGCCAAACAGAACCTTTCCGACTTTTCCGTGCAGCACTAACTCCATCTTACTTTATGGCACTTTTCTGCAGAGAGACTTTCTTTGCCTATGTGACAGCTTATCTGGAGTCAATACAGTGTCAGCACACATGTCTTAAAAGTTTTTACTGTTCAATAAAAAAGTGTTTAGGCTGCAGGTTGAGGAGCCTTTCTCTGTTAGTTTTCCGGTTTATATTCAGCCACAGCAGTAGTAAGTGAACGTGTATGTCAGATAGCTGTTCGGGGTCCCGTGCAAAATTAGTTGGTCTCTCTAGTCCATAAAAGGAGAACCTCATCACAATTCACATGAGACATCAGGAATTAATTGGCCATGGAGACTGAACCCTCTTTACACTGCTAGAGGGTGGTCCCCCACCAGGTCAGATGGGAAACATCTTTACAATGTGTGGAAGCTTGTGCAACCGCTGCCCCTGCTAAATCTGAGAATAAATGGGAGTCTTCTTCTGGAGCCATCTAACGCCTTTCACCAGCATTAAGCTCTCTAACAAATGTAAATGAAACAACATGAATGGAGTGCTGCAGCTTGGGTTTAGCTAAATTCCCAACAAAGTCAGAACTTCTGCCACTCTCATAGTTGTTCCCTAGAACTGCAGCTTGTAGCTCAGCATCTCATCCGATAGCCTCCGCAGTACCTGTATGCCAGGGAAGAAAATTAGTAGTGGCATACAGGTTTAACTTATTGCTCAGAATGTCTTGAGTTTACATAGGTTTAAAATTAGGCCTGGAGGTGGCGGGGAGGGGGTGTTGCTTCATTTGCAGTTCTGTGTGCTGGGATTTAGCTGCAGCAGTTCAAAATTCCTTGAAATGTTATTCCCTCCAGAC
The DNA here is from genome assembly GCF_965152235.1 of Eretmochelys imbricata. Classification (NCBI taxonomy): domain Eukaryota; kingdom Metazoa; phylum Chordata; order Testudines; family Cheloniidae; genus Eretmochelys; species Eretmochelys imbricata. The sequence goes on from NC_135584.1 coordinate 23,756,642, forward strand.
CTGCACACATCAGACTCTGCAGAAATACAGGCACTGAGGGGATTTTATTTTATTTTTTAACATTGGCAACAGCTTAGTCACCAGCAACCAGCAGAATTGATAGGTTGGGCTTAATGTAAAGCAAAGAAATACTGTATGCTTTCAGAATAAATATAACCAAGATGTAACTTGGTGCCAGCTCTCCCCACTCCTTTCTTGTTCTTGGCCATAGTGTGTGTGGTAAATTCAACTTCCCCTTCTTGCCTCCAAATCTCTAGAATCCCATTTGTGAAATACCAAGACCTATCACTTACCATTACAGCTATCATTACAAACATGCACACCATAAAGGATATTTGACTTTCGAGCATTTATGACTGCTTCAGTATGCATTCCAAGAGGAAACTAAAAAAAAATTGATCTTTTGCTGTAGTGCTTTGGATTCTCTTGTGGCTGGGGCACAGTGTAAATTAAGAAGCATGTTTTAAGGCTTAGTTTTAAACTGAAAATAAGCACTTGTACAACCCAGCCAAGGAGGGAGATGGAGAAAGGACTTTGTGCTCTGAAACGATCTGCAGCACATTCTGAAATACTGTGTATGTATTTAAAAAATATCCACCTAGGTTTCAGATACTTCAAGTAGGTTAGAAACCCTTTTGGTAACAATTTCACCATGCTGAGCTCATTGTTACATTAGTTTAACTGCTATTTTATCAGCAGGCTGTTGAGTCTAAGAAAATAGCAGTATCTTTTGGGGCATTTTGCAGAGCTGCAACCTGCAGTATGCTCCTCAGCCATCATTTATCAGTGGCAGACTGACAGAAATTAGGAGTTCCGTAGACATCACAGGTTTCAGAGTAGCAGCCATGTTAGTCTGTATCTGCAAAAAGAACAGGAGCATAAGCTTTCGTGGGCTACAGCCCACTTCATCAGGTGCATAGAATGGAACATATGGTTATCACTACAAACATTTTTTTTCTCCTGCTGGTAATAGCTCATCTTAATTAATTAGCCTCTTAGAGTTGGTATGGCAACTTCCACCTTTTCATGTTCTCTGTATGTACATATATCGTCTTACTATCTGTTCCATTCTGTGCATCTGATGAAGTGGACTGTAGCCCACGAAAGCTTATGCTCAAATAAATTTGTTAGTCTCTAAGGTGCCACAAGTACTCCTGTTCTTGTAGACATCACAGAGGACCTTAGTGTCTGCTTCAGTTTATAAAAAGCTGTTTGCTTACAGCCAGGCAAGCTTTAAAAGATATGGTTTACCCAAATTCTACTGCTGTCAGACTCTTACTGCATTCCTTGTCCTACTACTAATCACCAAAGCATCAATGTGTGCTGTTAACTGAAACATTTGGCTTTATGATTAATATGTTTATGATGTTGTTGTCCAGTATTTCATAGAGTCATAGAAATGAAGGACTGGAAAAGGCCTTGAGAGGTCATATAGATCAGTGTTTCTCAACCTTTTTGATGCTTGGGACCGGCTTGCTGCCTTCCTAAACAGTGTCAGGGAAATCTCAGGGACCAGTGCCAGTCCACAGATGGGTCGTTGGGAACACTGATACAAACCAGCCCCCTGTGCTGAGGCAGGACGAAGGATACTTAGACCATCTGTGATCAGTGCTGTCTAACCTGTTATTTTAAACCTCCCTTGGAAGCTCACTCCAGTACTTAACTATCCTTATAGTTAGAAAGATTTTCCTAATACCTAACCTAAATCTCCCTTCTTGCGGATTAAGCTGATTACTTCTTATCCTACCTTCATTGGACATGAAGAACAATTGATCACCATCCTCTTTGTAACAGCCCTTAACGTATTTGAAGATTGTTTTCAGGGCCCCTGGCAGAATCAGGTGCTGAGTATTTCTAAACCACTTTAAAGAGGTTAGCAGAATATTTAAGAGACTCCTTACCATCTAAATGGTGGTTATTGGTTGAGGTTTTGGTATCTAATGTTTGTCAGGGCATAGCAGGCATTCTGATTTTAATTTTTGCCTCATGGAAGCAAACTTAAATAGGTTAGCCAACCTTTCAGTTACTTCAACTGTCTCCCCTCCTTCCCCCCCCCACAACTTTGTTTGCAAATTTCAGATAACTCAGATTTGAAAAATTGGCCTGAAATCTTGAGAGAACAGGCTCTCTCACAGGATTTATAGTATTTACTAATGTTAGTTGAGTTAGAAATACTGCCTTTCATAGCGGTTCTCCCCACACACCTCATCCAGAACATGGAAATGAGAAAGTGCTCAAAACTGAACAAAATGGGGAAAAGCCATTAGCCAGTATTTATCCTCACTTCTCAAACTGGGCTAAAGAATAAAAGGTTTGTTTTGGTGCATACTGTCTGAACTGGTTTGCCTAGCAAATGCCTTGAATTTCCTATGGAAACTACACATGCAAAACACTGTGGTGGAATGGTGTTTTGCATGACCTTTGAAATGTGGACATACAAAGTATTATCCAGAGCATGGTTTCCCACTATATACTACTTGCTCAGATCTACAATGTGCGAAGGACCCTCAGCACCCATTGAGCTCAATCAGAATTCAGTCCTTTGTTTTCTGTAGGATCCTAGTCCTTTATGAGCACTCCCTGGAAGGGAGGAGGGAGGGGCCCTTCTGAGGTATAGTATGTGGGGAATATCAGTGTCACTGAAAATGCATTTTCATGAACTGAAAACATTTGAACATCTTCAGCACTGGGTCATGGCTTCAAAAGCAGTTTAGCAATAAGATGTGGTTATGATGGCGCGGATGTCTCTAAGGTACCAGCATGACAAATAACAGATATTATTGAGGCAAGTAGCTTAGCAATGGATTAGGCACTTGTATGCATAAGAATAGCTTCTGCAGTAACACTACCAGCAGCTAACAAAAAAAGAGAATGGCTTACAATCCTCCCACTTCTGGGCATAAACTGAATATCACCTGAGACCATGAAAAATATCCCTCTAAGGTATAACATTACACAATTGGTGAGGTACATTATAATTAAATTCTTTTTGGACTACTTCTAGAGTATCATGTGTAGGCTGCTCTTTACTGGTCTTATTCCTCAACCATGGTCTTAAACACTATAGAATACACTAGTGTGATGTTGGTTGGATCAATGTTGCCCATTTTAATAAGGGAGGTATGACCATTCTGGGGTACAACCCAGACTAGTGAGGGGTTGGGTCACCACCTGCCCTGAACATGGGGTGCCTCTCAATGCTTTGCTGCTGTAGCTTTCAACTTGGGCCCCTCACAAACAGCATGCACGTACACCCTGAGTGTCTGTGTATAGCTGCGGTCTGCCAGCACGCTCCAGACACACTCTGGTTTCCACCAGCCTGGGTTACCACTTGCAGGGTGACCCCAACACACTCCCAGTCCCAAATTTTCCTCCAAAACATGTGTTTGGCACTGCCCAGTCCTCTCTTGGACAGTTCAAATATTTTAGGCCCATTGCTCCTCTAAAGGGACAAATATTCAGCAGTTTTGTTACTTTAAATGGAATTATCCACACAATTCCGTTTAAGCACAACACTGGATAAGTTTTGATTCAAGAATAAAACAAGTTTATTTAAATACAAAGAGAGAAGTTTAAGTGAGTACAAGTATAAGGCATTTACGTCAGAAATGATTACAAGGGAAATAAAGATAAAACACTTTCTAGTAACTAAAACTTAACAAACTAGACTTGGTTCAAGGTAAAATCCTTTACCATATGTTCCCAGTAACATTGACGACCAAATTCTCAGGCCAGGATCTGTTCCCAAAGGCTGTTTCTTGTGTCTTCTTAGATGAAAGACAGAGAGATTGATAGGGAGGGAAAACTTGGAGTGTTTTTGCCCCTGACTTTTTATAGTCTATTCTCTCTTTAAAATGCATTTTCTTGAGGGTTACTTCTAGGTAAATGTATTCTCGCAGTGAGGATGGTGACAAGGAGTCTTGTGGTAAAAGAAGCTTCATACTGTTTGTCAAAGTTCCTTCCCCACTCTGAACTCTTGGATATAGATGTGGGGACCTGCATGAAAGACCCCCTAAGCTTATTCCACCAGCTTAGGTTAAACGCTGCCACCACCAAAGTGTCTAATAATAACAACAGGGGAAGTGCCCACTTGGAAACGTCCCCCCCTCCAAAATCCCCCCAAATACTACACCCCCTTTCCTGGGGAAGACTTGATAAAAATCCTCAACAATTTGCATAGGTGAACACAGACCCAAACCCTTGGATCTTAAGAACAATGAGAAGCAATCAGGTTCTTAAAAGAAGAATTTTAATTAAAGAAAAAGTAAAAGAATCACCTCTGTAAAATCAGGATGGTAAAAACCTTACAGGGTAATCAGATTCAAAACACAGAGAATCCCTCTTGGCAAAACGTTAAGTTACAAAGACACAAAAGACACAAAACCAGGAATATACATTCCATTCAGCACAACTTATTTTATCAGCCATTTAAACAAAACAGAATCTAACGCATATCTAACTAGATTGCTTACTGACTTTTTACAGGAGTTTTGACCTGCATTCCTGCTTTGTTCCCAGCAAAAGCATCACACAGACAGAGAGAACCTTTGTTTCTCCTCCGCTCTATCCCCCCAGCTTTGAAAGTATCTTGTCTCCTCTTTGGTCATTTTGGTCAGGTGCCAGCGAGGTTATCTTAGCTTCTTAACCCTTTACAGGTGAAAGGGTTTTTCCTCTGGCCAGGAGGTATTTAAAGGTGTTTACCCTTCCCTTTATATTTATGATGCTGTTGTTTGCTATGATGCAGATCTGTTTGTTCCTGCCCCTCTTTCTTGCCAAAGAATGGCCTCCTGATGGGTGATAGCCCATCAACTTTGATTACACCTGACTAGAGGCATCAGCTTGTCCTTTGTCTTTGAGAAACTGGTTTATTCAGACTTGTCTGGTAAACACATTTCAGACCTAGTTTCAGCTTAAGTTTATAACTTTACAAATAATATTGCTACACACATTTTGTCATGATATTAGTGAGTTATTATTTTTCAGATCATACCTCACAAGGCACATTTTGTACAAAAATTATTACAACAGTATGTGGGGTGTGAATATAGAGGTGCATTTAGGTACAAGTGGACACTGCTTTAGTTGAATCCCTGATACATCTCTGTTGTATAGAAATTTAGGAACTGCTACATGTCTGCTCATTCTCTTCCCCATCAGCTGCTCTTTAGAGCAGCCACTTGATGACAGGCCATAATGTTATCCACTCCTCAGCAGGTCTGTCCACATCTAAGTGTTTTGCCACAGATAAGGTGATAATTTTCCTTGCTTCTCTTAAGACGTTGTGGCTCTTTGGTTTCTGCAAGGCACACTTGATCTTCTTTCCAGTTTAAACAAACAAAAATGCTGTGCACCTTCCTTGTAGAGCTGGAAAATAACCCAAGTTGGATAAAGGAAAGATGGAGAGGCTAGTATCACTCAGAATAGCAGTAGTTTATTTTCAGATATGACCATGCTGGTGCTTCCATGGGACTGCATTGCTGACAGCTGTTGCTTTTGGTTTGTGTATGCGTATGTGAACACCTTTCAAAGAAGTAAAGCAGGAGAGCCAATTTATTTAAAGGGACTAAAGGAGGCTATAAAACTAAATTCTGCTCTTACACCCTGTGCACTTCTATGGAGGTGCAGTTGCATAGGTGTAAGAGAGAAGAATTTGACATAAACTCTGTACCAAATCTATTTCTTTGGTATGATCTACCCTGAAGTTAGGTCAACTTAGGTGAAGTTAGGTGAAGCTGTAGCACGTACGGATGTGAAATGTCCATGCCTCATGGGTACGGAAGCTATACTGAACTAACCCATAGTGTGAATACAGCTGGGTTGACAGAGGAATGTTTTTGTTCACTTAGTTATCAATGCTCAGGGAGGTGGAGTTTCTAAAGTGACAGGAAAACCCCTTCCGGCATCCACCACTGTGGCACTACAAGGCCGTAGTTGTGCTGCTGCAGTGGCTGTATTGTAAGCACGGTCGTATCTCTTCCTCCTCTGGCCTCCTGTCTGCTGAACATGCGAGTATCCTGGGCAGCTCTTTCTGTTATCAAGTTAGGATGAAAGTTTGACTTGTTACTGTATGTGTGTTGCTGGGGGTAGGGGGAAGGCTGGATGTCCATTTGTGCCCAAAGGAGCTTTGCATCAGTGTTACTTTTGAGAAGATACAAAAGAACCCAGGAAGCAATGAGTGAATTAGTCTCTCTGATGTAATAATCACCCATACTGGATGCATTTCTCTCATCCTCTTCCACCTTTATGGACCTAAATGAATCAGTGGCCACTCAGCCTGGAAATTGCTCCAGTAAACTTTCTTATCACATGATGTACATGGAGACAGTCTGGTCTTATACAGCTTCTGTCCGAAAGCAGAGTTCAACTTGTCCCCTTTCCTACCATCACCTGTAGCTACTGGGCAGTGGGTACCAGATTTATATATCTTTTGTCCTTGTTTGGAGATGTCTCTGGCCTAACTATTCCTTTTTTTAAAATGGGATCTGTCCATAGTATTTCACATGAGTTAAGTCCAGAGGCAAATTGGAAAGTTATTAAACCTTGTAATGAATACAATTAATTCAACTCAGTTGACGCTGCATGGGGAGATAAGAATTCCAAGTTTGAGTCCACAGAAATCTCACTTCTAATGTATTAAAACTTTCAGCAACTTGTCAAGATGTAGGCATGGTGTCATTAGAACTAACTTCCACTGACCCTATTTTAATGAAAACATGACACAGTTACTATCTGTTTGATTGGTGTCCCATTAGGTCACATCCAGTCACTACTCTGAGCCAAATCTAGCAGTCTTTAATCAGCAGTCAGCCCTTAGTCTTGTAGATCTCCCACAGTAGAGTGACCATGCATCCCGTTTATAAGCTCTGTCCCAGCCATCCCAACTCCCCCCCGCCACACACACAAAATGGGCATTTGTCCCATTTGCTCTTTCCAACTGATGAGTTGACAAGAACAAACAAACAAATGTTCAGTTTATGAAAAAAGCCGGGTGCACCCCCCCCCCCAGGGAGGGCACAGAGGAATGTTGGGGGGGGCGGCAGCATGAGGCGCCAGGCAGCAGGGTTCAGGGACAGCCCCAGCCCCAGGTGGCACAGATCTTGGGGGGTGAGCCCCAGCCATGGGGGTGGGGGGTGGATCAGCCCCAGCTTTGGGTGCCATTGAGGTTGGGGTTGGGGGGTCAGCCAGAGGTGGCATGGGGCATGGAGCTCGAGGAGCCACCCCCAGCCGCGGGAGGCACAGGACTCGGGTGGTCAGCTCCAGCTTCAGGCAGCACAGGGTTCAGGTGCTCAGCCCCAGCCGTGGTTGGTGGGGGAGGGAAGTGGTTCTGGTGAGCCCTGCAGGCAAGGGGCAGGGCCCGGCTCTGGCGAGCTCCAGCCATCCTGTTTTTACTTTAGGAAATATGGTCACCCTATCCCACAGAAAGGTGGAACTGTCTCTGAAATACTTGAGAAATGTTGAGTTGTGTCTGAGGAAGGACTACAGATGAACTACATAAGGGCTTCAGATCATGGCCTTACATATTTTGAAAAATAAAACTAGCATGGACAAAATCCATTTGATTTATGCTGGTGTTTTGATTACTCAGTCCAAAAATTGAGGCTGTTCTTTGTATTCAGGTCCCAATCTGGATTAGTAATGGTTTGGAATTTTGGATTGGTTCAGCTAGGCGTACTGAAGTTTGCATGCTGATGTGAACATCTTGTATTTGCAGATTGGAAATGGGGGGTGTGTGTTGGGAGTGGGAGGGGGAGCGGCGTGGGAGTTCTTCTAGTAGTTTGGCAATGCTGCTTCCAATCCTGGCTGGACCAAGGAAATGTAGACATGTAAAAATGAGGAGGGGGCTTAATGACAGTTGGCATTTTCGGCACACCTTCGAAGTGATTGTTCTTTTGCAACGGTTTCACAGAGCCCTAATGTGACCACACACAAACATTTCCAGCAGGGATTTCTAAAATAGCTGTTGGGTCTGATCCACATCCATATCCAGCTGAGGTTCAAATTAGACTGTAGAAATGGAAGATTTGTTGTTGTGAAAGAATTTCTTTTTGCCTGACCGAAAAAAGTACCCACGCCTGGTAAATCTAGGAAGAGGCAGGCATGTGAAACTTCCATAGGAGCAGTGTGCCCTTTTGCACACCTTGCTTAGTCTAGTGATAGATGTTCATCTGCTAATGGCTACTTAGGAAGGAGCTCAGTACAGTGCCCAGGCAGCCATGTTATTTTAAGAAATAAAGACTGAGTTTTTTTTCCCTCTAATCCCTTGAGATTATTTTTTTTTAAGGTTCTCATCATCAAAGGAGAAACGAACTATACATGGGAAATGATGACATTGACTGCAGTAGGCATTTGCCAGTCCTGTGTATAAACAGACTGGGGGAAGGAGGGAATTTGGTGGGATTAATCCTGGATTACTTGTAACTATACCAGGCCCGCAATTTTCATACAAAAGATAACCAGTTGATAACGTCTTTTTCAAGAGCCTACACAGCATTACGCTCAGGGGGCTAGAATACTCCACACCCTACCTCCATAGTACTAGTAAATCCTGCCATCCAAGGGTTAAAGCATAGACCATATAATTGCATTTGTATGTATCCCATGTGTAAAACAAAACATTTATTCCGTTACGCCACCCTCTAAGCTGATACTTGTTAATTTTCATGAAAAAGTGAACCCCGGGGCCTTTTATACATTGTCTAATGAAATGAATGTATTTGGGACCCTGAGGCTCATGGTATAAAAGGCTGAGTTGCATTAGGAATGCTCACCTGACATAGATTTCAAACAACTGATATGTAAAATTAATTTTCGTGTATTTAGCTCATTTCTGCAGAAATGGAGCCTGGTTTTCATTATATAAATTATTAGACTCCTGTTTGAAATCATCAGTAAACTAAGCAGCAGCAAAAACCCTGCAGGGTTCAATTTTCAGGAAAATTAACAAATGTAAACTTAATTAGAGTACTAAAATTGGGGAGGGGCTGGGAGAGTTAATATTGCAGGAAATATTCATCCAAGAAGGAAAGCAAAAATATTTTTTAGATAGGGGTCTGATAATATATTGCAAAGTTATGTCAGGTATGTTTTCTGGTCCTTAGACTGCCGGGATGTATTGTAGAGCAGTTACAATCTAGTCTTCCTTGTCTAACTCTTTCCTTTCTTTGTGTGACTCTGACTGCTGATGTAAGTCCCCATATTAATGAACCATACTAATATGAGCTGGGATAGTGCAAACACCTTATTCAGATTGTACCCTTGTGCTGTCCTACCAGTGCACCGCAGTCCATTTGATCTGGGTGTATGAAGGAGAAGATGCTAATTTTATGAATTAAAGCTGCTTTTGGGTAAGATTTGGACAAATGTCAAAGGACTAAGACAACCTGCCTGACTTTCACATGTGATCTGGGTGAGGATCTGAACCACCACCCTTCAATCTTTAGAGGTGAAAGACAAGCAAATCATTAACACACTGCTACTGAGATCTGTTGTGTGTGCATCACTTTTGACCAATTAGCATTTCATTTCCTGACTGCAGAAGGAGTTGCAGATTCAATTAGTCAACAAATGCCTCTTCTGTTCTTTCAAGGGAGCCTTAGTGGGGAGCTGTTTTCACTTCAGTTAAAATTAGATTAATTTCTTTAATAAGGTCAGCTTGATTGTTGAAGCAAGGTTTATTTTAATGGAAGACATTATTCTGAATGGTTTAAAAAAGGTAACTCATTGAAATTATAGCTTTTCATTGCTAGATTTTGGAGGGGCGGGGGCAGGGAGATTTAAAAGTTACAGTAAACACCATCACCATCTGTTCTCTATTTCGGAAACTTTGGGTTGAGAGTATCTTTAGGAAAACTCAAATACCCATCAAGGGTTTTTTAGTAATTAAAAATCATGAAACGTGTGGAGTTTTTCTCTAATTTTTGGATGATTTGATTGCAGTTAACCAGACGTTTAAAAAACAATAACAATAAATCACAACACCTGTAACAAATTATATTATAATATACAGTTTGACAAAATATCGGGCTAGAGCTGGTGAATATACATGAGCTGGAGGCATGACAGCACAGAAAGACAGATCTTAGCACTTTGAAGACATGCAGACTTTCTATAGTACCTAAAATGAATGAACGTATTCATCAGACAGGTTTTATATTGACATTTCAGGCAATTTGTGCATCCATCCCCTATCTTACTCAATGTATTCATTATGTATGTACACATAGCAACAGCCTTGATCCCACAAGTCCTTGCACACTGTGCACTAGCGTGTTCAGGATTTTTGTGCTCCAGCATGAGTGGGATTGAAGCATAGTCCTCAGTGCTGAATGGAAGTTGCAGATCTAATCACAAATGATTTTACATAGGTGAAAATTGGGTGGCCTCTAAAAGCTTGCTTACATTACCTTAAGTAGGTAACTTGAGCATCAGAGGTATTCTCTGCACTTCTCCTGCACCGCTGTAGGAAACACTGCCTTTTCAGTAATCAAGGCATCCAACTGCAAATACTTACTTGGTTATCTAAAGCAATTGCTATACCGGTAAGGAGCACCACGGTCTGCTGAATGGCACTCCAAGGCATATTAGTGTGGGAATACACCAATAATCATCTGTCATGGAGTCTTTACACCCCATGCTGGTTCAGCAGCCAAAGGGTTAAAGAACCAACTGCCTGTCTGCTCAGCCAGAGCTGATGGGCAGGCCCCACAGCAGCTGTGAGGATAAAAAGGCTACAAGACTGGAGGCAGAGGGACTGCAGAGAGAGGACCTCACCAGCAGACTAGTGAGAAGCTTCTGGACAAACCAAAGTTCCAAAGAGGGAGAAGCAGGATGGGAAAGCCCATAGTGGCAGAGAGATGGGAAGTAGCTCAGGGACTGAATGAGAAGGATGGGATCTGACTTTTCCAAACAAGGGCCTCGAGCTGGACCCCAGTGGTGTGGGCAGCCCTGGTTTTCCTTAGCTACTCTGGTCATGGGCTTTTGGAGAAGAAAGTCTTAAACCTAGGAGACCTAGATCTGATTAGCTCACACTAGAGCCACAGAATGTCTCACTCCACACCATCCTGAAGGGAACAGAGACTACCGAGGACCAGCCAGGAGGGCTCAGGTCATCATAATGCAGAATTGGGTGTGGCAACGTAAGAGGATGGAGCCAGGTTGGTAAAGCTCCCCATCTTGCTAATGGGGTGCTAACAGCCAAAGGGTTCCCATATTACCACATCTTTTATGTATTTTATAGTAGGCTGATGCAGTCATCCACTATGACTCTATAATCTGCCTAGTTCACAGGCAAAGCACATCATCTTTCGTGATTCCATTACAAAATATAAATGGAAAATAATAATAAAATTAAGGTTTTGAAAAAAAAATTAAAATTGTACCTAAGCAGTAGCCTAACTCTTGGGGGGAGAAAATAAAATACATGCTGACAGCTCTTTTCTTAATGATGTGCGTGCTTCTATCAAAACATCATCACCAGACACCCCATCATTTCCATTGGCATTGGCAAATCTCTCTGAAGCGATGCAAGGACAGGTAGAAATTTTTTTTTTTAAGTCAGCCTCCCTCTAGTTATCCACCGTTCCACTTGAAAAGAGTCAGTTCAGCAATCCCTGCTAGGAGCAGCCAGTGAGTCAGGCCTGGCCTACATTGAAAGCGTAGGTTGGCCTAGCTATGTCATGCAGGGTATGAAAAATTTAAACTGATGAAGGCGTGGTGTAGACACCACTAGGTCAACAGGAGAATTCTTCCATTGACCTAGCTACCACATCTTGGGACATGGGGGTGGGGAGAGGAAGGTGTGAATTTACTACAGTGGCAGAAAACCCCCTTCCATTGCTGTAGCAAATATCTACACTATGGTACTATGGTAGCATATGTGTTTTACCACAGCTATGCCACTGTAGCGTGTAGTGTAGCTGTATCCTTAGTAAGAAGAGAAATATGGGAGCAAGAGGGTATGAAAGGTAACAGATATAAAATGTATAAAAGGAAACATTTAAATGTAGCATAATTAACGTGGAAATCACTGCTGCAGGATATTATCGAAGCACACAGCTATGTAGCAGTAAACATTACATTTTTAAAAACAGAGGCGGACTGGTCCAGGGGACCTGGGATGATACATGCATCTCAGACAATCACATAAATGACTTGCAGTTTTGCTTGCCATTTAGTACTTACTCATTACCAAGCAATGCCCTTCAGCTCCATTGAAGAATAGGTGTCTACTTGGTGTCAGCACAGAGGCAAAGTAGTGGGAAGAGGGTATATGGGACCAGTTTTCATTAAACTGTCTCCTCCTTCCCAGCCTCTGGGCCAGTCCTAGCTCCTCCAATTCTAGCACTCCTTGCAAGCACCACCATCCCCACTTTAGCACGGGCACTGTCTCCTTCCAATACCCATAACCACCATACCCATCTCCCTCAACAGACCAGAAACAGCATCTCCCCTCACTGCTCACGTCATGAAACCATTACCACCAGCACATAGCTCCATCCAGGGCCAGTGCTTATGATTTATTAACTGTGATTCCACAGCACCCAAAGTGTGCGTGACATTTACAAGCAAACGGAAGATTAGGTTCTTGCCCTCAAAGAACTTAGATCTGAATTCCAACCATGTGCAAACAAAGGCATGACCATGAGAGCACCTCAAGGCCAGAGGGCAAGGGGCTTCCCAGTACCTAGCAGTGAGCCTCAGCTGGCCTGACCAGCTGAGCATACCCCAACTCACTGCTGTCGTAATCTGTATCTAAAATATATCATGTGAGGTAATGTATGTGAACTGGTATCACGCTGGCCATTAATATAATTGCACGGTGTCTGTGTGACTGATATATGAAGAAATATAAATATGTGCTGGAAATGTGTCTTTAAAATATATTGGGCAAGTAAGTTTGCCTTAGACCAAAAAATGTGGTTCCCCCACCTTGAATGTGTCTCCAGGGTAAACTGAGCAAGGAGGGACAATGAAAGTACATTTACATAAAAGGTCAAGGTAAACAAAGCCATCAGATTAGCAAATGGGGGAGATAGTTGAGGCCACCTCGACGGTGGGAGGAGGCTGCAAAAATTCATATGATGTCAGCTCCCCTGGGGGACGCAGCAAGCTGAGCCCCCAGGAGGCCTTCCTGAGTTTGAAAACAAAGATAAAATTCTGAGGACCCTAAGCACAGAGAGAGAGCCATTTTGTCATCCTTCACCAGCGGAGTCAAAGAAACTAAGCGCTTTGAGCACCATTGGGTCCTGGCTAAAGAACAGACCAGACGAGCTGGAAGAATGACTGTGGTGAGAAAAACTTCTTTAAACAAAAATTCTAGTTTGTTACATTGAGTTTTAGTCTTAGAAGCATATTTTTACTTTTCTTTGCTTGTAACCATTTCTATCCTTATTCCCTCTACTTGGTACCACTTAATGTCCTTTAATAAATTAGACTGCTTTACGTTTACGATAAACCAGCTCAGTGCTTTGACTAAAGCAGAGGGTTTGTCAACACCAGTTAAGTATATAAACTGCAGTATGCTGTCTCTTGAAAGGAGCAGTAAACTTGATAAGGTTTTATGGGTGCAGAGAAAGATATTTTGTGGGGAGAGCTCAGGGCTGGAATGGGTGTTGAGGTCCCCCTGCAAAGAGTAACAGGGCAGTGGAAGCCAGGGTGTGAGAGCTGCAAGTTTGTATGTTGGCTGTTGGTGTTCTGGCTGTGAACACAGCAGCATAGCATTTAAGGCACCCAGAGTTGCAAGGCAGGTGTTGACCAAACCCCTCACTGGCCTAGGTGAACCCCAAAGCATCACACAAGGAGACTGAGATTGATTAATAAGGTGGGGGCAGTAAGAGAAGTGTCCACCTGCACAGTGGCAAAAGGAGGATGAGGTTGACTGTCTGCTCTGGGGGAGTAGATGGGGGGCCGGAGGGCTGAGAAAGAAGGTGGTTGGGGATCAGGGACCTGATCTCATACCACTGAAGTCAATGGAAAGGTTGTCATTGACTTAAATAGGTTTGGATTCAGTGTTGCCAGTTCTCATGATTTTATTGTGAGTCTCACAGTATTTGGTTTCAGAGTAACAGCTGTGTTAGTCTGTATTCGCAAAAAGAAAAGGAGTACTTGTGGCACCTTAGAGACTAACCAATTTATCTGAGCATGAGATGCTTTCCTGGAATACACAGGGCTTTGAGGCACCTCACTACCACCTTCCCTTTGCATGAGGAAGCCTGGTCTGTGTCTGCCATGGATCAGCTCCCCAACTTGAAAGCCACAGACAGCACAAGCCATCCCCTGTAGGCCTTGCAGGCCCCGCTATCACTCTGCAGGTTAGTGATTGGCACACCCCAACTCTTCAGCCCTCCAAGCATTCCCTGGTCCATCCTCTCTGGTTCACTCGTCACTTGCAGCATTCACTCATTTCCTACTTCCAAAGAAACATCCCAGCTTATCAGCTACACCTCAGTTCACCACTCCGCTTAACACAACAGAAATATGTTTATAGTGAAGTCAGGTATAAGTGTATTTAACAAAGCAAAGAGATTCAAGTAGTAGCAAATAGAAGGATTGCAAACAAGTGGTTATTTTACATGTATTCTATAGCCTAGACTTCATTAACAAGATACTCTCATGTCTTTTATACAAAGTCTTGCTCACACAAAATCTGTGCAGTACTTTTCAGGCAGGCTGTCTGTGACTCTCCTTTCATGAGAAAAGCACACTGTCAATTTGCCTTTTAGGGGAAGGATTCAGTGTGTCTCTTTGCATTCCCCGGTATGCCAGACTAATCCCCTGTAATTCATAAACAAGACACTCCCCTGACTATTTCTCCTTGTAGATTTCCTCTCTTGTAGATTTTGCAGTCTCTTAATTTGCATCTGACTCAGCATGAAACTAGGCCTGTGTTTTGAGACATTTAGTACACAATGGCCCAAACAGGGAGGTAGGTGTCAGTTACCTCCTGATGAACTGCCTTGAGAAAATAAGTTTCAGTATAGATATGTAACTCCTTAAATATTATCCATACATACATTTCACAATGATTATGATAACCAGTGGGCTGCTGGCTCTCTTTAGAGACCTCAGATGCCATCCTCTGATTGACTTTTCTGCTGACATCCAGCCCAGGAGATCCCAGTGAACCCCTGTGCCCTCTGTCAGTTGGCACCATAGGATTCCTGGGTTACAGTGTTTTCTTTTTTAAAGTTCCAGCTGCTGGAAACAAGAGATTACATGAGAATCTCAGCTTTCATTTTGTAAAAAGGTAGATTTCTGTCTCTCATGGTTTGAGATTAGTGTTCACTCACTTCACTTTTTCAAGCTTCAGACTCAACCCAGAAGGGTAAAGAAACCCCCAAATGTATTTTAAACCAATTGCCTGTATGTTGGGGAGTCTGACTCATGATTTTTGAACACTTAGGAAGTTGGCAATACTGTGGCTCAGTGCCCTGGAGGGGGATATCTGCAACTGGGAGGGGGCTTGTCTGCTCGGGCATATCCTTGTCAAGTCCTAGCCAGGGCACCACTTTTGAAGCCTTCTCTAGGGCCCACCTCCAATAGGAAAAAACATCCCCTGCAGTTACCAGCATGTTTCATGCAACATTTATTTTAAATGCCCCTCTACTAGGCTTCTATACTTGCTTGGTAGAGGGGTTAACTTGATGGGCTTCATTGTGTATGAACAGCAACAATATCTGCAGTTACAAGAACATGATATCAAATAAAATAAAAAAGGCCATCTATCCTCCTGCTGAAGGAGTGAGTTGCTCAAATAGGGTCAGGTAAAATCCCCTCCCCTGCTCACCCCATATCACACTGTGGTCGCACAACTAGGAAGGGGACTATGTTGTCTTCATATGCATCTAGCCACCTGCCAAAGTTGGAGGCAGGATCCCAGAATGGATATGCAGCTGGACAATTCCTATTTTACTATATGCTGAGTATTGGCTGGAAGAAAAGTAGAGTATGTATGAAGAGCAATGTGTTTCACTTCATACACACTGTCAGTAGCGAGTTCCGAGGATACTGGTCCTTTTTGTCCATGTCTACTTACAAAGGAGACAGAGATGCAAACAGAGAAATAGACATCATCAGAACCTCAGCAATGAAGATAGGAAAGTGATTCCCTGTCCAATTACCCTTTATCCAGACAGTTGTATTTGTTTCCTACCTCTCCACCTGGCAGTGACATGCCGACTGGCAGGGAGATGCAGACAATATAAAAATGAAATTGTCGGTAATGCACATCATTTTCTCTCGTAGTGTCCACTGAACAGTGAAGACCTTTGCTTCTTCCAAAGCCCAGTCAACCTGTTGTCTGTTCCCACCTGCTCTTTCCTTCAACAACCACTGACCTGAGCTGGTATTTACTTTTGTAGAGTTTACCTCTCTGCCTGTAACTGTCCCTTCCTAATCTCCTGAAAGAATGCTTCAGCGACCTGAATCTTTTTGAACAGATGCATAGGCAGGAACACATATGAGATTTTTATCCTACACAGAAGGGGAATTCTGATTTTTCTGAATGCCCTCCACTGTTTGTGCTTCCCTCCTACATGTAGTGCCCCTGAAGCTCATTCTTGAGTTTTTTCTCCCTTAAGGCACTCTGGACCTTGCCTTGTGAAATGCTAAGCCCTTACAAAGCTAAGAAGTCAATGGGACTGAAAGGAGCTCAGTTCCTGGGAGGATTGGGCCATGGCTGTAGGAATAGTAATTTCCCTAGCTGCCAGGTATCTAGTCATAAGTTACAGATCACAAGATTAGTACAGATATGCAGAAAATGGTGTTGATATTTAAAGTAGTTTGTGCTTTCATCATATATGACATACGGTATGATATAAGGGGCAGTGACTTTGGTTCATTGTATTATTTTTTTTAAATAAGATCTTAAAAGGGGGCATTTCTGATGCTTCAGCTCTTTGGTCTTTTCTCCCACTTCATTCCTTTAGCCTATTTTCCTGATTGATTGCACAGGAGGTGAGCTCCTGCAGGGAGCTTAGAGGGAGTATTACCTCGTGGGAAGTTTGTGGCTGTAATCTGCACTGCCCAGCTCAGACTTGGAAATGCATTGTTATAAAGGTTGTGTGGTTTGCTCTGTGTTCTCCTTCCCCAGAAGCTTTGCTCCCCATTTCACAACTCCACAGGGCAGGAATCATTTCTCCTTCCGTCATTCTACTTGAAGAATTGATACTGTGGGGGGGCTAAAAATTCACAGGTTTGTGAAATGAGCCCTCCAAGTCACCTTGTCTGCTCATAGACAAAAATGTCTAAAACAAATTTTGAATAAAGTCAGGGGTGAAAGTAGGCCGGCATGGGCCGGGATGGCATACTGATAAGAAGTGGCTGCCGGGACCGGCCAGTACGCTGACCTCCCAGCCCCACCTCCTTCCGCCCAAGGCCCTGCTGCTTCCAGGGGCCCAGAGCTGAGCGCCCATACAGGTAAGTTTTCTATGTTACTTTCACCCCTGAATAAAGGGGAAACAAAAAGGTTTCTAACCCTCTGAGGATGGAGGTTATGGAACAGCTTCCCAATAGCAGTAGTGGGAGCAAACAACCTAACTGATTTTAAGTTGGAGCTTGATAAATTTGTGAACAGGATTGTATGATGGGGTTGCCTGCTATAGCAGGGGACTGGACTCAATGATCCAGAAAGACCCTTCCAGTCCTATATCGGTATATAGTTTATAAATATCTGTATAGTGCATTTCTATAGTGTCCATCGCTATAGAGTCTGGGTCCTTCATATTAAATTGAACAGAGCAGCTATTTCCAGTACCTGTTATTGTTGTTGTCCAATGGCTATATCTAATGGGTGCTTGCATTCACTGCCATTCTGGGAATTCAACTGAAAGCCTTCCTAAACCATGTTTTTTCCACTGTGGTATGAAGATCATAAAACTCTGGATAACCACCACAAGAAGTAACTTTATTGAATAATGACAGGTTTCAGAGTAGCAGCCGTGTTAGTCTGTATCCGCAAAAAGAAAAGGAGTACTTGTGGCACCTTCGAGACTAACAAATTTATTTGAGCATAAGCTTTTGTGAGCTACAGCTCACTTCATTGGATGCATCCAATGAAGTGAACTGTAGCTCATGAAAGCTTATGCTGAAATAAATTTGTTAGTCTCGAAGGTGCCACAAGCACTCCTTTTCGTTTTAATGAATAAGGATCTAACAATCCCGCTGTATTGCTGGTCCTAGGAAATACTATCCAAGGCACAGACAGCAGAGTGCCCCAACCAGTCTTAACTTCCACATAAGGACAGAAAGGGAGAAGGACACAGATCATTCAGGATGTCCTTAAATATATCACAGTTGGTAGCATTCTATTCTGAAGTAGAATATGGAGGTATTGTTAATGAGACATTTTCAGTCTGCAGCTCTCTGCTGATCCATGCCTGCCTCTTGAGCCATCATATATGGAGAAAGCAACTATGGACATTTCCCAGGGTCACTACCCTTGATATCAGCAGATCTTTGATTGCGTTAGCTACTTGCATCACAGCAGCCCCCACAGTAGATTTGCCCACTCCAAATAGATTCCCGACTGACCGGTAGCTGTCTGGCGTTGCAAGCTTCCGCAGGGCTATTGCCACTCGCTTCTCAGCTGTGAGGGCTGCTCTCATCTTGGTATTCTTGTGCCTCAGGGCAGGGGAAAGCAAGTCACAAAGTTCTATGAAAGTGCCCTTATGCATGAGAAAGTTTTGCAGCCACTGGGAATCGTCCCAGACCTGCAACACTATGCGGTCCCACCAGTCTGTGCTTGTTTCCCGAGCCCAGAATTGGCATTCCACCGCAAGAACCTTCCCCATTAGCACCATGATGCCCGCATTGCCAGGGCCCGTGCTTTCAGAGAAGTCTGTGTCCATGTCCTCATCACTCTCATCACCGCGCTGTCGTCGCCTACTCGCCCGGTATTGCTTTGCCAGGTTCTGGTGCTGCATATGCTGCTGGGTAATGCGCGTGGTGTTTAATGTGCTCCTAATTGCCAAAGTGATCTGAGCGGGCTCCAGGCTTGCAGTGGTATGGCATCTGCACAGAAAAAAGGTGCGGAATGATTGTCTGCCATTGCTCTGACGGAGGGAGGGGCAACTGACGACATGGCTTTCAGGGAATTAAAATCAACAAGGGGGGTGGCTTTACATCAAGGAGAAACAAAAACAACTGTCACACAGAATGGCCCCCTCAAAGATTGAACTCATAACCTTGGGTTTAGCAGGCCAATGCTCAACCCATTAAGCTATCCCTCCCTCTGGTACTTCAGGCAGGACTGAATCTCCATTAAAGTTTTCAAGGTGACCCTGACAGACCTCACCAAAATGATTGTCAGCCATTGATTTCATGGAGGGAGGGAGGGGGGAGCAAATGAATACAAAACAAATCTGGTCTATTTCTTGTTTTTATCCAGTCCATCTATCTTTTACATCTTTGGCTGGCAGCAGATGGTGCAGTAGGACTGCAAGCTATCCACATCTCCTGGCTCTCGGCAGAAGATGGTGCAATAGGACTGCTAGCCATCCTCATCTCCTGCCTGCTCACCATAAGATGGTACAATAGGACTGGCTGCAGGACTAAAGAGAATGACCTGGTCGAGTCACTCCTAATTTAGTCCCTGCGCCCATGTCTGCTCAGGCTCTCCTGACTGACTTTACTGAGGCAGCCAGGAGCACCTTGGACACGATGAGGAAGGTTTTCAGGCCTATTGCACTGTCTGCTGCCACAAGGCAATGGGTTGCTGCTGCTGTGTCGCAATGCAGTACCGTGTCTGCCAGCACCCAGGAGACATATGGTGACAGTGAGCTGAGCGGGCTCCATGCTTGCTGTGGTATGGTGTCTGCACAGGTAACTCAGGAAAAAAGGCACAAAACGATTGCCTGCCGTTGCTTTCACAGAGGGAGGGAGGGCGAGCCTGATGACATGTACCCAGAACCACCCGCGACAATGTTTTTTGCCCCATCAGGCATTGGGATCTCAACTCAGAATTCCAATGGGCAGCGGAGACTGCGGGAACTGTGGGATAGCCACCCACAGTGCAACACTCCGGAAGTCGACACTAGCCTTGGTACTATGGAAGCACTCCGCCGAGTTAATGCACTTAATGCACTTAGAGCATTTTGTGTGAGGCACACACAATCGACTATATAAAAGCAATTTCTAAAAAAGCGACTTCTATAAATTTGACCTAATTTTGTAGTGTAGACATACCCATAGGAACGTTCTGAAAGGTAGTTAATGTAACCGAGCGCATAGGGATGTCAGTGGGCAGAGGATCACCAACTGATTTCCACCCTGTACACGGCTACTAAATACCCCAGTTCATATTTTAATCAAAGTAACAGTGCAAATGGAAATCATTCACTATTGCATGCAGGATGCACATACTGTTACTGTCTGTATAAATCACTGGCTAACTGATCAGTCTCAAAATGTAACTGTAAATGGGGGATTGTCATTGAGCCAGTCCTGCATGGATCAATTCTTGTCCTGATGCTGTTTAACATCTTTATCAGAGACCTGGAAGAAAATACTATAATATCACTGAAAAAGTTTGAAGATGATAGAAAGATTGGGGGTGTGATAAATAATGAAGTGGATGGGTCAACTGCATGCAAGCAAATAATGCATTTTAATACAGCTAAGTATAAAACTGGAAACAAAGAATGTTGGCCATACTTACTGTATGTGGGACTCTATCCTGGGAAGCAGTGACTCTGAAAAAAGATTTGGGGGTCATGATGGATTATCAACTCAACATGAGCTCCCAGTGTGATGCTGTGGCCAAAAGAGCTAATATGATTCTGGGATCCATAAAAGGGGGATTCTTGAATAGGAGTAGAGAGATTATTTTACCTCTGAATTTGGCACTGGTACAATCACTACAGGAATTCCCTGTCCAGTTCTGGTGCCCACAGTTCAAGAAAAATGTTGATACATTGGAGAAGATTTAGAGAAGAGCCATGGGTATGATTAAAGGATTAGAAAACATGCCTTCTAATGATAGATTCAATCTAGCTCAGGCGGGGCAAACTTTTTGGCCTGAGGGCCACATCTGGGTATGGAAACTGTATGGCGGGCCATGAATGCTCACAAAATTAACAATTCAGAGCTATTCAGAGGGGGGCTTTATAAGGGATGTTACTGAGGTGGGGGGAGAGGGACTCCTGGGGTGTGGCGTGTTTAGGGGAGGCTCTACAGCGGCAGTACTAGGGTCTCCTAGGAGTCCTGCCAGCAGTGAGACCAAGGCAGCCATACTAGGCACTGCCATGGGCGGAAGCACCCTCGCTGCGTCAGCTGCGCCCCCTGGGTGGTTTCAAGAGTCTCGAGGGCGGTATCCTGCGATGCTGCTGGCCTTGCTCATTGGCTAGCGTGGGCAGAGGCTGGCGTGAGGAAGCTGATGCTTCGGGGATTGGGCGCACTGCTGCGTAGGGGTGGGGTTCTGATCCCGGAAACAGTGTGTTGAAGTCTGGGGAAGCTGTGCCGGTCACGCCTGCGCAGTGTGGCTCTGCCTGTGGGAAGATGGTGCTCATCAAGGAAGTGTGAGTCGGGGGCATCAGTGTGAGCATCAGACCAGCAAAGCGGGGCAAGCCCCCGACCCTGCTCCCCGGCGGGAGTTTGAGGGCCAAATTAAAAGGTCTGACAGGCTGGATGTTGCCCACAGGCCGTAGTTTTCCCACCACTGATTTAGCTTAAGAAAGAGAAGGTTAATGGGTGACTCAATTATAGTTTGTAAGTATATACATGGGGAATAAATATTCTGTTTGATCTAGCAGATACAGGTATAACATGATCCAATGGTTCAAAGTTGAAGATAGACAAATTGAAATTGGAAGTAAGGCATAATTTTTTTTACGGTGAGAGTAATTAATCATTGAAAAAAATGACCAAGTGTTGTGGTGGATTCTCAATCACTGACCATTTTTAAATCAAGATTGTAAGTTTCCCTAAAAGATCTGCTCTTAGGAATTATTTTGGGGAAGTTCTCTGGCCAGTGCTACACAGGAGGAGAGACTAGGTGATCACAGTGGTCATAAGAACATAAGAATGGCCATACTGGGTCAGACCAAAGGTCCATCCAGCCCAGTATTCTGTCTACCGACAGTGGCCAATGCCAGGTGCTCCAGAGGGAGTGAACCTAACAAATAATGATCTAGTGATCTCTCTCCTGCCATCCATCTCCACCCTCTGACAAACAGAGGCTAGGGACACCATTCCTTATCCATCCTGGCTAATTAATGGACTTAACCTCTATGAATTTATCCAGTTCTCTTTTAAACCCTGTTATAGTCCTAGCCTTCACAACCTCCTCTGGCAAGGAGTTCCACAGGTTGACTGTGTACTGAGTGAAGAAGAACTTCCTTTTATTTGTTTTAAACCTGCTGCCCATTAATTTCAATTGGTGGCCCCTAGTTCTTATATTATGGGAACAAGTAAATAACTTTTCCTTATTCACTGTCTCCACACCACTCATGATTTTATAATGACTCATGGTCCCTTCTGGCCTTAGAATCTATGAACAACTGAGTCTCAGTTCACAGGCACCTTAAGATGGACTACGAAAGCTGATAAATTTGCTTGGAGATAATGCCTCACTGAGACCATTCTCTCTTAGTCCTGATGAATTTGAAAGCAATATATGCTTCCCAGAGACAAGTGAAACTTGCTCTGAGCAGATAGAGCTGCTGCTGTTTTACCTTAGCCCAATTAAAGGAGTTCTTTTTTTAATAAGGTATTAGGTGTATAGATTTTTATTACTCTATGCCTTTGATGTCCAGTTAATACTTTTCATCTGGATGATGCTGATGCACCAGCTTAGCATCATAGCTCTGTGTGTTATGATTTCAGAGGGAAAGAACTGTTTGCAATTCAGTGATGAATTAATCTAGCCAAGTAATTAACTTTCTCAGATGGAATTTCATAAAACTGATGTTTTCATGAAGCTATTTCCCTTTCATGTGGCTACTGTAGGTCTCTTGAGGTTGTGTTGATTGAAGAGCTAGATGCTGCTGCTGTTAAATGTCTAGAGGTGGCATTGAACTTCACAAATCAAACAGAAATGTATAGGTTTGTAACTTGGAATTCAAGTAAAAACACTTCAAAGACACTTGCAAAGGCCATTTGGGTCAAGTTGGCTAATTATAAATGTTAGCTGATGGAGTGTTTTCTGACCAATGAACAAAAGTATTGACTTGGATATCTGTGGGGGTGTGCCACACCAACCTTCTGCTCTCTTCATTCCATGGTGTATTCTGTGAGCAGTCGGATTGTCTCTTTGTTTCAAGGCTGGCAAAAACCTTTCTGCGGACTAGAGTGGGAAAATGAACTTTGTGTGCCGAGACATGTTAAATTCCATCAGAACACTTGTTGCTTGGATTTCAAGAGGTTGAACTAGGAAACCTAATCGGTCTTTTTGTCCTGATTGTTCAGGCAACCTGGAGCCCAAATTTACTTTTGTCAAGTTCAGACTTCTTCCATAGAGTGAATTGCAGGCACAAATCCAAGTCCTGACAACTCAAGATTCCTGTACCTCTGATTAAAATAGAGGAAGCTGTAAAATTTGAAGGTACGAATTACACTTGCAAAAACAAGGCTATCCTTCTGAAAAGTGTGGCCTTTGAGTCCAAATCTCAGTGATCCTTTTCCTGTGAGCAAACTGAAAGCAGAGAACTGTGTTTTCTGCTGGAACTAAAGATGAATAGTTACAATTAAATTGACTCCATTGAGACCACTCTTAGACATGCTAGAATTGTATTTTGCCTACCTAATTCCCTGACATTTCAACGGGCCATATTCTTCGCTTGTCATGTAATACAGTATACTGTTGGGGTATATTCTGTCATTGACCTAGTATGTATATTGCACATATGACTGGGGTATCTAACCATGCACTAATAGTATTATAATATACAGTAGCCTGAGGACTGTAATCCCCCCCTTTGCCTACTGGTGTGTCAAAACTGTTCTTCCATTTTCAGAAGGTATTGGGGGAAGGCTAATGTTTTAAGAAGGATCTTGCTTCTGGCAGTAAGATCCATGGTTATTCTAATATCTAGTGGAAGGCAGGTCCATAGCTGTGAGCCTGCTGTTCAGAAAATGGAATCTGGGTTCACTTTATAACTCACGTGTCCACAATGGGTGAATTGAATTGTGTATATTGATCTCCATATTATGCCCTCAGAAGAAAGTGTGCAAAAGTCCAAAGCCATGATGAAGTCTTCAGTTTGGAAACCATTGTGGAAGTTTTGGGGAGGCAAGATTGAAAGTGGTGCATGAATGTGAGAGCATTAAACACATTTCACACAGCTAATACTTTGGCCTGACTCAACTGCTGTCCCCAGAATATGTTGAAAAATAGCGACACTCTAATTGCTTTACCACCCAGACTGCAACTGAGAGTCTAGGTAGGGCAGAAACCCTCCTTTGTGATGGAATAGTGCCTATTTGCTACTGTTTGTGTGTTCTCTGTGTCATCCATCATGCTGACATTATAAAATACCAGGCATTCTTCCATTGTGAATACACATTTACTTACAAGATAGTGTGAAGAATTAATGCTGTGGTTGCAACATGGTCACCAAATGGCCTTTGTATGTGTTATCTTGGACTGTAAGGACTGTGAACGAAAATGATGAACTGGTGCCACAGGCAGTCATGAGTGATAAGCTAACCTTGCAAATAATAGTATAATGTGTCTTTAGTTAAAATTCTACATGCAGTTTCTTGGAGTTTACATGCACAATAAATTTCAAAGCAGTTAGTACGCACCCCTAAAAAAAGGGAAAATGTGTGTGCACCTGTTGTTGCTACCTCTGTCCTTTTTAGTCATGTGTATAACCTCTATTTATATTAATAGGGGATATTTTAATGCGCATAAAGAGGTTAGACTCCAGGGTGAATTACAGGCATTTTAGTCAGGACATCAGATTAGATGGACCACTGGTCTGTTCTGGTATTGTAGCTTCCAAGTTCCTATGTACAGTATATGCACCTGTTGCTGATTTGTACCGGATGGAAGGCAACCCATGTCATTTACTCATTTACATGGAAATATAGTGATACTTTGTGTTAAAAATAAAGCAAGAGCATGATAATTCCATGGCAGATCATGTTCCAACCAGTAGTTTATCACAAATGTGTATGTAATGGTTTTAAATCATGTGGGTTCACTGTACTCTGTGCTTTACTCAAACAACTTTCAATAAAAGTTATACAGTGGTCAGAGGCCAAAATCATCAGAGGAGGAAATTCCGATACAGAAACATGACATGTTAAACAGCTGCTGATGCCTCTTGGAAAACTTTGGTTTTCAAATGGAATGAATATATTTCAGTCTGCTGCTTTCTTCCATGTTATGTATTTCTCTTCACTTGTTAATTATCAAGAACACTTGTAATCAAGCTGAGTCTTGGCTTCTGAAGAGTTCTGTTATAGTTACAGGGCTAGCTTTCACCTCTATTCCCTTTCTGGTCCCTCTGAGGGTACCCCTTCAGGTGTCGAGTCTCATGACTTTGTCTCGGGGGGGGGGGGTGGAGAGGGGACACGGAATCATGCAATTCTTCCACTCTTAGACCAGCCCTAGGCTGTAGTATGTTGTGGATCAACCACGCTTACCCAACAAGTCTGGCACCCGCAGTTCAGCCCTTCAGCAGTCTTTGACCAGTGGTGAATAAAGTGACCAGACACCCTTTGTGAAACCAAAGTGTTGTTTAATCTTAATGGTAGAAATAAAACAATTAGAGAAAAGAATTTTAAAACAGTCTGCTGGCATGTCTGTCTTGCCTAAAGCCCTATCGTCCTGGGATGGTGATCCAGGCAGGCCTACCTTCTTCAGACATCCCCAGGGGTGCCTGTGTCAATCTGACCAACTCCACAGCAACCCATCCCCTCCTAGAGACAGTGATTTTCTATCCAGCTCTTTGGTGTCTGATCTCAGCCGTTAGACCTGCTTACCCAAACCAGTTTGGTGGGCTCAGCGAGCAGTCATGCCAGATCTCTGTGAGACATGGCTTTCCCATTGTCCTGTCACAACACTCAAGTATTTGCTGAGGGGTATCTTATTTTGAGCCATTATTTTGTCTTCCTGTTTGTTTCTCAGGATTTGCCTGAATATAGTCACATTATTCATAAATGTATTACATAGAAGCTCCATGTCCCTCATCTGTTCATGCCCCACCTGCACTCCTGGTCATTGCGATATTGCCACAGCAACAATTTACAGTAACGCTCATGACTGGGCTGCATGGAATCTGTTCACACTAGAGTCCAGAGAACCATGCTTTCTGTAGAAGTTTAAACATGGCTTTTGCTAGCAGGTTTCTAGCACAACTACCTGGTAGACAGGGAATGATTTTCCTCTTGAGAACACTGATAGCTAAGTTATTCTGTAGCCTAAATTCTTCAAGTTTCTTTTTAATCCTATCTGGTAGACTGGTAGACTGGGGAGCTCTGCTAGGGTCTTACTCAGCACGAAATGCTTTCAAAGCAAGCATAATTCACTGTCTGTGAATTATTTCCGTCTCGAGTTGGTTCCTATCAATTAGTTCATGTGGGATAAGAAGTTATTGCTATTTCAGGTTACTCGAGAATTGAGGAATAGACTCATTTGCCTTACTGTATTATCTTCATTTACTCTGCTGGAATTGACCTGGATTTTGAGCAGTATTTGGTAGAGCAGAAGAAGGCACAGAGTTAACTGTTCTTTGGGTGTTCATGAATAAACAAATCACCAGGGCCACAATGAATCAGTCAGCATTGTCTGAAATGTCGAGATCCATTTGAAATCTGAGTGCTTCAGTAGGAATATATCAAGGTTAGAGGTGAGTTTTGACCTCCATATCTGATACATTATGTGGCAATGAAGCAACTAACTCATTTTTTGCATAAAGTATATGTGACTGTAAAATAGAAAAAAAAATGTTTTATGGACTCTGTTTTCAAATCTCTACCAGTCTGTAGCGGTGGGAGTTCCACATATACACAACAGTGGGAAAATAGACCCTTATGTGTTTTAATATCTCCAGAGTATGTGCTAAATGTAAAGCTAATACATGTTGCTTTTGGTATTTGTTTTAGTGGATTCAAAAGGCACAAATGTTCAGGGTTCCAAGCCAGATCTTCAGTTTAGTAACCCAGCCACTGCTGGTTCTGTCACTACTGACCTTCTTCACCCAGAGGCTCCCCAGACACAAGCACAGGAAAATGGAATCTAAGAGAATAGCTGCTACATTGAGTTGGGAAGCTGAATCCTCACACATCGTGATAATCCTTCTTGCAGGGCATGATTCGAAACTTCTATGCAACCTGATTCAGGGAGACAGTTTGTTCATCTTGTCATTTTTGACGTGTCCCTAACCACCAATACGAACAACATGTGCTGGATCTCTGGTAGATGCTCAACATATAACACAAAGGGACCCAAACTATTTAGGGAACTTTCAGTCCATTAAGTCAGCACATTAACTGCAATCTGAACACGCATTAAAAAGCCATGGGCAAGAGTCACACCTCTAGATGGAGTAATAACACGCTCAACGTTAACCTTTAGGGTGGGCAGAGAGGAATGCTTTGGCAGAGAAACTGCAGGTACCAGGTCAAAAGTATGCATGTTGACTGGGCGTCTGCACATTCATCTTTCAAAATAAGAGTGTTCAAAGCTGTAGTTCCTTTTCCCCTTCTCAGTAGTCTACTTTTCTCTTTCCACTCAGCTCATATCTCTGCATTTCCCTCCCAAACTGGTCTCCCTGTGGGCTGTTTCCATGTGTAAGGGTCAATAGACACGTTCCTTTTAAAGATGAAGGAGAGGAAAAGCTTCCTCTAAGACAAGCTTGTCCACCAGTCAAACTTCCTGTGATTCCTTACCCCACTTCTGTGGTGGAGAAACGATCATATATCAAAACTAGTTTCTCCAAGTTTGGGATGGTGTATTCCCTCTGCACACTTTTTTAAAATTGCACATTTGTTCTTTGCTTTTACAACATTATTGTTTAATCTTAAAATGCTGTTAGTGGATGGGTTCCAGATGCAGGGCTATCACCTCACTGAAAGCTCTACGGGTGTTTATTAAAGGGGATCTGACTTGTATAGGGATGAAGGAGATGACCATCTTTCAAGCTCTGGTTTCACAAATAATTCTCCCTCCTGCAGAATCCTCTTCGGAATAAGAAACAGTTCACAAAGCAGTGACATGATTTGGTCTTAACTACTTTGAGCCACTTTCATATTTGATGTAATGCCATGGAAGTAGTTATATCAAAGTGCAATCTGGGCCCCTGGTGTTGAATTTGGACCCCAAGTTAGGCTAAGGTTTGGGAACATGTTTGGCAAAGTGTGCCATCCATTGGCTGCTCTGCTAGAAGAGACTAGTCTACTATTGTTACCAGTTGATGTAATTACTCTTTCAGCTCCAGTGGTAGCTGTCTGTTCTGTGGTACTGTAGATTCTGGGTTCTAATCCTGCGGCTGACTATGCAGGAGGCTTATTACCCATGATAGATATTAGTAAGCATTAACTGACCAAACCAGTCTATCTCACGCACTATTGTAACCAGTCTGTCTCACACACTATCTTATCTACCCAGTTACATGATTTCAGTGTGATTGTGTGGAACTGGATGTAGTTCCATGTTTAGACTGAAACATGATGGAAGAAATGGGCTGTTGTTTTTATATGAATGTGCTTAGTGTGAACAGAGAAAAAGGAGTGGGACATTACAGAAAACAGCTGATACATAAGATGAGTTGTTAAAGCAGGCAGACTTTTGCAGCTATCTGGGCAGTGTTAGATGTTTTTAAAGCAATGCTTTAGTGTGAGGAAATTCAGGGACTGCAGGCCTATTCAAGGTATGTCTACATAAACCAAAATGGACAGAAAAAGCATTTTTTGAAAAATGCCTCCTGGACCTGGAGCATGGTGAGGGCTAACAGGGCTGATGCTCAGATATTCTCCAAATGGCACTTGGAAGCAGAAGTTGTGGAAAGTTTTTATTTTCGTCAGGGGGTGGGGGTAAGTTGGGGAATTCATGATCATGAGTGTAAAAATGCAAGTTAAAGAATAGTCTGGTGTTCTGGCACATTATGGAGCATATTCTCCCATTTTTTTTCCGTACACAGAGCTCTCATTTACATTATATTGGAAGAGCATGCATGTCATGAGGGGAAACTAGACCCCTGTATATTGGTAAAGTCA
Source organism: Eretmochelys imbricata (assembly GCF_965152235.1). Classification (NCBI taxonomy): domain Eukaryota; kingdom Metazoa; phylum Chordata; order Testudines; family Cheloniidae; genus Eretmochelys; species Eretmochelys imbricata. Next base: position 23,785,799 of record NC_135584.1, read on the forward strand.
CCATGTAATTTCAAGTATCAGAGGGGTAGCCAAGTTAGTCTGCATCTGTAAAAGCCAAGTAATTTCAAGATACTCAGCTAGAAAATGTGATTCCATTTGCAGAAGTAACAATCCTAACATTCACTATGCTCTGCTCTTATCAGCTTGCTGATTGTTTACACTGACGTATAAATTATTGGCTAAAGAATAGTCATCTGGAATGATTCAGCTACATTTCTGGCTGTGCTGCTTATTTGCTGTCTGCATAATGGGGAAACATAATTAACTGCTGTAAAGTGCTTTGAGATTCCTGGATGAAAGGCACTCCATAGATGTAAATTATAATGCAAGTAATGTCATTCTGAGAGTGAATGGGGATGTTCTGGTACATAAGGAATATTAAATGGCCTGGATATTGTACTACTCAGAAACTTTCTTGAAAACTGCTAGCATTTGGGTCCATCTCCACATCCAAGCTTGCTGCAAACTTCAGAGGTTTTCCCCAGGCCTCTGTCATTTCCCCCTCCCATAATATCCTACCTCTAAGAGAAGTTCATTAAGAAGGTCCTTCCGTTTCTCAGGGTCTGGAAGTGGTCAGCCTCTCTTATGTATGTCTGCTCCTGGAGCTTCCCACTTGGTGTGCAGTGCCCTTTGGTGACGCGCCAAATAAAACATGATAGGAATAGCTTTGATGAATAGTAAGTGCTTGAAAGGAGCTTTGGAGCCCCTTGGTTTAAGCATGCGTTTGGGGTGAGTGGAAGAGCAATGGTAGATAAAACTGGACTGCAAATCTGCTGGAGACCCAGGTTAGCAAAGGTTTATTGGGTTTTCAATTTTTGTTTTATCCATTCTAATTTAAACGGAAGAAGAATAAGACAGGCAGGGACCTGGCCATACTCCCAATGCTTTAAATTCCAGTGTCATTTAAGAATGGCTTTTGGAAGGCATTGTCCAGGCTTCTAGGCAGGCAGCCTTGTCTCTTGTTTTTTGTTTCCCTCCACCCCACCACTTCAAGGTTTTGAGCCTAATTAGACTCAGCTGCACTTGATTAAGGAATAAATATGGTAGGATTCCAAGGTCTCTCACCCCACCCCCCAGTTACCCTCAGTTAAGGGAAGTACTCCCAGGCAGGAATAGGAAAACTCAGGAGTCCTTGCTGAGGCTTAACATCCCAACCCCCCGTACTACTGTCTATTTTTGTGGAGCTCATCGTAAGGACACAGGTGTGGAGTGTATTGTTTGTGCCACCACCCGAAGGGCCTATGTACCCCCTTATGAGTCTGAGGACCACTTCTGAGGTCATGGAGAGAAGGCCAAGACAAAGGAACCTTCAATTCCAACCTCCCCCTCCCCCCGCATCAAGCAAATCTTAATTGTAAAAACTGTGAATCATAGAAGGTGAATGAAATGGAGCTGTGATAAGTATCAAAGCCTGTTCTTGCCTTCTGCATTGAGCACATTCCTCACCCCCCCCCATAAATATTAGTGTAAGATCTGCAGAGTGACTTCCAGCAGAGACAAGCTCAGCCCAACTCCTGCCAGAAAGGCTCGCTTCTGACTCAGCTGGCAGAGCTGCTTTGTACAAATGGAGCGATCCCAACTGGATTCTTGCCCATGACAATGTGAGGGATGCATATGCATGGGGTATCCTGTCACAACAAAGTTCTGCTAAGTGGTTAAAACTTTGCTGCTGCCTCTTGCAGTGTAGATATAGCAGTTAAATCCCTTCAGTGCTGACCCGATGTTCTAGGTACATCATGCTGTCATGTTGTTACTTCTGTGGGCAACCAGAACATCAAAAGATGTTTGCTATGCATCACTATGGCATTAGCACCAAACACCATTACTACTGCTCTTCTCTGTCCTTCAGTGGCTAAATGTGACAAAAAGGGTCTTCTGCAAAAGGCATCTCCCTCCTTGCAGGGGAAAAGTCCCATTGGCTGAAACTTGAGTTTCATCCTTTTACAGACTAAAAAATCCCTAAACCTGTAACACCATCCCCATGACCCCCTTTTGCTAAGGTGGCAGTACAGTCTAGTAGGGGAGGCTGGATTCTACTCCCAGCTCTGCCACTGGCCTGGCTGGGTGACCTTGTGCAAGTCACATCACCGCTCTGTGCTTCAGTTTCCCCATCTGTAAAATGGGGATAATGATACCAACCCCCTTTGTAAAGTGTTTTGCAATTTAATTTTGAAAAGTGCCATATAAGAGTTAAGTGGTGGCATTATAATTTATTATTACTTTATTAGTGATGAGAGCAGGGGGCCAGAGTCCTCCTTTGTGACCCTAAGGCCATCCCTTAATTTCTACCTGTTTTCACATCTCTCAGATGGGATTATAATACTTGCCTCACCAGGGTGTTGGGAGCATGGGTGGCAGGTATAATAGCACAGAGAAGGCTAAGCCTTCCCGGGCAGAGCCATTGCTGGGGGACACCCAGGTTGTGGGTTTTTGCTTATTATTATGCGCTATGCAGGTTCCGGGGCAGCTGAGGAGGCAGTATCTGCTATTCAGCTTTCTGGGTTCATCAGTCCTCTCCCTGGACTCCAGAGAGATGACTGATGAACCCGGAAAGCTGAGCAGCAGATAATGCCTCCTCAGCCACCCCCGGAACCTGCATGGCGCATATCAAAAGCACAGCGTTCTTCTGCTGGGCATCTGTGGGTCTTGGGAGGTGAGGTGCATTGCCTTTCCCATTCTCTGGCCTGGGGCTAGGACCGGCCTGGGGCTTGGGTCGGCCAGCCCCAGGCTCAGGTGGGTAGACCAGCCAGCCAGAGCTCCGGGGGTGGCTAGGGCTGGCCTGGGGCTGGGGTCAGTCAGTCAGCACAGCTGGGGCCAGCCCAGGGCTCCTCCAGTGGCGGGGTGGGGGCAGCTTGGGGTTCAGCCAGCCCGGGACTTCTCCAGCCATGGGAGTGGGTGGGGGGGGCCAGGGCTCCTGCTGTGGGGGGGCGAGGCCTCGTCTGGAAGGGGTGGGGCTGTGGGGCTAGCCTCCCCAAATGGGGGGTCCTCCCGCCGCCCATGGTTGTGAGGATTAACTAGTCAGTGCACACAGAGTGCATTGAAAACACTGCATGTGTGTATGGTAGTCCTGTGGACTGGTACTGTGATACCAGGGTGATGGGTATGTTAGAAAATACTGAGGTTAGAGGTGAGAGCAGAACCAGCAGTGAAATGGTAGGCCTGACACTGTTGTGTCTGGAATTTCTTCTGCATTGTTGGCCTTTCATTTTCAAACCCCGTTCTAATTGTTATGTCTGTCCCACTGATTTCTCTGCATCTGTTCCCTGTACCTTAGATGGCTGGTTGTGGGGAGGCGGATGGTAGTGGATGTTTAATTCTGCATTTTTCCTTAAACGAAATGAAGAATCCTGCCTTAGGCTCTCACTGCAAACCTAGCAGGTTGCTATGGATTAAGTTACTTAATCAATCCAGACAAACCATTCCACACTGCTCATAGTAGTTGGTACTTCCAGTCGCTTGCCATTTCAGCAGTTTACAGACTAGCAATCCTTTTTTCTGCAGATAGGGATGTGCCACAAAGCAAAAGTTGCTAAATAGCCTCTATAGGCGAAGCTATAAAACCTCGTTGCCTTCATCCTTTCCCAATTCATAAACTGGTAGCATAGCAACTGATGAAGCTGCTTGAACTTGAGTTGACCCAAAATTACATGTTTCACAGCTTCTGCGTTTCCTTTCCTTTCCTTTTTTTTTTTTTTTTTTTTTTTTACCCCCCTTTTCTTTTTTCCGGTGCTTGTTGAGTTTAAGTCATCCATCGCTGTGGGAGATTAGCAGCTTGCTCATGCAGAAATCTGAAATGGATTTAATAACACATGATAGATGAGCCCGAGCGGTTCATGGAGTTAAGAACATGAGCCATAACTAAAGCTGGGGCAGACTACTTTTAGGAGGACCTGCCTTTTTGATGGACAGCAAGTGTAGTTGGCATTATAAATGTGCACTATTATGTACCAGGTACAGCCTCACAGAGTAACAGGCTTCCCTAGCCTTAGTCTGATGTAAAGTCTTAGTTGGATATTGCAGACTGATATAATAGATCATTAAAGGAGAAAAATGTATAGTGTAGAAGATCATAAACTACAGTAATCTCCAGTATTCTGAAAGGAGAGAACCAATTTAGAATTTCAAGGGACCAGCTCTAAAGCAGGCAACTTAGAGTAAAGGGGAAACTTCTGGTTTGTGTACACTGTTGCAATATTTTCCAGTGAAAAGACAGCATTTGCTCACTGTGGCATATGGGACACTGCCATTATGTGTATGTTCTTAGATGAAGAAAAAACTGGGCTTTCTATGTTTTCTCCCAGTTGGGCTTTTGTAGCAATTATCTCAAGTCTAATAAGGAGTTTAAACTGACAATATGCCTTGTTTGACATATCAGAAAGCATCAGTGTCATCACTAAGGATGAAACACAAAATAATGAAAAATTGAAACACTAAATAATGAAAAATGACCGTCCAGTTCAGGGAAGAAAAGGAAGGAAAAAAAGCATAAGGATTTAGGTTGCCCTGCAGAAGTGCGAATCTTTTGCCAAGTGCAATGGGCCTGGTTGGTTGAGCCAGCTTCGCTGAATGTAGCCCAGTGTTGTGAAATTTTAAGATCCCATAAGGCATGGGGCTCACAAGTAGTTTGATCAGTGAGACAGTAGATGGCACATTCATTACCCCATTATTTTATGGATGAAAACTTCTTTCCTGCCACTATGCTCCTTTGAAAAGGCCAGGTTCAATTACATTAAGTTAGGCAGCGTGGGCTCAATTCACAAAGGTACTTAGGCAGCTCAGGTCCAAGTTTTATCCTTCACTGACATCCACAAAGCTCCTACTTAACTCTGTAGGTGCCCAAACTCATTCTGGGCTTAAACTTTCAGGGTAAAAGTACCCCCAGACTCTATATTTCTGCCTGTAGTCATGTGCATTGCTGCCTCACTCTAGGTATCCAGACACCTCTTTCTCCCTTAGGCCCCAGACTAATGAACTGAGGAAGATAGGTGGTCGCCCGTTTATTTTGTGCAGGGCCCAATCCAATAGGCAAGCTCAAAGGCCACCTATCGGATTGGGTTGCATTCAAAAACCATGAGGAGATGGCGGTGGTGCCAATCTTAGAACTTTTCACCCAGTGGTTAGAGCACTCACCTGGGACGTGGAAATCCACGTTCAACTCCCCCTTCTGTTGGAGCGGGCGAAGGGACCTCTGTTCAAATCCTACCTTGCAGATGTGTGCTCAGACTACAGAACTATGGGATACTCTGTTGTGGAGCTCTATTTCTCCAGTTGAAGCTATTCCATTGTTGATAATACTTAGTCATTGGGCCAGAGACAGAATGGCTCTGTAGCCTGGTGCTTAGGGCATCCACATGGGAGGTGGGAGACCCAAGGTTCAATCTCCCTGGTCCCATGACTCTTTAATATTTATATACAGTGGAACAGCTTCTAGAGGAGAGATTGAGGGAGACCCACATCAGAATATCCCATAACCCAGTGGTTAGGTCTTGTTCAAGTCTTTTCTCTCCCTACAGCAGAGGAGGAAATTGAATCTGGGTCCATGCATCCCGGCTGAGTTTTCTAACCACTTGGCTAAAAAGTTGTATAAGGTAGACACCATCACCTTTCTTCTCCTTCCCGACTCTCCCCCACGTTTTGTGTGTTGTTAGGTGCCTGCCTAAGTCATTCTTACAAAAAGCATCTTAGTTGCCTAATGACAGGTTTCAGAGTAACAGCCGTGTTAGTCTGTATTCGCAAAAAGAAAAGGAGTACTTGTGGCACCTTAGAGACTAACCAATTTATTTGAGCATGAGCTTTCGTGAGCTACAGCTCACTTCATCAGATGCATACCGTGGAAACTGGAGCAGACTTTATATATACACAGAGAATATGAAACAATACCTCCTCCCACCCCACTGTCCTGCTGGTAATAGCTTATCTAAAGTAATCGTCAGGTTAGGCCATTTCCAGCACAAATCCAGGTTTTCTCACCCTCCACCCCCCCACACAAATTCACTCTCCTGCTGGTGATAGCCCATCCAAAGTGACAACTCTTTACACAATGTGCATGATAATGAAGTTAGGCCATTTCCTGCACAAATCCAGGTTCTCTCACTCCCTCACCCCCCTCCAAAAACCCACCCCCATACACACACAGACTCACTCTCCTGTGAGCAGGAGAGTGAGTCTGTGTGTGTATGGGGGTGGGTTTTTGGAGGGGGGTGAGGGAGTGAGAGAACCTGGATTTGTGCAGGAAATGGCCTAACTTCATTATCATGCACATTGTGTAAAGAGTTGTCACTTTGGATGGGCTATCACCAGCAGGAGAGTGAATTTGTGTGGGGGGGTGGAGGGTGAGAAAACCTGGATTTGTGCTGGAAATGGCCTAACCTGACGATTACTTTAGATAAGCTATTACCAGCAGGACAGTGGGGTGGGAGGAGGTATTGTTTCATATTCTCTGTGTATATATAAAGTCTGCTGCAGTTTCCACGGTATGCATCTGATGAAGTGAGCTGTAGCTCACGAAAGCTCATGCTCAAATAAATTGGTTAGTCTCTAAGGTGCCACAAGTACTCCTTTTCTTAGTTGCCTAAGCGGCCTGACTCCAGAAGAGGGGTTCCTGTCTGTGGATCTCTAAACAGAGGTAGACTGCTCCCGGCTGCCTGGATTTCGGCACCTATCTCCATGAGAGTGGTGGGGATCAGAACACCCACCTCCTGTCAGCATCTCCCATTGACTAGCTTAGGCATCTCCTCCCCTAGTTTGCTGGCTTTTGTGAATTGCATTCTTGGGCATGTATCTCTTCCTGCGTGTTGTACAGGGATCCTTGGGGTCTAACCGGGACTTTGTGACTCAGTGTTGTTCCTGTGCTTTTTGAAGGCACCTAAAAGTTAGGCACTGCAAGACTGAGGCTATGGCTACACAACAGCACTTACAGTGGTGCACCGATGCAGCTGCGCTGCTGTACCACTTCTGGTGAAAATGCTCTTAGCTGACGGGAGAGAGCTCTCCCATTGGCTGAATAACTTCTACATCTGTGAGAAGCTCTCCCGCCGACATAGTGCTGTCCACACCAGCACTTAGGTTGGTATAACTTATGTCACTCTGGGGGGTGGATTATTCACACCCTGAGTAACATAAATTATACCAAAGTAATTTGTTGTGTAGACACAGGCTCAGTGTCACAGCAAATGAGGTTATGTTGCTCCCATTTGCAGTGTGTTGTGCAGTCAAAGGTGTTTGTGCCTGCATTTTTGTGCATATATATTAATGTGTCTGCTTTTACCCAATATGTACATCTGGTTATCATTTGCACTCACGGACTGTACATGCATTGCATATGCCAGCCCTCCCTCACAGGCAAAGAATGGTCATTGTGCAGTGCGTCCAGGCTCAGAGTCCAAGGAATGAGATTTCTTCAGGATTAGAGGCTCCTGTGTGGTAACATTTCATGCCAACAGTGAGCAATTGGGAGACTCTGCAATTTTCTTCTTTTAAAGTACAAATCAAGACTCAAAGAAGAGCATTCAGTTCTAATCTGTGTGAGCTCTTGTAATAAGCTTCACAATTAGAGCACAGAATCTTCCATCTAATTCACTTAATTTACACTGGGAAATGAGATACAATTCTACTAATCCAATTCTATTTCATTCTTTATTAAAGAATGAAAGCATCCTCTGACGCTCTGGTGGGATTCATACTAAAGCTTCTGAGCACAAATAGTATGAAAAGCTAATGAAATAGAATGCCACGGTAATTCCCTCTTTTGCTGTTTGATGCCCTTCGATTTTAACCTATAAGACAATTAAAGCAAGAGTTGGCAGGAGCTAATGGGTCTGTATTGACTCTTTTTGGTGTCAGGGTGGCTTTGTCAATTTTTGTTTGATAAAATGTTATGAATATAGATGAACTTTCTGCACTTGGTAGTTGTTTCTTCTATATAACATGGGGACTGCATGTGCTTCCAGAACTGGGTCAAGAAGTTTTCTGCTTTTTTGCAGCTTTTGAAAGCATTGCTGTATTGTCTACTTTCAGCATGACCTGACTGGTGCCTAAATGAAACCATGCTCCCTGGTGATTGGGAATAGGCACTCCATCTCAGAGGGGAAATACCGAGTGGAATGAATGTATTGTTCATTTTACTCCAATAGCGGACGTACACAGATTTCTCATCGGGCCATACTGAGAGTTTGACCTCTGCAGCGTTGACATTCACTAGATTTACAGTTAGGACTAAAGTTTCAAACTACTCTACATGCTGGAGGTGTAATTCCCAGATTGAGGAGACAAATCCGCACTAGCTCTGATCCAATAGCATGTTTAATAGAGTGTAGCAGCTGTGGTAGAAGCGGAGGGAGGGGCTAGCTGCTCCTAATATGTACCCATCGGAGATGGTAGGCACATGCTTGGGGAGGCTAGCTCCTCCCGCCAGTGTTGCCACTGCTCACACCACTGCGGCTGCCTTCTATTTTTAGGGTGCTCACGCGATCAGAGCTCATGCAGGTGCTTCTCCTCGAGATGTGAATTACTACACCAGCTTGAAGGATAGTCATATTCTCGGGGTAAGGTGGGTCAACACAATTCCTTTGTGCTCTCAATCCCTTGTTTATAAGCACAGAAGGTAACTGCAAGTGAGATCAAGTGGTATGTATGTATGTACGTGACACACAAGTACAGGATTCTGGAGTGCAAAGGGGATGCCCAGATTCAACATGCACAGTGGACCCTGAATTTTTGAAATTTGAGGCTTTAGACATGAATAGCTGAACAAAGGTTACATGTTATATATAGGGGCCTTGCTCCATCCTTACTGATCTCTGGACTTCCTATGAGAAAGATGATCAGTCTTCCTTGAAATCTTCTCCTTCTTTGCTTTTCACAACTGTCTTCTACTGGCTCTTGTCCTACCTCCCTAATTGTTCCTTATGCATCTATTTGGCTGGGTCATTTTCTCTGTCCCACTTCCTGTGGGAGTTCCACTGGGCTTTCGTTGAACCATTCTTCACCCTCTGTCCCTTTTCTCTAGGTGATCTCATTTGCTAGTGCCACCTCAGCCACCCTTTCTATCCCAATGACTCACAAATCTACCTCTCCTCAGCTGTCTCCCTCCATTCAATTCTGCATCTCGATCTAACAAATCCTCTTTGGAGGTCTTGCAGCAAACTAAAACTGAACATGACCAAAACTCAAACCACTTGTCTTCCCTCTCTCTCCCACACTTTTCCATCATTAGAGACCCCAACACTCCCTGTCATGCCTGGGATCATCTTTGACTGTATCCTCTCAAGACCCCTCTCATCCAGCCCATGTTCAGTTACTGATTTTTTTTTACTCCATAACATCTCTAAGTCCAGCCTTTTTTCTGGAAGTACTGCTAAAACTCTCATCTAGATCCTCGTTATTTCCTATCTTACCTCCATCAGCTCCTTCATTTGTCACATACCCTAATGCAAGGACCTTCATCCTGGTCAGTCGTTTAGCCTGCTCCCCCTTTTTCCCACTGCATCAAATACAGTCTTCTACTCCTTAAATTTTAAAGGCCTTTCTCAACTTAGCCTACAATCTGCTCTTTTGTCTTATCACCTTTCCCGCTGTCTTCTCCATTCCACCAGTACAAGTTTCCACTGCCTGTACTTTAAACCATTATTGCACAGCTGAATCAACTAAAATTTCTATTTTCAAAACCATTGGGAAGAAAATCCTATCCCTATAAAGCATCAGAACTAGCGATATGCAATTTCTTTTTGTTTTGCTTTTAAAATCTTAAGGGAGGGTTGGTAAAATTAGACATCTGGCAAGCTTCTAGTAGAGGCAGGCAAGCTATGAAGGAAAGATTGAGAAGAAAAAGCAAACAAGACAGGATGGCAGATTTTGAATCTTGTATATCAGCAAGTCACCTGCGCTTCAGAGCACTGTTCTAGTCAGTTTAGTGCGGGTGAAGAATGTCAGACTCAGAATGTTGGAGGGTCACAACTTCTTCATTCATAGAGCAGGCACAGCGTGGGGGCCTTTAGCACAAGCTTCTCACACTACTCATATGTCACAGCTCTGATCTGTTGCAACCATTTCTAAGGGTAGAAAAGGCATTTTAGTCTCCTTGCCCTTTGAATCTTTGGCCCCTCTGCTGAGACTGCTATTGAGGCTCAGCGGGGCAATTCTGGTGGCTTGTGCAGTGGTGATACTTCTCCAGTAAGACCAGTGCATTTCACGTAGGTCACTAAAACCATCCTATGTTACTGGCTTTGCAGCCCTACCTATGAACAGGCATCTTCCCTATCCGTTCTCCAAATGCAGTCCATTCGCTAGGTAAAGTCCAGCCCTTCCTCATTGTCCCTTCCTGGGGGTTGGCTTTAACCAAGAAATCAACAATAAAAAAGCTTAGTTCAAAATTTCGTCCTCAGCGCAGCTGTTCCCCAGGTTCCTTCCTTGGGATTGTTCAGCAGACACCCTAGATTTTCTCCCAGAGGCATTCCCCATTACTTGCATGGCCAGATGGGTTGAGGAGACACTTGCACTAGTGAGTTGGCAGAACCCTCTTAAATTTTTCCCAGAATAATCAACGCTCTCCTTCTGGGTAGGACATTTCAGGCAAATGCTGTCAGATTTACAAATATACTCTTAGGCCAGATTTGAACTCCTGATTTTGAGGCAAAAGATCCTATAGCACTCTATTGCTACCTTAGTGACCCAGCCCTTTACTGGATGTTGTAAAATTCTTATACCATTTTTTGGGAGACTAAAAGAATTGTAGGCTCAGGCAATCATCCACTAACAAAGCTCCTCATATTTATAATGCACACTGCAGAATAGTCTTGTAAGCAATGTCAGTACAGTATAAATACTATGATTCAGAATTCAGGCTGCTCTTTGCTGAGGTGTAAAACCGGGAGCAATAACTTATGTGAATACAGTTCAGACAGCAGTGTGAAACATTAACAGCAGGTTATAGTCATAAACAGAATGAATAAAATAGTAAGTGAAATGGTGACAAACTGTTTAAATGGGGGGAAAAATCAGAACACAGGAGCTTTTACATGTTCTCATTCTTCTTTGAAAAGCAGTTGGCTTCTAAAATCCAAATTAAAATACATGTGTTCATTGCAGTTCTTAGTTTGTAATACACCCTGCAGCTATTGGGCAGGAGGCCATGCAAACATGCTTTGTTCTTTATTATTTATAATACCCTCTGAGAAGCCTGAAATTAAGTTTCCTTACCTCCCAACTCCATCCTTATCCATTTGGCAAACACTGATCAGTTCTACGGTCTTAAACTAGATGTCACAAGCAGAGACTTGCGATTCCCATTAGCTGGGAATCATTCACCAGTGGGTGACGTCTTTGGAAACACAGATCTTGTTTTTCATGTAAATACCATTGATTGTAAAGAAAACAGGGAAGAATCCTTCTGACTTTATTGGTGGAAACTATGCTGTATACTGTGTGCATGAGGCAGAGCAGTGTTGGCTGTGTGCCTGTTGTAGGTGTAGAATTTGCTGACTGGCCATGCATGGGGCATGCAGAGCTGATGCTTTTATAAGTGTAGAGCCTTGAAGCTAGTTCAGGGATGTGAGCTAGTAACTTAGCTGGGAGCAATCTGGTGTTCTCAAGTGCTAGGTTGCTTTCTTGTCTTGCTGCTGCAAAGAGATGTTGAGAAGCTTCTCTTGCTTGCATGGTTGCACAGCAGAGAATGAGGGCGTGATCCCGCTCTTTGGTGGCAGATTTGTATAATCTGGAGTATTTTCCAAAGTTTTCCATTCGGCATCGGTGGCTCTTTATGGGTGGACATCTTCAACTAAAAAATTTAAAGGCAGCAAGAGATCATCTCTTTGTGCATTATCTGAGATGGACCCGTTATGAACTAGTAATGAACATTGAAAAGATTCAGAAGCTTAATTCAAATAAGCACCTGTCATTCAGAATGCTTATCCAGAGATCTTGGGCTAGAAATCTCATGAGTAGCTTTTTCTCCTGGACTCTCTGGCAGGATATTTCCTCCTGGTGATCAGGCAAGAAACACACTGAGAACAGATTTTTTTAATATTCCGGGGCTTCTGGTCATAGATGAAAATGCAGAAGCAAAAAAACTCCTGAAAAATGCTGGTGGTGGCAGGATGTGGGGGAAGTTATGTGAGCTTCTGGTCTCAGGTGTTGGAGTTCATGTTATTTTTGAAGGTTCAAGTGGATTCTTTTATCTGCACCAGTCCATCCATTTCAAAGGATGGGGCAAGCTGAGAATTTGCCGTGCATATTAGTTGTCCCCAGAAGACTGAACAAGCTTCTCTTTTCTTTTGGAGGGGACATTTTCTCTCCCCACTGATAGTAGAATTTCATTTTTCATATTTTCTGATCTTGTTGCTTTAATCTTATTTTTTTTTTTTATAAAAGACAGTCACACAAACCACAGACCAGCTGTTCTCCCCCTGCCTTTTGCCACCCTTGGGGCATTTCATGAAAGCTTAAAAAACAAACAAAAACCCTCTATAAAAACGGTTTGATAGGTATCATTTTTCACCATATTGTGAGAGTGTCAGAAGTATTGAGAGCAGGAAGCTATTGCTGCCAAGACTAATTTTCAAGAGTTGAGTAGTGCACTGACCATTAACGTCACTTCCCTCCATTCCCATGCAGCCGTCTTAACCAGTTAGTGCTCACGAGAGTTTGACAGGTTGAGTGCCAGAATATTGATTACTGAACTGGGACAAAGGCGCTCTTGGATGGTAGCATGGTGCAATACTCTCAGGGCCCTGTACTGAAAGTCAAGAGATCTGGATTATCTTCTCAGCTCTGCCTTCGTGACCTTGGGAAAGTCATTTAACCTATTTACGCCTTAGTTTCTCGATCTATAGAATGATAATGGATCTACTCAACTTTGTATAGCACTTTGAGATCTATCAGTGAGGGGGAAGTTGGAGCGAAGGGCCTGTTCTGATGATTCACCTTCCCAAAGGAAACCAGAGTGCCTTCAGAGACATCTCAAGGACAGACTTGTGTTCTGACAGACCACTCTGACCCATCCACTCTGTGGATGGATTGTCGGACTTCACAATCTTTTTCACAATTGATATGGTGACCTCCCAGTTGTCTCCTTCCACCGCTTTGTCCTCACATGTCACCTTGGTTTACTGATGATGAGCAACAGATGAAGTGAGAGGGGAGATAGCTAGAGTGCCAGGTTTGGGGCTCCAGGTTGCAGATGGGTGACAAAGGTTTCTTTAGATCTGACACCATGGGGCTACCAAAGGTATTTGAAGCAGGTGAGATCAACATACTCCTTTAGTATGTAAGAGAATGAAGCTGGCAGAGTTCTCCATGAGGGCGCCTTAGTTTTGAAATTCAGTGCCCAGCATCTCTTGCTGCTCTGTGTAAATGGGCCAGCCACCTCCTGATCATCCACTTGTGGCCTGAGGTCATTCTGCAGGTACCCTGCCACAGTTTCCCTCTTCTTCAGCTCAGGGCCCCTTAAATCAAACTATCAAAACAACTCTGTTTTGGTGCAGCATGCCCCTCCTTTGGGGCTGGATTTATTAATATTAAAGTCAGTTCCAAAATAAAGTCTCAAAAAGCCCTATCAAGTCCATATTCCCAGTTTCTTTCTCACTTGGGGTCTCTCAGGCCTTCCTTGCATGGAGCCCTGTTCCCTGAAGACTCAGAGTTCACTGCTGGAGCCTATTCACTCCTAGTGGACTTGTCTGTCCCTCCCCCTAAGCATCCACCCTTTCCTGGAGCTTCCTGCTGCTTTTTGTAGAAGAATCGGATCCTCTATCCCATACCCAGCTGGGCTAATTGTATGGGACTGACTGCTCCAGACCACTGACCCTTAATGGTGCAGGTCATCCCATTAGAGTTTGCAATAGTCCATTTTTTGTTTGTTTACTTATACTTTGTCATGCTGCAAACCCCATCTATTTGAAACACACCTTTGGGGAAAATGTAGTGGTGTGGATTTTCAGGAATCTATAATGGGGAAAGTTCCAGTTTTCTGCCTTGATTCTTTTGAGAAGAAAAAATGTTTGCATTTTTAATTTTGTCGTATGTGCCCAGTCTCTTGAATTAGGTGTTCTTTCATGTTTCATACTTTGAAATAAATATAAACATCAGAGCAATCACTGTTGCATCTAATTGGACATGTTAGTCTCTGTCGGTGTAGACATGCGATAGCGACTGCAAAAAATGATTTTGTCTAATGCAAAAAATGCATGGGAGAGAGAATGGTGGATCATTGAACACTTTATGGTGAGCATAACAAAAACCGAGGTAAGAACTGTTAACCAGATCTAACATACAATGCTTTCCTGTAGTAACTGATTGCTGCATCTTATCATTGTACAAATATGAAGGGAAACAACTGACATTACTTTCGGTGTCACAGTAGTACTTCAAGACGTCATTGTGACGGGCATTGTTCATAGATAGAGTATCTGCAGCAAAGAGTTTAATGTAAATTGGCAAGACAGAGAGAGGGAAGTATTATCCCCATTCCACAGATGAGGAACCAGGGACACAGAGTGAGTTATCCAAGGTCATATAAGAAGATTATAGTAGAGCTGGGGCTTCAAACCAGATCTGAGTTACAGTCAATACTTCAACCATAATGCCATCCTTCATCATCCATTGGAAAGAAATGGTCTCTAATGTGCGAACATTATGTACAAATGTTCATTAAAACTGAAGGGCCTTTTCTCACTTGGCTCCCCTTCTGTCCAAGGTTTCCCCAGCCATTTTCAACTTCAGATGAAAGCTGCTAATATAGTGGCTGCTCTTAAAAATTCACTGGCTTGGAAGATTCAACCATTTCTATTAAATTACCTATTTTAAAGATTTGAGATATTTCTGAAACTGATAGTCTTTTAATCCGGTGAAATTTTAAAGTAGGCATGCTCAAAAAGTTAATGTAGGGTCAAATTAATGCAAGTGATATCATCTGAGGCATTTCAGTACCAAGTTAGTTCTTCCAGTGAAAAGAGTTTTGATGTCCTAGTCTCTCAAACAGCTACTGATCTCAAGCAACGGACTCTGTTTGTATAGTCAATAATCTAAGAATAAAAATTCACAGCTAACTTTCCAGTTAAATTAGGGTTGAAATAGATTTGATGTCTACCACCAGGCTGTGTCCATAGCCCATTATATGACTGTAGACGCTAACATGCAAGTATTTTTCACCTTGGTTGATCCTTCACTGTATTACCAGCTGCCTACAGGGAAATTCATCGCAATCCCATGACTCTGTAATTTTTTGAGCAATCATAGTCCATTGTAATCACATTTTAGCGTTCGCAGCACTGACAGGAGCTCCAGATATGGGCAGGTATGTTGGATTAAAGCTGCAAAAACATAAGGTCCCTGTAGAGAATTGATACCTGCTAAGATGATATTGTTATAGCTGTGTATTTCTAGTATGAAACCTATTGCTCATGGGACTAGTATTAGGGGAAAATGTACCATACAGATTATCTCAGTTTGGGAAGTAGTTTAGTCTAATCCATTTTCGCAATTTTATAAATGCTTAGGGTTTACTGATCTATTCACAGGATTACCCAGAACTTCTTTAAAAGACAATCGCATTTGCTATTTTCAAGCCTTCCCACACAGTTTTAAAGTGAAATTGTGTGTTTATCAGGAGCTTGGCTATTTGATTTTAAAATTTCTTTGGAACTCTGGTGTGAATACCATCTGGTCGTAGGGACTTAAACTGACTAGTTAAACAGAATAATCCCAAACTATCTCTCTCTCTCTCTCTCTCTCTTTTTTTTTTTTTGACACCTCAATTTCTGAAAGTGCATCATCCTTACCTACGCTGAACCTGTTCTCTTCCAGATATCTCCCCAGCAATGTTGTAATGAAGACTGATGCAAAGAAAAAATTTAGCCTCTGCAATGCACTTATCCTCTTCAGAACTTCTTTACTCTGGAGTCAACAGATCTGCTGATTTCTCACAAGCTTCCTGCTTTTGATATATGTAATATCTTGTTTTGTTTGTCTCTTTGGCTACTTCTCTTCAGAAGCTCTCAATTCCATTCTTCTCTTGGCTTCACTTAGGTGGGATTTCCATTTTCTTAATACATTTTTGGGTCCCTCCTTCACGTTTCTTCCTTCTTTGCCTGCCTTTCTCAATCGGTTGGTTAGATTGTGGCTGATTCCCTTACTGGCAGGTTTGATGGCCCTCAGGGGTTTGCCACTGCGCTTCCCCCGTGCTGTATTGCCCCATACATGAATGCTTTTTCAGGCTATGTGGTTTTGTTTGGTTTCTATTTGAAAGTATTTGGTTTTAAAAAATCCTGTATAGAGAGCTGGGTCTGAATCCCTCACTGTGGGAGAGTTGAGATTCTGATACAAATTAGGTTTAATTCTAGAATAGATTTAGATCTAATGGGTCTGGGCCTGATGCCCATTAAAATAGATGGATAGACAAAGGGTTAAAGTACCAGACTGAGAATTAAGAGATCTGGATGGTATTCACAGCTTGGCCATAAGAATCCTCTAATTTTGGATGAGTCAGTTAAATGTTCTGTGCCTCAGTTTCCCCATCGGTGTAAAATGGGCATACTGATATCTGTTTGTATAAAATATTTTGACATCTTTGTCTGAAAAGCTCTCTGGAAGTGCAGCGTTATCTTCAAGCCTGCACTTTTGAATTGTACAACCCTTAGATGCTTTGTGATAGTCTCCCTACACAAAGGTTAAATGTTCCTTTTATTTTCTATGCCCTTTGTTTAGTGTCCTTCCATTTCTCTTTTTAAAGTCTATTAGTCGCTATGGAAACGATGTCACTGGTATAGGTGGGGCCTAAATTGCATTCTCCAGAGCAGTATACAGGCAGTTAACATAATAGCATGAAATTCATACAATGCTGTGTGAGTTAAAGGAGTTGGATGGATTTTTTTTGATGACCTGGTCAAATTAGCTGTCACATTGCTGGGGGGTAACATCTGTCGCAACTTGACCCAGTCCCCATCTCCAAACAGGTGCCCATCTGTTGTGAATGGACCCAACCTTTGGATCCCACTTGCTTCTAAGTAATCTGGGCCTGGGTGTAACTGGACACTGTTCCTAGCTCTGGGGGGGTCTCATGCACATTCCCAGGTGCAGACCTCATGTCTGACACTCTTCTTGAGCAGAAGGATCTTGCAGTCTGGCTGACTTACTCTCTAGAGCCCCAAGCCTTTCTGAACCCCTGGTTGCTTCTGCATGTTCGCTCAGTTCCACCTTTCTGTGAACATGCTGAGCTTCTGATTAACCCATTGAAGGACAACATGGCAGGCAAATAAGGAACACAGGCTTAGCAAAGTAATTTTGTAGACATAGATGCTATGGCCCAGATTTTGAAGGCACAGTAACTCCTCGCTTAACATTGTAGTTATGTTCCTGAAAAATGTGACTCTAAGTGAAACAATGTTAAGCAAATCCAATTTCCCCATAAGAATTAATGGAAATGGGGGGGTTAGGTTCCAGGGAAATGTTTTTCACCAGACGAAAGAATATATATATATGCACACACACACAGTATAAGTTTTAAACAAACAATTTAATACTGGTACACAGCAATGATGATTGTGAAGCTTGGTTGAGCTGGTGAAGTCAGAGGGTGGGATATTTCCCAGAGAATGCCTTACTGGTAAATGATGAAGTAGCAATCAGCTGAGCCCTCAAGGATTAACCCATTGTTGTTAATGTAGCCTCGCACACCACAAGACAGCATGAATGGAGGGAGGGGAGACAGCATGGCAGTCAGAGACAGAGACACATGCTGTGTGTGTGTGTGAGAGAGAGAGAGATGTGCATTGCCCCTTTAAGTACGCTGACCCCACTCTAAATACACTGCCTTTTTAAGTAGATCAGCAAGTTGAGACAGAAGCTGCTGCCAGGAAGCTCCCTCCATCCTGAGCCCTGTCGTGTGTCCCCCTGCTCTATGGAAATGGGGTAAGCGGGGTTCAGGAGCAGGGGGGAGGGGGACACCATGACATTAGCCCCTGTCAGGGTTCCTTCCCCACTTTGAACTCTAGGGTACAGATTCGGGCCCCCCCCCCAAGATTTGAAAGTATCTTCCCCTTTTATTGGTCCTTTGGGTCAGGTGCCAGCCAGGTTAGCTGAGCTTCTTAACCCTTTACAGGTAACAGGATGTTGCCTCTGGCCAGGAGGGATTTTGTAGCACTGTATATAGAAAGGTAGTTACCCTTCCCTTTATATTTATGACAGCCCCCCTCTTCTCTCCACCCCCCTTCTTCCCCCCCCCCCCGAACAACAAGCAGGAGGCTTCAGGGAGCATCTCTAAGGCAGAGGGCAGGAGCAGCACACGGCAGTGGGGGGAGGGACAGCTGAACTGTCCAGCAATTGATAGCCTGCTGGGCGGCTGCTGCACAGGGAACTTAGGGGAGCAGGGAGCTGATGGGGGGCTGCCCATCCACCCTGGCTCCAAGGCCCAACCAGCTCGCTCCAACGGGCTGCTCTTCCTGCAAGCAGTGGACAAAGCAGGCAGCTGCCAAAAGATGTTTAAGGGAGCATTGTGCAACTTTAAATGAGCATGTTCTCTAATTGATCAGCACCGTAACAACGAAACAATGTTAACCGTGATGACTTTAAGTGAGGAGTTACTGTATGTAGGCGTTGCGGCACTCAGCATCTCAACACCCAACTTATTTGGGAGCTTAAATCTAATTTTCTACAGAGATTTAGGCACTTAAGTGTCTAAATCCCATTGGCTGCCAATGGACTTTAGATTCCTAAGTCAATAAATTCCTTTTGAACATGAGATTTAGGCTCCCAAATCAGTTAGCGTTGAGACGCTGAGCACAGCAACACCTAAATACCTTTAAAAATCTGGGTTCTTATCAAAGCACACTAGATTTTCTTATCTTTGAAAAACAAGTTCATGAATAGCACTCCTCCAGTCGAGTCTGATCTCATGCCTTCTATGAGTCCTGGGTTTGTTCAGTGTCCTAGACAGCCCTTCCTGCCTTCTCTTTCTCCTTACACTGCTCGGTGGTCACCCCTCCTTCTCCTAACTCAGAGAAACACCTCATCCCCTATTGGCTTCTGTGTAGTCCTTCAAAGTCGATGGCCTACCAGAAGAAAACTCATTGTTCTAGCAGGAGAGTCATTCAACATTGATGACCCTTGATTGCTCTGTCACAGCTTCTCAGACATAATCTTTCCACTGGGTGTCAAGCTCCTACTATAAAATGGATGTTCTAATCCACTAAGGAGGTTTGTAATGCAACATGAAGGTCACACACCCAAACCAAGGTTTTATTATACGGCAGGGCCCCTGGAATAAAATAGCGTTCATAAAAACAAAATGGAGTTCACAATTTGACACTGATATATCCTCACTCTGTCACCACTCCATTTAATAAGCATTTAAAATCAACAATAAGATCACATAAACATTAATTAGAATCGCTAGCTCACAACAGCATCAGGCAGGCAATTTGTAATGATTACAAGTGCCGTTTATTTGCATAGGTCACAACAAATATACTGCTCCTGCTGCAGGTACTTGCTGTGATAAACAGTGGCTTAATTCTTTAAGGTGAAATATTTTCAATATTTAGGGGCCAGAATGGGGTTAAGGTCTTGTTCCTAGTCCTATTTAAGTTGATGGAAAAACTCATGTTGCCTTCAGTGGTGTAGGATTGAGGCCAAAATAATTAGTTCAACTAATGTTCATTCAAGTTCCTCGAATCTTTAGAATTGGGTTTGACAGTCTTAGGCAGTTTTCATCATGTGATGTTTCGGCACTTTTGCTCCTAGTCAGAACCTGAAAGGGCAGAAATACACAGAAACAAGAAAACATTGGACAGCCCTTCAGAAAGGTTTGTGTTGAGCCAGGGTTGAGGTGAAAAGGAATGGAAGAGAGCGCTGTGGATTTCTTATTTTGAACTGGTTTGCTAATCCTTAGAATATCTAAACTTGCTTTGAATGTGTAGAAAAGATGGAGCTCTACTAATTTAACTGTTCGACCAGTAAATCTTTTTTCTAATCCTCAACCAAATACCAAAGTAATTTACATAATGTTGTTATTATACTATGTGATATCCAGGAGTTTGGGACTTAATATTTCATTTGTCTCCTAACTTGGGATGTAACTTAACTTGTAAGATGCCGTCTTCTTTCTTTTTTCTTTCTTTCTTTTTTTTTTTTTTGGCATGAAAAAATAAATCTGTAAGATCTTCTTTTAATTATGTGCAGAGGGGAAAAAATCAATTTTAAGCAGTTTGTAATGCTCATATTTTTAATGAAGTTCTAGTTACCCATGCTTGAATTTTTTGAAAATAGATTTGTTGGGGACATCCCTAATGTAAACCACTAGCTTTTTGACACTAAAAAGTTTCTGCCTGGAGTTTGGAGAAAGGGGCAAAAACTAAGTTTGCAAACATTTGTTTGAATTTTAAACAAACTGTATTTCTCGCACTGTTTTGTTTGCTTATGGGAGATATCTATTACTCCAATTATATTTGTGATGATAAGAGTTGCTCGTTCTTCCAGGGAACAAATAGCATAATTTCTGTGGTTGATCCCAATGAAGCAACTCAGCTCAGATTTTGAATAGAAAGCCACCGAGTAAATAACATTCACCATAAATTTTGAGTAACTTTGAATAATAGATTAATCAGAGAAAATTATCTTACACTAATAAACTACAAATAGAGCTGGAATTTATTGAATTACTTATTCATTAGATTATTTGTTCAGCTCTTTATTACTTATTTATGTATCACCATGCTAGTTCTATTTGCTTTACAGACAAGGGCCTTGATGCACAAAAGGAGTTAAATACCTAGAAAATCACTGTGCTTCACAAAGCCAAAGTTAGGTGCCTAGGTTCCTCTACAATGAATGGGGAGAGACAGGTGCCTTAGTCTGCAAATCACAAAAGCCAGTATGCTTCTAGGGGGCTTATTCCTTCACCCGCTTACTTCCCTGGTCCTTCTCGCATGAACAGAAAGCAACAATACCGGAAGTCCAAAGGTGCAAACAATTCAATGTTTATTGGGGTGAACTTCCAGCAACCATGATTCCAGTTTCCTTCCTTAGTGTCCCCCTTCCGAGCTCTGACACCACAGAGACTTACCTGTGTCCCTGTTCCCATTCTCCTTCTTAGCAAAACATGATTCCAATTCCCCACCCCTATTCCCTGTTCCCATTCCCCCCCTCAATTCCTGATTGACTGCAGACTACATAGTAAAACTTGAGTTCTGCTTAGCTATACCTTAACCAAACATTTTACTGAAATTTAACTAACCAATCCTAACATATTGTAACATGATTATGTAACCAATTATATCCCACCACCTTAATTAGTTTACACCCAGCAAAATTAATTATACAGCAGACAGAAACAATCACAGAACCAGACAGAGATTATACAGACAAACAATAGGGAAATGGGGACTACAGTGATAGAACAACAAAAAAATGAGGATTTCACATCCCAGCTATTGATAAGTGAGTTCTTGTCAGACAGGATGCTATCAAACTAAGTTTCCTTTTACATCTTCTAGGCACTTCCCTTTCTCTGGAGGCGTTAGGCATTATCAGAACAGGACTGTATTCCTAACAACCCAATAGCACCTTATTTCAATGTGTCTAGTTTGGAATGTGAAGATGTGACCATTCGCTTCCCAGCTTATGGCTGCCTCTGCTGCTTAGCCAAAGGCCTTAGCCTTAGAACAGGGCCTCAGACTGTCACAGTAAGAGAAGGCCCTTACACCGGCAGACAGTGATTTTGATTCTTTCTTTTATACCTCTATAACTAGCTAAATGATAAGAATACACCTAAATTAGAGTATAGGCCTTTACAGACAGGCCTGAATATCTATATCCTAACACACGCTAGGCAGGGAGCCTGCCTAGGTTAGCTAACGGGAGCTGCTGACCAGAAGGGGAGAATGCTAAGCCTATCTCTGCAATGCTGTTAGCGATTCTCAGCTGTGACTGTTCTCCTGCTGTCAGGTGCCTACACCAGTGGTTTTCAATCTGGGACCACAGACTATGTCTAAGGGGTCTGTGAAAGGTTGTTGTTACCATAGAACAGTTGTTTTCTATCTGTGGTCCACGGACACCTGGGGGGTCCACAGACTATGTCTAAGATTTTCAAAGGGTCTGCCCCTTCATTTGAAATTTTTAGTGGTCCCCAAATGAAAAAAGGTTGAAAACCACTGATCTACACCATTTTAACAGGAAGCCAGGAGGAAGGAGAGGGACCTCCCTCATAACTTTCAGCCCAGTGGTCAGGGTGCCCATATGTACTAAACGTTTCGAGGGATGTTCTCCTTCTCCCTTCCCTCAGCTGTTTTGTGTGAACTCACCTGAAGGGCCCTACCCGGTAGCCGTGCCCAGAGGGCACCTACAGGATTGGGCCCTGCACATGACTTAGGTGGTCAAATGCCTGTCTTCTACTGGTTTGTGAATCACTTTGTGGCTTAAGTGGGAGATAAGTGTCTGGGTGCCTAGAGGGAGGCAGCAGCGTGCATGTCCAGAGGCAGAAACATAGGCGCCGAGGGAACTTATACCCTGAAAAGCTAGGCGTTGAGTGAGTCTAGGTGCCAGCAGAATTCACCAGGAGTTTTGTGCAGTACAGTGGTCCCCAAACTGGGATTTAGGGTATGTCTACGCTGCAATAAAACACCCATGGCTGGCCCGTGTCAGCTCATTCAGGCTTGCGGGGCTATAGAAAATTACAGTGTTGATGTTTGGGCTCGGGCTGGAGCCCAGAATCTGGGCCCTTCCTCCTTCATGATGTAGACATACCCTTAGGTGCCTAAAACAGAGACTTAAGCACCTAACTCCTCTTGTGCATCCAGGCCCTGGTGTCTTGCTAGAGGGCTTTTAATCTAAGGCCCTGATGCTCTACAGAATTTAAGCTCAGAGTAAAACCTCCTTGGCTAGGAAGGCTTGTCAATGGAGTTGGGTTTTTTTCTCCGTCAAAAGTTGCAAGTGGCGAACTGCGGGATCTCCTGTGACTTTGGGTAACCTCCATGCCCCTACAATGAACCGTGTAAGTTATGGAATGGGGGACTAAGGCACTTCCTAAGGTTCAGTGGGGCATTTCCACACTTTCAGGAATGTTCTGCACATATAAATGCATATCTCTTGAGCTCCTCTGTGGTTTGCAGCCAAGGCATTCATTCCTTTAACTAATCACAGGAGGAAGGCTTATCATTCTATTCAATTCAAAAGGGTTTTTAGAGTAACTCTTGCAGAAATCTATTTCTAAAACTTAAAAGGCTCTGTGTCATTAACTTCTGTAGGACTTCTTTCCTTAAGAAAAAGGGTGTCTGCTGTGTCTGTCTCCTTCGTTTCACAAGCAAAGAGAATTTCTGTGTCCTCTGGGCTGAGGGCAAACCAAATTAGAGGGGTGGAAAACAGACCAGATGTGATTAAAGTAATCGCTCAGAATCTTGCACATTTCAGTTCAGGTTTTCAAAACCACAAGGCATATGGTATTCATGTGGCTTCCAATATGCCAGTGTTATGTGTACAGGGATAATACCAAAAAATGAGGCAGGATGCCAGGCCCCTGTAGACTTTTTGAGGATTTCATCAGAGGGTGCTGGAGAGCCGTCTTGCTGACTTGCTCTCCTTTTTATCACAGAGGTATCTGCACCCGTCTGGTTCCTGCCTCCTGATAATGCTTCTCAGACTTCTTCGAGGCAGTCTTCAAGTCTCACGCAGACTTGGCTTGAGTGCCATCACTCATGAAGTTAAACATATTTTGCTCTTGAACACCATGGAGTCTGTTAATTCACTGTCTTAGTTTCTCTTTTAGCCCCACCATAGCTGTAATGTAGTTACATTGAACTTCATCAGCATTCTGTTTGTGTTACTATTAAACAAGCAAAGACCCTTCAGGCATTTAAATACATTTTCAATTGTATTTTTAGAGACACTGTCAACTAATTTGGTCTAAAAATGTATCCTATTTTAAAACTACAGCCTTTTATTAAAATGGCATTTTGAATTCCCTAAATACATTGGTCACCGATAAAAACATGGTCTTTGCTCACAGCTATACAGTGCCCTTTGCTACACTGCATTTCCTCCTCTTAGAGTAGGAAGTAACTGTGGGAACAGCGTTCACCTTTTCAAGTTACTGTATTTTATTTTAATAATCACTTTATGGTAAATTACTCAGGAGATGGGTGAGGATAAAGTTATCTATTTTGTGATGAGTACGTGGGATGGGCTAAGGTCAGGAGCTTATTTCGTGACGGTATTTCTAAATAGATAAAACTTATTTTTCTTTCATATTATGTGGCTCCTCATTTTCCATAAAGAGTCAGACTTTCTACCTCCTGGAGTCTGTTATAGCACCCAGTTAGAAATAAATATATTAAGCCAAATTATCCGCAATTCCATGGAATTCAGTCTCATGTAAGGTACTGTCCGGTACATATCCATGAGAAGTGCACCTGTGTAACAGAGCAGAGTTTGGACCAGCCTTTCTGCTGAACATGCTGTTGTTACCAATCAAGTTAAGCACTATTAACACATTTCACAAGCATCTTCTAACTTTTTGTTGCTTGCAGAACCTCCGACGCCCATTGCGCCCCCTGAACTGCTGGCTGTCGGCGCCACCTATCTGTGGATCAAACCCAACGCCAATTCTATCATTGGAGATGGGCCTATAATACTGAAGGAGGTGGAGTACCGGACAACCACTGGGAACTGGGCAGAAACACACATCGTAGACTCCCCAAATTACAAACTGTGGCACCTGGACCCCGATGTGGAGTATGAGATCAGAGTGCTCCTCACCCGCCCTGGTGAAGGGGGCACAGGGCCACCTGGGCCTCCACTCACAACAAGAACAAAATGTGCAGGTAAGGGTATATTATGCTTTATAAACAGCACCGTGGTTTTGGTTTAAATGTTTTGTGATTGGAAGCTGAACAAGGCTGCATTACAGTGCAAGCAGTATCTAGCTCTATTCTTATTTCTATGCACCAATGAGTTACTGACCCAATAACAGCCAGTACTCCCACCCCTCTTTTGATGTAGCTGTATTGTATGGAGCGCTCTTTGAATTCAGGATATGGATTGTGGTATGTTTGTTTTCTTTCATTC
The DNA here is from genome assembly GCF_965152235.1 of Eretmochelys imbricata. Taxonomy (NCBI): domain Eukaryota; kingdom Metazoa; phylum Chordata; order Testudines; family Cheloniidae; genus Eretmochelys; species Eretmochelys imbricata. The sequence continues at coordinate 23,810,843 of NC_135584.1, forward strand.
ATTCTTCTGTTCAGGTGGCATGCTTTTAAAAGGCATAGGCAGCTGTTTAGACATCTACAATGCATTCCCACTCACTACAGAAGTGGGAAACCCAAGAAGATAAGAAGACGACAAGCCAATGATAATCTTTCAAACTAGTTCTCTGATGGTCACATTGACCCTAACACAAGCCCTTTATCAATATTTCCTTCTCTTAAGCGCATAGTAAATACGTACTTTTCCTCTTAGGTAACTTTTGCAGTCAGCCACAAAACAGAAAGCTTTGTACAAACTTCAGAAATATTTTTGCAATATATAATTCTGTGATTGTTTCAAAATGTCTTGTTTTGTTTTGTTTCAATTTCCTCCCCAGACTCATTTTTTCTTCAAAACAGTGCAAGTATTCACCCACTGATACCCATATGGCTAGTTTTGCTCTGCCTGAAATTTTATGCACAGCTGAATTTATCAACGAGGGCTTTTGACTTACAGAATGAAATCAGACCTTAAATTCATGGGGACTCCACCGTAAAACTTCCTGATGTGCACAGATCTGAATGAACATACAACTAATTTATTTGTTTATAGTTAGCAGCTAGACTTTATATTGCACATTATTGGAAAAATCTGACCTTTCCTCGTATGGAATTGTGCTATCAGAAAATATGGACTGTCCATGTAATTGAAAAGCTTTCTCACCAACTACCCAGCCAGCAAGTCAGAATCTTTAGCCAGGTTCTTTGACTATTAACCTGATCCTGAATAAACAGTGTACGATGAAGTATGTTATAATGTTTTGTTGTAACTTTGCCTTAATAAAAAGTTCCAACAAATCAATAGCATGAATGGCAAGTGTTAGAAAGTGTGGGACAGGTATGTTTTTGTCCTCCATTCAAGAGGCTGAATAACTCTTCTCTTTACCTGCTGCAGCATTTATTGCTCGCTGAATGTTGCAGGATATCTTGTTTTGTTCCTTCATATTTGCATGGAGGAATTTTGAAGAAAGGGGTGGAGAAGACCAGTTCTGCAATCATTTTAACTTTCCTGGTGAAAGATGAACCTGTTCTTGGTGTTCTGAATATGTTGTGTATTTGTCACCTGCCAAGGGAAATCAGGCTTCTTGCCCGACAGTGGAGTGGGTTAGGCATCCCACTGTAAGATCCTTCCTTCCATACTGCTTTCTTCTCAAGGTTTGGATCACATTTCATCTGCAGATTTCTAGATGTCACTTGCCATAGTTAAAACAAAGGAAATAAGTTGATTAGAGGATGTATCTCTCTTCCTTTCACTAGGGTAATATAGCAAGTAGACTTTAGTGAGTTCGTGCAAAATATCTGATTCCAAATATCCATGTTTATGAATTAAACCAACCAACCTGATGTCTGCAAGGGGGTTTAAAGTATTTTCAGCAGTAACTACGTTTGGCCAAATGTTTTCCTATAGTTGGATTAAGTCTTGATGCATTAGTATTCATCACACACTGCCACAGCATGAGAACCCACATCAACCCTCCTTCCTTCTCCAAATGGGGAAGAGTAGGGAGTTGCGTGCAGCATGAAGAAAAAGGAAGCTTCCTAACTACATTCTGTTCTCTTTGAAATGGGCAAGGAAAGCACTTGGCATGCAGTGTTTTCTTGAGACAAATCAGCAGTGACATTCATACAAACTGTGCAGATCTGGCATACAGGTGTTTGATGTTGCCTGATATCTGTCAGATAGGCAGGAGCTGGCAGATGGTTGGAGGGTTGGAGGGTTTTTTGGAGGGTTTTCCACATTCTGTTCCCACACAGAGGGAAAGAACAAGGATACTGATGCCAGCATGCCAACACACTCAGTATTTCAGCAAGTGCCACTGTGCTCATCCTCTTGCCTTCCTGTAACTCTCCGAACACTAGAATCACTGTCAGATTCTCTAGCCTTCAGCACAAATCACTGTCTGATTGATTGTCTTAAGGGGCTAAGATGGGAACTAGTGTTAAATCGGTAATGGTGAAGGTCAAAGTTTGAGATTTGGAGCCTGATTGGGACCTGGTGAACCCAGATTTCTGCATACAGATAACTGTACACTCAGGGCTCAGTTCTTGTTTTCAGTCACAGCCCTGAAAATTACTGTGGAACTGCAACACTCCCAAGGAGGCATAATTCCTCAAGCTCCTGAGCCTCACAGTGGGAGTGCACATACTACACCAGTCCCTACAAGGTACAGCATGAGCCCCTGTGTCCAGCCAACTCCCCATGATGGTGGAGAGAGGGAAATGGACAACTCAGTCCTGCTTCCTCACTGCTCCCTTTTGCAGTAGTTTATGCCTTCCAGGGGCTACTGAAGGAAACATTCTCTATAACTCTCCAATGCAGGAACTGCAATTGTGCCATGGCAGGGCTTGGTTTGCCCTGTAATTTCCTGATTTGTATTTGCAAATAAAAACTTGCACAAATTAGGTGTCTTAAACAACAGGTGCAATCACACTTTTGCAGGAGCAACGAAAACCAGAATCTGCAAACTTGTGCATGTCATCTCTGTAAAGAACACTTGCTTTAAATTAAAGCTTACTTCACTGGAGGAGCAGGAAGGGGCACTAGTGCTGCTCCTAATGATCTCTTGTACTGTGCCCCAGATAACTTGGTTTTCCTTTACTTCATATGGCATTGACTAAAATCATGAATGATGATGTAGATAATCATTTGGCTAACCAATGTTGCTCTATTTTTTTTTTTCAGTTGTAATTTACTAATGAAATCTACCGGTGGAGAAGGTCACTGCATTAATGTTAATTGTCATACAGAGGTTGTTGAGATTGATAGTGATGACATTTATAGTTTGTTGAAAGCACCAGGTTGGAGAGATTCTAATGAACTAAATGTTGCCTCTAAGGAGGGAGGAAAGATGCTTAGCCAATATCTGCAGATTTTATATAATATCCTCATAATGGTAACTTAGATAATAGACTGGAAAATTTAAATCGTTATCCCGATTTTCATACAGGGTGGTGCAGCCTCTTCAAATATCTTATGATGAGGATAATCACATCCGACTTACACAGTAATAAACCTTCAAGACTGTTCTGAACAAAGAAGAAAGTGACGCCATAAATCTGATTTCTTTTTTTAAACTGGCTAATGAAAGATGGTGCATCTTTTTAGTCAATACTGATTTGTGCGAGTGTGTGTTCTGCTCCCCTGTTTGCAAGGCTATTTCAACAATGGAAAAACAGCACACGTTTACACATGTATGTGGCTTTGTTCCTGTAAATAGCTCTTTTGTGGTCAGGTCCTAAATGACTATACAGCACAAACAGCAAAACTGACGACAGAACTGGTTTCCAAGCGCACCATACAAACCGAAAAACGATCACTAATATATTTGTTGCAGAAACCACAGGTGGTGGTTGTAAGTATAGTCGATTCACAATTTTCAGAAAGGTGACTTGGTTCGATGGTATCCTGTGAAATAATCTCCAGTACCCCTTTGATATAGGCATTCTTCTACAAAGATAGGGAAACTGAGACACAAGATTTTTCAGAGTTACCCAGAAGTCCTGCCGAAGACAACACGAGGTGGCTTCAGGTGCTTATTGCCTCTGGTTTGGGCAATATCTTATAGCCTGATTTTCAGTGTCCTGCTCAGAGCCAGCTTTAGAACTCAGGCTCCCAGTCTTGTATCTAGACCACTGAATCACTCTTCCCTCCCTCTTCATGTGCAGCTATGGAAAATAACTTTCAAAGTTACAATTATCTAACTTTCTTTACCGCAGGCCTTGCATCCAACTGAAGCGTGACCGAGACTATCTTAGCACGAGTTTAGAAAGTTACTGCACCATAAAACAATTCTTATCAAAATCATCCATGGTTTGTCACATTATTGATCAGAATGAGGGAAAGCTGTTTTCATGGACTTCAGAAAGGTTTTTGATTAAATAAATCCCCTATCAAAAACTGATTATGAAATGTCCTGCTTTAAATAACCATAAAGGGATTTTATTAAAGTGGATAATATCTTATCTAAACTTTCCCAATCAGTATGTACCCGTACAAAAAGGTTTCTTATACTACTGATATGATGGCTGGTTTTCTGCAGGGCACCATTCTTAGGCCTGCAGCTGCATTTGATCAGTCTAAATTATATTCAAAATAAATTAAGTCCCTGTATGGTTTTTTACTGACTCTTTACAGGCTGGAAAAAGCCATATGCCTCAAACTCTTCTATGCTTCTTTTAAATTTTACTGGGGGATGGGGTGGGGGAATGGAAACTTATGCCTGTTTAGTTTTCCAGCCAAGAGAGCTATTACAGATGGAGTGGATTTTAAATTCAGATTAATATGAAGACAACGCTAAATTTATAAGACCAAGTGAGATTCAGATGCTAAAATCAAGAGAGGGAAGAAAAAAAAGCCCCAAGCCCCAAAATGAGTAGGGCCCTACCAAATTCACGGTCCATTTTGGTCAATTTCACGGTCGTAGGATTTAAAAAGTCATAAATGTCATGATTTCAGCTTTTTAAATCTGAAATTTCATGGTGTTGTAATTGTAGGGGTCTTGACCCAAAAAGGAGTCGTGGGGATGGGGAGACTGCAAGATTATTATAGAGGTGGGGTGCGGTACTGCTACCCTTACTTCTGTGCTGCTGCCGGCGACGGCGCTGCCTCCAGAGCTGGGCAGGTAGAGAGCAGTGGCTGCTGGCCGGGATCCCAGCTCTGAAGGCAGAGCGGCTGCCAGCAGCTGTGCAGAAGTAAAGATAGCATGGTACGGTATTGCCACCCTTACTTCTGCGCTGCTACCTGCAGAGCTGGGCCCTCAGTCAGTAGTCGCCACACTCCAGCTGCCCATCTCTGAAGGCAGACGCACAGAAGTAAGGGTGGCATGGTATGGCATTGCCACTCTTACCTCTGCACTGCTGCTGGCAAGGCACTGCCTTCAGAGCTGGGCACCCGGCCAACAGCTGCCGCCCTCCGGCCACCCAGCTCTGAAGGCAGCACAGAAGTAAGGGTGGCAATACTGCAACCCCTCCTGAAACTGCTTGTGGGGACAGGACCCCCAGTTTGAAAAAATTCTGGTCTCTCCTGTGAAATCTGTATAGTATAGGGTAAAAGTACACAAAAAAACAGATTTCATGTGGGGAGACGAGATTTCACAGTCCGTGATGCATTTTTCATGGCCATGAATGTGGTAGGGCCCTCAAAATGAGACACTCTGCTGTCGTGATCCTTCACAGGGTCAGTCTGTGAAACAGGATATAGGGGCTTTCAATTCTTTTGATAAGATAAATTAATAAAAGAAATGTTAAAGGGGTCACATCCAAATTCCTCTGTATTCAGCAGATACGGAGACTGGGTATATCCAGCTGGAGGATGTGAGGGGTTAGCTCCTGGAGACTGAAACAATGGCATAGATCAAGAGTCTAAGGAAATGGTAGTTAGTCTTGACCTATTATTGTTGAAATATTATTTCAAAAAAAGTGGTCAAGTTTGGTATGTGTGCGTATTGAATACAGAGGGAAGGGGTAGGGGGATACTTCACCTGTGTGTATGGGCAGGTGGAATTTAGAGGCAAACTATTGCCATGAAATAGTAATGTTCAAAAGTTAGAAGTAGTGTCAGATACTGCTCATGCCTCTGAATCTCAGAAATTAAAGCCAGAAGGGACCATCACATCACCTAGTCTGATCTCTTGTGTATCCCAGGCCACCAACACCACCCAATGCCTGCAAACTAAACCTAGCAACTTATATTAGACCAACATGTTACAGCCTCCAGGAGACTAAACTATTGTGATTCCACAGGCAGAGAATAAGAGGGACTGAGGTGCACCAGTGCCTGAGGCCACTGTAATGGCAGTGAAGTGATTAAGACCCAGATGATTCTGGAAAGTGACCCTGCACCCCTTGCCCCAGAGAAAGGTGAAACCTGCCCCCCAAGGTCACTGTCAATCTGATATGGGGTAAAATTCCTTCCTGACCCCACATGTGGTGATAAAGTGGAGCCTGAGCATGTGAGCATATACCAGCCAGCCAGCACTGGGAGACAGAATGCTCAGGAACACCTCAGAGCCCTGGCCTGTGTCCCATCCAGTGTCCCATCTCCAGCTATGGACATCTCTGTTGCTTCAGAAGGAGGGAGGAAAAAAAAACACCAGAATACACTGGGGTGGGGGGGTCCCTTGCTGACTCTTGCAGAGTCACTTTGCCAACTTTTGAGAGTTTGGAACTACATTTTCATATTTTATAAAAATATTTTTCTTTTCCATGATTGCTGTCACACACAAGTAAAAATGACTGTAATGAATTCATGGAACTGGCTGTAGAGAGAACTAACAAGTGCACAAAAAAGGAACAAACTGGGAAAACAGAATTATTTTTCTCTAAACTCTGTTACTCATTAGGCATGAATTGTAACAATAATGGGTTTAAAAAGAGCTTCGGATAGGAGAATTATCTTTCAAGTGGATGGTGTATCTTTAAAATTTAATGGAAAAAACATTTGATATGTAGAGTTGGTGCTAAAATATAAGATTTAGGATCCCTATATTGATATAATTAATATTTGATTTTTCACACATGCACATAAAAGCCTGAAGTATTTGCTGTAAATAACCACTAGTCAAAAGAGATTATAAGTATCATATTAAATGATTTTAGATGGAACTCTCTGCAGCTGAGACATAAGTGTATTAGCCTAAAATCTCCTTTTGAACATTATTCTGTAATCAGAATTAATGGGGCTACTTACTGCAGTTACCTGTTCCCCATCTTGCTTGCTCGCTCTCTCACTATATACACACCCTTAAGAGCAGATAATTGTAAAATAGGCTCCTATTCAACAGAATCTGATTTTTTTTCAAACCTCATTTTTTTTAATGCATGCTAGTGAGTGGAACTTATTATCTGGGTTTCTTTTTCTTTCCGATTTGTTGATAAATTTTGGGGTAAGGGAGCATTATTTCTTTAATTTACATAAGATTAGGAGCCTCCGAACATCTTTTGTTTGTGCTTAGGCTTGCTTTCTTGCTGAAACACTTGAAGTAGAAGACTGCACAGTATAATGACACAAAACTGTTCTTTGCCGGTATTCTTTTGACAGCAAGAGGCCCCCAGAGAGAGCGGGCATAGCAGGTGACCTGTTATGTATGGCAGGATGTTGTCTGAGCATTATCTGATGCCTTGGATTGTGCTAAGCCTGTGGGGATGGCAACCACTCTAGTGACTGTCCATTAACTTCTGCATTTTGTTGGTGCTTGAGACTCTGCTTTTGTTCCAGCCCAGTAGCTTCTGGCAAGTGAACTGGAGAGATAAGGCTAAGTTACAGAAATGCTATGCTCCTCATTTTGGTCTTTTATCCTTGAATTTTGTCTGGGAATTGACAGCTACACTTACCAAAGCAAGGGGCTTCAACCATAACATATCCTTGGGGCTTAGTCCCTTTAAATATCAGAGGATGCTTTTCCCCATCAGTGACAAAATTGACCAAACAGGTAATAAACTTTTCCTGATCCTCATATCTTCTCTTTGCCTTGTTACAAGTGGGAAGCAGCGTGCATTCTATTACCAAACAGGTGACACATCCTCTGGAAGTAAAGTGGCAGCTTTTATGATCAGATATGCTATGTGCCCTGGAGCATGTTCTGATGGAATCTTGAGAATGGTGCATTTGATCTGGTGCTCTCTTCTTCTCTCTTTCCCTCTATCTTTTCACCTCTCTCAGCTCATAAAATTCACATATCCAAACTACTATGAAAAAATACAAGACCCTGCTGCAATTTATGGCCAGTTAAACTTTTCAGTTTAATAGTTCGATTCTGATTTTTAAAAGGATACTGCCAAATATCTGTCCAGTTTCTCTGCAAGGGAACAAGTGGTAGTCAGTTGCCACATCTAGCTGCATTTCAGGGGAAAAGCTACCTCTTTCAGTAACTATTTATTGTGAATTAGATAGTGCTGTAAGTGTTTGCTACAGAAGTCTGCTTGGTGCCAAGTGGAGAGATCTAGCAGAGAGAACAAATGGTGTATTATGTGCAACTGTGAACTCCAAGGAGAATGAAAAGGGAATGAACAAAGAAGTTAATTTGCCAGTGGGCTGGTTCAGTCACAAGAAGTGGTGATATATGGAACAGAATGAGTTTAGGAGCAGAGAGGGACACAAGTGAAAGATGGAAATGCAAGCTGAAAGTTCTGTGTAGGATCTGTCTGAGACCAGAACATGTTAAAGAGCCATCCAATCCTGCAAATTGTGACTCCCTTCAATTCAAGGGAAGTTGAAAGAGCACAGCACATCCTAGGATCAGTCCCTAATTGTGGTGCCATGGAAAGGCCTTCACTCTTTTGTGTATAGAATAAAACCATAGAATTTGCTATACTGAAGCAGATCATTGCTCCATAAAGTCTGATATTTGTTTCCAACAGTGGTCAGTACCAGCTAACTCCAGAGTAAGGCATAGCATGACCAGAATGCCTCTAACCAATTGAGCAGTGAGATGCATATGGCAAGAAAATTCCTTTATCCTGACCCCAGCAGGAGATGAGCTCATGCCCTGAAGCATGAGATTTGATCTCTTATCTTAGCCTGCATAAATACAGTTATTTTTAGTGTTAGAGTGAGGCTGTCATGATAGCTTTTTGGTCTGCTTGTTTTCTCGAGGAATTTTGTTAACAGTGAATTTAAGTCCTAGGAATTTTTCTACCAGGATAAGCAGTTTCTAGTTTTCCTCACACACAGGGTTTGATTTTTATTTATTAGCATGAGATCTATTTATTCATTTCCACATCAAGCTGTTTCTATTTATTTTGTTAAAATGTTTAATTATATGGCTTTCTGTAGCATGGTTCGAATTTAGCATTATGTGCTGAGCAGCAAGCTGGTAAGTAATTAGCAGGACACCTTTCATGAAGGCACTGGGGGCTCTCACTGTGGAAATAAACAATGTGTTCCTAACTATTGGTTTTGTGAACTCCTTTGGGAGAGGAGAACCTGCCTAGTCTCTGCTTTTATACTGTCTGGACAGAAGATGATTGTCCTTTTTGATCTTTCTTTACATGCCTTGGCTATTAGCTCCTGAGTGCTGTCTTCAATTTGCATTCCAGAAAGCTGAACATATGGGTGACCTTTTCTGTGCCTATTCAAGGCTGTTAGCCCTGTATTCTTATGGCTTGTCTACACTACCCGCCGGATCAGCGGGCAGCAATCGATCCAGCGGGGGTCAATCTATCGCGTCTAGTATAGAAGCGATAAATTGACCGCTGAGCGCTCTCCCGTCAACTCTGGTATTCCACCAGAGCGAGGAGTGCTAGAGGAGTCGACAGGAGAGCGTCAGCTGTCGACTTACAACAGTGAAGACACCGCGGTAAGTAGATCTAAGTACGTCGACTTCAGCTAGGCTGTTCGCGTAGCTGAAGTTGCGCATCTTAGATCAACCCTGTGCAGTAGTGTAGACAAGCCCTCAGTGTGAGGAAAACTAGCTGGAACGTAGTATCTGAGGATGTGCGCCTTCCTTCCACACCTCCCCCAACACTCCTTTTTGATATTTCATAAACTAGTAAAAGAAAATCCTGCAGTCTGGCTCTAGTTGCTCAGCTTGTGCAAATTAGCATCATTCCATTCACTTCCGTGACGTTACGCAGATTTACACCAGCTGAGAATTGGGCCAATGAACTGTAATTCTTAAATTAGGAAGGGGTTTGTACCAAAGCCACAGATACAAATACTGCAAAAAATTTGAATCCATGTCTGGATCTAAGGGCTTGTCTACACTGGCACTTTACAGCGCTGCAACTTTCTTGCTTGGGGTGTGAAAAAACACCCCCTGCACGCAGCAAGTTTCAGCGCTGTAAAGTGCCAGTGTAGACAGTGCCCCAGCGCTGGGAGCCGTGCTCCTCATGGAGGTGGGTTTTTAGAGCGCTGGACGAGCTCTCTCCCAGCACTGTGCCGTGACTACATAAGCAACGTTAAAGTTGCCAGTGTAGACTAGCCCTAAAAACGGCCTGATTCTCCTCTTCCTTCCACTAGCTGTCATGCCCTTGACTGCAAGGGAGTGTGTTTACTCCTTGTTTACATGGATGCCAGTGATAAGAGAATCAGGCCCAAGTTTCTGCAATGGGCTCAATTCTAACTTGAAACTGTGACTTAATGGGGAAATTTTGCATATGTGGCACTTTAAATTATATAGGTTGTTCCATGTGTAAACAGACAGGAATTCTAATTAGGGATCTGATTTCCCTTTCTCGTTACCTAGTGAAATATGCATCATGATTGTTATCTGGAGTTTCTTGCACACATCCAGGTGGTAATCAGACAAACTCTTTGTGTTTTGTGGCTCTCATGCAAAAACCTTTTTTGGGGGGCGGCGGGGGCGGGGGAGAGGGGGAGAAGGGGGCATTGAACAGGCAATGGCACCAGTTTGAAGGCAGAATTTCTCACTTTGTATATGCAGCACTCTTTTGTAGTTCTCAACCTAGTATATGTTCTCATTAATGTGGCCCTGAAAATAAAATGTATATAGGACCGGATCCTCAGCTGTTGAAAATTGGCACAACTGAAGTCAACAGTTTATGCTGGCTGAAGATATGGCTCATGATTTATAGAATAGTATTTTTATTTATTTATTTTTAAATAGAAGGAGCCCAGATGCTTCTTCTCAATTGTCACGCAGTCCCCTGCTAAAAGCAATTTAGTCAAATTGCATGGTGTCTGTTTAGTCTTCAGTTAAGTGGCATCTTTTGTAAAACTTCACCCTTTATTACCATATTATTATTATTGCTTCTGTTATTTTTTTGGGAGTGTCAGATGAGTTGTCAGATGAGATGATCTTCCAAGATGATGTTGCTTTATGCTACCATGAAAAGCTTAACTACCAGTAGGAGACTGGAGAGGATAATGCTAGGTATGTGTTTTGCTAAGCATGAGTTAAGCATTGAACTTTCACCGGGGAGCAACTCAAGGAAGAGTTTCTTTCTCTATTTTCTATAAATTACAAGGCACAAACATACTTATGGACCCAATCCTTTAGGATTTACACAGGAAAAGCTCTCACTGAGCTCAATGGATCTGCATAAACAGGATCTTGTCTCTCCCAGGGCCATCACTTCATTCCCCTGCCCCTAATGCCCTCTCCCTTTGTTCCCTATGTTCTGCCTCCTTCCCCAATGTAATAGAACTACACAGACTAAGGAAACAGTATCTCTTGTTTGCCGACCAATCATAAATACTTAACTCAGTAGTTCTTAAAATGGGAGTTCTACCTAAGGAGTTGACATGGAAATAATTACTACAGATTATTTGAAAATTACACTTCAGTCCAAGTATGCCTAAAATACTATGCACTTCGGCTTGAAGGATAGAGACAATCAAGTCTTTTCCTCCTTTACTTACAGTGGTCCTGCCCTTATAGAAAAGCCCTATAGAATTTAATATAGCAAAATAGCCTGATGGGCTTTATATTAGGAGACTCAGGTGTATTTTGAGGCACATGGCTTGGGGGGATTTATTCCACACATCCTTCCAGTACGAGAGGTAGTTTTTACTAAGAGGATAAAAGAAAATGTAGAGAAGTTAATAAAAAAATGGCATATTCTGTGGCTTCTGACCTTGAATGTCCAATGGATCTTTACTAACTGTCTAGGTTTTCTGTTGTGTTTTGGTGCTTTTTGGATTAGTTTCTTTCAGGTACTAATTTAAAAGGACTTTGTATTGTAGATGTCTTGGTTTTGTTCATGGGCAAAAATAATTCCAAGTGGTCTGCTCTGCTAGCTGTCTCTATGGTGTAACCTGTTTCAAAGAGTAAGTATGAAAGGGCTTTCCTGTGTTTAGTTCTCCTTGGCCCAACCTCAGCTGGTGTAAATCGATGTAGTTCTATTGTCAGAATGAGAACTACACCAGTTTACACCAGCTGAGACTCTCCCCCTGTGTGTGCTCAGCATTAACGATAAATACGTTACTATGAATAAATCGGAAGGATAAATAAATTTGGAATGAGACATGTGCCCCTAGGAGTACTTGAGAACCTCTGAACATATGGTGCCCCTGATCCATAAGCATGGGGAGAGAAATCCCTATCATGGCAAGAAAAAGCGGTGTGGCTAACTTAATGTTTGACTTGTGCTTTGAGATCCTTGGATGGAAGGCACAATGCAAAGTATTATTTAGGAAGTGATATTTCAGAAATGACATTTACTTCAGTGACAGGTAAGTTGATTTGCTGCTGATGAAAGACTTTCCTGTATGTCTCTGTTTGGAGGTAATGAGTGATGTATCCAAGTCCTTTGTATCAGTGCAGACGATGGATAGGAGGTTAGGGATTGAAAGGAGAGGGCCACGTAGAAGTTTCTAGCTCTGCTTTGTCATGGATACATTTGTCATTTATAATTAAAGAAAAAATGAGTAAGAAAGTCAACTTTTACTGGTTATCATACTACACGGGAAAGCAAATCCACGAATATTAGACATCACAGTCTCCTTTACACACTGTGCTGACCATGTCTGTCTCATCAGAATTTTCACTTTGGTCACCTTTATTTAACAACAAAAACGAACAAACCAAGAACCCCAGGACCCAACCCCCCCCCCTCAAAAAAACAAACAAACAAACCAACAAACAAACCCTGTAGGATTGTCCAACAAATGTCAGAATTTTTAAGCAAAATCATTAACTTTTTTTCAAAGTGTCACTGCTGAGTTGATAAAGAATATGCCAGTGCTACCACTGCCTCAAAGTTTCATTAAAGATCAATTGCTCTAATCCAGAGGTGGGCAAACTACGGCCCATGGGCCGCATCCGGCCCACGGAACCGTTCTGCCTGGCTCCTGAGCTCCTGGTCCAGGAGGCTAGCCCCTGGCCCCGCCCCTGCTGTTTCCCCTCCCCCACGGCCTCCACTCACTGCGCCTCCAGCACAGTGCTCCGGGCGGCGGGGCTGTGAGCTCCTGGGGCGGCGCAGCTGCAGAGCCCGGCCTGCCCCGGTGCCCTGTGCTGTGCGGTGCGTGGCTGCTCCAGCTGGGTGGCATGGCTGCCTGTCCTGATGCAGCCGTGCCGCCAGCCACCAGTGCTCCAGGCAGCGCGGTAAGGGGGCAGGGAGCAGGAGAAGGGGGTTGGCTAGAGGGCAGAGGAGTTTGGGGGGTGGTCAGGGGCCAGGGGTGTGGACAGAGGTTGGGGCGGTCAGAGGGCGGGGAACAGGATTGAATGGGGCAGGGGTTCCTGGGGCGGTCAGGGAGAAGGGGTGGTTGGATGGGGCAGGGGTCCCGGGGGGGGCAATCAGGAAGGAGAGGAGGGGTTGGATGGGGCGGCGGGGGGCAGTTAGGGGCGGGGTTCTGGGAGTGGTCAGGGACCGGGGGGGGGGGGTGGATGGGGCAGGGGTCCCGGGGGGCATTGGAAAGCAGAGGGGGGGTTGGATGGGGCGATGCGGGGCAGTTAGGGGTGGGGGGGGCAGTTAGGGGCAGGAGGTCTGGGCGCGGTCAGGTAGAAGGGGTGGTTGGACGGGGCAGGGGTCCCCAGGGGGGCAGTCAGGAAGGAGGGGGGGTTGGATGGGGCGGTGAGGGGCAGTTAGGGGCGGGAGGTCTGGGGGCGGTCAGGGGACAGAGGGTAGGGGGTGGGGGCTGGGCCACTGGCTGTTTGGGATGGCACAGCCTTCCCTAACCGGCCCTCCATACAATTTCTGAAACCCGATGCAGCCCTCAGGCCAAAAAGTATGCCCGCCCCTGATCTAATCTAACTGGGTAGGCATCATTATAATGTTAAAACCTGAGATACTGTTTGAATTGGTTTGTCATCACTTTCTCAGTAACATTTCCCAGGAATGGAAGTCTGGTGGATAAATAGCAAGAAATACTTCAAGTCCCTGCCTTGTCTGATAGATGAGTTGACCTGGCCATAAGGAGTGTATCTTCAACACAAGGGGATGCGGTCTGACTCGCATGCGGCAGTAGGTTTTCATGTCCTTTTCCTGCATGACAGCTGCAGTGTTGGGCGTAGGTGCTTCTGTCTCTTCTGTTACACTGCCGCTGTAGTGAGGCCATTCCAAATTGAGTTATTGGGGGAGGAGGGGCCATGAAGTATGATGATGATTATTCAAAGTGAGTGGTGTCTGAGTTTGGTCATCGATTATCTGGACTCACTACCCAAGGCAGTTTAACGGTGGATTTGCTGTGGATGAAGGGGAAGAAGTTTTTCATGGCAGCTTTCTCCTGCTGCCCCTCCCCACTCCACACTGTTGCAGGTTTTTATGAACTCAAAGGAATACACAGGATAATTCCTGTTGCCCTGCTCTTCATGTGTCCGTATATTTATGCCTGCATCTGTAATTTTCACTCCATGCATCTGAAGAAGTCAAGTTTTTTACCCACGAAAGCTTATACCCGAATAAATCTGCTAGTCTTTATGGTGCCACCGGACTCCTCATTGCTTTTGTAGTCACAGATTAACACGGCAATCCCTCTGATACTTGGCCCCTACTTTAGTCACCTGCCCTCATGTTTTATCTGGCAAAGAACCCAGTGAGCCCTGAGTATCTCTTTACATGGTGTTCTGGAAGGAGTGTTTCTGAACTACTGGCTGTGTTTATACTAGGTGAAGGATGTAACCCTGGTGAACAAATTACCACTTTAGGGGTGAAATTAATCCCAGGGGTGCAGCCGAGGAGCCGTGACTTCAGAGGTGGGGGAGTAGAGAGGGGAGTGATGTGATGTGAAAGAGACATTCTGTAGACACCCTCCCCTCACCCCCACATCCTGAAGAGTTGGAATTGGTGGAGGTGGAGTGTGCCAGGAAAGTCATGGTGGTAGTGCGATGGGGTCCGTGAACTGTATGGATCATTGATGCTAATCTCTGCATACAGAAGATACTATGCACTTTGGTTGCCTCTGCTTACAGGCTGCAGTAGAGGAGTGGAATGGCTGCACAGATGATCCGCACTACAGTGTGTTCCAGTTTTCTCAGGCAATGTATGGTGGGCTAGGAATTCAGGTGTAGCCTTTGGGAAGCTTCTGAATTTTTTTAAACTAATTTATCTGCAAGATGGTTCAAAATAAAACCACCTTTAATGATGAATTTGAGGATGAATTAAAGGGATTCTGTCTGGTCATTTAAAACACAAATTTAAATTTACTTTAACTGATTCCTGTATACTGATTACACTTTGGTTTTTTTCTGTGTGTAAAAATACCTCCTGTTAATAATGAATAAATAAGTTAGAATGAAATAGAAGTTTAATAAAATAAGTTAGAAATTAAAGATTGCTCTTAAAGTCCTACTTCTAGGAATTTTTTCAACTATTTAAAAAAAAAAGGGTGAAGGGGAAAATCACATGATTTTTAAAACGTGGATTTTGTGAATTTGTTTTTCAGGCAACACACTTACCTGGAGGAAAGTGACAAACCCTGCTGTCCAATTTCCTCCTTATGTGTTTGTTTCTTTCATTTTTCCAAAGACAGCTGAAATCTAAAAGCCTCTTTCATTTTCAGATGTATTTTTAATGTGCACAACTCTGCATTAAAAAGCACTCAAATAATAAGAGGCATTTAGGGTTTACACACTTAAAGTGCCCAATTTTAAACATTATAAAGAATAAAGTACACTTTAATTGGCTTTTTGGAAGCTCTAACATGTAATACAGAAGGCAAGGCATGAGCCAAATTTAAAGGGACATTGTTAAATGCATTTTTTATCGCTTTATGTTTTAACCCTCCAATGTTCGTAAGACATTTAGGACCAATTTCTTCTCTTAAGACTTGCGTTGTTTTACATTTTGTCAAATGAATACTTCCCCCCATCCTCCCTTTAGATACTGAAATGAACATGGCCTTTTGTTTAATGCCTTTCCCCCAAACCCCGAGACACTCACTGCTTGGGGAACACTATGGTGTTGATTTTAAAATGCTGCCACAGAAACAGCAGATGGAGCATGAGAACACAAAACACCAAATACTATTTTTTGTGGAGGCCTTAAATAAATAGTATCTGTTTCTTTCATTTTACAGCAACAGGGAGAGCTTTTTTCTTTTTTGTAATATCGTCCCTATTTCGTCTCCAGCCAGTTAGCAGTCCACTAGAGTCCATAAGTTCCTGACGCACTTGGATTTTTTGAGTACCATCTTGCAAAGCTCTCCATATACTGTAGTGGCTTTTCTGTGTGCATGGTGTTGCCCTCCAGTGGCTGGGCCACAGAGAAGACTAGAAACCTAGCAGCGCTAGTTCTCCTTTAATGTGAGTGTTGTACTTCTTAGGTCTGGTCAATGCTTAAAATTTAGATCGACCTAGCTACAGCATTTAGGGTGTGAAAAAATTACACCCCTGAGTGCTATAGTTAAGCTCATTTAACCCCCAGTGTAGATGCAGCTAGGTCAGTGGATTACCTACAGGACAGAAAACCCCCTTCTGTTTATTTGGGAAGTGTCTATGCTATGATCTACAGCAACATGGCTGCAGAGTTGCAGATTCCCCTCGTCCCTCTTCAACGAGCTAACGAGCTAATAACATCTTGCTCTTCATTATTACAGAAAGAGTTTTGCATCCCTGTGTGAGTTCTGCCTTCTTGTCTGTACAGCTCTTTATTCAAAAAAATCTTATTTGTAGAAAGGAGTTTTTCACAATGGGGTAATTTGAAAATGGAGAAAGTTTTACGAAAGGCAATCTACTAGTTCTTTCTGTGTTCCTCAAGCTGGTTGTAAGCATCTCTGTGGCCCACATCTCTGTCATATCCAAAAACTTCATAATATTGATGAATTAAGCCTCATAATCCCTCTTTGAGGAATCCCAACTCCCATTTCATAGATGGAGAAATTGAGGCACAGAGATTAAGGGCTTGAGCTACCACGGTCGATTGGCTTCAATGGGCCTTCAATCAGGCCCCAAGTAGCTCAGAGTGATCACTAAGTTGATGCCAGAGCTGGGAAAATAAACTTGATCACACTCTTTCTTACACTGGTGTAAATCAGTAGTTATCCCACTGAAGTCAATGGAGTTCCATTGATATAAATGAAAGGAGAGTCACACTCCAGGAATCTTTGACTTTCCTTCCCTATGCGCTACTATTGAAGGGATTTGCCTCTGGATGATTTCTCCCTTGCACTCTGCAGTTGTCCCTTCCTGCGTCATTTGAAGCCCCAAGCTGGTGTTTGTGGCCTCCCCAGCCTGTTGCCACAGAACGGATTACAATGTCACTGACAAATCATCCTGATGTCCCTGAAGGATCAAGGTGGAAGAAAAGATGAGATCTAGATGACATTCATCTAAATGTAGTTGCCTGAGAGAGAGTGTTGGTGGAATAGTTATTTAATAATGTATCTGCAAACAATGTTTCAAACGTGTCTAGAGTGGTCAAAAATGAAATTTATTATTCACAAATTATTATCATCATTATTCACAAGGAAATATACCTGATTTCGATAGAAGAGCTATTTATGAAGTATTTCCACATCTATTAGGAAGTGTGCTGAGCAGACTTGTTTATAAACAAGGTTTTTAGCATTTTCTGAAATTCATTGTTATTCCAGTGGTAAGATGTATATTTCATTGTTTTATTATCTAATAAAAACAATAATAATTTCTAAAACCTTTTAGTCTAAATTTTAGTTCTTGCCAGAATAACACAGAAAAAGCTATGCAATACAAGACTGCATTTTCAGCTCGTTGGATCTGTAGATGTACAGTATTATTTAACATTCTGAGCAGATGAAGATGCACTTGGCTCATGTGAATAGCTCCACTGACATAAGGTTAGGTACATAGGCAAGTCTTTGCAGAATCAGGGCCTAACTTCTCATAACTGTTTTGGTGATGTCCAACAGAAGTTGTAAAAACAACAAATGAAATTTCAAGATAGCTAAATACTCCTCATTTTTAAAAGAAGGAAACAGTGAAAATGACAGTGTGTAGTTTTTTTTAACGTGTTACAATCTTAAAGTGGAAATCCTAATTAAACCAGCTGTTCTCATTGTGAAATCTCCTGTAACTATTTCTGCATGCTAAGGCATATTTAGGTTTCATTAGTCAGTATATTGTTGGAAAGGGCAGCGCAAGTCATTTATGGTGGACCTTTTCAAGATGGGAGGAGAGTTATGGTCTGCCTTATGGAACTAACATAGTAGTCAACTAGACTCCAGCTCTTATCATATCAAAGTACTTTAAATATTACAGAGCACTGGGGAGAAGTTTACAGTAAGCCCATCCCCCCAAGTTAATGAAAGCCTCTGAAAGTTCTGACTTCCCTGTTTTCTGTCTGTGGCTCCCACAAAGATTTCCCAGGTTTTAATGGAGAACAAGGTGGGGGCAAGAGGGCAGAAGTGTGTCTCAACTATATCCCCATCTAATTAAAAATCAGTGAGCATCATTAAAATGTTCCACTTGTTTGAAAGATTTTATCATTGTCCAAGCGAGTACCTCATTTGAAAAATTAAAAAGTCTGAAATTGGTAGAATTTTCTATTTGGAATTTTTAAAATGCACTCACTCTGATTACCTTTAAAAATGAAGATAGCTTAACTAATTTTATCTTCTTACATAACCAGGGGAAAGATGTCAAATTCAAGAGAAGGAAATACAGCAGAAGTGTCATTTATGGGCTGGAATGTATGTATAAGGTTATATCAGTTTATTTTTAACCAGTTCATCCCACTAGTAATTTAGGAAGATATTAAACAGTGATTACTAAAGTTAGACATTTTTAAGTCAGTGGATCCAAATAACTTGCATCCAAGCCTTTAAAAAAGCTGGACAAGGAGCTTTCTAGACTCTTAGTGTTTTGATTTTTAATAACTCTTGGAACATTAGGGAAGTTTGAGAAGACTGGAAGATAGTGAATGTTGTGCTAGTATTTTAAAAGCGTAAACAAGATGATCGGGTTAGTAATAGGCCTGCCAGCCTGACGTTGATTCAGGGCTAAATAATGGAACACACGATAAAGAACTTGATAAATGAAGAATTAAACGAGGGTAATATAATTAATGCCAGTAAATGTGATTTATGAAAAATAGATCCTATCAAACTAACTTGATATCTTTTTTTTAATGAGATTACAAGTTTGGCTGATAAAGGTAATAGTGTTGATGCAATATACTTAGACTTCTGTAAGGCATTTGATATGGTACCACATGACATTTTGATTAAAAAGAACCGGACCAATATAAAGTTCACATGACACACATTAAATGGATTAAAAACTGGCTAACCGACTGGCCTTAAAATGTAATTGTAAATGGAGGATCATCATCGAGATGGTGTTTTTTCTAGTAGGGTTACACCGAGATCCGTTCGTGGTCTGTGCTATTTAACATTTTTATCAACCACCTGGCAGAAAATATAAAATCGTCGCTGATAAATTTTTCAGTTGACACAAAAGTTGGAGGAGTGGTAAATAATGAAGAGGACAAGTCACTGTTACAGAGCGATCAGGGTCTCTGGGTAAACTGGGTGGAAGCAAATAGCATGTGTTTCAGTATAGTCAAATGTAAGGTTATGCACCTAGGAATAAAGAACACAGGCCATACTTACGGGATGGGAGCCTCTAGCATGGAATGCAGGGACTCTGGAAAATGATTTGGGTTTCATGTGGGATAATCAACTGAACATGAGCTTCCAGTTCAATGCTGTGACCAAGAGGGCTAATGTGATCCTGGGGTGTATAAACAGGGAAATCGTGAGGAGGTTCTATTACCTCTGTATTTGGCACTTGTGTGACCAGTACTGGAATACAGTGTCCAATTCTGGTGTCCACAATTGAAGAAAGATGTTGATAAATTGGAGAGGATTCAGAGAAGAACCACGAGAATGATTAAAGGACTGGAAAACTTGCCCTTACAATGTCAGACTCAAGGAGCACAATCTGTTTAGTTTAACAAAGAGAAAGTGAAGGGGAAACTTGATCACAGTTTATAAGTATCTACTTGAGTAATGAAAAATTGATAATTGAGGGCTCTTTAATCTACCAGAAAAAGATATACCAAGATCCAGTAGCTGGAAGTTGAAGCTAGACAAATTCAAACTGGAAATAAGGTGCAAATTCTTAACAGGCAGGGTAATTAACCATTGGAACAATTAGTGAGGATTGTGGTGGATTCTCCTTCAACGGCAATTTTTAAATCAAGATGGGATGTTTTTAGAAAAGATATGCTGTAGTTCAAACAGAAATTATTTCAGGGAAGTCCTATGTGCTGCGTTATACAGGTCAGACTAGGTGATCACAGTGGTCCCTTCTGGTTTTATAATCTATGAAACATTTGGTTCACTTTTCTTCAGACTGATTATTTGTTAACCTAGTACATGCAGTAGGTCTTTCCAGTTCTGTTATGTTGTTCTTACTGGTCTCATTTCTATAGTGCATGTTGATTTTTGCACTTATAACATGCTCTCCTGCAAAAGAATCCACAAGCATGGATTCTTGTTCCTGGGCAAAATCCATCCCATGGCAGCTCATAGAACTCTGCCTGGGAGTAAGAGTCTAGGTTTATGGATTTTTTTTTTTTTGGTGGGATTGAAGCCATAGTATGGCAGTTCAGATAATACTGCTGACCCTCTGTCATTAGGGCCCTACCCAATGTGGGATATATTGAAATGCTGGTATATATTTCTGAACATGCTCCCGAGTTGCATGTAGTGATGTATGATTTACTTTGTGTTGATTGAGAGTTTCACACTTATACACACACACGGCCCTGGCTGAGATTCCATCCATTATTCTAATTCACTCCGCAAACATTCTCTCACATTATGTCTGCATGCAAGACCTTTTCCTTCCTTCACGTTTCCCCCTACCCCTGTACACTCACTCATTTTCTCTCCCCTGCTACTGAACAAACAGTGGTTCACTTTCCCCACCTCCAAATAAATCAGGAATGGGGGAGTTAAATATGTGAACTTTGCAACACCTGGTGCAAATCACATATGGTAAAAGATGGTTTTGCATCTAGTGTATGCTGTATTCTTATTTCTGTCCTGATGCTGTTTCCAAGTAGGTGTTGGTTCTAATTAGTGCTGTGCATTTGAACCCCTGATATGCATCTTCTGCCAGTCTTCTCAGTTGTTGTCTATGTAAGGCTCATCCAGGCAATTTGTAGCTTTCTCCTGATCCAGCTGGCAATACAGAGCAAATATTTACTTATTCTCACAGAGGAGCAAATTTCTCACTGTAGAAGAGTTGGAATGACATTTTATGCAAACAGGTGTTTCCTATATTATCAGTACTTTAAGCTGTAGTTAGTCAGGGACTCATCCGAACCCTCTATACTCATTACACTCATTAGTCCCAGGTTTACAATTCCAACATGGCAGCCTGTCCTATGTGACTAGAGATGGTTCTTTAGTATAAACAACTGTCCATCTTTGTTCATCTGTGTGTGTATGTGTCTAAACTCAACAGATATGTTCAATCGTATCAAAATAGTCTCCAGATCAGATCATGGAGACCCATGCTGAAAGGAATATCATCTTGGTAAATTACACTTTAGCTTGTGCACATACACCTGCATGCTGAAGACATAATCAATGGCTATTTTTTTCTGCTTTCCTTCCACAGCAAAGATGTCCCCTTGCCACTAAAACACTTCAGAATCTTGCTGTAAATTCTGCTGATAAGAAGGAAATACAGCATTGCCTGTTTAATAAAGCTGACAGTGCATGCTAAAGGCAGAGTCTGACACAAGAATTTAGTCTCAATGGCCCAGATTCACAAAGGTATTTAAGAGCCTAAACCCCAGATTTAGGCACTTCAATCCCAGTTTTAGGCTACACTGCAGTTTACAAAACTCCCGCCAAATCCTGTAGGTGCCTAAACCTGTTTAGTACCTAAATTTTCAGGATAAAAGTTCCCTCATTGCTTATGTTTCTGCCTCTGGGTATGCGCACTGCTGCCTTACTCTTGGGGTCTAGATGATTAGCTCCAATCTAAGCCCCAGAGCTATTCATGAACCAGAGGAGGATATGTGTTCCTCTGCCTAAGTCACACCAAGACCTGATGTGGTCAGTGTCCTCAGAGGTTGTCTCCCAGATAGGTCCCATTCAAAATCTGGCTGTCAGAGGAGGCCGTCACCTTAAAACCTGGATGGTGCTGCCCAGTCTCTAGCTTTTAGCCCAGTGGTTGGAGCACTTGTGGGATGTGGGTGACTCAAGTTCAATTCTCCCCTCAGGAAGAGCGGGGGAGAGGATTGATCAGGGGTCTCCAACCTCTCAGGAGAGGGCTCTGACCACAGAGCTATAGGATGTTCTGATGTAGGCTTCCCTTTGTCTCTCCTATTGAAGCTGGGCCACTTTGGGTACACAATTTAAGAATGATTGGAGAACAGAGACTGGGCCCTGGGTCTCCCAGTTTCCAATTGGCTGCCCTAATCACTTGGCAGACAGCAGGGGAATGGAACCAGGGTCTCATGTATCTCAGTTAAGTGCTGTAACCACTACAAATTATGACATGGGCATCATCACTAACATCTCCTACTCCTATTTTGTGGTGTTAGGAGCTTGCCTAACTCTCTCTCACAAGACCCACCTGATCTCTGGAGGAGGGGTCCTAGTCTTGAATCATTAGCAGAGATAGAATCATAGAAGTGTAGGACTGGATGGGACCTCAAGAAGTCTTCTAGTCTAGTCCCCTGCACTCAAGGCACTAGACCATTCCTTACAAGTGTTTGTCTAACCTGATCTTAAAAATCTCCAATGACAGAGATGCCACAACCTCCCTGGGGCAATTTATTCCGGTGCTTAATCACCCTGGCAGTTAGGAAGTTTTCCCTACTTTAAGCCATTGCTTCTTGTCCTATCCTCAGAGTTAACAAGAACAATTTTTCTCCCTCCTCCTTGTAACAACCTGTTATGTACTTGAAAACTGTTATCATGTCCCACCTCAGTCTTCTCTTCTCCAGACTAAACAAACACAGTTGTTTCAGTTTTTCCTCACACGTTATGTTTTTTAGATCTTTAATAATTTTTGTTGCTCTCTTCTGGAAATTCTCCAGTTTGTCCACATCTTTCCTGAAATGTGGCACACAAAACTGGAAACAATACTCCAGTTGAGGCCATATCAGCACGAAGTAGAGCAAAAGAATTACGTCTTGTGTCTTGCATCCCAGAATGATGTTTGTTTTTTTTTGCAACAGTGTTACACTATTGACTCATATTTAGGTTGTGATCCACTATGACCCCTAGATCCCTTTCTGCAGTACTCCCCTTTAGGCAGTCATTTCCCATTTTGTATGTGTGCAACTGATTGTTCCTTCCTAAATGGAGTACTTGGCATTTGTCCATATTGAATTTCATTCTGTTTATTTCAGACCATTTCTCCAGTTTGTCCAGATCAGTTTGAATTTTAATCCTATCCTCCAAAGCAGTTGTAACCTCTCCCAGCTTGGTATCGTCCACAAACTTTATAAGTGTACTCTCTATGCCATTATCTAAATATCTGATGAAGATATTGAACAGAACTGGACCCAGAACCAATCCCTGCGGGACCCCACTTGATACGCCCTTCCAGCTTGACTGTGAACCACTGATAACTACTCTCTGGGAATGATTTCCCAACTAGTTATGCACCCTCCTTATAGTAGCTCCATCTAGATTGTATTTCCTTGGTTTGTTTATGAGACAGTCAGGTGAGACAGTATCAAAAGCCTTACTAAAGTCAAGATATACCACATCTACTGCTTTCCCCCATCCACAACGCTTGTTACCCTGTCAAAGAAAGCTATTAAGTTGGTTTGACATGATTTGCTCCTGAGAAATCCATGCTGACTGTTACTTATCACCTTATTATCTTCTAGGTGTTTGCAGATTATTTGGTCCATTCTTTCCAGGTACTGAAGTTAAGATTACTGGTCTGTAATTCCTCAGGTTGTCTTTCCCCCCCTTTTTATAGATTGATACTATATTTGCCTTTTTCCAGTCCTTTGGAATCTCTCCTGTCTTCCATGAGAGGGGTATGAAGATAACTGCTAATGGCTCAGATATCTCTTCAGATAGGTGCCTATTCCTGTGACAGGGATAGTGTAGTGCAGTGGTTCTCAAACTAGGGGCACAGCTTGTTCAGGGAAAGCGGCGCGGGCCGAGGGACGTGCTGGCCGCCCTTCCCGCAGCCCCCATTGGCCTGGAGCAGCGAACCGCGGCCAGTGGGAGCCACGATCAGCCGAACCTGCGGACGCGGCAGGTAAACAAACTGGCCGGGCCCACCAGGGGCTTTCCCTGAACAAGCAGCGCCCCTAGTTTGAGAACCACTGGTGTAGCACATATTTCTCTGGTCTACATCTCCCATTGGCTAGCTTAGGTGGCTCCCTGCCTAGTATGCTAGTTTTTGTGAATCCCATTCTGTGCCTTCCCATTCACTATATAGGGAGCTTAGGCTACTAACTTAGGGTTTGGAATGACTGTGTGTTCCTGTGATTTTTCTAGGTGCCTAAAAGTCAGGCATTGCGATGCTCAGCATCATGATGCCCAAGTATCTTTGTGAATCCAGGCCAATGAACCTACCTTACCCCAAAATTCTCTCAAGGTCTTCTAAATAAAATCCTGTTTTATTTGGGGAATGTTTTTGCCACTCTGAAGTGGTTTGGAGCTGTGTACTTTCTTTGTACGTGAGAAAGCTGTGTTTCCTAAGATAATTTCTTATGCAAAAAGAGTCATTGACTTAAAGCTAAGGCCATTCCAGTACATTTACCTTTTGTAGTCATTTAAAATGAAGGAAAGTCTGATAACATGCTCACTAATATCAGTTCACGTGTTGTAATATTCCTGTGTGCTCAGACTCCACTCCGTCATTTCCAACAGACAGCTATACAGAAAGAGGTTTATAAGTCACAACTCTCTCTCCCTTTGTCTCTGCATATTGCCTAGTCAAATTGGTCCCTGATTTTCATTTCAGACATTTAGGTGCTACCGTAATATAAATAACCAACCACAGAGTTCCTGAGAGTTGCCCTCAAAAACACAGCCTGAATTTTGAGCTTATGCTTTTTTAATCTACAAATAGGCAAACATTTTCAGTGGATGGTGCCTAGAGTTCGGCATCTAAATCCATATTCTGGCATCCATTTCCCTCCTTGATGCTGATCCAGGAAGATACCAGGCACCCCTTTCTGGACACCAAGTGTATCCTCCCACGTGCAGAATGCTCTCAAATCCCTTTGAAATCAGTGGGGATTGAGTGCACTCCCCACCTGTCTGGATCTGACCCCTATTACTCTCCAAAGGTGATGACGTAATCCATTAACAGAGAAATGATTGGTTTCAGAGAGGTAGCTGTGTTAGTCTGTATCAGCAAGAAGAACGAGGAGTACTTGTGGCACCTTAGAGAAACTATTGTGATGCATACTGTAAAATATCGTGTTCATTTCAAAGTTAGCTCTGCACAATATCTGATCTTGTGCACAATAACCAGTTTGCAAGCTCATAAAATAGGTGCACACAGCTGCATGTGCCAGACTGAAAATCTGTCCAGGAGTCTTTTGCATTTAAAAGGAGCAACAGCTAATAGACTGAATAAAGAATAATCTTAATTGTAAATATCATATAGAACTACGTAGCTATTTTCATCATTGAAATCTACTCAAATCTGCAAATATTTTACAAAGTCACTAGTGATTTTGAGCGTGCAAGGTTTTTTCCTGCATGCCATAGTTGAGGCCCCTTGAAGGACCTTGATTGTAAGACGTTTGCTCTCTGAAATTTAGGCCTCTTAAAGGTGTCTTAAGCTGGGCAACCCAAGACTGAGTTGCACAAAATCACTAATCAGTTCTGAAAATCTTGTCCATTAGCTAATTCATCCTCACAGCACCCCTCTCAGGCAGATTCAGCTCCATTTTACAAAGATGGGGAACCTCTGGCTTGGTATTGCTGTCATCCTTGGCAGAGCAGAAATTGGTACCTTGTCCTACACTAAAACGATTTTACTATGCCTGATCTCCAGTAGCACTGTAACTGTGCCTGACTCATTAATTAGAACTATAAGACTGGTTCATTAACTTCTCGTTTGACTTTTGAAAGAGTCCTTTCCTCATCCTTACTTTAAAAGCCATATTTTACCCAAAGTCCATGGACTCTGCCATCTAAGTCTGTATCTTCTTTCCTTTAATTGCCACTGTTTGTTGAAAGCAAAAGACACCTCCATCATTAGCTGACTCCAACTCTGACCCAACTGCTTCATTGCCATTCCCAAGCAAGTGCATGTGAAGCCGCAGCCCAAAGCACCAGCATGGGAAGTATCAGGTCCCATGCTCTGAGTTATATGGAAGGAAACTACTACTTACTTGCAGATGTGTTGGTCAAGAACAGAGATGGAGAAGGAAGGACAAAACTTCACATTGTATATGATGCTTAAATAGGAGTAGTCAAATATGACCGCTTCAGACGATGGCTTTGAATGTATTGAAAGGAGAAAGGGATGCTTTTTAAATACCAAATACAAGCAGCTTCTAAGAGTTTATGAAACAAATCTTACTTTGTCAGAGCCGTGTGATACTCTCCCAGGGTAAAGACACAGGTTACTGGTGGCATATCACTGGCTTTATCCCCTTTAAATGTTGTCTTCCTGAAAGGAATCAGAACTGAAATAGCAACATGTTGCCTGCAGCACTCCATCTGTTCCCATCTGAGAGTGTGAGGACAAGTGTGAGATGTGCAGTATGCCCCTTCCAACACTCCCCTTCGGGTTGCCTAATTAATTGTGTATTCAGAGCGCCCAGGCTCTGTCCCTGAAGAATGCATGGGGCAAACCCTGTCCTGCAGGCAGCTGCTACAGTTGCTGCCTGCTGCACAAGTGACGCTGTAGCATCTCGTGGGCCAAATAGGTAACTGCAGGTGGCTCAGACAAAACTGCTGAGCTGCTGGTTGTTTTTGCAAGAGATCTCCAAAAAAAATTGCACCACTTCCAGGAAGGTCCTTAATGTGCACAGCATTGCAAATAGCACAGACTACCTAGAGAGCCTGCCTTTGTAAATGACTGTGTGCGGGGGAGATGGGCATTTGGATAGATTTGTTATCTTAGTTCTGAAACTTTTAGTTTTCCTTCATTAATATGTCCACAAAACATTCAAGAGTATCTATCTGCATGATCAAAAATCTGTTTCCCCGTGTGCAAACAGACAGTTGCAGACATCTGGGTATTTGCAAACTCACCTACCTGTTAGGTATGCACAAATGCAGATGTTTGGGTACTGCAGATTGATCTTTAGATCAATAGCCATATTTAATGGTTTCCTTTCTATTTTGATCTTTTCCAGCACATAACTTGGTTTCAAAGTTGTGATACCTTAAGATGCATTGAAATGTGGCAAGGGTTTATGTGACATTTTGTGGCATCCCAGAAGCAAAGCCACATGAATCATGCCAGTCAATGTGGTTTGAAAAGCCGTATATTTCACGGTAGCTGACACGGATATGGGTGCCAAGATGTACCATACTAAGGAGACATTTATAAGTGGAGATTTGACATGATGTTTCAGAAAAGCACAGCTCTTTGGCAGCCTTCATGCTATAGTGTATCATCCATCTTGTACGAAGGCATTATGATATTAATATGCAGCACTAAATGTAGGAGTTAAAAAAGAGGAATCTTCTGTAATGCTATTGAGCTCATTGTGGATATGGTGAAGCTGGAACGAGTGCTGTTGAGAACATGTGGGTCACACCTTCAAATTGATTGCTCTCAGTCCCGTTTTCTTTCATAATGTATATTTTTAAACTTGTATTATTTATTTTTGTTGTCCTATTTTATTTCTTGTTCAAGTGAAAAAGAAACCTTTGAATTCCAGAGCCATGCTGTTACTTAATTCCTGCTGGAATAATGTGTGCTCAGCTCCTGCTCCATCTAAGCACAGTTTCAAATCTCAGCTCCCTTTAAGTTCTGTTCCCGAATTCTGCTATGGAGTGTCAGGTCAGTTTGACTGGTATAAGATGGGTGTTTAAGCCTTAAAATTCTCCCCATCATTCTAGCAGTGTTAGTACCTGTTAGTAAATAGTAATACCTTTAGTTCTTTCTTTCAGTATATTTCATTTATATATATTAACTATTCTTTAGAATCCTTATCTTCAACAAAGAGTATGTCTGAATTCTAAGGCCTAGAACACTGGTCTTGACCAAGAATAAATTCCTAAATAGGGTTTGTTAATTATGCTGTATTTAATAACTCTAGGGTGTCTACTTGTCTATAAAACTCTAGATATTCTTGGAAACTATCTCCTTACATAAAATGCTGACATAAGCGTATCTAGACTTGGGAAATTAATAAGAGATTATTGTTCTAGCAGATATTTTCTGTTGGGGAAATCAACATGGAAGAATGATTGTGGGGTAAGAAAGACACACTGAGAGATATTAACTTAAAGAATTGTTAGTCCTCTCAGCTGTAAATAATCATGCCTTCTCACATGAGTCAGGTATACTGAGACTGTACAGAAATGATATCACAACATACATTTCTGGGATAATATTCTTGGCAACTAGGTTTCCTTTGTCTGAAACCCTATATAATGATAGTGATATGAAAACTTAGGTTGGGGGAATGAAAACTATACACGTTCCTTCCAGATGCAGGAAAGACACATATCCAGATCTTAGCCCTGGTCTACATTGTGGGGCGGCGGATCCGTGGTGTCTTACCACTGCGGTGTCTCCACTGCATGGTGAGTTGACTGCTGCCGCTCTCCCATCGACTCTGCCTGTGCCTATCACGGCGCAGGAGTACAGGAGTCAATGGGAAAGCGCTCGGGGGTCAATTTATCGCATCTAGACTAGACGCAATAAATTGATCCCTGCTGGATTGATCGCTGCCCGCCGATCCGGCGGATAGTGAAGACATACCCTTAGTCTGACAACAAAGGATGGTAACGTATCTGTTTATTTCTGTATTCTATATAGTGCTGTACTAATCTCTGATTAATAATCTTAGTTTAAATAGTTTCAATTGAGCCTGTTATTTTGACAATCTCGAGTCATTAACTCAGACACGCAACAGCAGGGTGTGTCATCATTAAACGTTATTCAGTGTCCATCATTTGCTAAGATGGGATTGTGGGGCTCCTGGGTTGTAATTACATTTCCTTTTAAAAACCTCTATGATGTGGTGTTTGCAACTGTCTTCAAATATTAATTGAGAAACTTCAGAGGAGGGGGAGAAATGCTACCTGGGATTTAATGCCAAAAGGAAAAGATGTCTGCAAAACTTGAACTTTAAACAAATGTAACATCCTCTTAGTTAAAAGTTTCTGACCTAAATGTCTGATTAGTGTCACCTGCTTAGAAGCAGGCGGGGAGAAAATCCCCTCCAGCATCTTGACACTCTGATACCACAATAGTGGTTGCAGTATAAAAGCCTAAATTGCAGACAAGTCGTACCTCCAGTTTATCACTTGGAAATCCCCTCCACATGGGGTGGGGATGGGGATAGGGATAGGGTGTGTATACAGTGTAAGCACTTTGGGCCAGGAACAGTCTTTTTATATATATTTATACAGTGCCTAGCACAATGGGGAGCTGATTCCTGATTGAGGCCCATAGGCACTATCTGTGATGAAGTAGGAATTTGTTTGTAATTGTGTTATGAATATTTTGTGTGCCTCAGTTTCCCCCTGTACTTTGGACTGCTACCCTGAGGGGGAAACAGGATTAAGTCTGCTCTCATGGCAGACTGAGAGACATAGGTGTGTTTTTGTCACCTGGCTCTCAGCGGACCGAATGGGTCGTTAAAAGGATTGGCTGAGGTCCACCTATATCAGTGGAAAACCTGAGAAAACAGTGGAAAGCCTGGATCACCAGAACATTGACAGCTAGCAATCAACAACCCAGAGGTAGGAGCTTTTCCTGCCTTTCAGCAGGGGTTGTGAATTCAGCATGGTACTGCCTAGAGAACAAAGGACTGGGAGATGATCAGCAGAAAGTAAACAATTGGTTTCTCGCAGAGGCAAGCCGCTCTCTACTGGGATGAACTAAGGAAGTCAGAAATAGAACCTGAAAATAGAGTTCACTGCAGCTTGGCTGGTGAATTGCTCTGGCTTGACGGGAATGGACAATGTTTTAACCTTTAACCAATGTGTTCCTGTTGACTAATAGATCCTACTCTGGTTTGAAAACACTGTTCGGGCGTCACTGCAAATACTTGCTGAGGTGCATTAGTCCCTAAAGAACGTACATGTCTCCACTAGGAGTCTCTCTCAGTTGGAGTCACTGGGCAGAGCTCACAGGGTGAAGCAGGAGTGCTGGAGACCAGACACTCAGTCTAGGAGGCAATGAGGCTGTGTGTGTTACCCTAAAGCACAAGTGGGACCCTATAGGGGTCTGCCACACTAGAGGGGCCCTGCAGGAGGCTGTTTAAAAATTGGGGTGTAGCACAGATTCTGTGGATCTGTGACACTATCACAATGCAAATAATAAATCCACACACACAGGGGAATAAACACCAAGAATTAAGGGCCTGATCATGCCCCTACACAGTAACACCAGCATAGTGGCCAGGACAGTTATTGAGCCTCCCTTCCTGGAGTTTGCTTAAATCCTTTCTTCCATTGGGGTGTGCAGACCCAGACCCAAGGAAGAAAGCAAGGGTCTGCCCCCCAAATGTCATGGCTCTCCAAAGCTGCTGGCATCTCTCCATTGCCCACTGCCTATTATCAAGGCAAAAGTAGTCTTATCCACCACAAAGTTAGTATTCACTTACACTAAATGAAAAGGCAGGATGAGATTTTCAAAGGTCTTGGTGCTGGCTTAACTCTGCTCAGGGCCAGCTCCTGAGCTCCTCAGCGTTCCAAGCAGGTGCTTGGGGCGGCAGTTACAAAGGGGAGGCAGTGTTTCCGCTCTGGCGGCAATTTGGCAGCAGCTTCTCCCTTTTGCCATCCGCAGCAGCAGGGTTTTTCACTGAAGCCGGTATTATCACTCCGATTCAGCCTAAACATTGGTTCTTTGTAGTATTGTTAAACAAAAATGTTGTTGGAGGTATGATTCTGACTACAGTTGGTGACATTTATATACTAGAGATGCAGAATGAAATTAAATAGTGGGGAAATCTGTTACTGGCATATTGATGATGTTACCCAGGGAGCTGTTGGTGGAATGGTTGAAATAGAAAATAGCTTTTGAAGAACGGAAGTTGCCGTTAAACTCTGTAGAAATGTTGTTTAAATTTGTAGATGCATTATGGGAAAAAAATGAATAAAGACAATACGGATTGCTTGTGCAGCATGTTTTAGTGGACTGTAATATCGGCAATCAATATTGAGCTGCAAACTTCTATTTGGACTATACTTACCAACTTCTTTGTGATATTGATATGCATATTGCTTTAAATCAAATTAGAGGGGAAAGCTAAAATTAGGCTGAGTGGGGTGAGAACTAATGGTGAATGAAGAAGGATATTGTAGCAGTGAGGAATATGATGGATACGTGACTTTTCATTGCCACACTGCTTGAAGTGTAGTTCAGATTTTTGGGGGTTTTTTTGTTTTTTTTTTTTTAATTTGGGTTTTGGTTTTTGGGTGCATGTTTTTTTTATATAAGTGGCTGTGGCAAAGGTTTAAAACTACTTGTCTCTGGTATTAGCAACATTGACACTGTCTATTTTTTTCCACCTTAGGTTTCCTAGCACAGGATTTTATGTGAGTTAGGTAGCTAGTAGTTTCATTTTAAAAGTAGAAGAACCAATTATTACAGAGCTAATATAAAAAGAAAAGGAGGACTTTTGGCACCTTAGAGACTAACAAATTAGTTAGTCTCTAAGTTGGAATGCA
Source organism: Eretmochelys imbricata (assembly GCF_965152235.1). Lineage (NCBI taxonomy): Eukaryota > Metazoa > Chordata > Testudines > Cheloniidae > Eretmochelys > Eretmochelys imbricata. The sequence goes on from NC_135584.1 coordinate 23,842,484, forward strand.
TTAGATGCATCCAATGAAGTGAGCTGTAGCTCACGAAAGCTTATGCTCAAATAAATTTGTTAGTCTCTAAAGTGCCACAAGTCCTCCTTTTTGCGGATACAGACTAACACGGCTGCTACTCCAGAGCTAATATATTTAACAGTTGTCCCTTAGCTGAGGCTTCTTGTGCAATTTTATGATGCAGGTAATGTTCGTGTCTGGGTAATATCCTTCAGTCCATTAAGATAACATGGAAATGTGACTGGTGTATTGTCTGTAGTGTTCACACTGTAACCAGTGCTCTGCATTCTGGGTCATTCTAGTCACTGTGGTGGTTCAGATCTATTGCTGTGGGGGCTAAAGCAATGTTGGCAGCAGCAGGCTGCAGTGGCTTGTCCCCAAAGTGGATGAGCTAAGAATGGATAGGTCAGGTTCTTCTGTCTCATTAGGTGGGGACATGGGTTTAGAGCAATGATTAGCAACCTATTTTCATTTGCGGACCCCTAACAAAATTCCAAACAGAGGTGTGGACCCGTTTGGGAATTTTAGATGTAGTCTGCAGCCCCACAGTGGTCTGCATACCACAGGTTAAAAACCACTCTTCTATGGTCACAACAACCTTTTGTTGACTCCTTAGACATAGTCTGCAGACCCCCGGGGGTCCCTGGACCACAGGTTGAAAAGCACTGGTTTAGAGAGATGGTAATGACAGAAAGGGTGGGAAGGGAATCCCTTTCATCTAATCTAATCCACTTCAGCCAGGTAAATCCTTCTCCTGAGATGTATCGATTTTCATAGCACCCCAGTGAGGCAGGTACAATGAGGTCTGGCGTTTACAGATATTTGTTGTGGATTTACACTAGTGTAAATGTGCTCAAAATCTGGCCCCAAAGCTGAAAAACAGAGTCTTCCTGGTTAGAGATCAAATGTAGTCCTGAAAACATTGGTGGTGCTTCTGGGCCAGGCTTGGGCTCAGCAAGGGTGTCTTGAAGACTTAGCCAGAGTGAGCAACAGCTTGTTGAAACTGCCCGTAGTACACACAGATAGCAGTAGGTGGCACCAGAGAGTGACCTGCTTGCATCCTTGCCAGATGACTTGTGTGTCTCCTTCCCTAGGCTCCTTTCCTCTTGCCAGCACATGGAGGTCCGCTGACTGTATGTAGCCTAAGATAGAGGCTGAAGCTGCCATCCAGTTCCTGCCTCTTGAGCTGAGATGTGAACCCCAGGCTCCAGTGTCTGACTAGTACTAAAAGGGTTTATTACCTTGTAGCACTGAAATGTCAACAGTCATCCTGGAAGGAAGATCCATTTGTACAGAATGTCTGTGCCCCAGCTGGAGGAGAATATCATGGAGTGGTGGAAGCTACAGCTCTGCCATACTTCCTGAGGAGGAGGAGGGTGCACGTGAAGAGAGACTGAAAGAGGAGGAGGGTTGGGGAGGAGAGAAAGGGAGCAGGAGGCAGTGTGGATGGAAATAGAAAGAGGTTGTCTATGATATGGTTGTAGGGGGGAGATGTGTGAAAGAAGAGGAGTGGGGACAGGTTGGAGGGGAAACCCAATTTAACACTCTCGCAAGCCCCTTAATTCCAGAGTCTGTCGCTGGGGTGGATGGATTATCTCTTCCAGATCCTTTGGCCTCTCTAATCCATGCAATGGACCTTACTAGTTGTATAGTACTGAGCTACTGGCCACTGGAATCACTCTGGATTTCAGACGCTTTCCTCCTCTTTTGGACAGAGAAGGAAGTTCTGGGACATCCTGAGCACAGGCACCCAGTGCCAGGGCAGGGTTCAGCCCAGAGAGGACAGGGGAAAGTACCATGCAGCCCCACTCCTTGCTGCTGCCCTACCCAAGGAAGGGGGTTCAGGCGAGTACCGCTGACGACAGCTCACTCAGTGTTGAATGGAGGGAATGCAGAATGGAGGGTTATTAAGTGCACTGTATTTCATTTGTGTTTAAAGCCAGATGCTAATAGAGAAGGTTAAATGAATTGAAGGAACCTCTTTTTTTATTTCCTCCTCGATTGTGCCTATAATTGTATATTGCTTATTAAGTAGCCAAAGGCCTTTGAAAACTCTCTTCATTTGAGAAAGATGTTAGGCAGCGCTCTTCCTGAAATAATTATAGAAAATGAGTGTTGTTGCATGTTTTGACTTTGCTGCAAAAGTAATTCTGTCTCTTTTAGTTGAAGTAATTACATTTGTTTCTAAATAGAGCAAAAGAAACGGTAATTGTAAAAAAATAAAAAAACCCGCATAGATCTGACTTGTACATTTACATAGTGGCAGATAGATGGGAAGCGAAAACTAATTATTATATTAGTATAGTCATTATGGCATGTTGTACATTTATTCAAGGGAAATCAGACTGTTAAACACATTATGAATCATGAAAGATTTGCAGAGTTTACAGAACAGTTTGCCTGCTACATACTTTCTTAAGCATTGTGATGAACGTGGATATTGCAGCATGTCTTGTTTATATTGGGTTTGATGAAGGAGGTTAATGTGTGAATTCACCAGCCTTTTGTTACTTTTACTTTTTTAATTCAGTGGTTATGGAAGGAGACATTTTTACCAGTGGAAACTAACCTCATCTCACTTTTTTTTTTCTTTTTTAGTCCTTATTTGAGATGACCAAGAAGGGTAAACCTGTGCTGACAGTAATTGGTGGTATAGGTACTGGTTGACTGTGAAGAGGACTGAAACCACTATGTCATTTGACCTGGGTTCATTGGGTAGCCTTCACATAGCAATAACTTTCAACCACCACCATCCAGGGCTGAATTTGGGAAGGCAAGCTAGATCTGAAAGACCTCAGAATCCCGTCCACTCAGCCATTAATTTCCCCAAGTGACAATGATTTTATTGAAACAACGAGGAATCTGGTGGCACCTTAAAGACTAACAGATTTATTCGGGCATAAGCTTTCGTGGATAAAAAAACCCACTTCTTCAGATGCATTGAGTGAAAATTAGAGATGCAGGCATTATTATGCCATCAGACTCCTCATTGTTTTGGGGGATACAGACTAACACGGATACCCCCGATAAATGATTTTATTGATCTGCCTAATCTCCCACGGGTTTAGTTGCGCCGTGTCACATATTTGGGCACAATTTGATTCTAGTGGCCACCTTACAAGACAAGGACACTATGTTGTTGACAGTGCTCTGTGTGGGGAAACTTACTATGTGCCTTACTGCTCAAACTTGCTCTTGTCAGTATTATTAGTTCCTCTGTATCATGATATTCACATGGTCATACGAGATGATCTGGAGGTCCCTTCTGGCCTTAAACTTTGGCTGTGAGCATTGGAAATCCACAGATTCACCTGTATTCTAGTCTTTAAAATATGCTGAGACTCCATATGTTCCCTGGGAATGTATGTGAAGCTACAGTGAACTTGCCAGCTATATTCTTCTCCAGCTAGCAGAGTTGCTATCTGTTCACTATGACAGAAAAACATGTCTATCAAAATGCAGTGGTCACATAAATTATTTTGTGCAGTCATGCATGCCTGAATTAGTAGATCACAGCACTTTAGGAGATCCATGTGTCCTCCCAATAATCTGCTGGAACTACCTGTAAAGCAATGATGGCTAACGTCATGTGTTCAGCACTGGCTCCCTCATTCCAAAATACTTCTGCCCACCATGGTGTTTAGCACAGTGCTGATGGCTCTCTGATGTGCTGGCTACTGAATTTTCCCTTCCTTGCTTCACTGTAGTACCTATTCGTTCTGATTTTACATAGTATCTTGCAATAATGTAGAGACATAGGACAGAAGTCTGCCCTCTGCTACATTCCATGCAATTCCAGTGACTTCACTGTGGTTGCATTAGGATGCGAGTGAGGGCAAAATTTGGGCTCTAGCATTTTTGATTCCCCTGTGACTAATTAACAATTATCTGGTCTTGCATTATCTAGGGCCAGTCTCCAGAGAAGAAAAAATATCTTGAACCCTATGTAAGCTTGTGGCAAGTATTGTCCAGCTCAAAGGAGAAGTAAACAAATAAATGGGCAGTTCCCTTGACACTAAAGCAATGATTCTACCATCTTCTGGTTCATCTCTTTTCCTTTTGGAAAGTCTTTGAGGCCTATATTTAATAGTTTTGAAGTCTTTCCCAAAGCATAGGCTTTTAGGGCCAAATTTTTGAAGAGTGGAAAAATGGTTACACTCACAAAAATGTGGATGTACCTGTGAGATCCAAAGCTGGCCCTCAAATAGGGGAAGCAAAAGGTGGGGTGAAGCCATATTTGCCCCATCTTATTGGGTGCTCTGTCAAGTGGTGCTTAAATACAGAAATTGGACCCATGAAATCTGCACATGTAGATTGTTCACCTGCTATTGTGTGTGCAGTTATTGCAAATGTGTGTACAAACTGGGTAACTTTAGGGGTATGTACCTGATTTGTGCACATAACTGTAGTAACTAGGGATGTGCTTCTGCAGGAGGATGTTCCTTTGGAAATGTGGTGGTTATTGTTTAGCTCATCCTCCTGACCTTATAAAATTCGGTGATTCCTGCTAGAGAGCTTTGAGAAACATTCTTGATAGAAACAATCGTGCTGATGCATCATGTTGTCTTGCCTTACTTTCTATTGCCTCTGCTACGTAAATGACAACAGAAGCTTTGTATGATCAAAGTTAATCCTCTCCTGTTCTTTAGTCCCTCCATGAAGTGATCCACTGTTAATGGGTATGTCAACACAGCAAAGAAAAACTCGCGGCTGGCCTGTGCCAACTGATTCGGGCTTGGGGTGCAGGGCTGTTTCATTTCTGTGTAGACTTCTGGGCTCTGGCTGCTGCCCAGGCTCTAGGACCCTAATTTGCTGCGTAGACGTACCCAGGGACTCCAAACATCAGTCATTTCCATATCAACCAGCTGTGGTGCTACAAATGGAGAGTTAAACTTGGCTGCTGGTGGGAATAAACAATGGGATTAGTTAGTTTCTTTGGGCCAAATTCTACCTTGGGATAAACATATACAGCTCACATCAATACAAGACAGATAGCAGAGTTGCCCTCTAAAACACAGATTTTGTTCCTGAGAACGTTGTTACAAATGTAGACATTAGAGGGAAAGAAAAATACACAACAGAATATTGTCCTAAATTCATCATGATACAGCTTGGCTTTTTTTCTAATCTTAGCTAACTTTCCAATTTTCTACAAAGGTCACTTAATTTCCTTGTCTTTCTACTGTGTTTTATTCAATCACCAGGAACTGAGGGGTGACATTAGGAAAAACTTCCTAACTGTCAGGGTGGTTAAGCACTGGAGCAAATTGCCAAGGGAGTTTGTGGAATCTCCATTATTGGAGATTTTTAAGAGCAGGTTAGACAAACATCTGTCAGGAATGGTCTAGATAATACTTAGTCCTGCCGTGAGTGCAGGGGAGTGGACTAGATGACCTCTCAAGGTCCCTTCCAGTCCTATGATTCTATGATTCTTAACTGGTGTAAACCAATGTGACTCCATTGACTTCAATAGATCTATCCAGTGATGAGCTGCCAAAATCTTAACAACGGGTTCCCTCCTCACCCCACAAGGGGGTCGTTGCCCAACCCGGCCCCCGGGACTCCTGCCCCATCCACCACCCTCGCCTGTCCCCTGACTGCCCCCAGAATGGGGCAGGAGGGTCTCGTGGGCCACCGTAGTGGGTGCCCACACCACCCCTAAGAGCCAGAGGGACCTGCGAGGGGGCGAGGTGGGAAGTCCCAGTGGTGCTTACCTGGAAGCATCCAGCAGGTCCCTCTGGCTCCTAGGGACAGGGGAGTGTAGCTAGGGAGGGAGCAGGGGGAGCAGCTGCTCCCCCCACTGATCACATCAAAAGTGGTGCCTTAGGCGCCGACTCCGTGGGTACTCTGCCTCCACCCGTGAACGCACCGCCCCGCTCTGCTTCTCTGTGCCCCCACCCCTGGCTTCCTGCGAATCAGCTGTTCGGTGGGAAACCTGGGAGGGCTGAGAAGCAGGCGGCAGCTTCCTGCTCAGGCCGAGGGTGGCGGAGGCGAGCTGCGGTGGGAAGTAGTTCTCCTGCGCGCCCACCCCCCCGGGTTACCTGCTGCGGCGCAGGCCGCCCTTCTCGCACCCCCTCCGCCCCAGCTCACCTCTGTCTCCATGGGCCTGAGTGTGAAGCCGCCCCCTGCTTCTCAGCCCGCCCTGGCTTCCCGTGCAAACAGCTGATTCACGGGAAGACTGTGGGGGGCGGAGAAGCAGAGTGGGGCGGCGCGTTCAGGGGAGGAGGCCCAGCGGAGGTGAGCTGGGGCTGGGGGTGGGGCGGGGAGCTGCCGGTCGGTGCTCTGTACCCACCAAATTTTCCCCCTTGGGTGATCCAGGGCTGGAGCACCCATGGAGTTGGCACCTAAGTCGCCACTTTTGGCCAGTTAAATTTAGAAGCCCTTTTAGAACTGGTTGTCCCTCATGGAACAACCGGTTCTAAAAGGGCTTCTAAATTTAACAACCGGTTCTAGCTAACCAGTGCGAACCAGCTCCAGCTCACCACTGGATCTATCCAGACTTATGGCTGTTGTGCATCTGGGTCTTTCACCCTCTAGTTTCTGACAGAACTGTGATGTTTGGAAGCCACTGCAGCAGCCAGGCCCTCTCAGAGGTCCAGAGAGGCCCAAGCCACTTCCAGCTTTTGAGGCCCCTAGACATAATAAAAATAAAAAAAAACAAAATAAGGCACCAAAAAAAGAGTGAGACATGATCTGAATATTTTATTATTTAACAAATGCTTTTCTAGCCTTTTTCTGTGCAAATGAACTAATTATTGAGGAAAAATCTAGCTTTCATGCAATGTCACAGTTGATATTAAGTATGGCGAGCCCATTCAAATGCTGTCGTCCCATCGCTGAACGGTGATAGTTCTTTAGCTGCTTCAGCACACTGAAGGTGCATTCACCTGAAACCACTGATGCAGGCAAACTGACAAAAATATGCAATGCAATTGTGATATTAGGAAACACCCCAGAGAGTCCAAGTTCGAATATTTCTTGAAGCAGATTCCTTTGGCTTGCAATCCAATTTAAAGTTTGTGGAATATATTCGTTTGAGGAAGATGACCTCATCACTGAGAACTTTTGACATTTCTTTGTTGTACTGTTGCTGAAATTGTTCAGCTGCAGAAAGTAGATCTTCATTACTCAGTCTGTTGAACTGCCAAAGAAACTCCAAAAGGGTACAAATTAGTTGCGGTGACTCAAATCGACGTGTAAGACCTGATTGAACAGAGTCAATGATGACAAGGAGGTCATTGACCCTATAATGCTGCTTGGCCTCAGATTCAGTAGGTAAGTTGCAATTGGTGGAGAACTCAGATGAAATGCCAATATTCTGTGCTACTAATTTGGACTCAGTCAGGATCGCGTCCCATTGTTCACAAATCTGTTGAATGTCATTGATAAGACTTTCAATGTTATCTCTCTCAACATCAAGTGTAGCATTGCATGCTTCAATTACCAGATTAGTTTGGTGGATCATTGTAAGTAGCTTCATCCACAAAGATGACATTAGAATGCATTCAGATTTGGACATATGTTTCTGAATAGACTGAAATTCAGTTCAAGCTTGTGCAGTGAGATTGAGAGATTCAAGCTCATTTAAAGCTTTTCTCACTGAATTCAAAAGCTGTGCAACTGGTTGAACACCATCAATCCATGCAGACCATCTAGTTTTGGGTATCCCATTCAGTGAAACAGGAAGATATTGCTTCAGAATTTCCCACCTTTGTGGACTGCTACTGAAGAGATTGTACATTTGCTGAACAGTTCCGAAGTAAATAATTGCCTCCTTGCATGATTTAGCGCAGTCAACACCTACAAGGTTTAGTGTGTGGTTTCCACAGCTGGAGAAAATATATTTTGAATTATGCTCAAGCAGAACTGCTTGTACGCCTTTGTGCTTCCCAGCCATATTAGATCCATTTTCGTAGGCTTGGCCAATGCAGACTTGAAAATCTAACCTAAAATCTTCTAGAATTGCTAGTACTCGAGCAGCAATTTGTTTTACAGTTTTTCTCATCAAGTTATCAAACAAAATAAACCTTTCTTTAATTGAAAATTTCGAGCTGTCTACAATCTTAACATATCGAATAACCATAGTAGTCTGTTCCTTGTGAGAACAATCTGGAATGGCATCAACAATGATTGAAAAATACTTGGCATTTTGAATCTCATCAAGAATTGTTGTTTGTACAAATGACTCACATAACTCAATAAACGAGTTTTGTATGCATGTGGAGAGATAATGGACTTGCATGCACTTTTGATTCTCTTGCAATTCTCGAAAATGTTTAACATGCTCTGGTAAAAGTGGGTCATATTTACTGAGGAGCTCAACTATGCCTAGAAAGTTTCCATTTGCATGATCACCAATACATTGACTGGAACCAAGCAAAGCCAATCCCCGCTCAGAAAGAAAAAGGATGACATTCAGGATGCGCTCAAGAAGTTTTTTCTAGTGATCAGTTTCTGTAGAAAGTTCAGTCAAGAGTAAATTCTCAACTGAACTTTCAGCTGATGCTGCCCTACTGGCTGATTTCTATGCAACATAGTTTTCTTTGTGTGACATTGAACTCTCATGCGATGGTATTCGGTCTTTCAACTTCCTGCAACTTCTATTGATGCTCCATCCTGATTGATCAGAGAGAACTGCTGCATTTGCAGCACTTTTATTCAAAATGAAGCAGGGTTCACAGTACAGAGATTGTTTTTCCGTACTCCAGCATAACCAGTCTCTTGTGCAGGTTTCACCATTTGGAAGAGTTTTTTTCAGCAGATGAGTAGGGAAAGCATGATTATCAGCATCTCATGGAATGTTACTTGGAATTTCAAAACAACTAATTTGAAGAAAAGATTGCATTTGGGCAGCATTGCTCTTGTCAATAATTCCAATGGCAGTCACAGTCAAACCTGTAGTACTTATGAATTGCTCTTGCTGCGTAAGATCTACATCTTCCTGTTGCTGTTGAATTTCTTGATCGTACACAGGATCTTTGGCTACATCTGTTACTGTTGGTACATCTCCTTCTTGACTACTGTCATGTTCAGATATTGGCATTGAAATATCACCTGTTGCAGTTGTGGAGTTTTCATTATCTGTAGCATTGTTTGTTGGGTAAGGTGTGTTTTCCAGTGGTTTGAGAAATGAAGTTATTGACTTTGAGCTCTTAGCTGCTGCTTCACTGAGTTGTTTTTGCCGTCTCTTGCTTGCACCACTTTCAAATCTCCTCTTCGTAGTGATCTATCTGGTCAATATGTAGCCTATCCACACTTGAAATATTCTGTTGTAAATAAGTAGCTTATCTACACTTGAAATCTTCTACTGTAAACATGTACACAAATGCTGAATGGTACACAAATGCTGAAAAGACTTAAAACAAAGAAATACTAATTAAGAACACAAAATGAAACAGTCAGACAGGTTATTATCCTTATCGCTGAATCAAAACTCAAGGTACAATATAATGGGCTGAGCTTTGAAGACAAAGGGATGACATATATATAGTAAACACAGACATGGATACAGAGAGAGGGATAATGTCCAAAAATTTCAAACGTGTGTCCTCACAAAACTCACTGTACAAGAATGTCCTCACACATTGTCACCTTGAATCTGGGCCTATAGACTACGAAAGCCTATGATGATGGCCAAGCTACCAAGCTTGGGCTCAACCAACCAACCGGTCACCTCTTTTAGCTACCATATGAAGATGATAATGAGGAATTCTCACACACAAATAATTCCTTAGTCAACTAGATGTAAAACTGTAAAGACAGTAAATCGTAACAATTCTCTACCTTTCAACACGCACTTGATTCAGCACCAGCCACTAGTAGTGGTTTGTTTATATAATCAACTGATCTGAGAGCACACGTTCATCACAGTCTAATCTTGTGCCATCAGAACTGATATATTTTTATTAATATTTATGAACATTTTAAACTCTTTAATATGACAAAATCTACATCAGTTAACCAAAAAATTCTGTCTTTTACCAAATCACATCTCTTATTTGCTTAAATTTTCAGCTCAAACCTGAGAGGTTCAATAAGGATAAGTGCAGGGTCCTGCACTTAGGACGGAAGAATCCAATGCACCGCTACAGACTAGGGACCGAATGGCTAGGCAGCAGTTCTGTGGAAAAGGACCTAGGGGTGACAGTGGACGAGAAGCTGGATATGAGTCAGCAGTGTGCCCTTGTTGCCAAGAAGGCCAATGGCATTTTGGGATGTATAAGTAGGGGCATAGCGAGCAGATCGAGGGACGTGATCGTCCCCCTCTATTCGACATTGGTGAGGCCTCATCTGGAGTACTGTGTCCAGTTTTGCGCCCCACACTACAAGAAGGATGTGGATAAATTGGAGAGAGTCCAGCGAAGGGCAACAAAAATGATTAGGGGTCTAGAACACATGACTTATGAGGAGAGGCTGAGGGAACTGGGATTGTTTAGCCTGCAGAAGAGAAGAATGAGGGGGGATTAGATAGCTGCTTTCAACTACCTGAAAGGGGGTTCCAAAGAGGATGGCTCTAGACTGTTCTCAATGGTAGCAGATGACAGAACGAGGAGTAATGGTCTCAAGTTGCAGTGGGGGAGGTTTAGATTGGATATTAGGAAAAACTTTTTCATTAAGAGGGTGGTGAAACACTGGAATGCGTTACCTAGGGAGGTGGTAGAATCTCCTTCCTTAGAAGTTTTTAAGGTCAGGCTTGACAAAGCCCTGGCTGGGATGATTTAACTGGGAATTGGTCCTGCTTCGAGCAGGGGGTTGGACTAGATGACCTTTAGGGGTCCCTTCCAACCCTGATATTCTATGATTCTATGATTGTGTCACATTTTGGTCCGATAGGGATGCGCATAAAAACAAGTTGTGAAACTTATCAAATGCTAAAAAATTAACAAGTGTCTATATTTGAGGCCCCCTTTGAGCTTGAGGCCCAGGCCAAATGGCCCTCCTGGGCCCCCCTCTGATTGGCTCTGGCACCAGCCTGTTGTCACAGATCATATAGCCACCAGCGTGGTCATATAAAATTACTCAGATTAGTCCCAGGATCAATGTTGTGAGGTAGCTTTGTGATTTAATATGCTCTGCAAAGGGCACCATGTTTGTTTCCTGGCTGTTCTTCACATGAACTGAGCATCCAAGTAGCCAACAAATCTCTCTACTCCAGAATACCTGCCACCCTTGGGTGGGCTTTTAAACAAACATCTTTGTTCATTTCCAGTGGCATTTTATCCCTCTCAAAGGATTGATCTGTTTTATAAGGAGGACACTATGGAGTTTTCCTCCCTTTGTTTTTTGAGAGGTAGAACTATGCTTAAAAAGACACAAGCAACCTTCCTACTGTGGGAGAGAGCAAAAGGACAGAGGGGAATTAGTCATTATGGTTTTGGTTCAGCATCACTTTTTCATGAATTAACCAAACATTGTGCAGATTTGCACACAGATTGTCCCTCAGTGATTCATGAGGATACTCAATTTCCTTTTTCTTCTTGCTTGTGCTGAGGGCTTTAGAAGCCACTTCATGTTGTAGTTGGCTCCAAGTCATGGTGACCCCACTTAGCTAGGGCCTGGCTGAAATCCCAGTGAGAAATGTACTAGTAATGCTTCAATGGGGTGTCATACTGGCTTAGAGCGATAACTTTAGCCCCCTGGAAAAATAGGATGTTTCATCCTCCCTTGTCATTACCGACACTGGGGCATGTCACAGATTCCCCCCACCCCCCACCTTTCTCATTTTAACAATATATCCTGGCTCTGGACAGTTGTCTTCTCCCCTAACTCCTTGGGACTGTTACCCTCATTCATCCATGCCAGCTGAGATGGTAGAGGTGAGAAGTTGTTGTACGAAGAGAAAATTGCAATTTGATTCTAGCCTTTACAGACAATATGGCTCAATCAAATGGCTTGAGGGGGGACCTCAAATATACTCCGCCTAGGGCTATTGGCCCCTTTGCCTCTCCTCCACCCCTGAGCTCCAGACACACCAATCGCTCACTCCCCTGTGGGTGCTAGAAAAGGGAAAGGGCTTTGTGATGCCAATACACTGTTGCAAAGGTGACCATTAAATAGTTTCTCCATGCTGTTCTTCTTTAATATTTCTCCATAAAGCTTTGTGTTGTGCTTTTAACTCTGAGAGAGTGGCACTTCATCTTAACGCCATAAACTCCATTAAGGCACCTTTATAAATCACCTGAGCCATTGCATGGGTCCTGTAAAGCAGAGTTGTTGCCCAAAAGCAGCCGTATGAGCAGGAGTGCAGTGATTTTGCTCAGAGGGTAGTTGCTTACACCAGACTTTTTTTTAAAAAAAAAAAACTCCATTTAGGTGAAAAAGGGATCTTCAAAGCTGGCATTTTTCAAGTAAATAACTCTTTAGCTTTGATATGCCTGTTTCATGTTGCCTTGTCAGGCTTGAGGGAAGACGAATCTTAAATCAAAGTGGACAACTGAGAATAAAAGCACATAAAAGATTACAATAAAAGAAAGGAATCATTGTCATAAAAAACCCAGAAGACATGGTTTTATATCCGTCACAGCAAGCACCCTTAGGAGTGAATTTCTAACGTACAGTCTAGACTCAGACGCTTTTGTGAACTTTTATCATTGTTTATTTAAAACTCTGCAGGGCAACATGAAAAAATCCCCAACCACAGGGTTTCTGTCCCCCTGAGTATCAGGCTTTAGAACGTGGCCATTATGAAAGGAGGAATCTAATTGGTTGCTGATAGTTCTGCTGACTGCATAAACACATGGGACAGGATTCCTTAGCCAAATGCTTTAACCGTGAAATCGACGAGATTAATGTCGAAGCAGCACAATAGGTCATTTGAACTAATTCAGTTCTGGAGGCAGCATGAAGGGGTTGATCATGCAAGGGGCTGGTCAAGTTCAATTTCCAGTGACTTAATTGGGAGTTGAGGGCATTCAGCACCTTGCAGAAGAGGAGCTTAGATCAGCCCCTTAGGCACTTGGCTTCCAGACCACAACTAGAAATAAGTAAAACCAGGACTATCTTTGTAGATCATCTGTTTATCAAAACCCATAGCAAATGTGGTTTGGAGCCTGGTCCCATTTAATATTCAGAGTCGATAGGTGTGTTTGGATAAATGTTTCTAGAATTGGCCCATCTCTAGGATAGTCACTGTCTCAGTGGTGTGTTTGAGGCAATTGTTTTGACCTGTTATATGCAGATGCTGCTGCATTGGGCAGCAATGGTGCGAAACAATGTTTGATCAGCCCCAAAACCATCATTGCTTAGTAGTTGTTCTCTGCTGGAGTCTCTGCGTGGGGAGAATCTCAGAGACTTCTCCGAGGCAGCTTTCCGTGCACCCAAGGCAGCAGAGGAGTTGTGTGTTTTACCTAACATGCCTGGGTATAGTGAGAACAACTGTGTGTCAATTTCATAACTGAAGAATGTGTGTGTGGCAAGGGGGGTGATGGGAGCTAACAGAGCTGGGTGAGCGCAGAGATCTGTAAACTAAATAGAGAAACCTTGGAATGACTTCCCCGTGCACCAGTCTTTCTAGTGCATGTGCTGGAACTACTAGGGTATGCTGTTTCTCCCTCATGAATAGAGCAAGGGGCAGTATATATGTCCCTTCCCATTTTTTTTTTTTTTTGGCTTTGTTTCTTTTGCTACTGAGTTATTCTGAAAACGGCAGGTCTGCACCAAACCATAATGCCCATTGCCCGGTGCAGGGCAATTTGCACTCTAGTGCAGTAGTAACTGTGTGTGTATGAGAGAGAGTGTGGGGTTGGAGGGAGGGCTGCTAGCTATTGCAGAGGAAGGATGGTCTGGTCTGGTCTGGTGGTTAGGGACTAACCTAGAACTTGGGAGACCGTGGTTCAATTCCCACCTCCATGACAGAGTTTCTGTGTGACCTTGGCCCCTCTGGGCCTTAGTTCCCTCCCTGTCTGTAATGTGGGGAGAATACCATTGCCCTGCTGTGGAGTGGTATTGCACTAAAGACTGTGAGGTGCCAGATTCTGTAGTGATGGGGGAGAAAGGGCTGTATAAGTACCTGGGCTGAGTAATTAGCTTTTATCCTGTGCTCTTTATCCAGGGGTCTAGAGCAATTTCCAAAGGTGGGCAAGTATCCTCATCCCCATTTTACAGCTAGGGCAACAGTGATGGAGGGAATAAGTGACACACAGAGATCACACTGAGTCTGTGGCAGACCTGTGGATAGACCCTCAGGGATCTCTGTCAGCTGCTTCCCCAGGCTGGCCCAGGGGCTAGGGATAGACATCGCTGAGGCTTTTTCTTCCCCACTCATCCAAGTCCCTGGGGCTAGGACTGGAGCTCTAGATCGTAACCCTTCACAGCAGACACCGAACAATAATAATGTGGTACACACAATATGCCATAATGTCTCATACCATGTTACCCAGTTCCATGTGCTGATTCTGGCAGTGACCAATACCTTATGCTTCAGAAGAAGTAGAACTCCCATGCTCTACCCTACGCACTTGTGTATGGTTGGTTGTTAGAAGGAGAGGGGAGGAGGAATTCATTACTGACACCTTTTCTGTTACAGGAATCCCTGTTAATCTGATATCCAGGTACAGTGGTAACAGCGGTTAGATATGTCCTCATCAGGAAATAGTGGCAAAATCCCCTGCATTGTCTTTTGGGAGCAATTGTTTGTGGTAATGCAGCCTATTGCAAGGTCTCATAGAAATCACATGGGATAACTTGTCACTGACATTGTCTCCAGCATACACTAACAATTGAATCTGGGTTTGCAATGCATGAAATGTTTCTTCTGAGACTTGGGATAATTTTAGTGGCATTTTAGATGTGTAACATGTATTTAAAATATAATTTCCTCAGCCTGTAACAATCTTTAAATTGAAATATATACACTGTCCTGCAGCATACAGTGCACTAAAGATTGCCTGGGCTAGGGAGCCTTTAAACAGTTGGTCAATTTTAGAAGTAACATTAAGAACCAAAACAGACATATGGGAGAGGTAGACTAACAATACAATAACTTTAAATAAAAAGTTAGCATTTTTTAATGTCTTGGCAATAGCACTTATTAATTCCTGATGCTCAGTTAGTGCTTTTTTACTGGAAGGATCCTGAAATGTTTTACATACTGTAAATACAGTATACGGTTAAACCAGGTATCACCGAAATGCAGCCACCACTGAAGTTGGCACAGCAGCCATATTACACCATTATAAGATATGCCAACATCATACAAGAAAAACAAAAAAACAGAAAACCTCCAGCTGAAACTACAGATGGAAATTAGTTTTAGGTAATTTAGTCCTGACTTCAGTACCCTCACTCACGTGAAAGATACTACAGCTTCTTTAATGTCTTCAGGTGGTTAGGAATTTGGTTTTAAGTCTCTTCCAGAAGGCTGATATGTGTATATATCAATTATATATTGAATGTGCAATTGAATTTTATGAATCACAATATATTTTGCCAAAACAGAACTATTCAGAACTTTAGTCAGGTAGCCTGGATGATATATTTTAATCCTGGAAAAACCAGTGGCTCATGTGATGCTGGGGCATCTCACTTGACCTCTTTGTACCATAGCCAACGTGCCAAAAAACTACATAAAATATGCCTCTTCCCCACCCAAACGGTAGCTGCTGTGTTGGAACTGAATTTTCCTGGATAGATAGATTACAAAGGAATATAAATGCTTCACTGCCCAGGGCCCTATGGCATGTGCTCAGAGTAGGAGAGTTTGTCAGCAAACAATGCAGCATATTCCAAGAGAGCAGTAAAAGCAATTATCTTCCTTGGCACCCTCACCTTGAAAAACAGCAGTGTTGTGGGGCAGGGAGCTAATTGCTCCATCTGTTGCTTTGGGTCTCGCTGAGGAAGAAAAGTGCTTTCTGCCACATTGTGTAACACATGATATGCCCAACATGGAGGGATCTATTGAGGCAGGCTTTGGCTTTGAAGCAGGCAAGACTGGATGCAAAGTATAAGGTTGGGGAAAGCTAGCTGGATTCTCTAGGTGCATTTACTATTATTTCATTGGAACTTTAATATTCTTAATGGTTTTTGGAAATTGTGCCTGTAGTCAAAATTGCATCTACAAGTAAGGAGTGTCTGTTACATTGAAGGCAGTGATGGCTAGTGGTACCTCAAGTATATGTCCTTATGAGTGCTCCACCGTAGGAGGTACATGCATGCCTGTGTGTGCTCGGTCAGAGATTTTAACTAGCGGTGTCCACTGGTCTGGGCGTGCACACTATACAACTTTGTGTTTTAGTGTGAGGGTACTTAGAGAGGCGACAACTGACTACCACCCCAGTTCCTTCTCAACTGATCTCAGCTCAAGACCATTCAGAGTAATGCCTGTTGCTTTCATAGCTCTGTTGTTGTTTTGCTTACTTATTTCTATTTTTTTTTCATATTTTCTGTTTCATTTGCTTATTTTTTTCTTTGTTAAGCACATTTGCAGTTCTGGGGGGTTTCCCCTATTGAATTTCTCCTTTTTCTGCAGCCAGGGACTCCTGCCCTATACCATTTTCTCTGGAGTTTTCCTACTCAGGGTATACAAGGACTCTGGGCTTCAAGGCTTGTCAGACCTGCTGCAGGACTTTCCCCCGCAGTGACAGGCATTCCAGCTGCCTCTGCTTCCTTCAAGAGTCCCACATCCCATCTAAGTGCAAGAGCTGCACCAGGTTTAAAAGCTGATCTTGCAAGCTGAAGAAGGAAAGGCTGAAGCGTCTTCTCATAGAGCACTTTTGGAATCAAAGCTCTCCTAGAGAAAGAGACCTCATACTCTGGAGAAAGAATCCAAGAAGAATGGGAAGTCACCTTCAAGGTGACTTAGGGAGACTTAGGGAGAGCTCGCCTGCCTGGCACAGGTGCTCTTGAGGCTTCTGTGGGCCTTGGTACCGATGCACTGGCTTCCAATTAAGAAAACTCCCAGCTCATGCACTGAAGAGTCATCTAGCAAGCACTGACTGGCTCTGAAGTTGGTACTGGAATATGAGCCCTCCACAGGTAAAAGGACGCTAGAGCTTGGGACTCCTCTAAAATGTCCACATCAACCTCAGTATCACATCAACCTCTTCAGGTTGCAGCTGCGAGGATCACGTTGATCATACACTGGAACTGTCGTCCTCAGCCTGCATCCCCAGGGGCCACATGGACTCCACCTCTGTACTGTGCCAAGGCTATGATGGAGCATCCCCCAAAGCTCTCTGGTACCAACTATATTCTTCTCCCTTGAGGACCTTTTCATCTCTTCTAAGGGGCACTGAGAGGGATCCTTCCCTGGTACCATCCCACTGGTCAGAGCTGAAGCCTCCAGCTGTTGTGTTACACCCCAGCACAAAATCTTGTCCATCATCTGCCTCTCCTCAGGCTCCAGGACCATATATGAGTTCCAATACTGATGCCAGGGACGACTCCTCTGGATATGGGGGAGGATACGTCCTTGGATTTGGATATCTCTGTCCAGGACTTTGCCTCTTTGACCCTCCCTACATTCTCTGTATGTATCTGGATGACAAGACCTGTTCTATAACCAGCAAATGTTCTGACTGTCCCTGGCCAGGAACAACTGTGGAGTCCTGTGCCTTTTCCTTGTGCACCACCACAGTGGTCAAGTAGAGTAGGACCTTGCAAAGAGAATTAAAACCAATAGTAAAAGGTTCTATAGCCATACAAATAAGAAGAAAACCAAGAAAGAAGTGGGACCGCTAAACACTGAGGATGGAGTAGAGGTCAAGGATAAGCTAGGCATGGCCCAATATCTAAACAAATACTTTGCCTCAGTCTTTAATAAGGTTAAAGAGGATCTTAGGGATAATGGTAGCATGACAAATGAGAATGAGGATATGGAGGTAGATATTACCATATCTGAGGTAGAAGCAAAACTCGAACAGCTTAATGGGACTAAATCGGGGGGCCCAGATAATCTTCATCCAAGAATATTAAAGGAATTGGCACATGAAATTGCAAGCCCATTAGCAAGAATGTTTAATGAATCTGTAAACTCAGGTGTTGTACTGTATGATTGGAGAATGCTAACATAGTTCCTATTTTTAAGAAAGGAAAAAAAAAGTGATCTGGATAACTACAGGCTTGTTAGTTTGACATCTGTAGTATGCAAGGTCTTGGAAAAAATTTTGAAGGAGAAAGTAGTTAAGGACATTGAGGTCAATGGTAAATGGGACAAAATACAACATGGTTTTACAAAAGGTAGATCATGCCAACCCAACCTGATCTCCTTCTTTGAGAAAGTAACAGATTTTTTTTAGACAAAGGAAACACAGTGGATCTAATTTACCTAGATTTCAGTAAGGTGTTTGATACCGTACCACATGGGGAATTATTAGTTAAATTGGAAAAGATGGGGATCAATATGAAAATTGAAAGGTGGATAAGGAATTGGTTAACAGGGAGACTACAGCAGGTCCTATTGAAAGGCAAACTGTCAGGCTGGAGGGAGGATACCAGTGGAGTTCCTCAGGGATCAGTTTTGGGACCAATCTTATTTAATCTTTTTCTTACTGATCTCGGCACAAAAAGTGGGAGTGTGCTAATAAAGTTTGCAGATGATACAAAGCTGGGAGGTATTGCCAAATTAGAGAAGGACCAGGAAATCATACAGGAAGATTTGGATGACCTTGTAAACTGGAGTAATAGTAATAGGATGACAGGTTTCAGAGTAGCAGCCATGTTAGTCTGTATTCGCAAAAAGAAAAGGAGTACTTGTGGCACCTTAGAGACTAACCAATTTATTTGAGCATAAGCTTTCTTGAGCTACAGCTCACTTCATCGGATGCATTCAGTGGAAAATACAGTGGGGAGATTTATATACATAGAGAACATGAAACAATGGGTGTTACCATACACACTGTAACCAGAGTGATCACTTAAGGTGAGCTATTACCAGCAGGTCAGCGGGGGGGAAAGGTTACCCTTTTGTAGTGATAATCAAGGTGGGCCATTTCCAGCAGTTGACAAGAACGTCTGAGGAACATGAGGGGTGGGCGGGGTGATAAACATGGGGAAATAGAAACAACTCTGACATCATAATCAAAAAGGCTGACAAAGGAGGTGCTGTCGTCATCATGAATAGGTCGGAATATGAACAAGAGGCTGCTAGGCAGCTCTCCAACACCACTTTCTACAAGCCATTACCCTCTGATCCCACTGAGGGTTACCAAAAGAAACTACAGCATTTGCTCAAGAAACTCCCTGAAAAAGCACAAGAACAAATCCGCACAGACACACCCCTGGAACCCCGACCTGGGGTATTCTATCTGCTACCGAAGATCCATAAATCTGGAAATCCTGGACGCCCCATCATCTCGGGCATTGGCACCCTGACAGCAGGATTGTCTGGCTATATAGACTCCCTCCTCAGGCCCTACGCTACCAGCACTCGCAGCTATCTTCGAGACACCACTGACTTCCTGAGGAAACTACAATCCATCAGTGATCTTCCTGAAAACACCATCCTGGCCACTATGGATGTAGAAGCCCTCTACACCAACATTCCACACAAAGATGGACTACAAACCGTCAGGAACAGTATCCCCAATAATGTCACGGCAAACCTGGTGGCTGAACTTTGTGACTTTGTCCTCACCCCTAACTATTTCACATTTGGGGACAATGTATACCTTCAAATCAGCGGCACTGCTATAGGTACCCACATGGCTCCACAGTACACCAACATTTTTATGGCTGACTTAGAACAACGCTTTCTCAGCTCTCATCCCCTAATGCCCCTACTCTACTTGTGCTACATTGATGACATCTTCATCATCTGGACCCATGGAAAAGAAGCCCTTAAGGAATTCCACCATGATTTCAACAATTTCCATCCCACCATCAACCTCAGCCTGGACCAGTCCACACAAGAGATCCACTTCCTGGACAGTACGGTGCTAATAAGTGATGGTCACATAAACACCACCCTATACCGGAAACCTGCTGACTGCTATGCCTACCTACATGCCTCCAGCTTTCATCCAGACCACACCACACGATCCATTGTCTACAGCCAAGCTCTACGACACAACCACATTTGCTCCAACCCCTCAGACAGAGACAAACACCTACAAGATCTCTATCAAGCATTCTTACAACTACAATATCCACCTGCTGAAGTGAAGGAACAGATTGACAGAGCCAGAAGAGTACCCAGAAGTCACCTACTACAGGACAGGCCCAACAAAGAAAATAACAGAACGCCACTAGCCATCACCTTCAGCCCCCAACTAAAACCTCTCCAACGCATCATCAAGAATCTACAACCTATCCTGAAGGATGACCCATCCTCTCACAGATCTTGGGAGACAGGCCAGTCCTTGCTTACAGACAGCCCCCCCAACCTTACTCACCAACAACCACACAACAGAACCACTAACCCAGGAACCTATCCTTGCAACAAAGCCCGTTGCCAACTGTGTCCACATATCTATTCAGGGGACACCATCATAGGGCCTAATCACATCAACCACACCATCAGAGGCTCGTTCACCTGCACATCTACCAATGTGATATATGCCATCGTGTGCCAGCAATGCCCCTCTGACATGTACATTGGTCAAACTGGACAGTCTCTACATAAAAGAATAAATGGACACAAATCAAGAATTATAACATTCAAAAACTAGTTGGAGAACACTTCAATCTCTCTGGTCACTCGAATACAGACCTAAAAGTGGCAATACTTCAACAAAAAAGCTTCAAAAACAGACTCCAATGAGAGACTGCTGAATTGGAATTAATTTGCAAACTGGTTACAATTAACTTAGGCTTGAATAGAGACTGGGAGTGGATGGATCATTACACAAAGTAAAACTATTTCCCCATGTTTATCCCCCTACCCAGCCCCCACTGTTCCTCAGACATTCTTGTCAACTGCTGGAAATGGCCCACCTTGATTATCACTACAAAAGGTTCTTTCTCTCCCCCCCCCCCTCACCCCCGCTCTCCTGCTGGTAATAGCTCACCTTAAGTGATCACTCTGGTTACAGTGTGTATGGTAACACCCATTGTTTCATGTTCTCTATGTATATAAATCTCCCCACTGTATTTTCCACTGAATGCGTCCGATGAAGTGAGCTGTAGCTCACGAAAGCTTATGCTCAAATAAATTTGTTAGTCTCTAAGGTGCCACAGGTACTCCTAGTAATAGGATGAAATTTAATAGTGAGAAGTGTAAGGTTATGCATTTAGGGATTAATAACAAGAATTTTAGTTATAAGCTGGGGACGCATCAATTAGAAGTAACGGAGGAGGAGAAGGACCTCAGAGTATTGGTTGATCATAGGATGACTATGAGCCGCCAATGTGATATGGCCGTGAAAAAAGCTGATGTGGTCTTGGGATGCATCAGGCGAGGTATTTCCAGTAGAGATAAGGAGGTTTTAGTGCCCTTATACAAGGCACTGATGAGACCTCACCTGGAATACTGTGTGCAGTTCTGGTCTCCTATGTTTAAGAAGGATGAATTCAAACTGGAACAGGTACAGAGAAGGGTTACTAGGATGGTCCGAGGAATGGAAAACCTGCCTTATGAAAGGAGACTCAAGGAGCTTGGCTTGTTTAGCCTAACTAAAAGAAGGTTGAGGGGAGATATGATTGATCTCTATAAATATATCAGAGGTATAAATACTGGAGAGGGAGAGGAATTATTTAAGCTCAGTACCAATGGGGATACAAGATCAAATGGATATAAACTGGTCATTGGGAAGTTTAGACTTGAAATTAGACGAAGGTTTCTAACCATCAGAGGAGTGAAGTTTTGGAATAGCCTTCCAAGGAAAGCAGTGGGGGCAAAAGACCTATCTGGCTTTAAGATTAAACTTGGTAAGTTTATGAAGGAGATGGTATGATGGGATAACATGATTTTGGTAATTAATTGATCTTTAACTATTCATGGTAAATAGGCCCGATGGCCTGTGATGGGATGTTAGATGGGATGGGATCTGAGTTACTACAGAAAATTCTTTCCTGGGTATCTGGCTGGTGAATCTTGCCCATATGCTCAGGGTTTAGCTGATCGCCATATTTGGGGGTCGGGAAGGAATTTTCCTCCAGGGCAGATTCGAGTAGGCCTTGGAGGTTTTTCGTCTTCCTCTGTAGCATGGGGCACGGGTCACTTGCTGGAGGATCCTCTGCTCCTTGAAGTCTTTAAACTACAATTTGAGGACTTCAATAGCTCAGACATTGGTGAGAGGCTTTTCGCAGGAGTGGGTGGGTGAGATTCTGTGGCCTGCATTGTGCGGGAGGTCGGACTAGATGATCATAATGGTCCCTTCTGACCTTAGTATCTATGAAAAATCACAGTGGGCTTATTGGAACCCTTGGGCCCTAGAAAATGATTACTACAGACTGCTGCCCACAAAAAACATGTACCAAAAATCACCTCCAGTACTGCAGTAGCTGTCAGTATGTCAATAACTTCTGATACAGCAGGACCCACCACCTCAGGAGGAGACTCCTGGGGACCAAGAGCAGGTCGCTGAGGAGAAGATGCTGCCATCTTCCTCCTCTCCCAAGGAGGCCATCCTATCTCCCCTGCCAGCTTATGCCAACAACTTCTGATCCTTTCAGGAACTGATAAAGAGAATTACAGAGTCACCCCAGATTCCCATAAAATAAAACCAGGAAATTCAGCATTCTCTAGCCGACACTTTACACTTTCCCCCGGGTAAAATTGCTCTGTGTATCAGTGAGACACTGCTGTCTCCATACTGTATGGTAGATGCCTGCCTCCATCTTGCCAACCTGCAACAGGGCAGACAAACCTAGTATGTACCAGCTAAGGGCCTAGAGTACTTTTTTTCCCTCCCTCATTTCCTTAACTCTTTGGTGGGCGATGCCCTCAATGAAAGATTGTGACAAGTCCATGGTAAATTGACCTCTCCCCCTGACCAGGGTGAAAGAGCTACTTTTCCATTGCTCTATGGTTTAGGCTTGCTAACTCTCCAGCCCTGACCTCTAAATACGGCTTTATAAATTATGACAAATTCACATGCTTTATTGTCCCGTCCCCTATTCCCTCTTTGGTAGTGATGCTGACACTTCTCTCTGCAGCCTGGAGGACTCTAGGGCGACTCTGTGATCCCTCAGGATACACATGCCTGCAATGAAAAGGCAGTTTAGTAAATTTTTGATAGCTCCGCGTTCCAGGCCTAGTCAGTGTCATGCTTACACAAGGCCTTCAGAACCCCCTTAAAGAGGACCAGACCTCACAAGAAAGGGCCCTCCTTGGCTGTCACATCGCAGTTAGCAAATTCAAGCAGACAGCAGTTTTGATGGCCTAGTTGAGGGTCAAGAACCAATCCCCTCCCTGCTCAGGAAAGGATGCAGGTCTGGGATGGGTTGTGTACCCCACACCAGCCCTGACAGGCTTAATGTGGGCCTGAGATGCCAGTTAGGTTACCTGGTATCACCTGTGAGAGGGAAGGCCAGGGTTAATTGAGAGTCAAGTCCAGCTGGGCCAGCTCTACAAAGCCAGGAAACTGAGAATTGTGGGGTGCTGCAGGGGAAGGAGACTGCAGTTACCCCCTGAAATGAGGGAGGTCAGCAGGGACTTGGAGCACATCCAGGGGGAAAGTAAGCCCTGAGAACCTTTGAGGAGTAAGGCGCCTGGCAAGGGACTAGGAAGGGTGAAGTAGATATGGGGAGTAGAATAAGTTCAAGTGGTAAATGCAGAAAATAGAGGGGCTGAGTAGAAAGGAGCCCAAGGAACAACAGGGGCTGGGGCTGAGCAAACCTGGATTGTTGGTTGTAGGGTCTGTGGGCTGGAGTCTGGTATAATGAGCAGCCACTCTGCCAGCCACTAGTGCTAGTGGTGAGTGGGAACCCTATTGCAAGGTCATATTCCCATTCAGACCCCTTTCCATCAGCTTCCATGTGTGTGTTATTGCAGGCATTAAGTGACTGCTTTAGCTGTCTGTTGTGGAGAATAAACAGTGCCGAGAGTGCATGGGGAATAAGTGTTAAATTGTGAGTTTTGTCATCAATCAAAGAACAATAGAGGAAGTGTTAAACTGATAACCAATTTTCATATGGCATTTATCTTTAGTTATCTTGTGAGATGGGACAACTCAGAAAGATAAATGACATAACAGAGATCTGTCCCAATATACTTTATTTGTCAACAAAAGAATAAGCAAACATCTAATAAAACAAGGCTGCTCTGTATGCCAAAGGAAGGAATGAAATACTTGTTAATTTTATTAGACTTTCTATAAATAACCTTTTTTAGAAAAAAGATGTCATATAACTATCTGAGGTTTGTTCTATGTAAAATCATTTAAAATATTTCAGCTGTGCATATCAATTTTAAAGCTACAGAGCCATCTAGAAATCAGCCCAAGTCCCCAGCATCCAAATATCTGTAAAAGTTGGGTAAGTGAAACACTAACGTTACTCATGGCCCTTATCATTGTGCTAGACTGACAAATCAAAGTCTGTATTGGAATATTCCTGGTCTTCACAAAGTTCAGATTTGGACTTAGAGTTTGCATCTCTCACCCTTCTCTAACACCATTAACCTGAAAACATTATATATGGAGTTTATAAGCAGAATCTGGAGATAATTTTATCCTCTATCTGTTGGTGTAAACTTGTGCAGCTTCGTTGACTTTAGTGGAGTGGTGCCAATTTACACCAGCAGAAAATTGGGCCCATCATCGTCACATGTTTCATTACTGAAGTTAATTGCAACTCCAGTGAAATTCACCTGGTTTGGATTTCAAGTTTGGATAGAATGCCAAATCCTGGGCCGGTTCTGTGGATTAGCTCGTCAAATGTATATATTTGTCAGGAATTCTGGACCAATTTTCAAGTGACCCTTGCTGACTTACCCAGACAAGACTTCACTCAGATTCATATAGAGATTCTGAGGAATCTGAAACTCTGATTAAAACCTAAGTGGGCATCTTCACCCCACCCCAAAAGGTTCCCATGAGCCCCAGGTTCTATTTATGATTATATTTACTTTCTAATATGCTGTAGGGTTGAATATTTCTATTTGAGGCATTGCCTGTTTATATTATTTATTCCAACCAAACTTACATTAATATCAAATGGAGCTGAAGTAGGGGGTGGGGGGTGGTTTGATTGGGAATCTATGCCCAAACCTTAACCCATCACACTTGCACTAAAGGGACCTTTGTGAGGTTCAAAAAGTTTGTATTAAAGACATTCCCAACATAGTTTCTGTGGCTCTCTTCTGTCTCTCCCATATGATGGGATGTCTGCTCCTGGGTGGAGAATTCATTGGTTTGCTGTTCTCCTCCAGCATCAGGATCTCATCTCACTGGGGACAGTTTGGTCCCTGTGTCAGTCTCTGCAGAGAAAAATCCAGATTCTGTTATTACTCATGCAACTACTGCTATTGAAGTCAGTGGGAATGCTTGGCCAAGTAGGGTAACCTCTAATGAAAAATACTATGTGATTGTACTTTCAGGATGAAAGCAACAGGGCTTTACAGAAATTTGTTCTCTTATATTCTGTAGATTTTAAGAACAGAGTTTCCATCGATTGTGTTTTTAACTGTCCTATAAAGTTTAAATGCAAGGATATAGTTTTCTTTTAAATTCTGTAGCACATAATGGAATATACCCTAATGTGTTAACTGTTAACAATTCTTTGTTGATTTGATCTATGAGAATTGCCTGACATGACAAGCTGGTGACATTGTGCATGTCTGTAAACTGAACATGCACATAGAGAGAAATCAAAACCCAATATAGGTAAACCCCAGTTATCTGGAATTCTACATTTTATCCAAGTTTCATATAGAAACTGAAATTTATTTTTATGAAACTTTCTTTATCCCTAGGATGTCCCCTGAGACATTTGGACCAGCAGGGTTTATCTGTACTGTCAAATGGACTGCATCCCAAAAGCTTTCAGTAGCATCATTTTAAACAAATTCCTAAAAACAAAAAATCAACTCACAATATTTGCTGTAAAGTCAAACTTGCTGCATGTAATCACTATCTGAATAGATGTAAAATGTACACTTAGAAATTCTAATGCATGTGAATACCCACAGAAGCCTATGTGATTTTTGTGAACCTTTGTCTCCCTATCTTAGATCATTGCTTAGCCATATCTTACATAACCTAACTTACCCAATCTCACAAACTGTCTTAAAGAGTAAAAACAAAAAGAACAACAAGAAAACCCCCATCATAATTACAAACTCCTAGGCTTCCAAGAGAAGGAGAGGGCTACCTCAAATCTGTGCTTCTCAAGTGCATGTTTGTGGAAAATCAAAAATTATATTTTTATTGTATTTGATGGTTGTCTCCTACTTTTTTGTGGGGTGACATAGGTATGTCTGAAGGAATATAATGCCAATACCAGATTGTCAGCCCCATAAACCAATGTCCTTAATTTAGCCACAGAATAGGAACCTCCTGAGCAATGGTAGGTCAAGTTCTTCCCCCTCCCCCTTGTTAACGTTCTTTGGCTTTGCTCTGGGAGGCATCTTTGCTTGAGGTTACAGGGGAGTTTGGTCTCCAGGATCTATTCCTCTTTGGCCTCCCTGTGATATTGTCAGTAAGAATGCCAAAATAGGCATGGTGGTAGTGTGGGATTTTAATTGTTGTTGTTCTATGTCTGTTTTGTTTTGTTTTTGTTTGTTTCTAGCAGGACCTAGTGGAAACCACCAAATTCACATTATGTAGGGAAAAACCACTAGATGGTAACAACTTTCAGTCCCTACTGACTTGGACTAGACTTGAAATGGAGACTCCAGGTAAAAGGTACTTTATCCAAACCCTTGAGCCATCAAATACCAATATTGACTGGCTTCGAGAGGAGGGACAGCAAAGTATTGCGCAAGAGTTAAATCCACTCCTGATATTGAAAGGCAATTATTTAGTGGATGAGAGAACACCCTGGCATTGCACTCTGTGTGGTTTGGCTGTGCAAAGCAGTGGGTACACTAGATCCACAGTTCTTTTCATCCTGTGGAGGTGGCAAATTGGGACTGGTGGGGAGACCAGGGATGGGGTTATTACATCCTCAGGACTTTTCTGGCTGGGGAAGGGGATTCTTTCCTTCTTGGCGAGTCCCCATGAAAGTACCCAGCATGCAACCAGATATTTGGGCTTTGTATTGGGGAAGAGAATTTGCACCCACAGTTTCACAAAGCTTGAAGGATTAGGCCATTCTTGTACCACTGAGGTCATTGTATGCAAGCCGAGGGGAACACTTACAGGCAAACCTACGGCACAGTAATACGAATACAGTGCAGTGATGGAGCTGTCAATAACTAGAATGCACAGGGGAACATGACTAGGAAACAGAAAAGTATTTTTCCCTATTACACCTATAAACCTTTAAACTATTGCAGGTTAAGGTTAGAATATAAAACATTCTCAGATGTTGCATTTTGTGGCAGTGATAATGGCAATATAGTGAAACTGGACTGAGTTTTATAGGGACATATGGGAGTGTGTAAAATACGCTGGTAAAGGTTGAAAATTCTAGGGCTTACCCTCAGACCACCAGTTAATGCTGGGGCTACCTGTTCCTCCCCCCCCCCCCCCCGCCGCAATCCCTCTTACCTTTCGTTTTCCTGTGTACTTGATCTCATGGCAGTCCTCCCTCCAAATCTCCAATGTAGAGAACCAAAGTGTCAGCTGTGGAGGGTTTGTTGCAATGTGGATATATGTTCACTAGGTACTGGATGGTGACCATCACACTTTTCACTAACTGAAGGGCACTACTAATGTGTGAAACAGAAACATATTTTGGTAACTACTGATTGTGGGTAATGTTGAACATACTAGTTTGGTGGCAAAAAGCCCATTACCAATCATCTTCAGCCATCCTGTTTCCCAGAAAAGGGAACAAAAAACAATAATTCATTTTTGGTGTTGTTGAAATAGCCAGTATACCAACTGTCCCTGCAGGTTAGCATTAGAGGTTTATTTACTTTCCCATCCATTCCTTACAGATCTGCAGTTTTAAGCAAAGGTTGTTGCTTTTTTTCCAGTGTTACACAGTAAATTACCAATTACAGTTAGGTTAGAGATTTTTTTCTATAAAGCTTCTCCTAGCAGTCACATTTCAAACTGAATTCTGATGAGAAAAGGCACATCTCTCAATTTCAGAAGAATTACTGACAGGTGGGAAGAGGAAATGAGAATAGGAGAAGGCTGAATTATTCAAAGTGACTAAATTGTCTAATGAATTTAGCCCTTTTTTTCTGTTGGTAAACTGTCTGCCAACAAACCCTGACACCTGCAAATCCTGTTGTTTATAAATATTCACTGAAAAGTTTGGATGGACTATTTTCAGTTAATGTGTATCTCAATTCCTAAGCAAATATCAAGCCTCTGCTATGTTTGGCGTTTTGATAATCCTATGATAAAGGCACTAGGAAGAAATAGAAATCATGTTTCTTTGAGGGATGGTGCCTGCAGTTCAATCCATGCAAATTACCACACACTTTTCTTGAGTGGTAGTGATTGTTTTAATCTGTCTTTCACCATGATGGATAACTCATTTTAACCAAATCTTAGTACATCAAAAAGCGCAACACATAAAACAGAAATAGCTGTTCTTAATGCAATAAAAATAAATAACATTCAGTATGCTATACATCAAAATAATGTGAAATGAAAGCATTACTGAAATGCTTGTGAACTCCCATCCTTAGAAACATTTTCTGGTTGGTGCAGGGGACACTCAGCCTCTCGTTTGAGTCATTAGATTGTATTCAGTGCACATCAGCTGTGAGTGAATGATTTAACCATGCGATTTCTGTTCAGTTTCCAGCATGACATAAGTTGGTGGTTTCGCTGCTTTTCCTGGTGGATGGGAAGTCACTTCAGAGATAACACTAATTGGGTTCTTTTGATAGCCTCAGCAGACAGGCCTGGAACTGAATGAGCATGGATATATAAAGTGGACACCTGTAAAGGCTGCCCTTCTACTTCAGAGTTGTGGCACACTGGAGAGCTCCTACCTGTACTGTAACTAGTCTGTGGATCTTTGTGGAATAGGCCTATATAATTCGGTAGGGATACAACCAGTAATGCTATACAGGAATTAATGTAAAAATCTGTAGAATTTAAGAAAGATTTATGCCCATCATAAAGGATTTTTAAGACCATCCAAAAATGTTCTACAGCAGGAATAAAAATTCTCCATTAAATTCTATAGGATAATATAAAAATCCTACAGAAAGCATTTAATTTTCAATAGGACTTTCCCCATAAAGGGATAAGTGGAGAAATTTCTGATTATCTGGACCTTTAATCAATACTAAACTTGGTTTTAGAGAGAATAGCCAGATGTTAACAGATGTTCTGCAGAGAGAAAATGGCAATATACAAAGCGTACATCACAGTCCAGGAAGCATTCACAGTTTGAAAGTGTAGAAGAAAATAAATGTGTCAGTAGCAGAAAACTGTAGGGAAAAACACTCACTAAAATTGCGTTTGGGCACAAGAAAAGAACTGTAGGCAGGGTACTGAAGTTTTTGACGGAGATGGTGAAGACATCAAGCATTTGGAATGTGAAATGAAGGAAGGCCAGCCTCTATTATTTCTAGCATCAAATAATATGTGACTTCATTTTTTTTCTAAATGGCCTCAATAAGTTTTACTGGTGTTCCTTATTCAGTAGCAATACAATGACTAGCATTCCACATGGCTGCACTCAGACAGATCTAGAATGGGGAATAATTCAAAGCATCAGTAACACAATCAGAGACTGCAAAGAGGTAAAGGACAGTTTAAATGCCATCATTGTTCTTTTATGGAAGAGAAAATCTTCTCATTATATTCCAAAGACTGCTGATCACATTCCCTACTTATTAGGGGGTGAGGGGGGGAGGTCTGAGATCTGAGCTATTTTTATCTTTTTCTCCCCCACCGTAAAAGTTCTCACCTTAAAAATAAAAACCTGAAACTGCAATATAAGCTATACTCAAATATGAGCCCTATATATGTGTATGTGGTTAGGTGAAAATGTCACTGTTGGGGAAACACCAACCCTGTGTCTAATTATATCCCAGTGATCTCTATATTGTGACAGTGCAGTACCTTGCACGCTAAGAATTTAAACAATGATAGCAGATAATTTCAGTTTGTTATATTTTAGTTGTTCAGTGTATGCCATCAGAACATTTCTACCTGTCTGAAAGTTTTACTGATTGTAGCAGTATTCCCCACTAATGTAAAAAAAAAAATTATCAAACAATGAAAACTCTTTCAATTGTGCTCAATGAAAATGCAATTAAAAAATAGTCAAGATTCCTTCCAGCTTCAAAATGAAGACATCTTCACTTATGACCTGCAACAAGTTTCTCTGATTGATAAAGTGTGATCCTAAAAGGCCCATATGTGGATGGAAGATACATGGGTAAACAGTACTGTATGTGGGTGGAGCTGTAGAAAACTGATGTCTAGATGTCTGAAGACTGGAACAGATGGACCTCCAAAAAATGCACTTATGCCCCTAGCAACATGTCTTTGCATGTCTAAAAGAACATTTATGCCACACAACAGGTAATCGTATGAGCAAGTGGGTACTTTCCACACAATTATTCCTTTGTAGAATAGACATGACATTTTAGCATACTTGAACGTGGGGTTTTGGATGTGCTATGGTGTGCATGTACACTATTGCAGATGCAGTGGATGAGCATGTATTTTGGCCTAGAAGTTATCCTTATTTGAAAACTAGGTTCTAAAGTTTGCCTGCTCCTGCTAAAATTCATAACCAGGGATGGATTAACACAGGGGTTCTCAGATTTTTTTTCATAGTGAGGTCCACATCATAATAATATTGTATAGAAACCTCACGTCCCATTCATGATCACATAGACCATTTCTGCCCCCTGCTCCTCTTCTGTATTCACAATCTGACATTCCTGTGGCAACTGCTGTAATTGCTTCCATGGCGATACAATAGGACAGCATTCAATAGCCAAGATTTTCAGAAGGGACAAATGATTTTGTTGGCCCCTCACTTTTAAGCTACCCAGCTTGAGACATCTTCAAATGGGGTCTGATTTTCCTCTCAAGGGCCCAGGGATCTGATTTTCAGCTCAAGTTGGGCACCCAGAATGGCTGAACGCTTTTGAAAATCTTGACTGTATAGTTTTTTAGCTGCTTCTTTCAGTTTGAGCTTAGCAAGGCTGTTTTTGAGCAAAACTCGGACTTTGATTTTAGCTGTAAACCTTTCAATATTTCCTGTAAATATTTCACACAACTGTCATTAGCCCATCAGATACTCATGCTGTCCATTGCTGCTGCTTAGCAGATAAGCTGAGCTTTATACAGACATGCTAAGACCATAGCTATCTTCAAACATAGATGGCCAGCAAAGTAGTAAGGAAGTACTCCTTATTGTCACACAATGTTTATATCTCTGCATTTGTGCTGCACTGTAGAAGGACTATGCAGGTTGGCTGTTTTCTCAAGCAGAAATCTTATTGAAGTTTCGGATCCAATGCTGTGTTCCAACTATATAGAATAGATGGACTGACATTGTAAAAGTTTTTCTTCATCCTAATATAAGTTTAAAAATAAATTAACCAAACAATACTGAAGAAACAGAGGGGGAAAATCTATCTATTTTATAGCTGTAGCCTTTGGCAAGAACAATGTCTGCTTCTATAAATTATGTTTGAAACTGTGGAACCTTTCATGTGGTAGCAGTGTTTTAAATTAAACAGTATTATGCCAGAGAATCCAAGCACAAATATCATGTTCAGCATCCCAGAGAAGTGGGGTGCAATGGGAAGGAGATAGGAAGGTAGCCAGAAGATGGGAAAGCAAGCTTCCTACATCCTCCCAACGCCTGCACTCCACTCCCTACTAGCATCCTGAGAGAGATAAATATAGCAGGCTGCCCAGGATTACCATGTAATTTGGACATTTGTGTAGCCTTCATTGTGTTTTTGTCTTCTTTTGTTTTCTTTTTTTTCCTCCAAACTGCAAGGGGAAAACCAGGCAGGAGAAGCTGTGTTTTTAGATATCTTTGAAGAAATAACAATAGACAATGGAACCTGTAGTGGTATAAACATCAGAAAACAAGCCAAGAAAATCAAGAGATTTTTTTGCTAAGCATATCATACAAGTACTGTAGACTCTCACTATAACTTTGATGTTATCCAAACATTAAAGACTCTGCAGTACAAAACTACTGTTTTCCAGTAGAGTTCTATGCCCCAATCCCACAATACAGTCCTGGCAATCCTGGTCATTTTTTTTCTTTTTTTTTCTTTTTTTAATCCCCATTTTGTGAGATTTAGTGCTGCAGCCAGCAAACTCTCTGGCTCCAAAGGACTGAAACAAGTTGAGGGAGTCACTGCTGTACCTGAATTGCACAATAGATGTCGTTCCCAAGCAATGAGTCTCTACTGGCAGGTTAACTGGATAGTTCTGTAGGTCTCCCAGGTCCAGCTAGACTGGACAGTGGGGGGCGAAGGGGGAAGTATGAAGATTCAGGCCTTGTCTACACTAAAGGGAAAAGTTGATCTAAGCTATGCAATTTGAGTTACATGTCTAGCGTAACTCAAATCGACGTAGCTTAGATCTACTTACCGTGGGGTCCGCACTACGCGACTTTGATGGGAGATGTTGTCTCATTGAGTCCCCTTACTCTTCTCGATCAGGTGGAGTACAGGAGTCGACGGAAGAGCAATCAGCAGTTGATTTAGTTGGTCTAGTGAAGACCTGCTAAATCGACCGCTGATGCATCGATTGCCACCTTTTTGATTCTCCGGTAAGTGTAGACAAACCTTCAGTGCTGGAATAGCAGCAGCTGCTTCAGATCAGGAGCTGTATTGGTTGAGAAGAAGTCAGGCTGGAGATTTACACTGCAGTTCCCTTCATACTACGACTGGCTCAGGGAAGATAATTTACCTTTGCCCAGTCAAAATAGTTTCAGTTTATCTAAAAAATGCCCATTTAGTGCTGCAGGTAGAGAAGTTCTTCTGTCCATGGCACTAAATTGGCACTTTTAAGAGGAAGTTGTGGTTGATACAAAACAGCAAAGGGAAGAAGGAGAGCTTAGAAGATGTAACAATAACATTTAGGTTTAACGTCTACAAGTTCAGTGATGGAGGCTGTTTCTGCCCCTCCTACCACCGCAGACTGCTTAAGCAATGAACGGTGGGAGCAGCTATTTCTAGTTCTTTTATAAATTAGACAGTTCTCATTTTTTTCCCCTTCACCTCACCCTGAAGTCACTCAATCCACTGAACACCTCTGAAATGGCATTAATGGAGTCAGGAAGGCGTGATAAACAGAAAGCATAAATTTGTTAATTTCCTTTCTATTCTTGCAGTCACCCAGGAATGGCCTGTTACTGTGGTTTCTTTTGTCTAGCAGTAGCCATGTGAGTGCTAGCAGATTTGTTAGGCCCTTGATCTAGCTATGTTTCTCATTGTCTGAACTGGAAAAATCCCATTTCCTCATTCTCCCCAGAAGCTTTTCTCTGTTTCTCGAAAGATTTCATCCCTTCCAGCCAAGGCAGAGAAGTAATAGCCTTTTCCATGGGGTCAAAAGTAGTGGAGAGTATTTAAAGTGGTTGATTTGGGGAAAGAGAATAGATTGCTCAAGATTGGCTGCCTCTAGCCAGGCAGAATAGTTGGAAATATCTTTCCAAATGAGTGGGCGCAGGCTGTAGGATTACTTCACTGGGCTCCCACTGCACCTTGCGGTGCTTGTGCTGTTTTACAAGTTTTTTGATGCTTTTCCTTGCCTGTCTTAAGAGAGTTAGTGAGGCGTAGCCTCATACCAACAGGTGGTAATGCGGGTATGTCATTTAAGATAGTGCCATCCGCAGATGAGAATGGCCAAGCAAACCATCCTGCACTGAATCTTAATAAGAAGTGCTCATATTACCCATGGAGCAAACTAGGACAGTGGCTCTCAACCTTTCCAGACTGCTGTACTCCTTTCCGGAGTCTGATTTGTCTTGTGTACCCCAAGTTTCACTTCACTTAAAAACAACTTGCTTACAAAACCAGACATAAAAATATAAAAGTTTCACCGCACACCGTTACAGAAAAATGGCTGACTTTCTCATTTGTACCAAATTATTATAAAATAAATCAACTGGAATATAAATATTGTACTTACATTTCAGTGTATAGTCTATAGAACAGTACAAACAAGTCATTACATGAAATTTTAGTTTGTACTGACTTCACTAGTGCTGTTTATGTAGCCTGTTGTAAAACTATGCAAATATCTGGATGAGCTGATGTACCCCCGGAAGAGTGCTGTGTATCAACAGGGGTACATGTACCCTTCATTGAGAACCACTGGATAAGGGCACCAAGGTGTGAGAGGTGTAAAATGTTCTCAAGTACTCTATTCAGTCCTGTGTAGTCTTGTCAGACTGCCTCCAAATCCTTTAGTCTAAGAATCCCCAGTCTCTCTTCATGCTGCCCAGTATCCCCACCCCTGAAGTTCCTTTCAAGCCATCCCAGTGAAGATCTTAAACTCCTCCAATGAACCTCCATGATATTCCTTTCTCCCAGAACTCAATTCACTTTCTATGGTAATAACCCCACATGGGTATATCTTCCCACAGTGCTGAAACTCGCTACAGCTAGCTCTGCTGTAACCTACTCTTGCCCCCCTCTGACCATCTGTGTGTCAAATCAGGGGTGGCCATTTGTAAAGCTGGAGGTGAGGAATAAAACACTTAATGTTTCTAAGTTGAAATGTGAATCTGCCATTGATCAAAGGTGCCATATAAAGAAGCACCTGGCTGAGGAATCACTTTGGCTTTTCAGAGTATGTCAATCATGTCCTTTCCATGATAAGACCAGTGGGTATATTTAAAAGAAAATAGCTATTAAAAGTGTGTGACAAACGTAAGGAACTCCTTGGTGTGATGTGTGACATAGGAGGCAGTTGCCTCATGATCTCAATAAACGTACACTTAGATGCAAGTTTGCCTACCATTCCATTTCCAAAGTCTTTGCAGTAGGTCATTGCTTGCTGATGTCACCCACCTTGCTGAAAACACTCATTCCATCAGACTAAAACCTGCGCTGTGGCTCTGAAGAGCCCTTTACTAACATGCTGCCCTATTATGTAGTTAAAACGATGTTTGATTATGATGATTACATTGTGTATAGCAGCATAAACATGATTGGTGCTAAAAGGTGTGTAGAGAAAAGGGCATGCTCTGAATGCAGGCATGATATGAAGATCATGGTAAAATCTGAGATCATGCAAATCTAAGGCAAATTGCTTTGCTTTTTCTTTTTTATGGTATGAGACATGAACTGAAACACCTAATAATTGAATTCAAAGCCATCTGTACGCACTCACTGAGAATCTCCAAATTTATAGCTGTATTAGTCTGTAACACACTCTTCTTTCTAAACGCACACACCGATGGTGTGTGGGTGTGTGTGGGTGTATGTATGTATATAAAGGGAGGAGCAGGCAGGATATATGAATGTTGAACTAAAACCAAATCTTTCCAAACTTAGAATTTACACACTATTACTTGGTGAGTTTGGGGGATGTGTATTCATTTTACAAACAAAACAATTTTTGCTGACTGTCATTCATGATATATGCAGTGTTCGTGATATAGTCAGCAATCACCCCTCAGGAGAGAATTCAGTGATGGATAGCAGCGGGGCTGCTTTTGAGATGGAAAAAAGTCACAGGACCCAGAAGAAACTTATTTCTTTTGGAATATTTGTGTGTTTTATCTCTGCCCTGGAGGAGATTCTATTTACTTTTTCTATTGCCAAGTCCCTGTGAGCATTGTTCTTTCAGCAAGCAGCCAGAAAGGACAATTTTGCAAGTTAAATTGTGCTGCACAAAATTAGAAGAGCAAATTCCCACTAACAGTCATGAACATGATGCATCTATTTCAGGCACTTCTTGTTAAAAATATACAGTGCATCCATGAGACCATCTAAGGAGTGCTTTAACGGATGCCTGCTGGGTCATAAACAATGGAGCATGCATCCTAAAGCAATGCAAGAATTACATGTGTAATTGTTGAAAGATCAAACTCTGTGTTGTTCATGTCTAACTGCAATAATTTGAGCCATTCCAAGAATGAAGTTTTCTTTACACTTACTGCAGTTCATTTAATGAAAACCTTTTAAAAAAAGTTTTTTATAAATTCCTTGGCCAAAATCTTATAATACCTTTTCATTGCTTGAGATAAAATTAAAAATATATAAGTTAAAAAGACATTTCAAATTTTTGACTCCTAGGTCTTAATTTACTCCAGTTTGAATACAGTAATTTTCTGCACTCTCTTATGCAGTACATCTAAAGGTGCTTTATAGGCCAGAAAGCAAACCCCTTTGGACCAAACAAGGCAGAGTTGCAAATTCAAGAGTTTCTACAGCTAAAACTCATGAGCCAGAGATCTTGAGCTTATCTCTGACACTCTGCACGGCTAGTCTTTGGAGACCTGACGGATGTATAAAAATGTCAAGAGGTCACTGAGATTCACAGGGCCAGAATGATGAAGAGCTGTAAATATCAACAATGCCCTTTTGTTAAGAGATGACATATTTATGGGGTGAGTGCAAAAAACTGCAATTCTAGAAAACTCTGAGTAATCCAAGTGTGTAAAAGAATCTTGATGATAGAATGCGCTAAAAATTAGCATGTTGCATCTCCTGTTGCATGAAACAGTCCGCAGTAATCAATCTTTGCCATTAGTTTGCATTACAGGAAGTTAAGAAATACACAAAATAGCAACTCTACTTAAGGCAGAGATAACATGGGCTAAAGACTACTCCTGTGAAAACTCCCTTCTGGTAGAAGTTGTGGCCTATTCGAATTAAAGTAGCACATTATGTTTATTTTTAGTAGGTAAGGATCTACTTAACAAAAAATAACCCCTGTTTTTTCCCTATATATATTTGATACCGTGTTGTGCAATTGTTATGGGTAAAAGACACAAAGCGACAAACTTCAAACATACTCCACAATTCCACAGCCCAAATATGATCATTCAAGATGAGAGCTGTTGCCTCCAAAATAAAATAACAGCATCCCCATACTGAACACTGCAATTCAATGTATGAAAAGCCTTGAGGGGCAAATAGCTTTGCCTCATGAATAATCGGTTTGGGCTATGGCACACCAGGCATGAGGGGCAGGGGTAGATGAGTTCAGCTCAGGACGCTTCAAGTAGCCCACCCCTCTTAAAACTGGAAGAATGAAAGGGGAGTTCAGAGCATGTGTTTTTACTAATTGAAACCAACTGCAGCACCATGGCATGGGGAGAGGTTGCCTAGATCCAAACCAGGCAGAGCCTTAATTGGCACCTGTGACGATTTGGGGAACCTGTTTATGTACAGGTTATGAATTCTGTTGGGAATTGTTGGGAGTCCTTTACGTGTATCTGTATCAGATTGCATGGTCTTTTTTAATATGGGGTTTGGTTGCCTTCATGGTTGTCCCTTTACCTCCAGGTTGGATTGGAATTCCAAGGGGTGGTTGTACAGGGCTAACAAAGGGTCTTTAATGTCAGTGCCCTTCCGTTAAAATGGAACCACCCTAGACAACTGGCTTGCTCCTATCTAGAAGAACAGGCTTATCAGGGGAGCGGTCTCCTGGCAATGAAGCCACCTGGTGGCAGGTGTGTGTTCATTTGTTGAGGCTGATCAAGAGGCCCCATGACAGGACACTGGTAGGTTATAAAAGAGCAAGGGCTACTATACTCTCTCCCCCACTGTTTTCACCAGCTCAAGCTGAATGCAGCTGGTGCAGGAGACTGATAAGGCAGGGAGGAAACTCTTCCTACCTGAACACACCAAACCCTCTCCCCCAGCCCCGCTCCCCCCCCCCCCCCCCAAAAAAAAAAAAGTGAGCTAGAGCAAAGGGCATTGTTCTCATGGACTGTGTTGTTTCCTAAATGATCTGTGCTCTTGTGTGCTTATTTCCTGAGTAATTGAGTTAAAGCATTTGCTACGCCTGTGGCTGTTTGCTTTTGCTGCCTGTCCTGGACAGGGATGTGGGCACTCAGGCCTACTGGTCAGAGCTGGAGTCAGAGACTCTAGCAGGGCTGGAGCAAGGCTGGGAACAAGGCAGGCACAGCAGTGATCACAGTTGCAGCTAAGGATTGAGCAGCTCTTGTCTTGATGATGCTGCTGGGCTTAAGAACATGTCTGCTGATTCCTCCAGACAACTGGGTGGTCTGGCCAATTAGGTGACTCTGTTGCAAGCCACCAGTGATTCATCTGTGAGTCCTCTGTAGCTCACCAGGGAGGTGGAACAAGCTGGTCCCAGGTGCAGTTTAACTCTTGTTGCTGCCATGTGCCCCTGAAGAGGTAAATGGTAAAACTAGAAGGCTCACAACTTTGGTGGGATTCTGGGCAATGTGCCAGAGCTTCTAATACGGCTTAGCGGAAACAGCACATGTGTCAGGGCGTAGGTCATTGGATTGTTGGATCCCTACTGTCAAGGGGGAGTATCAGGCATGAGGTGTACACATGGAGTCATGCGTGGAATCCCAAAGCCAAAGATAGTGACTCAACTCTGCCCAGCCCCAGCAAGCTAAGGCCACATGGGATTCAGTGATTGGATCCCTCACAGCAGCCTGAGTGTCTAGTAGGGGGAGCTCTGCCAGATCTGTGGCAGCAACCTTGTTAGGAGTTTCAGTAGATAAGTGAAGGATAGAACAGCATGGAGACAGAACTTCCTTCTCTCCCCTAGAGGTTCACATTGGCAAAGACCCATTCACTTCAGTGGGCATTTCAATGCTCCTCTGACATGTACATTGGCCAAACTGGACAGTCTCTATGCAAAAGAATAAATGGACACAAATCTGACATCAGGAGTCATAACATTCAAAAACCGGTAGGAGAACACTTCAACCTCTCTGGCCACTGAGTAAAAGATTTAAGGGTGGCAATTTTGCAACAGAAAAGCTTCAGAAACAGACTCTAAAGAGAAACTGCTGAGCTTGAATTAACATGCAAACTAGATACCATTAACTTGGGTTTGAATAGAGACTGGGAGTGGCTGGGTCATTACACATATTGAATCTATTTCCCTAAGTTAAGTATCCTCACACCTTCTTGTCAACTGTCTAAATGGGCCATCTTGATTATCACTGCAAATGTTTTTTTCTCCTGCTGATAATAGTGCATCTTAACTAATTAGCCTCTCACAGTTTGTATGGCAACTTCCAAATATATGTTCCATTCTATGCGTCTGATGAAGTGAGTTGTAGCTGATGAAAGCTTATGCTCAAATAAATTGGTTAGTCTCTAAGGTGCCACAAGTCCTCCTGTTCTTTTTGCGGATACAGACTAACACGGCTGCTACCCTGAAACCTGATCTCAGAATTTGGCATAGTAGAAACAGATGGAAACATAACATGACTTTTTTTTTCTCCTCTATGAGATCCATGAAGCAAGGTTAACTACAGTACACTGAAGTATAATTTAATAGCATGAAGAACAAAGTAATAAAAAAGACAAAGGATATTATTTAGCTAAATAAACTTTTTTGTAGTAATGCTTAGAGATGTGTGTGTTTATGATTAAACACCTAATTAAATATGAGCATCTCACCTTGATAATTAAGCAATAAGGACACATCAGGCAATGAATTTGTGGGTGATTATAGCCTGCCTTAGGAGTTACTATAAGGCATGGGGCCAAAGATTAAATGATTTAAACCATGTGAGAAATTCATAATTGCCCTGAAATTTGCTTCCTGGAGGGTTTAAGAAATAGAACTCATATATAAAGAAACAAGAAAAACAGTCAGACCCTGTTAGTAGGCATTTTGGTAACATCGCTAGAACAGCACTGGAAGCTCCAGCTTGTGCTCCAACTTGTAAAGGCTTGTATATACAGAAGATTATGCCAAGCTCTGGGCTCCTCATATCATATCACTCGGATGGGGAGACATCCCAAGGGAACTGTGCTGTTTCTCAGGGTGATTAAGGAAGGTGACTGGCTCAGCAGATGGCACAAGATAGAGTAGCGCAAATGGTCTTAGATTGCAAGCTGTGAGGGTCTGGGTTTTTTTTAACCCTTTTCCTATGGATTCACACTCCCTGGATTTCCTTTGGAGATTTTTGGAAACTCAGCTGAAACCAATGAGTTATGTTGGGGTTCCACCAAAAGTATCACTCTCCTTGTATACACTATGAAAATGTATGTACAAATTATATATGTATTTATTGCATCCCTGTCTCTAACTCTTCCTATCGCTCACATCTTCATATATTGTAAGCTTTTGGGCAGGAACCATATCTTCCAATGGGTTTAATCCCTATTGAGGTCTCTGGATGCTACCTCAACATAAATATTAAACAACAATAAAATACTGCAGTTGCTGTTAAATAGTGGGGGAAAAAATGTTTTTTTAATAGCTCCCTCTGTAATTTTATGCATTTCCATCTCAGAAAATATCTTATGCCTGATTCTCTTCTGTCTCACTCCAATGCACTGGTATGAAACTGGATGCCCATGGAGTTACTTTGGATATATAGCCATACAAGTGACAGGAGAATTTGGGCCATTTAATAGAATTTGCTTTTGAGTTTTTCCTTGTGGTCACGTTTCAAGGTGTTTGCTTTCCTGATTCTTTTTCGTATGGAATGAGCTACTTTAGAAGTCTGAATTCTGATTATTCCTCCGTAACACCTTTCTTTTCCTCTCTCAAGTACAGATGCCCATGCACAATCCTACCTCAATGGGGACTTAATGAGAACTGATGTATCAACACAGAAGATAGTTTTGCCTGTCATCTAAGATATGATGCCTATCATCTGTTTCTTTTTGGTTGGATGAAATATAATTGCTCCTGTAGTTGACATTGATAAATGGTGTTGACTGGAGTGTGCTACTCTGATTGCTTTGATGAATGACACGCATCCCATGTTGATTTCTGACTGATGTTAAAGAAATTCATTCCTTAGAAGCAAGCAGACGATTAACTTCTAAACAACGGTGTAACGATGCTGGTTCTGGCGGGACCCAACTGAGAGTGCCAATTCAGGACAAATTGCTTAAAGCAGGGCAGTTACAACCCAAGGCTGGGGTTTCTATGCACACCAAGGCAAACCAAACCAGCCAGACAGAGAGGACTTTGGTTTTACCCCACTGGCTAGCCACAAGTCACACAAGCAATTCCCTTAGACACTCCAGTTTCCCAGTATCACCACCAGTGCCACTCGTTATGGGGACAAATGGTTATGAAAACCAATATCCCCATAAAAGAAAAAAGGTTTTCTCTGTCCCAAAGGACCAAGCCCCAGACGCAGGTCAATATACAAATCAGATCTTACCCACAAATACGCTGTTGCCAATCCTTTAGAATCTAAAATCTAAAGCTTTATTCATAAAAGGAAAAAGATATAGATGAGAGCTAGAATTGGTTAAATGGAATCAATTACATACAATAATGACAAAGTTCTTGGTTCAGGCTTATAGCAGTGATGGAATAAACTGCAGGTTCAAATCAAGTCTCTGGAGTACATCCACAGCTGGGATGGATCATCAGTCTTTTGTTCAAAGCTTCAGTGTAGCAAAGTTCCTCCAGAGGTAAGAAGCAGGATTGAAGACAAGATGGAGATGAGACATCAGCCTTTTATAGTCTTTTCCATGTGTAAGAACACCTCTTTGTTCTAACTGTGGAAAATTACAGAAAAGCGGAGTTTGGAGTCACAAAGGGGAAGTCCCTCCATACTTTGCTGAGTCACAAGGCGTATCTGCCTTCTCTCAATGGGTCAATTGTATAGCTGATGGTCCTTCATGGGCCATCAAGCAGGCTAGGCAGTGCTGACACCAACTTGTCTGGGGTGTCACCCAGAAGCATAGCATAAGTTTGAAATACAGACAGTATAGAGCCAATATTCATAACTTTAACTACAAAAATTATACATATAGATAGCATAATCATAATTAGCAAACCATAACCTTGTCTTTGACACCTCATTTGACCCCCTTTATATAAGATTTGATGCCACTACAGGACCTTGGTTGC
This sequence comes from Eretmochelys imbricata, assembly GCF_965152235.1. NCBI lineage: Eukaryota > Metazoa > Chordata > Testudines > Cheloniidae > Eretmochelys > Eretmochelys imbricata. The sequence goes on from NC_135584.1 coordinate 23,884,408, forward strand.
AACAATGATCTATACAGTCCCAGCTTATGTCAATAACATCACAAACGTTAATTAGGCTATTGAAAGTGTAGGGGTTCTCTGGAATGTACTTGTGTCCACAGTTCTGATGTCCCTTGGTTTAGCAGGGGTAAAGCTTCGTGAATTCTTAGGTTCTTATTAGCTGGGTATGGGCACAATACAGACCCATCACCCTGGATGATACTCACGAAAACTTTATGGGACAAAGAACAGTGGGCAAAGATATTAGACATGAGCCAAAACTAGACTCTTTTATGCAAAACTGGCTGAACTTTGGTGGGTCAGATAAGATAGAACCTGAATCCACCCAGAGTTTTGATTTTGTAAAAACAAAACTTGAACAATGAAGTTTTGCAAAACCAAAGCCGTGCTACCTCAGCCCACATGTACTGCTTAGAATCATAGAAATTTAGGGCTGGGAGGGAACTTAAGGTGTCATCTAGTCCATCATCCTGAGCTATTGCAGGATTAAGTATATGTAGACCATCCCTGGCAGGTATTTGTCTAACCTTCTTGATGTAACTTGTTTTGGTGCTTAACTATCCTTATAGTTAGAAAGTTTTCCCAACTGTCTAACCTGAACTTCCTTTCTGCAAATTAGGCTGATTACTCCTTGTCCTACCCTCAGTGGACATGAAGAACAACTGATCACTGATAACTGCCTTTTATATATTTGAAGCCTGCTATTATGTCCTCCATCAGCCTTCTCTTCTGTAGATTAAACATGCCCAATTTTTTCAACCTTTCTGCATAGGGTGTATTTTCTAACTCTTATAATTTTTGTTGCTTTGCTCTGGACTTCGTCCACAACCTTCTCACAGTGTGGTACTCGGACGTTTACACTACAATTAAACAGCCCCGCAGCTCGAGCCTCACGAGCCTGAGTCAGCAGGCACGGGCCAGCTGCAAGTGTCTAATTGCAGTGTAGACATACCCTAAGTGTCCTTTGTGTCTTTGAAAAAGCTCCCTCTCACGGATGCACCCTCACCCATATGTGCCTACTCCATAGGTGTTCTGGGGCTGGAGCACACAGGGACAAAAAATAGCGGGTGCTCAGCACCCACCAGCAGCCCTGCTATCAGCTCCTTCTCCTCGCTGTCCCGCCCACTGGCTGGCCCTTCTAAACAGCTCCTCCCCCTCCCTCCCAGCGCCTCCTACCTGCCGCGATCAGCTGTTCAGCAGCATTCAGGTGGTGCTGGAAGGGGAGGGGGAAGAGCAGGGGGGCGGGAAAGGGTGGGGGTAGGAAGGGGCAGGGTGGGAACTTGGGGGAAGAGGTGGAGTAGGGGCGGGGTCTGGGGCGGAGTCTGGGTTGAGCACCCCCTGGGAACCAGGGAAGAAGCAAGTCTTCTACTGTGAATCCCATTTAAATAGCTTTCCAGTTTTGCTTCAATGGCATTGCTTCATTTGGAATGTTCTCTTTACTAGCATGGAGAGTACCCTGGGGATATTGACATAGCATGTTACTTATGTGTTGGTGCTCAACAAATGATCATTTATTTTTTAGGATTGTATTTGTTGCTCATTTTCACATTACACTCTTGGTATGTTTCTTTCATTTTGAATTTTTCTTCATGTCTGCTCATGAGGCATGCGAGGTACAATTTCTGGCCCTCTCAAAGCCCCGGTGTGAGAGGCTGAGTCTGCAGAAATGTCTAAGATTCTGGTTCAAGGTTGATTCAGGAAGTAGATATATGTTCTCCACCTCACTATGTTGAATCAGTACCTCTCTTTCTTCAAGATACTGACAAACTGGAGGGAATTTGGAGGCAAAAAATAGATTGAGTCTAAATGACCTCACTTCCAGGATGTTTGTCTGCCACGTTTTCTGGGACACTTAAATCTAGATCGTTTGCTACTATGTATTTTTCAGTCTGTTAAAGACAGAAAGGATGGTCTTCATGCCTTAATACTGTAGATTATTTGATATCAAACTTCTAGGAACGTACGGTTAACAGGGCCTTTTTATATCTCAATAAAGGCATATTCTGCAATACTACTTACTTGATGCCCAGCAGTAAATTTTGAAATCAGGTTTTGTGCTTGCAGATGAGGTGGTTGATAGACCAAATCCTGCAGCTACCAATTTAGTGGCAAAGCTCCTATTGACATCAGTGGTTGCAGGATTGAACCCAGGATGCACTAGCATACTAAGTAAGGAGGACAATCTGAGGAGCATGGTGGTAGGTGACTAAGTTTATTGTCAGGTTTCAGAATAGCAGCCGTGTTAGTCTGTATTTGCAAAAAGAAAAGGAGTGACTAGTGGTACCTTAGAGACTAACCAATTTATTTGAGCATAAGCTTTCGTGAGCTACAGCTCACTTCATCGGATGCATTCGATGAAGTGAGCTGTAGCTCACGAAAGCTTATGCTCAAATAAATTGGTTAGTCTCTAAGGTGCCACTAGTACTCCTTTTCTTTTTAAGTTTATTGTGTGGGAGACCCTGCAGGTTCACCAGTACAGTTCTGTGTGGTTGTCGTTGGATTAAAAGGTTAAGGGAAATGGGTGGCCAAAAAGGGAAAGAAAAGCAAGCTTTAAAGAGATGGAAGTTTTACAGCAGACTGAGGTTTGGGGGCTACTGATCATGATGTGTGATTGATTTCATTGGTAACTTCAGTGGCATTCAGAACATTTCTGCTTGAACTATTTGACAGTGCCTGGAAAGACTTTTGAAATTTCCCTTTATCTCTCCTGCCAAGAATTTACCATCTTAATTCTCTGGTACTATCTACTCTGTCATTGATCACTAAGTGAAGGCCAATCACAGGTCAGCAGTTACTAATTTACAAATCCCATTTCTGTCTCTAGAACTGTTCAAATTCTTTTGGATGAATTAGACAATGATCAAAGATCAATGCCTATACTTGGATTAAAATAGGGAGATCACCAAAATGTGTGCACCAGGATCACCTAAATGGACACATCCACATGCTGTAAGGGAAGAGGCTATGTGAGAGATCATGCTTTACATTAACCGCTTTTCTTATATTACAATGGTGAGCTGCTTGTATAGGATGTGTTTTTAAATTTCAGGCCCGTTCAGAGAATAAATAGACTGAATGTCTTATTTCCCAATACATAGTTTTCTGGTATGTCTGTTTAGTCTTACACTCATTTCCAGTGCAAACATCTCAGCACTATCTGTGTAGTATATATCTGGCCGTGGAACTTTTTATACACCTAAAGAGAGAGAGAGCTGTCGCAAACCTATTTCTTGATTTAGACATCATATGATATATTCAAGCATACACTTCATTTGCATTGTTTAGTCTTTAGCATAATATGTCTACAAGTTTCTGTTATTTGAATACAAAATAACTCATGAAAGTAGATGGACATAATTGTATTCAGTTTGTATTCAAATACAAAAAAAAAACCTATTCAAAGACAAACTCTGTACCACAAATTTCATACAAACAAACCAAACATATTCTTGCCTGGTTAAGAAGATTTCAGTGTTTGTGTAACTCTGCCTACCATAGCACGGCAATTACACAGCAGCTAACAACCCAGCCTTGAGTTTTTGTTCTGATCCTAAGCATGTAATTGAAAAAGCCACAAGTATACCTAAGAGCCAGCTGTTTCCTCCTGGGCTTATGTAAGGATGTAAATATCTCATCACTAGCAATCATAAGGACACAGGTAAGTGTTTGCTTATTCAAGAAAGGTTCATCTCCAAGGTTACCTACCCCAGAAAAAATGTAGCACTAACACTAAAATACAGTTTGAAGTATTGTGTAGGCAGACTGGATACCTCAGAAAATTGATCATGACAAATGCTCCCATTTCTGCCTCCTGTGCCCCCTTCAGTCCCCTGCACTCACTTGTGTGTATGTGTACTCTCCATCCATCCCCTGACTCCCCCTTTAACCCGCCCCCCCAAAAAACCCCTTCCTTCTCATCCTCCCTGCTCCCATGCAGTGAATCTTTCTGTCTCCTGTTTCCATATGGACAGCCATCTTCCCTGCGGGTAGCTTGGTTTCACTCCAGCTGGGAAAAATGGGAGAGGCTAGCCATTGTTGCTAAGGTCATCCTAAACTTCCTCTTGCACAGGCCGAAGGAAAATGACAGCCATCTTAACTGGGGACGGCCAGTGTCCTCATTCCTACTGAGAAAAGTGGAAGAGTGCGGATGTTTTGAAAGAAGGCAATTTTCCTGGAGTTTCTCTGAAAAAGCTTTTATAAGAATAAATTTGTTTATGAAGAATGGGGTAAAAATGGCCCTTATTGTCTTTCAGAATGACCCACTGAACCAGAGCTACTCTAGATTATTCACCTCTCTGCCAATTTTTATATAGACAGACAATGCTGTTTTAAAGTTATCAAGTTGACAGAAATCTGCCCCGGACAAACTCCAGCCACAGCCTAATTTCAGATTCTTCCTATTAAAAATTATAAAGAGAAACCATAGAAAAAGTGTGTAGAAAATTCAGAGGCCATAAAAATGATGTGAAATGTCACACTAAAAGGCCACCTCCATGGCCCCAGGAATTTATGCTCTATTTAAAGCCTGTTTCAGAACACAGCAGTAACTATGGAGCACCTCCATATTGAGGGAAAATTTGACTAATTAAGAATAAAATACCTTCTCAGCTTTAGAGTTGGTACCTTCCAGGATGTGGCTGAGGCAAAACACTGCCTTTCTCTTTACGGTACATGCCTTTGTGTGAGTAGAGGTGTTTACTTACCTGCTCAGTAATTCAGTCACTTTCCATCAGCCTGATATTCACATAAAAGGAAACCTCTTTTATTCCCATTTGATTAATAATCGAATTCTGCACTTCCAGTTTCAGAAGAAAAGAATATTGCTGATGGATGAGTTTTCATCCCTTCATTTTGGTTGACTGTCAGTGATGATCTCCTTGAGCCCTGGTGCTCTAGTGGCTGACTTTACTTGTTTACTGGACCTCTTCTGCCTCGTGCCCCTAGATGGGCTCCCAGAGTACAGGTTATTTTATAGTAGCTTCTTCCCAGTGCCAGCCACAACTTTCCTGTCATCAGTTTTAATGACCTCTTTCTTTTGCTCATCTTTGTGACCTGAAGCCAGAACCTTCATTGATACAACCGTGAATTACTACTCCATCAGCTGGTAGCTGAGGCAGAATCTTTGCCTGTCATGTGGACCAGCCACTAGAAGGGGGAAATACCCACAACTGGTCACTGTAGTTTATATAGGATTCTGGATGGGCTCTAAGAGAACAGGTCTCTGTGTAGTAGCTGCTTTCCCATACTGGCTAACCTTACTGTCATCCGTACTTCTACTTGGGCCCATGCACTCTAGGTTGTTCTGAGTTGCCATAAGATAATTTTGGTCACAGTGTCATTAACTTGAAACAGATGTCATCAAATTGCAACACTGCTCATGGCTAGGTTGAGTTAGGGGCAGCTTAACTGTGACTAGAATGATTATCATCTCTAGAAGGTATTTGGATTCTCTCAACCCTACATTTATCATACTGAGAGAGTACAACCTGTTCCCATTACTTTTTAAAAATACTTTTTTTTTTTTACTGTTCTTCTCTTGGGTGACATTTTAAACCATTTGTATTTTCCTTCTTTGCATTTCATGCTCACACTGTTTTGTTATCTTAGGTCCACTAGTAAATGGTGGGCTTCTGTTATTTGTTATTGTACTTCAGTGTATTGCATTTTAAAACTGATTTTAAAAAGATAACTTCTGGGAAAAAATATCAAATTTCATGCATCAGAGCATCAGACACTGGCCCAATGAGACCTGGCATTTACCTCCCCCATATACGATATCTCACAACTAGCCCAAGATACTGAATTTTTCACCTTTCTTTCAAATATTAAACAAATGCCACTCCCAGAAAGAAGTTATTGGAAAAATCCAATCTAGTGTGTTGTATGTTACATCCTGTTGTTCAGATTCCAAGCCTACGAAATTTGATAGTCCCTTTTATTATAGGTGCTTGATTTTAAGCAGAGTCTTAATGAATTCAAGGCACACACATGTGGGTAGTGTTTTTCAGGGCATAATTATTATTTAACCCCAAATTTCTTCCCTGGGAAACTCTATTTGTCTACTAATGTATTATATAGTATGCATCACTGTAGTACTTAGATCCTGATCGTGCAGCCACTTATACACATGTAAAAGTTTAGTTATCTGAGTAGTTCCGTTGAAAGCATGTTCATGGGATCAGGCCCTAAGCGCTAAGCAGGTAAATCAGCTCTGCCTCGGGATTGTCCATAGCTGACTTCCTATAGGATGGGGCTCTTTATCTTTCCCGGGTTCTGGGACAGTGACAAATATACACATACATTTAAAGTAGAACTCTTTCCCAAAGTGTTGTTTCCAAAATGTGAACAGTTGGATGCAAGCCCCCACTTCTCGAATTCCCATCTATCCCCAATTAGCAAACCTGGATTAACCTGCAGGGCTGGCTTTATATCATAACAAAGTATAAGCTTGGAAATGCCAAAAATGTGTTCTATAAAGGCTGGTATTTCAGCTGATGGGCTAAGTAAGACTGACTTGTGGTTATTTCTATGTTGGTATTAATTTCCATTTATAATATAAGCACCAGACGTGTTCTGTCCACTGCTGCCAAATGCAGCTTTATTTCACTTCTCAAAGCCATTTCCTAGGAAGCTGGCTTTGTCACATCTTGGGTAGGAGGATTAGCTTCAGGAGAATATTAACCCTGTAGCTAATGATTTCTCATGCTGCTCTGTTACTTAGGATTTTTTCCTTCCCTGTGTACTGAAAAAGTACTGCTTACAATACAATATTCACATTGTTGGACTCTGTCCATATAAGACATGCATACTGTTTCATCCCCTTACTCCTGAAGATCAAAACCTTTTCCCTTTGAGAGAGGAGGGGAAGACTCAGTCCTCTTCATGAGCGTGCCATCAGATTTGCATATTTTGATAATATCTTTGTCCTGACAATGTGGCCACTATACAAGAGGAGGGTCTTCCCTGCTTTGTAGTTTTTCCCAGGGATTCTGACAGGAGGCTGTTGCAGTGTAGCAATACTTCCCTTTTATGCCACATTGGTTTTGGTATAAATTAAACGATAACATGAATTGAAATGTTCTACTCAGAGAATGTTATGCAGTCAGAGAAATATTTGTGAATCTCTGGTAGCATAATTACCCCTTATGCCTGTGATGCAGTAGGTTTGACTCTTGGACAAACTTGCTCTGGTACTGGTAACAGACTGGTTTATTTAAGATGAAGGAGGAGTGTCTGCAGACCGTACCATTTTTAAGGAGTCCAGCTAGCGAGAATACTCTTCTAAGTAAAGAGGTTATGTTTGCACTGCAGTTTCCATCTGGAAGGAGTACTAGATGGATGGGTTCCCACTGTAATGTGCTATTATTGAGAGTGACTCTTAAGAATGTACTTCTAACAACCATAGCCTTGTTGCAATATTTGACACAAGCTTGAGATGTAAATTTGAAGGAATGTTATATATTGGCTTTGGAAATGTGGACAAAATAGTGCTGTTACGTGATTTTTCTAAATACCATATCTTTAACAATACTTAACCATTTTGTTGCTTGGATACACTTAGATGAAAGGTATTACAGAAGTATAGAAAGACTTAAGTCTTATCTATATGGTGTGTTTGAACAGGACTACGTTAATGTGCACTAGGGAACCTTTAGTGTGCGCCAGCAGGGTCCACTTAATGGGAAACAGGCTAGTGCATGCTAGAATTTACTCCCCTCTAATGTGGACTAGTACACCATGTAGATAAGCCCTAATATATCACATAGGAAATCATAACTATTGACGTTTTTTAAGTGTGTATATATTATGGGCTGTATACTTGCCACAGTCAGGTGGTACATACTTTTTTGGTTTAGAGCATAATATTAGAATGAGAATCCTTTATATTAGACAGTCAAGGTGGGTGAGGTAATATCTTGTGTCTCAAACCAGAAGAAGTTGGTCCAATAAAAGATATTACCTCTCCCACCTTCTCTCTAATGGGACCAACACGGCTGCAACAACACTGCATACAATCCTTTATGTAGCATTCATTAAAATTGGGAATGTTGTGCACCAAGTACTTTTGAGTTTTAGATGTACACTAGACCTCCGTTTGAGGACAATTGCACCAGACTATGCTTCTATAAATTGCAATACATGTTTCCTTTATCTTTATGTATATTTTCTTAAATTCATAGTTTTATAATGGTAATCTGATGGCCAAGATATCACAGTTCCATGCAAATTCATTTAATTTCCCTGGTATTTAATTACATGAAAACTGAGTCTCTGGTGTGGCAACATAAAGACACTTGGCTTATTTTGAGCAACACTTACTAATCCCATTTCCAGTTACCAGTAGAGCCAATAGTTTAACTTAGGGGTCTGTGTGAATGTTTTCGTAGTTGATCTATGTGGCACTTGTAGCTCCTAAATTTCACTTTGTTTTTTGGGTTTTGCAGCAGAACTACTGAGTTTCCTCTGGTATTGGATAAAAATCATTATTACATAAAATTATGTAGCATTCAAACTTGAAACCACAGTGGGAACAGGTTAACTTGAAATTTGGCTCAGACTCTCACCTCAAAAATCTTATCAAGGTCTTGGTTTGAACTTTGAGTTTGCAACAAAACCCCAAACCAGATGTGTGATGTGGTTTTCATAGCTTTAGTTAACAATCTTGGTGTGATTCCATATGCATAATTCCTCATTTACTACACTGTGGCCTAGTAGATGTTTCAGTTGCCATTTCCATTAGCACATTAAATGTTTATATTATTTGATGTGTTTGGCATTAAAACTGGATCTGATCATATATATACAATTTGTTTAAAATAAAAGGAGGGGACATCATTTTATCTCATATATCAATCATATAAATCTCCCTAGGATGAATTTTCTGAAATGTATGGACAAGCCATTTTGCTTTTTCATTATATATATGTGAAAAGAGTAATTTATCTTCCAGAGTGGTTATAAAACCTGTGCAGTGGATCACAAAGAAAACTTTACTAGATACCAGTGTGTGTTTGCCTACACATTTCTGCATGGACTTGGAAGAATATAGTATTTTTTTTGCATGGGGGAATGTAGTTGTACGTGGGGGAATGTGTTGATCAGAACTGGTTCTTCATGTTCAAGAGAAAATGTTTTGGGTCGATATCTCTGGCCACGAGACTGTTTCAGCTCCTTCCTATGTAAACAAGAAAAACATCATTGCTTCACAGAGCTTCAGCCACCAATGGATGATGTTGGTTAGTGGACACAACATGTGACGACCCAGATCACAGCCCTTGGACCAGTTCAAGTTGGGGTGGGAAAGAAATCACAATATATGAATTTGCCCTTTCTGTCTGATCTTATATGCTCACTGTCTGAGGATTTGCGAGTCTGTCTGTTTATATTTTATGAATTCTGTCTGAGATCATGAACTTTCAGTATGTGTGTTTACCAAGCTGCAAACTCAGTTTTGAATGTGAGGGGTCAGTTATTTTCTCTGTGGTCTCTCTTAGCCTCTACATTGGACTGAAATTCCAACCTGTAGTGATATAGGGCTGACAATAGCCAATTATTAAGGACTATTAGTGCCTGAATAGGCCTCACCTGGGAAGAACAAGAGAGTAAATGCATCCTACTTCTCTCCAATATCCCTCAACAGGAGTCTGGGGATGTGGAGCATGGAAGTTCCCCAAGCAGGACAGAGAGGTGGCTAAGCAGGAGGTTATAAAAGGAATCAGAGGAGTCAGACAGAGAGAGAGACATGCAGGAAGTTTGGGAAGGTGATGAACCCAGCCAAGGATCAGAATAGCCAAGCTGGGGGAAGAAAGCGTCATGTTTCAGCACATAAGCCATGCACTGCAATAGAAGGATCCCAGAAGGCCCCAGATGATCCTGATTCAGCCCAATCAATGCTCTGGAGTGGTGAGGAAATGGAGGGAGGGAGATATAGGTGGGGTTTATTATTCCATAAGTCTGTGTATTCCTTGTGTGATTAAGAGCAATGGTGCACACGAGTCCTGTGTAAAGTCTGTGTGTCTTGTGTGCCACATCTTATGTGCCCCTGAGAGAGCTCATTTGTAACCCTTCGGTGGGATTCTGAGGGGGCGTGTTTGAGCTACAGGGGAATCTGAGGGTTCAGCACTCACTGTAGGGGCCAGCAGAGGACTGAACTGAAGGTTTCAGGAGGTGGTGCAACATGGAGGATCTGCTGCCCAAGTGTGCGCCCAGTGGCCCCAAGACAGTGGCAGTCCCTGGACTCTGTTCAGACTCTAGAGGCTTAAAAGACACAGGATCCAGTGATTGGCTCCCCTTGTGGCAGTCTGGTCAGTGGCCGAGAGGGGGCACTTGACTGGACCTGTGACAGGAAGTTGTTAGCGGGTTGGTTACATTTCTTGGTATGGGGAAAAACTTTTCCTTGCCCTGAATGAGGTGGGTGCGGGGGGGGGGGGAGGGGAGAGGAGGGGACGGGGACAAAGAGTGCTAGCTGCATGAATAGTACATGATTCCCCTTGTAGGCATGGGGCACAGATGGTTCAGGGCAGCCTGTGGGAGATCCCTTTCTGGCTGCATTTAGCTTGTCATTTGAACAGCAGAAACGCATGAAGGCTGCAGACCCCACAGCATTATAAACTAGCCTGCTGAGGGCTGATCACATCTTAGTCACTTTCATGAGGCTATGGAAGGTCAGCCAGCCAGAAGTCCACATACCCCTTCAGCAACACTTGAGCACTAAGAGAACCTACCATGCTGCTTCTGTGCAAGGGCAAGATTTCTTGTATGTAGTCACCTGCAGGAGCAGCCCTCAGCTGGATTTCTCCCTATAGAAATTGGAGCTCCCTGTTCATTTGGGTTTGATTCTTTTGCAAAATGAATAAACCCAAATATTTGAAAATACAACCCCAACATTAAACCTAATATTGTGATTTTTTTTAAAAAATTGGCATCTAAATTGCATCTGCAGAAAATACCCATTGATATATTGCATGGAGCAAACTCCATATTTGCCTGCCCATAGTACATAGTTAGCTTTCAGATACCCAATACTGGGTTTGTACAATCCAAGGTTTCACAGTTGTGTTTTATTTGTTTCTTTTTGTGGGGGCAGATCAGACACCAGTATTCCCAGTTTCCCCCTCTGTAGGAGAATAAATTGTCTGTAATTGTATCAGCCTGTGAAGAAAATGTGGTAATATATAGGCTTATTTCGAAAGTTAAGTTCACTGGAAAGCAGTTTTTTACATTTTTCTGTATCCTGTTTTCAGCTAGTTTCTCTTCACATAATTTCTAAGTAAAATAATTCCCTTTGGGTGATTGACTCTAGGAAGTTGGCTGTCATATCCAAAGCATGACATTTGAAATCACATAAAAATGGACTTTAAATGTGCTGTTGCAAGTTTTAAAGTGGTTTTTTGATGTTGTGGTGGGGCACTAATATTTCTATGAGTAAATTCTATTGTCCCTAGACCCAATATTCTAAAGTTCAAGAATATTCATGACTGAATTTCTATTATAATTACATAGCTAAAAGAAAACCAACATAGTTTATAGGGTTCAGCGTGGTAGCCATGTTCGTCTGTATCAGCAGAAACAACAAAAAGACCTTGTGGCACCTTAGATACTAACAAATGTATTTGGGCATAAGGTTTCGTGGGCTAAAACCCACTTCATCAGATGTGTGGAGTGAAAAATACAGTAAGCAGTATTATATTACAGCACATGAAAAGATGGGAGTTGCCTTACCAAGTTGGGGGTCAGTGCTAATGAGGCCAATTCAATCAAGGTGGATGTCGTCCATTCCCAACAGTTGACAAGAAGGTGTGAGTATCAACAGATGCTCGCCTTAAGATCATGATTTTATGTAAGCCTGTTGCTAATGGGAACAAGTGATACCATGTAAATAGTGCAATTTCAGGAGAAGACTAGCTGCTGTGGGTTTGATTTTTTTCCATACCACCTTAAAGTCCCAGGATTGTTTTTTTTGTCAAACCAATAGGTAAATATCCTTCTTCTGTGTCATCCAAAAGGAGTTTCTATTCCTATGTACACAAGTTGTTTATTCAGCCCTAAGAGGTGGCATATTGATACATAAGTAGTGGGTCATGTGGTCTGAACACTTCGTGTTATAACAGGTTACTTTGTCTATGTAGATGAGGAAATTCCTATTAATCAAATATGCAAACTAGGAGAATCATTTTTTTGGCTACAGTGACAGATTTCTGGGTGGTCACCCTTAACAGATCTATACCACGATGGTGCCAATTGGCACTGTGCCCTTGTGTTGAGGCTGTACTCAAACAGAGGTAATCACATTCTACTGATATACATTCCCCCATATCAGAGTTCTAATTGTGTATAGATGACTGAAGTTTTGTGGAGATTTGCTATACCCTGTTAAACAGTTGCTGCATTTCTCCCCACCGGTGGCTGGAGTTCAGTAGTGGACTAAACAATTTTCAGTTTTGTTGATAATCATTTAATACACAATCTGTTACTAAAACTTAAGATCCTTTGGATAGGAAGGCACATGATTACATATAAGGTCCGTTTTGAACTTGGAGAATTTAGCCCTACATATTTTTGTAATTGAATCCATTTTAATTTGCTGACCAAAAAAAAACACTAAGACAGCTGTCAGTCCTGCAAAGGCAAATACCTATGGAAGCGGAAACTGCATTTAGTCTCACCTTGTGCATTCTTAACAAACTAGATAACTGCATTCTGATTGCAGATGCTGGTGGTCATGATGCATGGAACAGAAAGAAAACAGCTTGATTTTATCTAGTAGGTGGAGCTAGCAGGACTGGCAGTTGGCCAAAAACAAATGTTTGTTTTGACTTGTAAGCAATGTACAGAAGGCTTTTAGTGGAGACTAAATACTGAACAAGAAAATATCATTTCCATAGTCTCTTTCCTGACCACAACCACACTTTAGCCCTGGTCTACACTAGGAGTTGAGGTCGAATTTAGCAGCATTAAATCGATTTAACCCTGCACCTGTCCACATGATGAAGCCCTTTTTTTTTTTACTTAAAGGGCTCTTAAAATCGATTTCCTTACTCCACCCCCGACAAGGGAATTAGCGCTGAAATCGGCCTTGCTGGGTCGAATTTGGGGTACTGTGGATGCAATTAGATGGTATTGGCCTCCGGGAGCTATCCCAGAGTACTCCATTGTGACCACTCTGGACAGCGCTCTCAACTCAGATGCACTGGCCAGGTAGACAGGAAAAGGCTCGCAAACTTTTGAATTTCAATTTCCTGTTTGGCCAGCGTGGCAAGCTGCAGGTGACCATGCAGAGTTGATCAGCAGAGGTGACCATGCAGAGCTCATCAGCAGAGGTGACCATGATGGAGTCCCAGAATTGCAAAAGAGCTCCAGCATAGACCGAACGGGAGGTACGGGATCTGATCGCTGTATGGGGAGAGGAATCTGTGCTATCAGAACTACATTCCAGTTTTCGAAATGCCAAAACCTTTGTCAAAATCTCCCAGGGCATGAAGGACAGAGGCCATAACAGGGACCCGAAGCAGTGCCGCATGAAACTTAAGGAGCTGAGGCAAGTCTACCAGAAAACCAGAGAGGCGAACGGCCACTCCGGGTCAGAGCCCCAAACATGCCGCTTCTATGATGAGCTGCATGCCATTTTAGGGGGTTCAGCCACCACTACCCCAGCTGTGTTGTTTGACTCCTTCAATGGAGATGGAGGCAACACGGAAGCAGGTTTTGGGGACGAGGAAGATGATGATGATGATGAGGTTGTAGATAGTTCACAGCAAGCAAGCGGAGAAACCGGTTTTCCCGACAGCCAGGAACTGTTTCTCACCCTGGACCTGGAGCCAGTACCCCCCGAACCCACCCAAGGCTGCCTCCCGGACCCACCAGGTGGAGAAGGGACCTCTGGTGAGTGTACCTTTTAAAATACTATACGTGGTTTAAAAGCAAGCATATTTCATGATTAATTTGCCCTGGCATTCGTGGCTCTCCTGTATATACTCCCAAAGCCTTTGCAAAAGGTTTCTGGGGAGGGCAGCCTTATTCCATCCACCATGGTAGGACACTTTACCACACCAGGCCAGTAACACGTACTCAGGAATCATTGTACAACAAAGCATTGCAGTGTATGTTTGCTGGCGTTCAAACAACATCCGTTCTTTATCTCTCTGTGTTATCCTCAGGAGAGTGACATATCATTCGTGGCCACGGGTTGAAATAGGGTGCTTTTCTTAAGGGGACATTCAGAGGTGCCCGTTCCTGCTGGGCTGTTTGCCTGTGGCTGAACAGAAATGTTCCCCGCTGTTAGCTATGGGGAGGGGTAGGGGCTAGCCATGTCCTGGGGGGAGGCAAAATGCGACCTTGGAATGAAAGCACATGTGCTAAGTATGTAATGTTAACAGCAAGGTTTACCCTGAAAGAGTGTACCCATTGTTCTATAAAATGTGTCTTTTTAAATACCACTGTCCCTTTTTTTTTCTCCATCAGCTGCATGTGTCTCAAGGATCACAGGATCTTCTCCTTCCCAGAGGCTAGCGAAGATTAGAAGACGAAAAAAACGCACTCGCGATGAAATGTTCTCTGAGCTCATGCTGTCCTCCCACACTGACAGAGCACAGACAAATGCGTGGAGGCAGACAATGTCAGAGTGCAGGAAAGCACAAAATGACCGGGAGGATAGGTGGCGGGCTGAAGAGAGTAAGTGGTGGCCTGAAGAGAGGGCTGAAGCTGAAAGGTGGCGGCAACATGATGAGAGGAGGCAGGAATCAATGCTGAGGCTGCTGGAGGATCAAACTAATATGCTCCAGCATATGGTTGAGCTGCAGGAAAGGCAGCAGGAGCACAGACCGCCGCTACAGCCCCTGTGTAACCAACTGCCCTCCTCCCCAAGTTCCATAGCCTCCGCACCCAGACGCCCAAGAACGCGGTGGGGGGGCCTCTGGCACCCAGCCACTCCACCACAGAGGATTGCCCAAAAAACAGAAGGCTGGCATTCAATAAGTTTTAAAGATTTAAACTTTTAAAGTGCTGTGTGGCCTTGTCCTTCCCTCCTCCACCACCCCTCCTGGTGCTTCTCTCCTCCACCATCCCTCCTGGGCTACCTTGGTAGTTATCCCCCTATTTGTGTGATGAATGAATAAAGAATGCATGAATGTAAAGGAACAATGACTTTATAACCTCTGCAAGCGGTGATCGAAGGGAGGAGAGAAGGGTGGTTAGCTTACAGGGAAGTAGAGTGAACCAAGGGGTGGGGGTTTCATCAAGGAGAAACAAACAGAATTTTCACACCGTAGCCTGGCCAGTCATGAAACTGGTTTTCAAAGCTTCTCTGATGCACACTGCACCCTCCTGTGCTCTTCTAACCGCCCTGGTATCTGGCTGTGCGTAACCAGCAGCCAGGCGATTTGCCTCAACCTCCCACCCCACCATAAACGTCTCCCCCTTACTCTCACAGATATTGTGGAGTGCACAGCAAGCAGTAATAACAGTGGGAATATTGGTTTTGCTGAGGTCTAACCGAGTCAGTAAACTGTGCCAGCGTGCTTTTAAACGTCCAAATGCACATTCTGCCACCATTCTGCACTTGCTCAGCCTGTAGTTGAACAGCTCCTGACTACTGTCTAGGCTGCCTGTGTATGGCTTCATGAGCCATGGCATTAAGGGGTAGGCTGGGTCCCCAAGGATAACTATAGGCATTTCAACATCCCCAACGGTTATTTTCTGTTCTGGGAATAAAGTCCCTTCCTGCAGCTTTTGAAACAGACCAGAGTTCCTGAAGATGCGAGCATCATGTACCTTTCCCGGCCATCCCACGTTGATATTGGTGAAACGTCCCTTATGATCCACCAGTGCTTGCAGCACTATTGAAAAGTACCCCTTGCGGTTTATGTACTTGCCGGCTTGGTGCTCCGATGCCAAGATAGGGATATGGGTTCCGTCTGTGGCTCCCCCACAGTTAGGGAATCCCATTGCAGCAAAGCCATCCACTATGACCTGCATATTTCCCAGAGTCACTACCCTTGATATCAGCAGATCTTTGATTGCATTGGCTACTTGCATCACAGCAGCCCCCACAGTAGATTTGCCCACTCCAAATTGATTTGTGACTGACCAGTAGCTGTCTGGCGTTGCAGGCTTCCACAGGGCTATTGCCACTCGCTTCTCAACTGTGAGGGCTGCTCTCATCTTGGTATTCTTGTGCCTCAGGGCAGGGGAAAGCAAGTCACAAAGTTCCATGAAAGTGCCCTTACGCATGCGAAAGTTTTGCAGCCACTGGGAGTCATCCCAGACGTGCAACACTATGTGGTCCCACCAGTCTGTGCTTGTTTCCCGGACTCAGAATCAGGTTTCCACCGCATGAGCCTGCCCCATTAGCACCATGATGCCCACATTGCCAGGGCCCGTGCTTTGAGAGAAGTCTGTGTCCATGTCCTCATCACTCTCGTCACCGCACTGACATCGCCTACTCGCCTGGTATCGCTTTGCCAGGTTCTGGTGCTGCATATACTGCTGGATAATGCGTGTGGTGTTTAATGTGCTCCTAATTGCCAAAGTGATCTGAGCGGGCTCCATGCTTGCCGTGGTATGGCGTCTGCACAGAAAAAAGGCGCGGAACGATTGTCTGCCGTTGCCCTGATGGAGGGAGGGGCAACTGATGACATGGCTTTCAGGGTTGGCTTACAGGGAATTAAAATCAACAAGGGGGGGTGGCTTTGCGAGAAACTGAATGGCCGCCTCAAGGATAGAACTCAAAACCTCAAGGATAGAACTCAAAACTGGGTTTAGCAGGCCATTGATTTCACAGAGGGAGGGAGGGAGGAAAAAATGAATACAAAACAAATCTGGTCTATTTCTTGTTTTGAGCCACTTCATCTATCTTTATACCTCTTGCTGGCAGCAGACTGTGCAGTACAACTGCTAGCCATCGTCATCTCCTGGGTGCTCAGCAGAAGACGGTGCAGTATGACTACTGGCCATCGTCTTCTGCTAGCTGCAGATTAAAAGACAGTGCAGTGCCGGTAGGACTCAATCGCCATGAGACGAAACAAGGGAAATGACCTGGCTTAGTCACTCTCATGTTTGCCCCGGCGCCTGGTTAAAAGAGCACCCAGGACTACGTCGACGACGGCTACCAGTCATACTGCACTGTCTGCTGCCAAAAGGCACTAAACTGCTGCTGTGTAGCAATGTAGTACCACGTCTGCCAGCACCCAGGAGACATACAGTGACAGTTAGCTGAGTGGGCTCTATGCTTGCCTTGGCATGGCGTCTGCACAGGTAACTCAAGAAAAAAAGCGCAAAACGATTGTTTGCCCTTGCTTTCACGGAGGGAGGGAGGGAACGGGGGCCTGACGACATGTATCCAGAATCACCCGCGACAATGTTTTAGCCCCATCAGGCACTGGGATTTCTACCCAGAATTCAAATGGGCGGCAGAGACTGCAGGAACTGTGGGATAGCCACCCACAGTGCAATGCTCTGGAAGTCGATGGTTGCCTCGGTACTGTGGACACACTCCGACGACTACATGCAGTTAGAACATTTGTGTGGGGACACACGCAATCGATTGTATAAGAACACTTTCCACAAAACCGATTTCTATAACTTCAACCTAATTTCGTAGTGTAGACATACCCTTATACCCATACCTAATGGGGCTATAGGCAAGTACTGTGAATGATACACTATGTAAAATGTTATCAAGTGGTGTATTAATTGACTAATTGAATCAACAATTAGCAAGTGCTCACCTGATTAAAGAGGCTGTGGTCGAGTGGTTCTTGCACATTGTCATTTGCTCAGGAATAAATCTATGCTTTATTGAGAAGATGTTAATTTGAGCAAGAAGATGTTAATTTGAGTAGGAGAGAGGTAGATTAGCAATGTGGCTGATGAAGTTTACCCTCTGCTGTTGCTCTCATGCTGCTCTCTTGAAAATCGGATCTGTAAAGGATATTATGCAGATTTGAAAGAAAAATTGAAACATGCAACTGTTTATCTGCTTGTGATGTCACATTCAGCTACTTTCATCTCAGAGGATAAAAGTAATTGAACAATAATCCTGAAGAGAGTGAAATATACAAATCAATAAACTGCTCTCACAGGAGAATTTTATTTTGATATGACTACTGGTACCTAACTCTTCCCAAAGCTTTTGGGATTTCCTTAGATGCTCTTGTGCTATTTCACATGGCTGGTGACATCTAGGTGAGAGAAAAGGCTATTATACCCTCTGAATGTCTCAAAACAAGAACATCTCTTTCCCACTTTGATCAACATCCTACATTCTGGTTGGGTACTGAAAGTCAGTCAGTGGTGTGGTGTGTGGGTGTGTATAATATATATATATATATAAGTTCCTGTATGTGTGAATGTGACGTATATAAAAATGAAGGGTTAGTACTCCCATTGGAACTAGGGATAATGTAATCCATTATTATGCAAGCTTTGCCATATAGCTTCATTATACCACAGTTCTGACATGCAGTGGCACTTGTGTCTTACAATGCTGGGCAAGGGGACTGGGGTGAGACGCCGGGGTGGGGAAGAGATAGGACTGGAACAGGGACAGCTTGGAGTGGATGTGGTAGACTTTGGCACCCTTGGGTAGGGAATGGGCAGAAAAGTCTGTGGCCACTAGAGTACACTACCCTTCACAGCCTAGAATGGACCGTAAGATTCACGAGTCTGTCTCTTTCTCTGCTGTCAGCAAATGTCTATGAAATCACTGGCAGTATCTGATCTCCCTCTAGTGCTGCTCTGCATAGAGGATGACAACCTACTACCGCTATCTTGTATTCCATTAATTTAAGTGGCAGTCTTCTTCACTATACATATCTTATTCTATCCAAGAGCAGGTCCATCTTGTACATTGTATGAGAAAGAGGACCTGTTGAAACAGTGACATTTGATCACTCTGCCAGCATTTGAAACTTCCAGCTGTAGAGAGTCCCCACATTTCAAACCTTATTCTACTGCTTGAGAGAAATTGCAGCCATCTATGGAACAAACGCTGAAGCACCTCTTGTGGGATATTGTTATTTTAATCTGCTAAGCCTTTTCTCTGCCCTCCTTCTCCATCACAGTCTGCTCTGAACACAATGAAATCACAAGCAGCTGGAGGACAACCAGCCTTCAAATTGACCCTTTGCTCTTTTTCCAAGTGAATAATTGGGAGGAAAAAGAAGTAACTAGGGCCAGATTATTCTTTGTATTAATTAATTGATATTTGGAATCATAACAAAAAAAGGAAGAAGTATAAGTCTCTCGGCGCAGGCTGCTTGGACTGCAAGTGAAGAAAGTAAGCTGTGGGGGTAGTCGCTGAAGCACTGGGTCATCATATCATTTCTCAGAGACCATAAGCTTTCCTCACACCTGTTGAGCAAAGGGGTTCCTAATCAGAATCTGCTCCTTCCTTCTCTCCCTACAACTTTCAAGACACAGTCATCCATTGATGCATCTGTGTGAAAATGGCCTTCTTGAGAAATGTAAAGGCAATATTTGGATCAGTTCCCTGCACAAGCTTTGCAATATCCCTGGAAATTGTCACAATCTGGACTTGGAGACCAGAACATCGCTTAAGCCACTAAGGGGAAAACTAATTTCTTATGCTTTCATTGGTAGGCCTGTCTCATTGACTGATCCTAATGAGGTGGAAATGAGCTCAGTTGCCTAATTCTATTAAAAACATTTGCTGTTTTTGTACATGGATGCTCATCTGCTTCCTTGTAGCCTCATTGCTAAAGTCATGGTAGAACAGAAGCAGGCCACAGTTGCCCAAAACAAACCATGCTACTTTTCTCCAGATTTAATTTCCTTTTTATCCAGTAAGAAATGGCCCAGCACCAGAGGCAGTGTTCATCCAGAAAAGCTACACAGACTATAAAGCCCTTGATGTGGAGGAATGGAATCTCCATAGCTTACAACTCACAAGTAACTGTCTAACTGCTCTCAGGTCGCATGATAATATGCTAGCTACTGCACTCAAATGTAATGGGTCAGGCTCTCTTCTATGGTTAAGATCAATTCAGTGCTGGGTTGTGTGTGTGTTTGCGTGCGCACGTAGCAGTTATGGCTCCCTAATTCTCTGCCCAGCTTTGTCCCAATTTCAGCCAGTGGTTCCAAAAGAGACCTTCTGCCAGCTGGAGATAGCCAGTGTGCAGTCCATTTAAGCTATGTCCTTCCTGCTTCTCCCTGGCCCCTGGGCAAGATCGCTGGGTGGTTAGTAGCTTAGGAACTGGCTCTCTGGCTGCTGGGGAATGAATCCCTAGATGGGGAGGTAAGCGCATTCTCCAATTCTTTTGTCCCGCTTGTATAGGTTGCAGGGAGTGGAGCAGGGCTGCAAATCTGCCTCTGTAATGGCATGTGTCTGTGAATAAGGACAGCTCTATTTCCCGATGGCTCAGCTGGTTAAGCATTAGGTTGGAAACCCCAAGAACCATTAGAACCACAGGCTAAAATCCTAGCAGTTAGTTCCAAGGTACATAAAATATCTTGTGATTTTCTCTCTGTCACATTGGCTGCCCCTTTAAGGGCTGTCAGGAGCCAGCCTACCTGTGACAACCTTCTGGTTGGTAGAAGGAGACAACTCAGGCCCACCTAGAAGTAATTAAATCTCTAGGTGACTGGTTGGCAGCCAATTAGCTAATGAGCCTGATAAAGGGCTACCAGACTCAGCTGGAGGCCTTCCTAGAGACAGGAATTTCCAGAGGAGAGGAGTTTCTGGGGGAAGCTGAGCAGGAAACACTTGAGAGCACAGGGCCTGGAAGATGTGCTCCACGGGATGGGAAACTCCCAAACAGTGGCAGGAAGCCCAGCCTGTGAGGAGCTACTGCTGCCCTGGAGAAGAGCTGCAGCTGAGACAGCTCTATAGACCCCTGGCTCCATGGAAAGATTTTTCCCAGTGGCAAGAGGCTTTTGACTCCAGGGAAGGGACCCAAGCCGAGAGAGCACTGCTGAAGGGGAGCGTTGAACCCAGATGGGAATAAACTGAGACTAACTCTGTCTCTCAGCTACGATGCTAGGGTGAAGGCTTGCTTGTATTTTCATTGGGTCTTTGCTTAATAAACTAGACCCCTCAGAAGGGTCATTGTTCCCTATATAAAGCCTCATTAAACTGATTGATGATATTAGGGGAAACTAAGGCAGGGTGCAGCACACTTTGCCAAAAGAGGGTACTATAGTTGAGGTACACAGCCTGTGATGCTCTCTGTAGGACTTTTGTATAAGAACATAAAAACTGAGCTCCAGTCTACTTTATACAGACAATAAACCTCCTATGACTCTTCCCTCATCCTCCTCCCCAAAAAAATCTATAGAGGTTTTCCTTATGGTTGTCTCAATTTTCTTTCTCTGCAACATGCTGACAACTGACTGGTTGCTATACTCCTCCACAAAAGTGGTTGCATTTCAGTTGTGTGCAAGTAAGTGTGTGTGTGTGTACAGGTGTGTAAATGTCTCCCATTTGGTGTCCTTCACTTGTCATCACTGCTTTTGTGGCCACCAGGTAAAATGTTACATGCCTTTAGTAAGTCAGAGGATACTGCTGGTGTCTGCTTTGCCAACCAAATGAGCAGCATAACTCATCTGGAGGATGGCCACAGGCATGACACAGCAGACAGAGGGTTAAGAAATGATAAACAGTTACAGCTCCCTATTGTAACAGAGAAGCAGTTGAAATCAGGCAAAAGAAAACAGTTTGATGGAATAATCCTGTTTAAAAACAAACAAAAAAACCCCACCTCTGAGTTTGTGAAGCAGGCAATGCAGAATTCATCTGCTCGCTTGCCTGAGATGAAATCAACTCGACAGTGAGCCTGGTGGAGACTTCATCAGTTTTTCAGCCTTCCTTTAGGAGCAGCACCTGATGCATTCAGCATGAATCATGCACAAATTTGTGCCTCCTACGATGCTGAATGTTACAATGTGAACGAACCCAGAGCATGCCCTGATAATAGAAACCTTCAATAATACATGTGGTGCCACGTGACACTGGAAAGATTACAGGTATGAAAGGCAATTTAGAATAATTTAGAATCAAGCCATTTTCTGAGCAGGCAATTAATCCAGTTGTATTTTTTTTAAAAAGCTGCTGCGTTTGAACAAAATATACTTGGGTTAAAAGAAAGACTTGGAATTAAGTGAGACTTTTAAAAAAATAGAGGATTTTAGCAAGGCTGTTGTAATCCTGCCACTCTTGCCTGCATATTCAGATTATATTATGAATATTATGTGCTGGAAGCTGTGCTTTTTTCCCCACTCAGGGGGCTCAATATACTTGAAGGAAGACAAATTAAAAATCTGTATTCTTTCTCTTACAAAATCACTGTAACTTGTGTTTAGTACCCGATAAGTGAGTATTTTTTGAGGGGGGAGGGTTAATGGGGTAAAAGAAGGATGGTTAGACACAAGGTGCTGTCTGGTGGTACCTGTTACAGCAGGATGACTGGAGTGTCAGAACTCCTGGGTTTATTCCCATTTCTGCTTGGTGATTTGTTTTGAAACTTTGGCCAATTCACTTAATCTTCTTGTTCCTCAATTTACCCATTTGTAAAATGAGTAGAAACAAGGCTCACCTATTTCCAAGGGATTTTGTTCATCTTAACTGCTGAACATTCATTGATTTGTTTTAAAGTACTTTGAGACCCTTGGATAAAAGGAGCTGCTTAAGTAGTATGTTTGGACATGAAGTATGGTATATCAGCAAGCTGCTTGCTCAGATATACCAAGAGATAAATCTGTTACAAGTAGCTAAGAATTTATACACCAATGTTAGCCAAGTAGGAGACTTTCAAGTTGGTTGGAATACAATCTTTGGCTCTGATTTTGACAATAGTCTGGCAAAAATTGGCTCTTTCAGAGGTACAAGAACATGTATACAATGCATATCGTAGCCACATGTTCCAAAGGCTGTACAGGTATCTGAGCTGTGCACACAGAGGCCGTGATTTGGGTAAGTGCAGTGGGTGATTTTTATGCTCACATCTGGGTCTACAGACACACATTGGCTTTGCTTGTATGCAGGGTGAGCTGGCTCAAAAGTATGTATTTAGTTCTTTGCTCAGTTTTCTGCAGACTGCCAATTCAAATAAATGCAGCACTAGGAGCACAGTATGATGTAAATGGTCTCAAAAAAGTGCCAAGTCTGGCATTACAACACTCTCCCAGCATTTTCATTCTCTGTCATTCTTTTACATTTTCTTTCCTTTCCAATCACTGATCTATTGTTCCCCCTCCCTGATATTAGAGACAGGACTGACTGCTGTGCTCATTGTATTGAGTAACAGTCATGGCACATTCAGCAACAGTTATGGCCTCACCAATTACTGGCCTAGCTATGAGGTCTTAAGAGTGAGTGAGAGGGAGAGAGTGAGCGTGCGTGGCACATGCTTGGCCTGGTCTAAGGCCCAGTGCCAACTGTCCTGTTCTAAGTTTATACTCTATCAGCTGCATCCAGCTGCACAATCAGATCTGCTATGCTGTCAGAAATTGGATAGTGAAGATACATATTGATGTTGGAGACTGATGATATTTCAAAGCAAGTAGGCAAAGCTGACCGATGAAGGTGCTTACAGCCAATCTACAGTAACGGGGAAATGTCACAATAGCTTCTGACTCAACACTGGCTAAACAGCATCTACAGTAACAGGTTAGCAGGGCTCTTCTGTTGTCCCACCCTGTTAGCGAGTGTTGAAAGGCTTCAGGGGAGATGATGCTGGATTCTTGCTGACTTTCTGTAGCAAATGTGGTTCATTAACTCAGCCGGAGGAAAAGGGGGGTGGCAGTGGCTCTTTAGTCATGGACAGACAGGTCTCTGCGGGGAAACCCGAGGAGCAGCCAAGCTTAGGGAGAAAACTTAATCTGAGGTTTACGTTTTTGTTTGTTACCCACTTCCTGGGACTTTGCTGTATTGGTAAGTAGGGGACTTACTGCACTGTGTGTAGACTCTGTTCAGAGTAGAAACTCCACTTGCCTTATACATATTCTGAGGAGTGTCCATGGCATATTGAAAGTCATACTCATTGAAATATATGCACACTCATTAAATAATATATTCCTTTCCAATGAAGTATTATGTTTCAGTGTTCTGTTACACAATAAGCTTTTCTTTAAAATGATGCATTATTTTCTATCACTGCTAACTGAAAATAACTGACAATAACTGACTTCATTTTTTTCCTTTAGAAGTGTTTATATTTGTGATGAAGGAGCCACATAAGTAATTCATGCAAGAATCTTTGTATATTTGTAAAGAGTTGAAATGAAAATCATTTAAAAACAATTCTATATCCTATTACTAATAACACTGCTATGAAAATTGAAATGATGTAATATAAAACCAGAAATTCCAAACAGCATGTGAAAATGTGCATTCTGATTTGCACACCTAATTTATGAACATAATTGTAACCATGTGCAATTGCAGCGATTCTGAATGCAAATGTTCTTTTCTGTGTCCAACTGGTCACTTATGTGCACATTTATAATTTGTGCAAGTAATTGTGTCTTGACATTAAGAAAAATCTGGGCTATACTTTTGGTTACTGTGTCTGCTTTCTTTATATTCTTTTCATTGCTTTTTGTTTACATGATGAAACGAGATTGGCAGTAACACTTCAAATCTAATCTTACTCATCTCTGTTAACCTGAACTCAAGATAAAATCATTGGTCTTTAGGACTCTGTATGTCCACCTCGGTAGCAAAACCAAATATAAATTTATCATCCACTCGCCATCCTTCCCAGCTCACTTCTTCGAAGGGTAATAAGATGGAAATGATAAACATTTAAGTAAATTGAATGGTCACACAGTAGAGCTAATTCTCCCTTCACATTACACCAATGTAAATATGGAATAAATCTACCGAACATGGTGACTTAAAACTTGTGTAAGTGAGATCAGAATCCAGTCCAATAAGTGCATGCTGTACTAAGGCAGATTTTAATCTAAACAAAGAAATAGCAGTGGGTTTTTTCCTAGGGATTTGAGGAAAAAATCCTTTATTTTCTAAAATTTGTTCTTATTGAGTTTCAGAGTAACAGCCGTGTTAGTCTGTATTCGCAAAAAGAAAAGGAGTACTTGTGGCACGTTAGAGACTAACCAAATGGCCCACCTTGATTATCATACACATTGTGAGGAGAGTGATCACTTTAGATAAGCTATTACCAGCAGGAGAGTGGGGTGGGGGGAGAGAGAACCTTTTGTAGTGGTAAACACCCATTTTTTCATGGTTTGTATGTATAAGAACATCTTCCGTATTTTCCACAGTATGCATCCGATGAAGTGAGCTGTAGCTCACGAAAGCTTATGCTCAAATAAATTGGTTAGTCTCTAAGGTGCCACAAGTACTCCTTTTCTTTTTATTGAGTGTTAGACTTATAGAAGAACGAGTGTTTTCTCCTTGCAGATTTCACAACTTCAAAGAACAAAGCCATAGCAATAACAGAGAGATCCTACCTTAAAAAAAAAGCTTTTCTTTGTTTTTCCAGAGTAATTAACCAGAACAATGATTATGGGGAAGAAATTCCACCACTTACACTGTTTCACAGCTTTCACAACTTTCACAGCTACCATTTTGATACCTCATTTATTTTTATACATGTAGAATGTCTTTAACAAAATCTGCCGGTTTTTTATGTCTGAATCCAATCTTGTCCACCCAGTCCATTAGAAGGAGATGGACTAACCTGTCCCCAAACAATGATACATCCAGGGAGAGATTGTAAAGATAAAATATGTTGTAAACAAACACATTCTGCCTTTGCTTGCTAGAAATCTAGCAAGGTTTACCTGCAAAGTAGTTCCACTTTCATTAACCTCTTTAATCATGTACTTGTAGTTAATCATCAAAATGCTTAATAAAGTACATTCTGTTCTCAGCCCTGGAATAACACCCAGTTATACGAATCCATGATAGATGATTTTAATAAAATCAGTAATTACCTTTTATTGTTTTAAATTATGATCTTGACATTTGTTGAGTAACAATAGTGTCTTAGGTATAGCAGGACTAAAGCTCTTTTTATCATTACATAATATAACATAAAGTGGATTTAGCAAATGCTAATGCATATGCTTTTTTTTTAAATATAGTGCTTAATTATCTTGAAGCTTGTTTATGAGTTAAGATTCAGCAGCTTGGCTAAAAATATAAGTGAGAGTAGGGATGGTCTTGTGTGCAAGCCCAGGCCTGGCAGTCTGTACACGCTGGATTCTTTTCCTACCTCACCTGTAGGCTTTGCTTGCTGTGTGAGTTTGGTAGGGCGAGCACTTACATGTGGCTTTTCAGCCAGTGCTTGTGGTAGATGGCGGCAGATGCCCACTGCCTCAGTGGGAGATCTCTGCTGCTGGGAGCTGACTCAAGCACAATGGCTTCAGGAACACTGTCCCTGCTACTCCCTATGAAAGGGGCTGAGGGAACTCTCCCCGTGCAAGTGCTGTTCTACTTGTTGGTCATGACCCTGCCTTCATCCTCCTCACCTATTAAAGGTTAGCCCAGCTGTCAGTTCTGGCTTCATCCAGCTTTTGTACTTGGGCAGGGTGAGGGCTGGGGTTGAGACTACCTGGGGAGGGATGCTGAAAGTGGATGTTCATTGCACACCGTCTCCATCCTGCAGAGGAGTCAAAATTCAGGTCCTAATCAGTCTGTCCACCTCCCTGTGATGTATTTTTGTTCACAGGCTTAAACCATTGTAAAGCTTTTGAGATCCCAGGATGGAAGACACCAGAGTATTGATAGCAGGGTACATGCGGGCTCCCTTTCAGTTGAACATTGAAATCCATTTGAGGTGTTAACTAGCCTAAAAGGGAAGGAAATGTGTAGAGCTTCTTAAAATGTTTGACAGAGCCTAAATCCACAGAAAGTTCACCTGGTTCCAGGGTTTGTTATAAATTCATTTAATTAAAACACTTGCTGAGGTTCACAAAAGTCTAACAAATCTGGGCCAGGTTTCAAACGAATTTGCATTGATTTTTGGTTTTGCTTCCAGATAGTGCAAGAGTTGGGGTTTAACATGCTTTTGGCAAGGAATCAGGGGATGCTTGATGGCTTCCACAGAGTTTTGGTTTGGGTTGTGTTTTGAATGCAGAAATCAAAGTAAAACTTGAGGAATGGGAATAAACCCAGAGAAACAAAATTTAAGGAATGTGTTTATGAACTGTCAAGTTAACAATCCAAGGAGCTCAATCCCTTGCTGACCCAAATGCACACTTGTTAACTCACATATTTCAGCTGTAGGTATTCATAGTGGAAATCACATGGCAGGATTCTTCCCTAAAAATACCCTAATAAAGGTCCTGTTTTAGTTTTGAGACCTATTCAGACATTATCATAATACAGAGGTGGGCAAACTACGGCCTGCAGGCCACCTCTGGCCCGTGGGACCGTCTTGCCCGGCCCCTGAGCTCCTGGCCCAGGAGGCTAGCCCCTGCCCCCTCCCCTACTGTCCCCTCTCCCCCGCAGCCACGCCACCATGCAGGCAGCGCTCTGGGCAGTGGGGCTGCATGCTCATGAAGGGTAGTGCGGCAGCATGTTAGGCTCTGGCTGGGTGGCGCGGCAGCCAGACATGCTGCTCTGAGTGCCACGGTAAGGGGGCCCGGGCCGGGCAGTTGGACGGGGCAGAGGTTGGGGCGGGGGCAGTCAGGGGACGGGAGGTGGGAGGTTAGATAGGGGGTGGAGTCCTGGGGGGCGGTTAGCGGTGGGGGTCCTGGGATGGGGTGATCAGGGAACAAGGGGCAGTTGGATGGGTGGGAGGTTCTGAGGGGGGCAGTCAGGGGGTGGATGGGGGCAGGGGCCAGGCTGTTTTGGGAGGCACAGCCTTCCCGGGCCTCCATACAGTTTTGCATCCCAATGTGGCCCTCGGGCCAAAAAGTTTGCCCACCCACCTCATAATAGCTAACTTCTTTTGTATTTGGTGAGAGGTCTAGCTAAGTATAGAGGGCTGATTCTCAGTAACAAATTGTTTGATCAGTAGTCAGTTGCCTATCTTTTGGTCTTCTTTGTAAAACCTGCTTTCCACTCTACTCTCCTTCCTTCAGCCTTTTCCATGATCTAGGTTAAGAGCAGCGACAGCCAAACTGGCTTAAAATACTTTTTAAACACAAAATAGTGCTGTGATATATTGTATCTTGGGGGAGCATCCTGTAACCGCCATATCCTCATCTGTATATAATTGTGATATTGCACATAAAGCATGCCATGTGAGGTATCAGGGAAAAGATTGATTGGCTGAAAATCACTGTTCTATCTAAATATGTATATCTTTAGTGCATATGAAGTTATGAGATGGTGTTGTATGGTTGTCACTAAAACATGCTGTAAGTTGAAGAATCAGCCAGATATTAGCTCCCCAGAGACAACATCAAGGAAAGTAACAAATGCCCGGGCGGGGTGTCAAACAACCCATCAACACCCATTGTCCAGCAAGGAAGCTACAATTTGATGACTCACCTTCATAAGGCCACACCAGGGGAATTGTTCAACCTTGCCTGGGGACTCAGCAATGCCCACCAGACATGTCTGGACTTGTGTTCTCTGAGCACATGGGACTGAGAGTTTAAAATAGAACATAAGGGCCCCATGCTTGGCCTTTCTCCTGCCCCACTTATGCTGCAGGCAACAAGGACACTTAGGACTCCCAACAGAGGAGACTGGCCCAGGTTTCAAGGGTGAAATATGTGTACTTTGAACTGCAATATCCAGTGGGGTGAGAAAAACTGCTTAATCTACATGTTGCGCAGTATAATAGTCTAACATTCCTAGGCTGCAGTCTCATAGGGTTGAGAGTTTAGATTGCCAGCTTATATTTTATTTTGGTAACTAACTCTGACTTTTTTGCCTATCACTTATAAGCACTTAAAATCTATCTTTTGTAGTCAATACATTTGTTTAACTGTTTTTCTTTACCAGTGAGTTTGCCAGATGTTTGTTAAAGCTGCTTGCTCTGGTTTGCAAAGGCTGGCATATATGCACTTTCTATTAATGAAGTGGTGAAACAATAAATTTGCACTTCTTCTTCAAGTGTTCTCCCTGTGGGTGCTCCACTTTAGGTGTTTGTGCACCCCTGCGCTCATTGTTGGACACTTTTAGTAGCAGAGCCTGGTTGGGTCACACATGCGTGGTCCCTGCCTCGTGCTGCTGCAGGCCATTATCAGATGCTGTGAGACCAACCCCCCCTCCATTCCTTCTCTACAGCCCTTGGCTACGAGTCGGAGCAATCAGCAGTGCCTCTCTACTGTGTAGCTAATTAATTACAGTCAGTTACTTAGTTTTCTTTTTAGCAGCTACTTAGCTTGTTTCCCTTTTCTTTTCTCCTTGGTTTAAAAAACAAAAACAAACAAACAAAAAAACCTGTCACGGCCAGGAACTGCAGAAAAACAGCCGTTTTGAGGGTGAAAGCCTCCCCCCCCACAATGGGAATGTCTGGTTTCCCGGGCTCTCAGCGCCTTGCCTCCAGGCTCGGACTGCCTGTCCCTGACAGCCACGCTCAATGTGTTTGCTGCCTGTGTGTTACTGCCTCCAATGCAGGCACTAACAAAGTGCTGCATTGCCTCAGGCTCACAGAAAGGCAGGGAGTGGAGAGGTCTCTCGGACCTGCCTCGGGGCATGAGGCTTGGGACCCCCCCACACACTTTGCCAGCCACAGCTTCAGACAGGAGTGCTTTCTCCAACCACACATCAGAGTGCCCGGCCGGGCATCACTCAAGGAAGCACCTGGGTCCCCACTGCAGGAATAAAACAAAAACAAACCACAGCCGTCCCGCGGATAACAATAGCACTGGCTGTGCTGTCAGCGCCAGGAGCTCAGGTGGCTGAGAGCTCTGGCACCACTGCAGACAGAGACTTCGGGGAACGGCTCCGGTGAAGGCACTGAGGGGAGATTGGAGCCCTGTGCCTCCACAGCCGTTCCGTGGGCAGGCATCCAGTGCCAGCACCACCTGTGCTCTCAGCACCGCGAGCCAAAGTGGTGGAAAACCCCAGTACCGCTAGAGCCAGAGACTCTACAGGAGCAGGCTCTGACGCAGGCACTATGGGGAAATCAAAACCCTGGGCCTCCGCACTGCATTTTATATTCATTCCGCGGGCAGGCATCCAGTACCGGCACCGGCTGTGCTGTCAGCACCGGGAGCCAAAGTAGTGGAAAATCCCAGCACCACTAGAGCCAGAGACTCTACCAGAGCCGGCTCTGACCCAGGCAGTAAGGGGAAACCAAAACCCCCATGCCTCCGCACTGCGATCTACAAACGGCGCAGCTACAAAAGGCGGCTTCTTCAGAGGTGCACCCAACACACACAGAGGCGCAGCCAGCAGCACCACCTTCCCCTCTGCAGCCCTGGCACTGACCAGGAGGTAGCCCCAGGAGCCAATCAAACCAGCATATCAGCAGTTCCTCAGAGAGAGGGTTCTGGTATTCGGCTCTGCCCTGATCCCCCTAGTTGTGGTACCGATATGAGAGTGATACCCTCGGCACCAAGTCTCCCTGCGTCCCCAACATCACTCACTGTCTCACTCCTTATTTGAAGGAGGAAGATGAGGAAGA
Source organism: Eretmochelys imbricata (assembly GCF_965152235.1). Lineage (NCBI taxonomy): Eukaryota > Metazoa > Chordata > Testudines > Cheloniidae > Eretmochelys > Eretmochelys imbricata. Next base: position 23,914,917 of record NC_135584.1, read on the forward strand.
ACAGGGAGCTATTCCCCCATCGGCTCCTATCCATCAGGAATCAGTCAACCCAGGAGTCTCTCCTGGGGCATATTATGCTGTCCCCAGGTACTTACAGTGGTATGGGGACTCTCTATGCTGCTCCCATCCCAATGGGCATACTGGACTCCATGGGTCATATGTCCCACACAAGGGGGCACTGCCCGCCACAGCCTGACCCAGCACACAGTAATTCCCCACAGCTTCAGTACCAGCTCCCTCTGTGGTATCAGGGGAAGAGGAGGAAGAACCTCTGCCCCTGCAGGGGACATCACCTACCCACTTGCCATCATTGTCCACAGGGACACCTTTATACTTCCTCCCCCTAATATAGGGGATGATTTCAAACTATTCCATTGCTTATTTGAGAGGGTGGCCCTTTCTGGACATCTCCCTTGAGGAGGTCCCTGTGATACAGCGTGGGCTAGTGGATTTTATGCATACATCCGCTTCGTTTATAAAATAAATAAATAAATAAATAAAGTTGCCCTTCACGTGAATGAGGCACTGATTGACCCTGAAAGGGTCATTCTGTGGACCCGTGAGACTGCGTCTCCAGCCAGCGGAAGGTCCAACAGGAGGAGTGTACCAACAAAGGGCGTGGACTTCGCATCCAGCGCCTAATTTCTCAGTGATAGATGCAGTCCAGTGACGTGGCATGCAACAATAGCCCTGAAACACGACTCATGATAAGGACTGGAAAAGACTTGATCAGTGTTGGCAATAAGGCTTACTTCTTGGTTACCCCTCACCTCCGCATGGCCAACTATGCAACATTACTAACAAAATACAACTATAGAAACTACACAAAAATGTCCGAATTGATTAATTTTATTGCCAAGGACAAGGGAGAACAATTCACAGCACTTGATTCTGAGGACAGGGCTGCAACATGTGTGTTGATGGTGGTTGTAATGAGAAGGGCCTCATGGCTCTATCTTTCTGGCTTCCCCAAAGAGGTGTAATTCATGGTGGAAGATTTGCCAGCCCAAATTATTTGCCAAAAAGTCAGACGACTCACTCCACTCACTCACGGACTCACGAGCGACTTTCTGATCTTTGGGAACCTATAACCCCAAACCAAAGAGGAAACAGAGGAATTACTTTACATCCCAATGATACCACTGGCCAGTGTATTCACAACAACAGTGGTGACTTGATTCACAGGGTCGCAGACACAGGCCCTGAGGGGACAACAATCTACTTCTCAAGTTGCTGCATCCCAACCATCAACTTCCCCTGAGAAGAACTCTGGTGGATGGAGACCAATGCTCGACCTCTGATAATTCTACAAGTTTGTCAGAAACACATCGATTCAAGATGGTTACACTATACACTATAAGCGACTGCTCACTAAAAGCGCCAACCCAGCCGACAGCATTGTAAGCCACCGAAGAGGTGCTAACTCTCTTCACGAATCTGGGCTTCCTAATAAATACTGACCAGCCCACTCTCACAACAGTGCAAGAGCTGGACTTCATTGGGGCCCACCTCAACTCTATTGAGGCTATAGCCTCACTACCGAGACAACATTCTTTCACTCTCACCAGCCTCATACCCATTGTGTGAAATAGCCCACAGGTATCTGCCAGGACTTGCCCCCAACTCCTTGACCACATGGCAGCCACAACATTTGCTGTCAGACACACCAGATTAAACATCCGTTGCCTACAAGGAAGGCTATGTATCAACTTTGTTCCACACAGGCACAGCATAAACAAGCACCCCACAATATTGGGCAAAATAAAGGACCCCCTTCTCTGGTGGGCAAAACCGACCATTGTATGCACGGGGGCATCCTTCATTCAGACCACAAATGCCTCATTCCTGGGATGCAGCGCACACCTGCACGCACATTTTATCTAGGGCCGCTGGTCCCCTGCAGAATCTCTTTCACATATAAACCTATTGGGACTTCAAACTGCAATGCTTGCTCCCAATTCCTACCACTCATCAAGGACAAGGCTATTAGAAGCCTTAGCTTGTATGTATTATGTATACAGACAAGAGGGAGCACACTCACAGTACCTCTGTGTGCAAGCCATAAAACCAGGACGATGGTGCATCAGACAGAATATCCACACCACAACAACAGATACCCTCAGCAGACAAATTTCTCAGGAACATGAAGGGATCTTGACAACACAGTACTCCTGCATGTATTTCAACAATGGGGATTCCACACAGTAGACCTTTTATTAACTGCACCAAATACCAAACACCCTCATTTTTGTTCCGGTGCAGGTTAGGCAATACATTCCTCCTTGAGTGGATGCCTTCTATATGCCTTCCCTCCTATTCCTCTCTTGAACCAAGTGATCTACAAGATCATGCCGGGTGGGCCACAGTAATTCTACTATCATGGTCTCGCCAAACCATGGTATCCTTACCCCCTCAGCATGTCCGTGCATCCATGAATCGCACTCCCACTTCTGTCTCACCTGCTGTCCCAGGACTCAGGCCGTGTTCTGCATCCACAGAAACTCAATTTCAGAGCATGGCTCCTCCATGGCTCACAGAACCTGAGCTGACCTGTTCAGAGAAGGTACAAAATATAGTTACACAGTTGAACAGAAATGAACTGTTGCCCATACACCCTGAAGGGGAGACGAGTTAAGGCCTGGTGCCAACTAAAACGGATGACTTCCATCCCAGGGACATTGCCCTCTATACTGCATTACCTATTAGAACTCAAATGGTCAGACCTATCCATGAGCTCAATAAAAGTCCACCTACCTACCATCACAACATTCTACCCCAAGGTGGATTGCCATTCCATCTTTACCCATCTACTGACCCAGGGTTTCCTCAGGGGACTCAATAATGCCTACCCTGAACTATGTGAGCGTACTACACCATGGGACCTGAACCTGGTCCTTCGGATGATCACCTCTTCCCCATGTGAACCCAGGACGACATGATCACCGCTACACTGTACTATGAAAGTAACATTTCTTGTGGCAATAACATCTGTCAGATGTGTGGGAGCAATGTGGGCTTTCATGGTGTTACCCCTATACATGATCTTCTTTGAGGATAAAGCCTCCCTCAGACCACACCCCTAAACCCCACACAGATAGAACACATTACACGCTTCATAATTTTGATGTTCGGAGGGCATTGGCTTCCTACATAGACAGGACTAAACCATCCTATAAATCACCCAGACTGTTTCTATCCACCACTGAATGCTTCAAAAGGAGCACCATCTCTAAGCAAAGACTTTCCACGTAGATCCATAATCACACAAAACTCTGAAATCATCAGTGCAACTGCCAGTCCCTCATGGGGATTCGCTCACATCCCACTCGAGCCTTATCAGCCTCCACAGCTTCCCTGCATAATGTACCTATCACGGACATTTGTAGAGTTGCTGCCTGGGCCTCGGCCCATACCTTTAGACAGCACTATGCCTTAGAGCAACAGGCAACATCTGATACCTCCTTCGGATGGTCTCTACTATCAGAGGTCACGACTATCAGAGGTCACGACTTCAACTCCGAAGCCCCTCCTCCCATCGGAGGGCACTGCTCTGAAGTCACCTAAAGTGGATCACCCACAGGGGCAGCACTCGAAGAAGAAGAGAAGATTACTCACCTTGTGCAGTAACTGAGGTTCTTCGAGATGTGTGTCCCTGTGGGTGTTCCACTACCCTCCCTCCTCCCCTTTACTTTGGAGTCTCCTTATTAGTCTCTGCAGTAGAGAAGGAACTGAGTGGGGGTTGGTCACGCAGCGTCGGTTAACTGCCTTCAGCAGCGCGAGGCAGGGACCACGCATGTGTGACCCAACCAGGCTCTGCTACTAAAAGTCTCCGACTATGAGCGCGGGGTGCACAAACACCTAAAGTGGAGCACCCACAGGGACACACATCTCGAAGAACCTCAGTTACTGCACAAGGTGAGTAACTTTCTCTTCTCATCTTGAGCAGTGCATACAGTATATTCCTGAGGTACAGTGCTGGGAGCTGGGGGGGATTCGGCTGGTACCTTTCTCTGTGTGATTCATGAGTGGCTCTGGGAGCATTCGTGCAATTTAGCTGGCTGTGGGGCTCCACATGCGGTTGTGCTGAGTGATAACAGCACCTGGAGAGGTTTGCTGCTTGTCACGAGCAAAGCATTGTCCCACAGTCCCAGGCTGCACCCCGGGGATCCCATCACAAGGGCTAACTCCTATTCCAGTCAAATTCTCTTGCTATGCCTTCGTACTCTCAGAAAAGGACAGAGCCAAGAGACTACAGTACTATTTAAATGTTATCTATCTCCTTCTGTTTAATATCAGTTTTGTCCATCTAATTTATCAAGGCATTTATATTTCACTTTTGCTGTCTAGGCATTAAAATGTGATGGGCAGAGCTCATAGGCATCACATTGTTTCTTGGGTGAGTCAGCAATGGTGCTTTGTCACAGACAGACATACTGAGCTTCAGGGATGAACACAGTTGTCTGTCAGACTGACACGTCCACATTGTTAGAGAGAGAGAGACCGCTGTCAGTTAGAACAAGCTGTCTATGATGATTTGTGTTATTGGCTAAGAGATGAAATGTGGAGTTGAATGAACAACCCCACCAAATTGTACATATAGGCCATGTTACTTAAATGCTCTTGCTCTTTGTTTCTTCAGTAGTTTTCTACGTAGTGGTTGGGGTCCCTCTTCCGTCAGCCCAGGAATGTGCCAAGATGGGTTTTCACTGTCTTAAGGACGTTTGATCTGTTGGAATAGGAATAATTGAAGACAGTGTGGTCTAGTGCATAGGCATGACGTCCCGGAGACCTTTCCTCAGGCACTAGCTCACTGTGACCTTGGGCAAATCACTTTACCTCTGTCAGTTTTCCCATCTGTAAAACAAGAATAATGATACCTTCCTTTGTAAAACATTTTGAGATCTACAAATGAAAAGCTTTTTACAAGTTAACTCTTCCATTGTTCACCTTGAAATGCTGTACTATCTCTATTTGGTAACAGAGATATATATTTCATGCAGTTCTCAAGTGTATGAGGTTTTGCAAAGTGTTCTATGTTTAGGGGTGAATGAGATTGGTCACGGTATAGTGCCACCAAATCAGTGTTTGGCAGGTGGGAAAACAAAACCAGATATCTGTAGTATAGTGATTTCCAACTTGAGTTCTTCTCTTACCACTGACTGCTATTTTATGTCTGTGCACCTCCTAGTTCTTATTACTGATCAAGCCCTCATACAGAATCGTAGAAGGCAGTTAATTATTAGTGCCACCAGTCAAGGAGCTGCTTAGCTTATGTATGGGACCACTGCAGTCCCCACTTGCTTCCAGAATCTGAGTGATGCAAACTGCCCAACATTCATTTCTTTTGACCTCTGGTAAGGGGCTATAGAGCCCTACTGATTTCATCCCTTTCACATTTTGTAGGACATCTCTGTAAGGGATATCCACCAAGAAGGTAAAACTACACTGTTAATTAGATTGCTTAATATAAGTTGATGACTCTGAAGTTCAGACTTGCAGTGTGTCTGCAAGTGAAATCCAGGAAACTTAACAGCTAGCACTCAATTTTGTAGTAAGAACTCATTCTTCCTAATACAAAACAGACCCTGAGGTTAACTGACTCACGCAAGGCCACATTTAAGTTTACGTCAGTATCCAAGATACTGGATGTAAAATCAGCTCCGCCATATAGACTGAAGAGTCGAGCTGCTTATGACAGCAAAAATGTTTTCTGATCATCAACCTTGGGGTCACCGCCAGGCTGGGAAGGGCAGACGTTTTCCAATTTGCTAAGTCAGCAACAGTATTTAGACTGGCATCATTCTGATGCTTATCTGAAGCAACTTAAATTTCCAGCCTCTAAAGGTTTGGAGGTGAGGTTTGCTTTGGGTTGGCTGAACACAGTAAAGCCTCCTTGATGCTTGCACAGAGCTCATCTGAACTCTCTTAACTGGACAATGAAAAATATACTGCTCTTGAACGCCTGGGGCTCAACAATGCCTATACAGCTTCTCTCTTGCTTTGGTTTCAATCTAGCTGACTAACAAGCTATTTTCCGTGAGCCCTGTGTAACACTACCCATCCACCTCTGGGGAGCTGTATTAAGTTACTGACTACACAGGTGAATTTAGTGGCCTACCTGTAGAATTGTAACAGGGTACTGGTCCTGGGCCCCATGTTCTTGAGTCATTCCTGCATCCTACTCCCATGCTTGCCCCTTTAAGACTGAGAAACATGAGTGAAGGAGCAAGTTGACAAGCATCCTGTGATTGCAAGCTGCACGTAGTGTCTCATACATGGAAACTGCTTGCTCTGAAGGAAGCTGCCTACCCTTAACAGGAAGAGATCTGGCCTCCAAGGGGCTCTCTATAGTAGCAAGGAAGGGCTACCTAGTGGGGGAAGGAGGTGACCTCTCAATTTCCCAGCTGACAGGAGACAGGCATTTTGTATTATTTTACACCATTTATACCATCTATTATTTATTATAAACTACCCAGAAGACAGGGATATGGAATCTGATTTAAGTGCTTTGATGTTATCTGGGCTTCTTTGGCTTACATGAATCTATCCAGAGCAGAAAGCCAGTGACATGCTGTGGGCACAAGTCAGTGTGCTTGGGCTGTTCAGCCTAGTCTGGAATAACAGGGAATGTGAAAGAAGCAAGGCCATTAATCTCCATCCCTCTCTAACACATGTGCACATAAGTTTTCCTTACTCTTTTTGTTTTTTGGAGAACTTAAACAAAACTCTTGGAAAGCTGCTGCACCTCTCACACTAATTTTTCTTCCCTTTGTTCTCTGTGTCTGTGTAACCTTCCGCTGGGAAACAGAATTTAATCAGTGGACATCAGCACTGTTAATAAACTCTGCTTCACGTCCTTTGTCGGGTCAGGAGACATAGGCAACGGTGCCTCAGAGCAATACGGACACCTTCTGCTTGATGCCGCTTCATTACTGACAGCACCAATTTCTTGCAATTAGGCTCCTGTAGCAGGTAGTTAACCTGAAGGGCAAAAACTGATTGTCTCAATTTAGCTTTGCTGCTCAGCTCTAGCTTCATATTCAGAACATAGTGTTTTATTTTAAGCTTTTCCTCCCCCTCTTCTTCCTGGGGAGGAGATTAAAGCAGACATCTGCTATTAACAACCTACATCAACCTTCCTATTCCTATGGCTCACCTTGAGCCACTGAAGAGTGAAAGAAATCATAATATCTGCACCACTCAAGAAGGAATGACAAACCAGCCACCAAAATGGACCATCTATTCATGGTGGCAGCATGAGATACGTACTGTGAACATGTCAGATGACACTTACGAGTAGAGAGTAGCTTGCTGCCTCTTCCTGGGACCAAGACCACATCTGAAGATTTGTGGACAAAGCTGTTTTCTTTTCTGGCCACTTGTCCAGCACTAGTTCTTAGAAAAGGTGACTAGTCTGGAAAGCATTCACAGCAGTCTTCCAAAGCATAGGTGACACCTAACTTATTAAAATATTTTTTCAATCCTTTGTTATTGAATGAATCATTCATTAGCATTTAATAGTTCCACAGAACGTAAATAAAAGTTAGCATTCATAACTCTGCTGTGGTTCCCCCTCCTAGTGAATCCCAAAGACTGGATTCCTTTGCTTGGGTTTAAGAGCAGTTACAATAGCCCGATTGTACTTGTTTCTTTGGTATTTTCTCCCTTAAATTTCACAGAGCCATTTGAAGTCCATGTGAGCATGAAAGCTTCAGTTCATGGAGGTTGTATAAATATATTAATAAATTAGGTAACACCCAGATAGTCATATTAGATTATTCTGATTACTATCTTTCTGTATTTGTTTTTTTTTCCCCTCTGCTCCAATTCAAACATACGGTTAGCAGCCTCTCTTTCAAACACCAAGTGCTAGGTTAATGCTTTATAGGCTTGACATGCTTCATTTGAAAGCTAAGATTTAGGCTTTTGGGAGGCATGAATCATTTTGCTTTGAGCTGTGGTGGTTTTTGTGATAGCGGCCACTCAAGCAATGTTGAAAAATTAAAGCAAGATATAATCAGTGTGGCTTCATTTTAAGGACTGATATCTTGCAAACACTATGCTAGAAACAAGTGCCCTATGCCAATGAAATGCAAAGGTTTCTCAAAGGAATTAAAGAGAAGCAAGGAGAGAAATCTCAGCCTCCCACTAGTTCAAAGCACATGTACTAGCTCAGGTGGTTTGCGAGATCAGACATTAAAACCGTCTCTAGTCCCTAGGATCAGGAGGGATTTTTAGCACTGGCCCAGAACACAATATATAGCAGGTCTCAGACCTTGAACTGCTGTACTTCTCTATGCCATGAAAGGGCTCACAAAAGATTTGGCATTCCTTTCAGTAGCAAGACGGAGAAGTACAACAGTATGGAGCCATCTCATTTCAAATTTTGCATTAACATCACTTTGTTCTTCTATGGCCCTTTTCATCTGAGGATTAAGTCACCTCACATACAAACATTAACTAATTAAAACTTGAACATCCCTGTGAGGTAGGTACTTTGTCTTGAAAAGGGCCAGCTTTTTAAAAAGTGACACTGCACCTCATGTTCTTCACAGTGATATTATGATAGGATTATGGCACAATTATGATGCATTTTGCACAAGGTAAGTCATGTGAGATGTTATTGTAAAAGTCATGATTTGCTGAATCTGATTATTCTATCTGTATGCAGGTATAATTTTTGTATCTGAAGTTATGAATATTGACAATGTATCTGTATTTCACATGTAGTTACACCTAGGTAACACCCATTAGACAAGATGCTTTCAGTCTAGATAGCTGGTTGGGAAGGGCCTATTCAGGATAATGGGCCATTAGGAAAAAAATAGTCCTTAGGAGAAACTTATCTCCCAGCTGGTGAGCCTTTCTGAGGACACTACAGACAGACTGTGAGTGATGGCTGTTATGACTCTTCAAGGACATGTGACCAGGCCACATGATGCTGGACTCCATCTTGGGATGTCAGTATTTTTCCACAAACTGGTCTGGGAACAAGGTGTTCCTGCTGTGATACTATGCCTCATAGTCTTCATAGAGATAGTGTTATGATATGAATATGGCATAACTAAGATATGTTTTATGCAAGATGGGTCATGTGAGACATCATTGGAAAGGTTATGCTTTACTGAATGATAAGTGCAGGGTCCTGCACTTAGGACGGAAGAACCCAATGCACAGCTACAGACTAGGGACCGAATGGCTAGGCAGCAGTTCTGCGGAAAAGGACCTAGGGGTGACAGTGGACGAGAAGCTGGATATGAGTCAGCAGTGTGCCCTTGTTGCCAAGAAGGCCAATGGCATTTTGGGATGTATAAGTAGGGTCATAGCGAGCAGATCGAGGGACGTGATTGTCCCCCTCTATTCGACATTGGTGAGGCCTCATCTGGAGTACTGTGTCCAGTTTTGCGCCCCACGCTACAAGAAGGATGTGGATAAATTGGAGAGAGTCCAGCGAAGGGCAACAAAAATGATTAGGGGTCTGGAACACATGACTTATGAGGAGAGGCTGAGGGAACTGGGATTGTTTAGTCTGCAGGAGAGAAGAATGAGGGGGGATTTGATAGCTGCTTTCAACTACCTGAGAGGTGGTTCCAGAGAGGATGGTTCTAGACTATTCTCAGTGGTAGAAGAGGACAGGACAAGGAGTAATGGTCTCAAGTTGCAGTGGGGGAGGTTTAGGTTGGATATTAGGAAAAACTTTTTCACTAGGAGGGTGGTGAAACACTGGAATGCGTTACCTAGGGAGGTGGTAGAATCTCCTTCCTTAGAAGTTTTTAAGGTCAGGCTTGACAAAGCCCTGGCTGGGATGATTTAATTGGGGATTGGTCCTGCTTTGAGCAGGGGGTTGGACTAGATGACCTCCTGAGGTCCCTTCCAACCCTGATATTCTATGATTCTATGATTATCCTATTTGTATGCATATATCATTTCTGTATCTGAAGTTAGGAATATTGACTATGTATCAATTGCAAAAGCGTTTGCACCTGGGGAATGCCCACCAGCAACACCAACAACCAGTCCAGCTGGTTAGTCAATAAACCACTAGGGAGAAGAATAGGTCTTTGAAGATGCTAATCTCCCACCAACCTGAGAAGCTTCCTGGGGTACTGCTTTGACACTGCAGGGTCATGTGATCATGTCACCTGGTACTGGACACCATCTTGGACTGCTGGTATTTTTCCACTGGTAGGGGGTGGGGATCAAACTGGGAAACAAAGGATTCCCGCTGTATGTAAATCCTATTTAAGGCTGGGGAGTGAGTTAATCAGGTTGGTTCTTCACTGAATCCCTGCCCAAGATGATGGCTAAAAACACCTAAGACTGAACTAGGTAAGAACTGGACCTAGGATAGAAGGTGTCTGGCCAGTGAAAAATATATCTGGAATTCTAAGCTGCGGGCAAAATAATTTTGTCTCTGCAACCTGCTTAAAACAACATTTAGGTTAAGAAATTACTACTTGTAGCCAGTTTCTTTAGTGTATTAAGTTTAGTTTGCGTGTTTGCTTTATTTGCTCAGTAATCTACCTTGATCTGTTTGCTATCCCTTATAATCACTTAAATATATCCTTTGTAGTTAATAAATTTGTTTTGTTTTCTAAAACGCAGTTTGTGCAATTCATAACTGGGGTGGGGTGGGAGGGCGGGGAGCTGTGCATATCTTCCTCCACATTGAGGGCAATTTTCATGAGCTTAACACTGTACAGATTTCTGTGCAGTGCAAGACAATACAATTTTGGGTTTATGCTCCAGAGGGGGTGTGCACTTGAGCACTGGGCAATCCCCAAATGGAGTCTTCCCACAAAGGGCTGATTTCAGTGTCTGTCTTTTTGTGGAGCTGGGTGTGGCCGTGTGTGTGTGTGTGTGTGTGTGCTGGAGGAGACTTGAAGGCCTGGCTCAGCAGGACAGGGTGAGAGAGCCCAGGCTGGTGGAACCAGTGGGCTCAGTGGGACCCCAGTATATCCATTGGCATCCCAGAGTGGGGGGTAACCCATCACATCTGCCATATGCAACAGCTATATAAGGCAAGGAGTGACATCATCTGTGGTTCTTCATTCCCCACACAAGAGGACTCCTGGAAACACCTGAGGAACAAAGCCTGAAGTGGGGGAAGTGCTGGACCCAGGCCCAAGGGATTTCTATCCTGTGTATGAAACACCTGGGGTTCCAAGCTGTAAAGCAAGTGCAGCTTGCTCCTTAAGGATCTGCAGCCTGCTTGTATCATTTCTCAGGGTGAGAATCTAATTCATATCCAATCTATCTAGTATATTAAGCTTAGTTTGCATTTTTGTTTATTTGCTAGGTAATCTGCTTTGATCTGTTTGCTGTCCTTTATAATCACTTAAAATCTATCTTTTGTAGTTAATAAACTTCGTTTTGTTTTTAATCTAAACCAGTGAGCCTTGACTGGAGTGGTTGGGGAAAATCTGCTTGGTTATCCACAAGTGTGCATTGTTCTCTTCACATTGAGGGAAAGGCAGACCAGGTATTAAACCCATATACTGGCCAGAATTGACCAGGGCAGGACAGTCCTGCTCTGGGATCCCAGGCTGGGAAGCTGGTGGTTAGAGAGCCTTTGTATAACTGCAGCTGGATGTGTCCCTTCCTGTGTGAATGCTTGTGAAAGTGAAGGCTGGAGGGGTTTGCTGCTTGTCATAGCAGTACAGTGTGAGAGGGAGCCCAGGCCATTACAATGGGTCAGGGTGCTTAGTGGTACCCCATTCCAGGTGGCATACTGGGGGGAATCCATCACCGGTACTTTGTTTTAAAAAGGATCAGCTTTTTAAAACTGAGCAGAAGCTCAGGGCTGTACACAAAAATGCTTGTGTAGTCAAACGCTTAATTTGTGTGCAATAACCATGCACTGATCCAGGTTGTGGCCATCTGCCCTTTTGGAAATCAGGACTTAATAGACTCGACTAAGGTCATACAGGAAATTCATAGGTGAGCTTGGAATGAACTCAGATTTCCCAACTTCTTGTCACATGACTTCACAGCCAGACCACTCTTCCGCTATGTTACAAACCGCCCCCAGGTCAAGTCAGTGAGGGAAGTCTATCAGTGGTAGCCCTGCAAGAGACCTGGTGATGTCCTTCACTCCAAGCCTTCCAGAATTGATGGGAAGGGAACATTTGGGAGGCTACTCACTGTTGCGAAGGTGGACAAAGATGAAGCAGGAGCTTGCTGTCAGCTAGTAGGGACCATGTCAACTAAATATGTAGCAGAATTATTGGGTCAGAGCCCAAATCCACCACCTCTGCTTCCTCCCCTCTTCTTTCTTCCTTAAATGCTGGGAGGGTGAACAGCATGAATATGAAGCCACCCAGAACACGCCAATATCGTTGATGGCTTATGGGCAATTGTATCATGCATTATCTAATAGACTGTGGGTCACGGGATGTATTAGGATTTGATATCTCCATTCCAATACTCTAGAAATTAAACTGATTGACTTATCCTCGGAAGTTTACTGGTGGTAAATCGACTACCGATGGATTAGAAACACTATCATTTTTCTCTTTGTTCTCAGCTTGTTCTTGGGTGGGAGGGGGGGAAATAATTCATTACCACATTACAAAAAGTGAATGGAGGTGATGCAATAGATTCCGCTGTGCATGGATACCACTGAACATCTGGTAATAAGACTGCAGAATCGAGAAGTATATTTAAGAAACCGAAACTGCTGAAGGAATAAATAGACAAGAGAGTGGGATCACTGTCCTTTAAGAACAGCTAACCATTCCTGGCTTTAAAATGTGTAAAAAAATGGTTTGTGCTGCAGAGGAAATGAGATTGGAAACAGAGGAGCATTTTCTAAATTATATGGTTTTGGTTCTCAGAGAAATTGAGATTGAAAGTGAGAGAAGAGGGTGAGAGAGAATATAAAACCTTCAGTGTTTACTTCAATTCACTGACTTAATTCCAGGCAGGTTTCCTGTTCTCCAAACCTAGAGCTTGAATAGTTGTATTTGTTTTCCCTTCACCAAGAAACTAAAAAGCCATTTGATGGCCATTACCTGCCCCCTAGCCAGGCTGCAGATAAATCTGAAAGCTGCAGCCTATTCCCAAGTTTTCACCGTCACTACAGTATCCTCATTTCCTCTTGCTGGACTCCAAAAGTAGTAGACAGATCAACTGGAGATTGGGTACCCTAAAAATAGTTGTTAGAAGGACACTCTATCATGTAGTGCAGATTGTTAGTAGAGAGAGGTCTTTAAATTTGGGTTACAGATTTAGCCTAAACACTTTATTTTGTGACTCGGACCCATATCTGTAGTTAATAGGCAGATTACCCTCATGAAAGATTAAGGAAAGACCTCAAGGCTGCATCTCAGAGAATCTACAGAAAATTGTTAAGTATCTGTTGGAAACTGGGATGGAGATCTCACAGAAGTGGGTTTCTGACATTTCTGGTCCTGGTAAAACTACAAAGTGCAGAGGTGAGCAAGGAAATTAGGGGAAAGTTAAAGTCAAACTTCAGAATATTTTGTTTAACTCAGGTTTGGGGTGAAAGTCTGGATGAGGTTACATTAAAATCAGAACCAGTCCTTACCCATGGCACCGATGCATTGGCCAAATCTGACACCGATATACCAGGCACCCCCAAATTAATTATTCATTCCATAACCTGAATAATGTAAAGACAATAACTATAATTAAATGACCATTTTAAATTTTATCGTGTTTTTAGTTGCCATCAGCAGCTTCCTGGGTGTCTCCTAGCATGAATGTTTTTTTGCTTTCGCCTTGCTATGTTCTGAGGCCTCGAGTCTCCTAGTGATTATGTGGGGTTTGACTAAAGGGGGGCGCTGAAGGAAGAACCTTCTTTATCTTTTGTTATTTCAATATTCTTTCCCTTTGATGCAGCCTGAAAGACGTGTGCCTGTCTTTGCACTTCAAGAGGCTGATGGTTTTCACAGGTGCATTCTTTTGGTTCCTTTAATTGCCTACAGTGGTGGTCCGCTGTAGAAAAATTCATTGTTCATATTCTGTAAACCCCTGTTGACAAAACATCTGTGATAAAAGTAGGGGTAGGGAGCTATCACTAATGCTGACTAGGAAGGAAGATAGATTTTTTTTTTTTCTCCTTACATCTTTTCTATTCCAGAAATTTCAGATTAATTGTTGTGTCCCAAATACAGTCTGATTGTTTTATATGCTGCATCCATTTCTGCCTGTGGCAATGTATCCCATCTGAAAATCAGGATTACGATGTTGGAAATAAAAAAGTTTCGTTAACATCATACCAATATCAACTAGGAATAGAATTAGTTGGCTCTGTGTTCCCATCTCTAAACACTGGAGCACCCTTCCTCACATCAAAAGGGGAAGGCAATTGCCTGTCCTGATTTTTTTTTTTAACTTCTGTCTTAAATATTCCCAATGTTTCGCCATTACAAAGCCACACAGTAGTGAGATATTCCAGTGATGGAAGTTCTGTATATAGATATCCTAGCCTGTTAGGAGTCCATCATTATCTTCAGAACCCCATAACATTTGAACTATATAGTTATGGCAGGACCATACACACACAGTCCATTCTCCGCTGCCTGCCCCTGTGTCAAAACACTAATATCACTGATGTAAAGGGAAACATTTTCTCATGAACAAAAATAACCCAGAAACTTGAGTGAGGATGCTGTTTTTAGACATAACTCCTAAAATCCTGGCTGCTAGACAATATCCTTCAGTTAATGAGGTAGCATATCCTAAATGATTATGCATGGAATCTGGAGTTGGGAACATTTGATTCTAATCTTGTCACTAACGCTTGCCATATGTCCTTAGGCAGGTCAAGAATATCTACATTTTCCCAAGTTTTCTCTGACTTTTAGGGTGCTTCAGTTTTTTGGTGCTCCACTGGTGTCCCTAACAGCCTGGTTTTTCAGAGGTACTAAAGGAGAAAAGGGGCACATAGAAAGAGATGAATTACTACAGGGTGGCAAGTGGCAAAGACCCGCAGAAGGTCTGGTAATAAGGAGGCTAAGCTGTGAAGAGCTGGAACTAGAAATAAGTTTCTCTAAATGTAGAAGCATAGATGCTGGAACTAAAGGTGCTGGGGGTGCTGCTACACCCCCTGGTTTGAAGTGGTTTCCATTATATACAGGATTTACAGTTTGGTTCAATGACTCTCAGCACCCCCACTATACAAATTGTTCCAGCGCCCCTCCATAGAAGCCTTCATTTAAAACTAACTGCAGTGGCAGGGGCAGCAAATGTATTCATTCACTTTTCTTAAGCAAATCAGTGATTGGCTACTAGTAGGCACAAAGCGTGAACGTTCAGGTGAGATTTCTCCACACAGTGCTCAGCTAGTATGCCCAAACCCTTCCTGCTCCTTCTGAGGGTAAAAATAGTCTCTCTTCCTGCACATACTCACTTTTTCTACCTCTTGCCCCCCCCCACCCTTTACATGTAAAAGAAAGGAGGTATGGTTGTATCCCATGTGGCTCTTCAGAAGTAAAGATGCTCCATTTACCAGAATCATTTGGAGTAATCTCAGCTTTTTAGGGATCCATCTCAGGAGAAATGTGTGGCGTTCTCAGCTCACTACTAATGGCTTTCAAGCTCCTGTGGTTTTATATCCAGTTTAGTAAAGCACTTGGGTGAGTGGTGAGACTTCCATCTCCCATGTCTCAACATCCTCTTCACTTTCCTGACAGGTCTCCATGAACATGAGACTGCTTGGTTACACAGCAGAATTGTCTACCTCCCCATTTCCCAGTCTATCCACCTGGAGAGGCCAGCAGCACTTGTTAACTTAAAAAATAGGAATTGTACCAAATGCCTTGGTAAATAGTAACTAAATAGAATAGAGATCACAGATTGGAGGGAAGGGTGGAGGAGATTTGGTGCAAAGACAGTTCAGGATGAGACCACACTGAACCTAAATCCCATCAGTGTGACAGGTGGTGCTGTGCTGGGAAAGGCATCATCTTTTGAGTGAGAAATTCTGTTGAGGGCCTGGCAATTTGTCATTTTAAAATTTTGTACTCCCTTTTGCGTAGTGGCTTTTAGGTCCCAGCGGCCTCACTACATTCCAATCTAGGTAATTGTTTTGCCTGCCTGTATCTCCCATGATAGTTTCAGCTGGGTATAAGATTTTTTCACACACACCCCCCATCACACTCTCTGTTGTGTTGCCATATCCTGGTGACTAGTTACCAGCTTTCAGCTCAGAAATAGCTGTTGTTATTCAACGTAAAGTGTTAAATGTGTATTTCTAGGGAAAGTGTTATCTAATGGCTGGAGCAGGAAACTAGGTGTTAGTTCTAAACTTCTGCGGTGGGCTGTGTGTTCCTGCACAAGCCACCTCTCTGTGCCTCCATTTATCCCTCTTTAAAATGAGGATAAAGCCTTCGTCACAATGTGGGGATTGAGGCTTCAATGTTTGTAAAGAGCTCTGCAACCAGTCATTGAATATGCTATGGAAGTGCCAAGAATGATTATAAAAAACGGAATACAATAGCAATTACTGTATGAGAGATTTGAAATTCTAAACCATAGTTTTCAGAGCAGCAGCCGTGTTAGTCTGTATCCGCAGAAAGAAAAGGAGTACTTGTGGCGCAAGTACTCCTTTTCTTTAAACCATCGTTGCATGCTTTAAATCACCTCGTTTTACTGTCCTATTTTTAAAGTGCACACGTGTGTTTTAATATATATGAAATGTTCATTTCTGAAGTAGTTATTGCCCCATTGTTAATTGTTACAGATTTTGCAGAGAGACGTGTCTCACCGACCATTAGTATGTTCTCTGCTCATACATTAGCAGAAGAGGAGATGCTTTGTTTGTTGTTCTTCACTTCATAACAAATTCTAGAGGGCATTTCCCCCCTTTTATTTCTCTCTCTCTTTCTAAAACTATTTTGTTTTCCTTATGACCGTTTTTGTTTGTTTGTTTTTTAAAAGAAGTAGTAGTCTTTCTGTGGTTTGAAAATGAGAGAGGGCAGAATTTGTGGGTAAAACATTTTAAATAATGCTCTAATATTAAGAAGCTGCAGATGAAAATTATATGTATTTCACGAATTTTCTGTCCTGCA
The DNA here is from genome assembly GCF_965152235.1 of Eretmochelys imbricata. Classification (NCBI taxonomy): domain Eukaryota; kingdom Metazoa; phylum Chordata; order Testudines; family Cheloniidae; genus Eretmochelys; species Eretmochelys imbricata. Next base: position 23,931,953 of record NC_135584.1, read on the forward strand.
TTCGTACATGTGCACTCTTGAAGCACTGATTGAGGGATGATTAATTAAAACTTTAAAATACCGTACAATTTTGAGAAATACCCGCTCAAAAATGTGTGTGTGTGTATACGTAGTATACTTACCACCTAATGCATCTCAATCATTCACTCAATCATCCCTCAATCTTTGTGTAAAATACAACTTTACACTCTTACACTCACTTTTTAAAGAGCAGGTTTAGTGGTCAAAGCTATGCTGTAAACATAAATAGGCAACACCTGGTGAAAATTATTCTTTACCTCAAGCTGAGTGTGTAAAAAGAATAATGAACTCATTAGGACTTTAGATTACTTCTGTCGTTGTGGTATTCATCTCATAAGTGGTACTTATATGACCACTTCTCCTGCCCTTCAACCAATAATTAACCTCTGCTGCAGCTTCTATTAATGTTTGAGGTCCATGGGCCCTTTCAAATAGCCACCATTTAAAAAGAAAAAAATTGCCAGAGGAATGTTTCCTATATTCACGCCAAACTTGCACTGGCCTAAAGTACAGAAATATACAGTTCTATACCCGTGACATGTTTAAGGTGTGATAACATGTGACCCATTAGGGTTAGAAATGTGTGAAAGGGAGATTCCTAACTGTCCAGTGTGGATACACAGCAGTTCATTTATTGTATGGTATCTATTATAATTTTATAGCATGTATCCTTAGCATTAGGTGCTAGTTCTGGTTCTGGAAGGTCCTGTTATATTGGACATTAAAATAATGATATTAATGTGTATTTGAAAAAAAAAGTATGAGATTCTAAAACATTACTTTCAATATTTATCCTCTTTCTCTGAGAAATTTCCCAGTAGTGTGGGATTTAGGAATTAAAGTAGCCTGGTTTTACAGATGGAGGAACACAAAAAAATAGTCTCATCCAGTCAAGCTGTATTTCTAAAATAGCTGTTCTTATAAACATGTAGTGCATGAAGAATGTGTGGTGGTATGGTGAGATGTTACCCTAATAATTCATTCAAGGCTTTGAGAATAGGGCGTAGGAGTAGACTAGACCAAGTGTCTGAGTGCCTCCCAAGCATTTAAAAAGAGAGAACAGTAGCACTGGTGAAGTGCAGTGGTGTTTCCAAACTCATTCTCATAAACCTCCATACTGTACCCTCATGTTCTCATTCCCTGTGCAGGGAGGATGTGCACTGGTTAGGGCATTAGCTTAGGACGTGAGAGAACTGGGTTCAGTTACTGCCCCACCTCAGATCTCTTGGGCAGGACATTTAGTCTCTCTGTGCCTCAGTTCCCCGTCTGCAGAACAGCAAGAATAGCACTTTTTCCTACCTCACGGGGGTGTTGTGAGGACAAATTCATTAAAGATAGCCAGGTGCTCAGCTACTATAGCAAGTTGGGCCATAAGTACTATAGATAATGCACACTGAGAGATCCACAGTTGCCTGCCTCCTTTAAAGCCCTTTCATTTTTTTCATTTGTTGCACAGATCCAGTCCATGGACCGCAGAGTGTGGAAGTTGTTGACATTCGCTCCCGGCAGCTGACCTTGCAATGGGAGCCCTTTGGTTACGCGGTGACCCGTTGCCACAGCTACAACCTAACAGTCCAGTACCAGTATGTGTTTAACCAGCAGAAGTACGAGGCAGAGGAACTCATCCAGACATCCTCACATTATACCTTGCGAGGCCTTCGGCCCTTCATGACCATCCGGTTGAGGCTAGCACTTTCTAATCCAGAGGGCAAAATGGAAAGCGAGGAGCTGGTGGTACAGACTGAAGAGGATGGTAAGAAAAAAAAATTTCCCCCCATGGTTCAAAGTTCTAAGTAACTGTTCGGGGATGTGAGGGGGAAATGACTTTGTAAAAATGGCATTGTGGGCTTGGAGGTGGTGTCTCACGAACTCCGTATCATATTTCCTTGGGCTGCAATTAAAATAGGGATTATATATACTTACCTATTTTTCGCGGCATGGATAATGTCTGTAAAGCACTGTGAAGCCGCAAGTAATATTCATGTCTGTCAGTCAACAGCAAAGGACCCAGTTCTGGGGAGTGTTGGGTGCTAAACTCCCAGTGCTGCACCCCCCCCCCCGCATTTCCCCTCAACCCCCTGAGACAAACTTCTCCAGTCCCATAACTTATTTTATTTATTGTAGGGGAAGCTGGTTAATCTAATAGCTCCAATTAGAAATGTGTGCTGCAGTGCCAAAGACTCAGTGTTCAAACCCTGCTGATACCTGTTCTTGTTATGAGTTTACATAACAGAATTTTACTGTCTTCCCTTAAAAAAACAAACAAACAAACAAACACCCTAGGAAATTACATACCAAATGTGATAAAGAACGTTATTTAGGTTGTAGAGTCAGGCACTCAAGGTAGCAAATTTGAGAGTTATGGTTGCATGTCCAACCTTAATTCTGCCACTTTGTGGATATGCATTATAATGCAGCTGTTAATTAGAGGAGCACATGCTGTCTTTTCCAGAGGGGTCTGCCCTCATTCAGTGCACAGCTGGAGGCGTAGGGGACCAGAATGAAGTTTGCATAGGCAACTGCAATTCTGACACTTGCAAACTTTTGGGTGTTTAACTTTCCAACCTAAATAACATTTTAATAAGGATTTTTGTACATAAATTAATTTCCAGAATGAACCTTTTTCCATAATTCTGGACATTCCAGGTCACAGAGTGTCCTAACATATCATGTACACATATTATGCTAAATTAATGAGGCCAGATTCTGCCACTCTTGTTCCATTAGAAGTGCTTTGAGGATGTATTATTATTTATTAATATTTGTATTATTGTGTCGCTTAGGTAGAATGACCAGATGTCCCTATTTTATAGGGACAGTCGAGATATTTGGGACCTTTACTTATATAGGTGCCTATTACCCCTCCCCCCGTCCCGATTTTTCACACTTGCTATCTGGTCACCCTACGCTTAGGTGTCCAGGACCCTAATGTGTGAGGCTCTCTACAAACACAGAACAAAAAAGACAAGAAGCAAGCTACAAGAAAACAATGAGACAGTGTTGGTCAGCATGGGAAGCAGTGTTCTCAGCACACCAGCAACCAGTCATTGTCTAGCCTTTTTGTAGGCCTCAGAGCAAAAGAGAATTTGAAAGTGGATAATGTTGTAGTGTTGTGGTTGTTTACAGGGAGCTTCTTCCAAGCATGAGGGGCAGCATGGGAGAAAACACAAAGGTGCTTGTTTTGAACATTTAATGTGGGCAACGGAGACTGACATCATGGGCCAATCAGAGGCAGGAGTAGGGTTGCCAGGTGACCGGTTTTTGACTGGAACACCTGACTGAAAAGGGACCCTCGTGACTCCCGTCAGCACCGCTGACCGGGCCATTAAAAGTCCAGTCGATGGCACAGCAGGGCTAAGGCAGGTTTCCTACCTCTCATGGCTCCACGCAGCTCCTGGAAGCAGCAGCATGTCCCCCCTTCTGCTCGTAAACATAAGGGAAGCCAGGGGGCTCTGCATGCTGCCCTCACCCCAAGCGCCAGCTCCGCTGCTCCCAATGGCCAGGAACCACAGCCAATGGGAGTTGCGGGGGTGGCACATGCAGACGGGGAAGTGTGCAGAGCCACTTGGCCATGCCTCCACGTAGAGCCAGAGTGGGGACATGCTGCTGCTTCCAGGAGCTGCTTGAGGTAAGCGCCACCCAGAGCCTGCACTGCTGACCCCCTCCTGTGCCCCAACCCCCTGACACAGCCCTGATCCCCCTCCTACCCTCTAAACCCTTCGATCCCAGTCCAGAGCACCCTCCTACACCCCAAATCCCTCATCCCAGGCCCCACGCCACAGCTCAACCCCATACCGGGGCACTCACTCCCCTGCACTCTAAGCCCCTGCCCCCAGCCCAGAGCCCCCTCCTGCACCCTGAACCCCTCATTTCTGGCCCCATCCCGGAACCTGTATCCCCAGCCCAGAGCCCACACCCTCTGCCTCAGCCCGGAACCCTCTCCCATACTTTGAACTCCTTGGCTCCACCCCACAGCCCACAGACCCTTCCTGTACCTCAAACCCATCATTTACTCTTAGGTTAAAAGTGTCACAGAGAAAACAATAAAATAACCTACCCACATGCTAATAAGCTTATCAGGGATCATCCTCAAATCTACTATGGGGTCTGGCAGGTGATTAGTCCTTTCAAACCCTACAGAGGGGTCTCCGTTGTGGTACAACTTCAGAAGAGCCTGAGTTCAGAACTCGCATACTCATGAAAAGTTTAGTCTCTCCTTTGTACAGTGATAGATGTTCTTTGATCTGGAGTTTCCAGGAACAGGTGATCAGTAGGCAATGGGTTTTCCGGGCATCTCTTCAAAAGGCCTCCCAAGGACCTCCTAGGAAACCCACTTAACACATTGTCCCAAACAGTTCTTTAAAGTTCCTAGCATTTCCCCAAGCTTTCCATTAATCAGTCTCCTTGAAAAGTTATACACAATTCTACAGTACCATGTAAACAATTGTATTTTTACTACAGTGGATCCCAAAGATATTAAACAATTCAATAAGGTTTAACTTAATTCAGTAAGGTTTGTCCAGGATATTGCAGAAAATTGCTCTCTGTCACAAAGCCACCTTAGCTGAGACTCAAACTAAGAGTCCTTATGGGCTGCAGGCATCCACTCTGTGTAATGGGCTATAAGGAGGCATCTTTCCCTTGCCTGAGCCATTAGGCACTGCTGAGCTAAATTTCTCTCTGATGAAAGTGGCTCTGGCATTACAGTATATCACAAAGGGAAGTCCAGGAGATGGCGGATCTTTCTATTCATTCAGGGAAATGATCAGAGTTTTTATCAGACAGGGCTGGGAGTGCATTTGGTTAGTTATCTTTCACAGCATTAGAGTTTTGCTTGAGTAGGTGGATTTTTTAGTGGCTTTGTAATCGCAATGAAAGATAAATCTTAAATTGTTACTCTGCTGGGGAAATCAGCCTTTCATATTGATAAAGGTGAACAGCCCTGGAGCAGTTCTATGCCAGGGTGCAGTCTAGCTATCTGTGTAGATAGAGTTTTAAAGTTGTGTGCGGGAAAAAGGAGGGTACATTGAATTCTCCACTGGATTTTATTATTCGTTGATGTTATAACCAGAATGTTAGAGCACTGGTGCTATTTAACTCGTTCCTCTCCTCCTTTTTCTTGTAGGGTTCTATATAGGGTACATTTCCCTGCACACACTTGTTAATTCACCATATTTGATGGCACAGCGGTAAATGCACAAGACCTACACTAAAGGAAAATATAAACACCCTGTATGGCAGGGTAACCTTAGGGGGAGAATATAGCGGGCCCCTAAAAATGAGGGTCTGGTGTCTCTGCCATTGTTTTCTGCAGTGTCTGTGCTAGCCACTTCATGTAGCACCCTAAGATATTGTTCATTCCATCTCTATTGCTCCTGGACAGAAATTATGGGCTGTGGGGTTGGTCAGTAGGTCTGGGAGATCAATGGATCTTTGAAAAGGTATTGGGAGAAGGGAAGGTTACATGTTGAAAACAATTTCTGATGAAGACCATGCAAGTGTTCTATCTTCTCTAATTCTTCCAGGCCCCCTTCCCCAGGTGAAATAGTTTTTTTTTTCCTAAAAGGGAAAACCCTGCTCCCTCCTCTGAATGTGGCACTCATCAAATGCATTGGAACCAGCGTTGTTCTGCTGCACAGGCAGGAAGAGTTATTGAAACCAGACAGGGGTATATACCTCCTGGATGGAGCACAATTCTGTGAGTCTGATCTCTGTCCTGTCCTACAAGGATTTTGAGGTATGGGGCAGAAGCAGGGGAAGCATTGGAGCAGGTGTGATAGATCCATCACTGTGCAACTGCACTAGTCATTGCCTCGTACGATAAAGAGGTATAGCTACTGTGGAAGCTATCACAACCTCAGAGCTTCAGTGGGAACTGTGGAGTGGTTTGGCATAGCTGGTCTATGATACCAAAGAGTGTTTCTTGGGCTGTGCGCTGATCTCCAGGAATTTAACGAAAGTGCACAAATGAAGAATCCAAGGGGCTACGCGTGTGTCTTATTGGTGTCTGAGCCATAATCCTATCTAATACGTGGTAAACTCTGGACATAATATGTAGTCTCATGCTGCATACTCTCACAGCTGTATGTCAGAACAGAACTTGGCCCTAAATGTCTTCAGTTTACCACCTCATTTCTGGAGACCAACTCTCCTCAATCTCCTGACCATTTGTGCCCACTGAACACTTTGTAATCTTGAGGAGACAATCCTTTCTCCTATAAGTCCTGTATTTTTGCCTATCTACTGTTTATGCAAGATACTAACACTGTTTTGTGTCTGTTAGCCTCAAGCATGCTGAACCAACTTGTCCAGAGATGGCACACTTATTTCAAAGTTCCTTGTTCGAGGTTTTCAGGAGAACTTGCAATATTCCTTCATACTTTCTTCCATTTAGTAAAATGGAGCTCTTGTGAGGTTCTTTCCATCAGTCAATGTTGACTCAGACAGTACTTTTTAAAAAAATGTTCATGTCCCCTGCTCTCCCTTCACTGAGTGTTAGTAAAACATCTGGTCTAGGGGAGTCTAATCTCTCAAACACATGCCAAACCCCCTCCACCAATCTGCCCACTTAAATGAGCCAAAATGTGATAAAACCAAACTGGAGGTGTCATAGCCTTTCATGTGATACTGCCTAGAGAGAAGTGTGGTGTGAGCAACCTTGTGGCCAGATACAAGAGTGGATTTCCTCAGTTGTCCGTCTCCCACCAGTTGGTTGGACAAACTGTACAGCTTTTCAACCTGAGCAGCTTAATAGAAAGTTACTTCTCACATTTGGATGCTGTTATTGCTACTTCGGTGTGTAATGCAGGAACTCATGTGCTTGCATACCTAGTTGAGTCTCCAGGTTTGGGATTTGGACATACTACTTAAGTGGCCACGGCTGCCATTTGGCCTTACTTTGTTTACCCTCTTTAGCAGGGTCATGATTTAAGTAGAAGATGTCATAATCAATAGGCTGCAGCTTTGCAATGTGAGCCGAATGGGAATCTCTCTCCTGGCAAATCTTACTCTTGAATACGGCAAATCTTAATCTTCCTTCTGGGGAATCTTCACCACAGAAGAAAAGAGTGACTCTTGAATGTGTTCTGCATTGCCTGGCTGTCATTGGTAGATGCATTACTTATGCACTGAAGACAGTTTAATTTTTCTGAAGCCAGAGCTGATCCTTAAATACTGACTATAGCAAAAAATAAAACAAAATGAAAACACTTCCTGTTGCTGATACGCAAACAAAGATGTCCATCAGTTAAAGAAGAGAAAGATACAGCTGCGCAATACCAGTCCTTCATACTGGGAATTTCCTTCCATCATAGCTTCACTCAGTGATTGGAAAGTGCCTAGTTTAATTATACGTCAATGTCCAAAAGACAAGGAAGATTGTAATAGTTAGCAGTCTGCCTGTAAATACATTTTAAGAATAAAATTATGAAGCGAATAGCTTTATTCCTAGAACTCAACCAGAAAGTGCACACAGAGCAAAAGGGGAAGAAAAGGAACCCATTAAAGAATTGTTTGTGACAATGATGGAAGATTACCTAAGACAGGAAACAGGAGATAAGATAGGGAATAAAATTATCCAAAAGGCTGGGAAGAAAAGAAAAATATTTGGCTTAGCTCATTTACATACATCTTAAAGGAGGTCTTCATGGCTCAATCTCTAGTTATTTTATGTTGGTTTTGCTAGTACACAAAACAGAACTCGTATGCTATTTTAAACTCAGTGTCATACCAAAACAAAGCATGAATCCTGTTATACCTGATGCTTTAAACACAAATCCATTACATTTTTGAGACAAATAACTTAGGCAAATCTTACATAAAAAAAAATATTTACTGACACTGTCATCTAAGGTTTAAGACAATGTGCTGTTGAAGTAAAGCTTACAAGGTTAGATCAGTATGTGTTGACTCAGCAACAACAGTAGATGTGTTTATTGGTGTGCCTCCTGAATTATGGGTCACCTAGTCCAGTAAGTAGAGTACCAGACTGTGTTTTGTTCTCAGCTCCATCACTGATTTTCCATGTGACTCAAAGCAAGTCATTCAGCTTCCAATTCTGCAATGGACCCATGTGAGCAGTACTGAGATCTAAGCATATTTGTTTCTCAGTTACCACTTCTGTGAAGTGGGGATAATACTTTTTAATCACTTCTGTAGAGAGGGGTTTGGTGAAAGTACTTTGTAAGAGCAAAATATTACTACAATAGAACCTCAGAGTTACAAACACCAGTTACAAACTGACAAGTCAACCACATACCTCATTGGAACCAGAAGTACTACACAATCAGGAAGCAGCAGAGACAAACAAAAAAACAAACACAGTACAGTACTGTGTTAGAAGTAAACTACTACAAAAATAAAGGGAAAGCAGCATTTTTATTCCACATAGTAAAGTTTCAAAGCTATATTAAATCAATGTTCAGTTGTAAACTTTTGAAAGAACCATAACATTTTGTTGAGAGTTATGAACATTACAGAGTTTCGAACAACCTCTGAGGTGTTTGTAACTCCAAGGTTCTATGCATTTTGCTGTACGACACAAGTTGCTATATTTGAGGCTATGTTAAATCATGCACACTTGTTCAATTTCTTTTTATTTAGGAATGTATTTTTATTATCTTAATATGTAAAAGGAATGTGATAAGTTGGAAAATAAAAAAATACACATTTTATAACAAAAGGAAATATCTATAGATACCTGAATATGTGATAAATGGTAAAATTATAAATGCATAATTGCTTGGTAATAGAAGTAGGCAATTTCTTGCATGATCATGTTGGGGATGGGGAAATCTGGGGTGTGTGCAGATATACAAACAGAGCACTAGCTGGTAATACATTAAGTAGCTTTTTGTATCTTCTATAATCTCTGATTCTGTAATAAATACTCTCAATAAGTTGCCTTTGTCATGTGGGTGGAGTTAGATATGGTGGATCACTGAAACATTGGAAGATAGCAGCGTCTTTACATGAGTGTGTGTTTGTTGTTAATATTAAGTACTTGAGTTTTCATGTTTGGACCCCCAGGTCAAGAATGGACCAATAGTAATGGGTACTAATACCTTTTTAAATGTTGCTGTTTGGCCCAGAGTGTATGTTTTCTCAGCTCTAGAGCACCAGCCATTGCTGGAAGACTTCAGCCTCTCTGGCGGTACACATGTGACTGTTGTGGAGAGTTACTGACTTTCCACTCTTTTCCTTTACAGTTCCTGGGCCTGTTCCCCTAGAATCTATCCAAGGAGGACCCTTTGAAGAAAAAATCTATGTTCAGTGGAAGCCTCCAAATGAGACCAATGGTATCATTACACTCTATGAGGTAAGGAGAACAGATTGCTGTGAAAGAGTATCTATCAGACGACCTGTTCCATATGTGTGCAAGTGTAGTGGTCAGCATAGCCATGATGTTTGAGAGATTTCAGTAGGTGTTTAAAGGAGGCCTAAATAAAATAGGTGAGAATCTTCATGGTACCTTGCTGCTGCCACTGAAATCTCGTAAATAGCTCCACTTTAAATCACATCCAAATGTGACCCTTAACTATCTCCATTGCCCCACATCCAGGTCATCACAAATTCTGCCATTTATTGCTCTACACCATTTCCAAGATATACTTTCCTTCCTTTCTGTCCCTAGAGCTATAATGCTTTCAGGCTTTCGTTATCTCCCATCTTGAATACTGCAGCCACTTCCTTTCTCTGCCATATAGTTTCTTTCCGGTTTTCACAAAAGGCAGCCAATAAGCACCTTCCTTATTAAGTACTTTCACCCTGTCAGCCCCCTCATGGAATTTGGTTTAATCCATATGTCTAAAAAAAAATGTGTTATCCAAAGCTTTAGGTTTGTCTTCATAAGACAATCTTCACCCTGATAGCTTCACTTGTGTGGTATACCTCTACCCTTTGTCTTCAGGAGGTAAACCTGTTGGGGGAGGGGATATGCGTCTTTTGTTTGTGCTGTGCCTAGCATAATGGGTGGGAACAAATAATCTGAGGACAGAACCTATTGAAGGATGTATGCCATTAGTCTGAAATATGGTGCCTCATCTGTTAAGTAGTGGGACAACCTATGACAGAAATAACAATATTCTTCAATATCTTGGACAAACCTTACTGAAATCTTACTGAATTGATTTAGACCTTACTGAAATGAGTTTCATGCCTTTGGGACTCATTTTATTAAAAATTCAGTTGTTTATTATGGTGAGATTGTATGTAACTTCTCTAGGAGGAGTAGGTATGCTAATGTAATTCCTCTGGTTATCAGCCTTTTGAAACCACCTCTGGAGAGTTTTGCATATACTAGTTCAAACTGGATTCTCCAAGGACCAACAGACAAAGAGAGGATTTTTTGATAAATAGCCTGGTTTTCAATAGGCTCAGGGCTTTTTTTTTTCCCTGATCCAGCAAATCATCAGGAGGTCCACAGAGGACCCCAATCCTTAAGGAAGGGTTAGAAGGACCTATACTGACCTTGTGGAGATTGGGTAGCAGGTGGGGATTACTCTCTGGTAAGATTATTAGCATAATTGTAGGTTCCTTTTATTGTTTTAAATATGTTTTTTTCCCTGTAGTTTGTTTACCTTAAGAATAAAATATGCTTCCTGAGAGAGAACTGTGCACTAAGTTATAACTGAGGGAAGTTATACTATTATTAGAGTCTTTTGCTGGGAATAACATGATGAAGGCAGGGAACTGTTCAACCTGGAAATATCTCAGTCAGAAGGGGGAGAGACATGATTTTCCACCCAAGAGAGATGATGACGTGGGGTGGGGTGGATCCTGAGAATGGGTGCCCTTGGTGACGTGAAGGGGAAATCTAGGTGCAGTTTACTTGGACAGTGACATATCTTTTCTGGAAGTTCTGGGAAAGATGCACTTAGAGTATGGATTTTAAAAGTTAGGCACACAGATGGAGTAAATGTGCAAATGATCAGAATTGTCCATTTGTACATGCAATTGCTCAGTTTGTGCATTCATTCCTATTAATCACATGTGCAAATTAAGGGACAAATTCCTGAATGTTGTTGAGCTTCAGTAGGCCATCTTTCCATTTTACCAGTCCTGGAACCAGCCAGGGACTGTTGCAGCCTTTAGCATTATTTAGAGCTGCATATAAACTGCTCTGTGTTATAAAGGCCGGACTGAACCCTTAGTGACTATACTGCACTGTTGCTATACCACTTCCTATCCAGGAATGCCCTGTTAGAGCAGATCTCTATGACCTTTGCACTGCCTGAGAGAGCAGGCTTTGATCTTCTTTGGTATGAGGTTGTGCACCTAACCTATTTGAAAGGAGGCAACTGTGTAACAGACTCTGAACTGACAATCTCATGACTTAAAAGGCTAACCTGTGAGCAGACGCTACACTGGAATGTATGAATGTACTGACTGTCACCTTTTGGAGCCCACAAGGCAAGAGACAGAAACAATTTCCAAAGTAGTCTCAGTAAATCAATTCAGTACTCAGTAAAAAGGAGGTACTAATAGCATTTGGCTTGTTAAGGCACAATCCAGAGCTGACTTGCAAGCCCTATGACATCCCCTGCTGCAATCCCAGCTGCTTTTGGGAAACTAGAAATGAAGGGTGGTGTCCTAGCTCTCACTTTAAAAAAGAGCGTAAAGCCTCTTTCCTTGCAAAGGTAGCTTTTGAAGGCCTAAATGGATGTAAAACCATTGGTAGGGTTGCAAAGAACAACGGTGGTCTCCATTTCTGAGGCAGGATGCTGAGTGAGCTAAAGGTTGAGCACATAGTTTATATAAATAAATCTGTTATGTTGGGGTGTATCACAAAGAACTATCCTGCTTATTACTCTAAAATCTTGCTGGCTCTCTTCAGAGTGGAGTGAGATGGAGGGACGGGAACCATTTACAGTTTGGTTTCTTTTTTTGCAGTGGAAGAGCGCACACAATTATTTTGGGGGCAAGCATGCAGGTGGTAAACTCTGACACAGCCCAACGGAGTCTATGCAGATTTCCCTTCCATAACATTCCCACTTCCCCTCAGTTCTGACCAGCAGACCACCTGCTCTCTCGTCCTAATGGACCCCTTGGGAGGCAGTGCCAGTGATGGCAAACAGGATGTTTTTAGAGTGAACAAATGAAGACTAGTTTGAGACCACCGAACTCTTCTACATTGCAGCCAAAGCAAGTTCTGTAGTCTGCTGTCCAGAGGTTAAATGTGATTTCATAAACTATTATGTCATCTTGCCTCGCATCTATTAAAAATGTAGGTTGAGTTGATACGGTAAAAAGGCTGCATATGAAAGAAGTTCCTTTCAGCCATTTCAGCCAGGTCCCCAATATATCAATGCTATAGCAATGCTACCAGATGCCTCTATAATAAAAGCAGATTTCAGACGTCTGGGTGTTACAGTGAGGTTAATGCACTAAGCCTTTCACATCTGGAAACCTGATTTTTAGAAGTAACTTGGGTCAAAAAAATAAATTGAGTTTGGTGGCTTTAGCCTAATCTCTGGCGGGGGGTTGTGTATATTGCCAAACTCCTGCACAATTCTCTATGACTAACAATCTCCATTCAGGGAAAGTTATGGACTAAAATAAGCAATAGGGTTGTAGATCACAACTGAGACACATTGGCCAAACTGTAGGGGCTGGGCAAGATTTCACCTCACCTGTCTAGACTGTAGCTCTATGCACCTCACCTGTGTAGACTCTAGCCAGTACTATTATCCCCTTTTTATGAGCTCCAAATGCACATGTTTTGAAAGGTCTTACATGCACACAGGTCTTTACAAGGTCTTACATGCACACAGATAACATATTATACAACAGCCCTTGTTTATGCTGCTTAGGAACTGGCCTGGATGGTATAAATTGCAAATTAATTATTTTCTGAGAACACAAATGACCTATAGGAAAGTGAATATAAAAATAAATTGGGGAGTGTAAATGATTTAAAAAAAACTCCTCCTTTTAATTCTTAAAGAGACTTGCTGCTAAACATTACCTGTGGGCACAGCTCATTGAAAGGACCTTATTAATCTGGGGTGCTTTTCTGACTGAGCGACTGCGTAGAGAGCAGTGATACATCATAACAGTGACTTTGCCTCTTAAGTCAGATCATTTCTTGAATCTCATTGGAGGTGTGCATACACAAATTTCCCTTCCTGATTATGACTCAATGCACATTTGATGGCTGCACCAGTAGGGGGGTCAAGGTGAATTCCAACTGTTCCCGTTCCTCTATCCTCTTCAATAAAGAGGAAACTTCAGCACTAAAACATCCAGAGAATTAAAATGGAACACACAAACATCTCTCTCAGCAGAGATGCTTCCTACTGGGTATGGGGGAATTTGCAAACTGACATGGAGGTATTACCTCAGATAGCCTCATCCTACACAGCCCTCCAAGACAAGTAATCTCAGCATGAATGATGCAGTTGGAGCCAGCGTGGTATAGATATTTGTTCAGTGAGGCGGTCAGAGTATTCTCAATGGTAGATTTCAAGTTGTGGAATTCCATAACACAAGAGATCAATCTAAACCCAGGGCTCTCTGTGTTTAGAGTGAAAGTGGAGATACATCCTTTTGATAATGCCCATTTAAATAAAGCACAGTTCTTTGCACATATGGATATATGCCTCACCTTGCTGCCTGAGGAAATTGGATAGCAATTGAACTCTATGTTCCCTAATTGTTTAGTGCCTTTGTGCAAAGGTATCTCTCACCTATGCATTATCTAAAATGGATAGATCTGCTTAATCTCAAATTCAGCTATATGGGTAGTTATTACCCATCAGTTTTGTCTATGCTGGTATTTATCCTTCAAATTTCACATCATGACTGTAGCACTAGTGTAGTTCCATCAATAGTAGCAACAGATGAAGTTTTATTTTAGGCAGAGTTCAGGCATCTTTACCAAAACATTGTCTTGACCTGTTCTCAGTGGATTCTGCTGACGCCTTGGTTAAAATGTCAGTGGCTGGTCTGTGATGCTACTTCTATTGTTTCCTATCACCAGTGGCCTGCACTAGCAGTATTGCAGTGGTGGGAGGTTTTAAAGAAATACTGCCAATAAAGAAAACACCCCTAATCTATGAACCAGAGTGGTAGTGTTTTTAAGAACAAGAAGCACCTTTCCTAAAAATTGCATCTTCGGAAGTGATGTTACTGTATCAGCTGATGTGGATTTGAGATTCAATAACGATCTAACCTATTTGCAGCAGTCTAGCAACTTCACATTTGTTACTTCGTTTGTCAATGGGATACAACTACTCCTAAAGCAGAGGCATCTACCGGTTTTGTTAAAAGAAAACTCCTGCAGATTTAGGGTCCAGGAAATGCATTTTATGAATGAGTCAATGAAGTCAAAGTCAGCTTCACTTCTGGAAATAACGGACCAAATACACAGGTATTGTGTAAGGTATTGTAACTTAGATTCTTTTATGCTTAGTTAGAGCCTGCCTGACACACCATTAAAGTTACTTTTGCCTACTCTGCTTACCCATTATCTGTGGTTTTGGCCTATTGTGTTTACATCTTTCATTAAATTTGCTGTTCCTAGGTGCCCAAAATACCTCTACATAAATAAGCTGGGTAGCCCACTAACATTCCATTTACTTCACCTCCAGGCAGATTTTTCACATTAAGCCTCTCTATTATTCTCACAATTATCTGGCAGACAGGAGTCCAAATCTCACAAATTGCCATCGCAATTTGCACATGCAGATTTCACATGAAGAATTGGGTTAAAATTCAGCAGCAAAATCTTCAGTAAGCAATTTGTTTAGCAGTCAAAAATCACAAAGTTTGTAATGATTATGTATAACTCGAAAGAGCTTAAAAAGAATGAAAGGACCATAATGAGCCTCTTTGACTATTCAAGTCGCAACTGATTGACATTTATCCTTCATATTGCTCTTGGGGTCTGGCATTGAATGTTAAATAACACACAGCTACAGCCTTGCTTTTAAGACTGACTTTAGAAAAAAATACAATAGGTTTGAGAATTCTTTCACTGGATACAGGCACAGACGGATTTTAAAGAAAGAACCCTACAGATCTACAAATCAGAATGCAACTAGATTCTATTCTCAGGAAGCAGAAAGCTCCTATCCAAGACAGTAGGGGTAGCTCAGGATTGAAATTATGATCAACAGGATGCTGAAAATATTAAGACACCAGTTATGTGGAGATAGAGGCAGAGACATTATAGTATATCTTACACAAGTTAGTGAAGGGTGGTAATGGGTGAATGGGTGAGCGGGCAGGCAGTTAATATAATGAGCATGTGAATAATGGTAGGTGCTGATATATGATAAACCATAGGGGAGATGCACAGATTGATATAAAAGTAAATAACAGAATGGAGATTAAGATCAACAGCTCTATAGCTGGGTTAACAGGTAGCTAGGTATACAGGTGCACATAACAGACAGGCAGATGGATAGGTTTTCAAGCAAGTGTTTAGGCAAACAAGAAGAATCATGGATTCTGCTGTTATATTGGTTAGGTAAGAACAACTTTATAGAGAGGTGTGTGAATGTGACATTAATAAAAGAGGTCGCATTACAGCTGTCTCTCTTAACTTCTTGTGATGGGCAAGATCTAATACAATTGCTTTAAGGACTCCCTCCCTCCCTCCCTCTGTTTAAAAGCAGCACAGCTGTTCAGTAATTTTACCAGTCCCATGAAAGCTGCTATACTATATATTGGAAGCTTAAAATGCATGTTAAGAATCAAACTCATTGTGATTAAGCCAATAATATAATAGTTTCTATACAGCGTGGAAGCATCACTGCAAAGATTGTGTAGGAATTTGTATATAAACATCACTGTTGCCCTAAATAAGTGACACCATCCATCCAGCATTACACAATACAAAGGCTTATGCTGTTGTGGATCACAGAGACATAAGATCTGAATCAAGTTCACTGATCAGTTTTGTGCTAGAGTTTTTTTTTTTTTTTTTTTTTAGGCAATACCTTTATCTCAGCCACTTGTTAGACAGTCCAAGTTGTAATAAATAGTGCACACACACGGACCCAAGTATTTTTTACAGGCTTGAGTCCAATTTCTGAACTTTGGTACCCTAAAATCAAGCACCTATGCATCCAGTTATTCTTTTTAGGCTATCTAAATGCCTATTGAAACTTCCAAGTACAGCAATTTTGGCACCCAACTTTGAAAAGTGTTCCCTTTGTGTATAATGGTCTTCTGGGAATTGTTGATTTTAGAGGTTCACAGTACTTCCTAGGTGGTCAAGGAGGGAAAGAAGAAGAAACACCCAGCAATCCTGTGTGAAATACTCCTTGTGTTACTTGACTGAAGATGGAAGGCATTTTTATGAGGCATTTAAATCCTAGAAGCATTTAAACAGTATCTACAGTATATTCACCTGCTCAGCTAAAAAAAAATAAAAAAAATTCTCGTATTGGAAAGGTCCATCCACTGAGCCATACCTAGACACATTGTCTAAGTAACAAACTGTCTCTTAAAACACTACAAGGTGTATTCTTTTCATGACATATGTTCTTAATTTATTATCAAGTCCTCTATAGGTAGTGTATCTTAGGGAAAAAATGAATTTATAGCTTCTAACTATTCAGCTTTCTTAGTCACAGTTTTCAAATGCATCAAATCTTTTGTATTAGGATGCCTGGAATAAAAGTGTAAGGGGCTTTCAGACTATTTGAAACGCTTTAATGGGATGTGTGGAGTCTAGTTTCTCTAATCCCAGTGGATTTGAGTTCAAATTGCACTTCAGAGGTTACAGATCTTTTTGTTTGTCTTGTAAAATTGTGATCTGCCTTCCATCATCTCTTAAATTGTCAATGCTCCATTTCTCCTCAGTCACTTTGCTCAGTTTTTCTCTGCAGGAGAGGTAGTTACATGAAAAAAGCCACTGAATTAGAAGGTCATATATCAGGCCAATGGTTGTGGGATGTATTTCCTGGATTTAAAATAGGGTAGGACTAAATTCCTCCCAAGTTGAGCCCTTGAAACCACAATGCATTATAATACAAAGCATGAGAGCAGTAGAATAAGAACAGTGGAATTTTAAAAAGCAGACTTTACCTACCCATTCTTTGAGTTTGTTAAAGTCCCATAGAAAGAAAATTTAGGGGAAAAGGGAATGCAGGAGGTCTGGCAATTTCTCAAGGAGACAATATTAAAGGCACAACTGGAAACTATCCCGATGTGAAGGAAAGATAGGAAGAATAGTAAGAGGTCAATAGGGCTCTGTCAGGAGCTCTTTAATGACCTGAAAATCAAAAAGGAATCCTACAAAAAGGGGGAAATATGGATGAATTGCTAATGAGGAATACAAAAGAATAACCTAAGCTTGTAGGGACAAAAAGGCTAAGGCACAAAATGAGTTCCACCTTACAAGGTACATAAAAGGCAATAAGAAAGAGGTTCTTTAATTACATTATGAGCAAGAGAAAGATGAAGGAAAGTATAGGTTCTCTACTTAACAGGGAAGGAGAACTAATAACAGACAATATCAAGAAGATTGGGGCAATTAATGCCTATTTTTGAAGGTTAATGGTGTCCAGATACTCAACACAATTAATATTAACAAGGGGGAAAGAACTCAAACTAAAACAAGGAAGCAACAGGTTAAAGACTATTTAGATAAGTTAGATGTATTCAAGTTGGCAGGGCCTAATGAAATTCATCCTTAAGAAACTAGCTGAAGCAATCTTGGAACTATTAGCAATTATCTTCAACAGCTCATGGAGGATCGATGAGGTCCCAGAGGATTGGAGAAGGGCAAACATAGTATCTGTCTTTAAAAAGGAGAAGAAAGAGGACCCAGGGTATTATACACAGGTCAGCCTAATTTCAAGACCTGGAAAGATAATGGAACAAATTTATTAAACAATCAGTTTGTAAGCATCTATAGGATACTTGGGCTATAAGAAATAGCCAGCAGGGATTTGTCAAGAACAAATCATACCAAACCAACCTAATTTCCTTTTTTGACAGAGTTATTGGCCTAGTGGATGCGGGGAAGCAGTAGACATATATCTTGATTTTTTGGTAAGGCTTTTGACACAGTCCCATGTGATATTCTCATAAGCAAATGAGGGAAATGTGATCTAGATAAAATTACTATAGGGTCAGTGCACAACTGGTTGAAAGACCATTCTCAAAGATTAGTTATCACACATTGTCAAATTGGGAGAAAGTACTTAGTGAGGTCCAGCAGGGGTCAGTCCTGGGTCCAACACTCTTCAATATTTTCATTAATTACTTGGGTAATGGAGTAGAGAGTATGTTTATAAAATGTGTGGATGACACCAAGCTGGGTGGGGTGGTGCAAGCAGTTTGGAGGACAGGATTCTAATTCAAAATGACCTTGACGAATTGGAGAATTGGTCTGAATTCAACAAGATGAAATTCAATAAAGATAAAGGTAAAATACTTCACTTAGGAAGGAAAAATCAAATGCACAATCTAAATTGGAGAATAACTGGCTAGGTGGTAGTACTGTAGAAAAAGATCTGGGGGTTATAGTGAATCACAAATTGAATAAGAGTCAGCAATGTGATGCAGTTGCAAAATAGGCTAATGTCATCCTGGGGTGTATTAACAGAAGTGTTGTATATAAGATGGGGAACTAATTTTCCCGTTCTGCTTGGCACTGGTGAGGCCTCAGTAGGTGTACTATATCCAGTTCTGGGGGCCACACTTTAGGACACACAGACAAATTGGAGTCCAGAGGAGAGCAACAAAAATGATGAGAGGTTTAGAAAACCTGATCTGTGAAGAAAGGTTAAAAAATACTCTGGGTATGTTTAATCTTGAGAAAAGAAGACTGAGGGGGTACCTGATAACAGTCTTCAAATAAGTTGATGTCTGTTCATAAAAGAGGACCGTGGTCAACTGTTCTCCATGTCTACTAAAGGTAGGGCAACAAATCCTGGAACACTTGTTTTTCCCTGGAAAACTTGAGGGGGAAAATAGTTTCATAATTTTTGGTTGAGGAAAGCAATTATTTCTCATTCCCCTCATAAAATAAAATCAAATAATAAATAAAAAATAGCAATCATTTTGTGTGCTGCTCTATAGTTGAAATTGTAGAAAGATTAAAGTTGTCAGAAATAGAACCTCAGTGGGGAAGTGTTTTTGGATGTTCCCATGAAAATCTGCAGCAAGAGAGATTTAGGTTAAATATTAGGAAAAACTTTCTAACTTTAATGGTAGTTAAGCACTTCGGGTTCAAAGATGACCATGACATCACTTGATGTCATGACTAGCACATGAATTGTATTGAAGTGAGGGAAAGTTATGCAGAGTTACCTTCAGTCAGTCGTCCAGGCCCGTCTAAATCCAGTGGCATGACAATGTTGAGATGCCTGGAGACAAGTCTGGATGCAATGGATGGGCCATCAGGTCCTACTGCACCCTAACTGATTTCCTAGGCTATTCACACAGCTCTTACCATCCATCTTCACAGCCGGGGAGATGAGCATATCTGCTTGGTCACCTGGTCTGCCACAGAGGACTTTCCGGTGGGAGCCAGGTGTAGCTATCCACTCTCGTCAAGAATCGCAGGTAGCGTCGTCTACTGTTACTTATGATAGCCTGTCTTGTAAAATTTGGACCGTGCTTCGTCTGGAACCTCACCTCAGACCTTTTCGCCAAAGGTGGTCCTACCAAGAGTACAAGACTCCAGATGACATGGTTCTGAGTGTCAGTGGGACATACAATCCTCTCCACCACAAGGTAAATGGTCCAAGGAGAGGAAGCACTGGAATAGACTGTCAAGGGGGGTTGTGGAATCCCCATCTTTAGAGGTTTTTAAGAACAGTTTGGACAAACACCTGCCAGGGATGGTCTAGGTTTACTTGATCCTGCCTCAGTGCAGGAGGGCTTGACTTGATGACTTCTCAAGGTCCCTTCCAGCCCTACATTTCTGTTATTAGCTGGTGTTTTAGCCACAACCAGGGGATCAAATTCATGATTATGCATGCATTTCTGTTTCCTGATTTTCAACCATTC
Organism: Eretmochelys imbricata; assembly: GCF_965152235.1. Classification (NCBI taxonomy): domain Eukaryota; kingdom Metazoa; phylum Chordata; order Testudines; family Cheloniidae; genus Eretmochelys; species Eretmochelys imbricata. The sequence continues at coordinate 23,951,942 of NC_135584.1, forward strand.
ATCACTTTTTGGAACATCATCATTTTAGGCTGACATTTTTCCAGGCCAAGTTTTGTAAGACGTTTTTTCCCTGGAAAATTTGAGGGGGAAATTAGTTTCATCATTTTTGGTTGAGGAAAGCAATTAATGTTCATTCCCCTCATAAAATAAAATAAAACTTTGCAACTATTTTGTGTGCTGCTCTACAGTCGAAATTATAGAAAGATAAAAATGGTCAGAAATAAAACCTCAGTAGGGAAGTGGTTTTGGATGTTCCCGTGAAAATCTCTTTTAATTTGATCAAGTTATGGTCGCTGTTATATTCTGTGCATGTGAGATACACTTTGTATGAAACTTTCTCACTGAACATACTGAGTGTTCATTGAAGGAAGTTTATGCTGTACGTACCTGGGTGGCTAACTTAGCTTAGCAGCAAGAGTATGAAGGATATATGGTTCAGCATCGGAAATCCACAGGAAATCGGTTAAACATGGTATCTACAACCTTAAATCTAACCACTTGTATTTATGTATTACAATGCAGTCTTCGTACGCCAACATACTATTCCTCTAATACATACAATGTTTTGCTTTGACATTAGATATGTATGTGTCGCATCTTGGACTGTGATATATTATTCTGTTTGAGTCCATCAAATTCAGTTATATGAAGAGTATGTTATACTTAATCTTGCTATGAAGGCCTTAATAATGCAGACTGGCTGTGAATATTTGCAGACGTGTAGTCTACTTACATTTGCAGCTATGTCAGCTCCAAAGATGACTGCTTTATCCTCTGAATTGCACTTAAGATAAGCTTTGCAAATATGTGCACGTAAATTTGCCTTGTAGTTAACTGTTTCACCTGCAGAATTGCATCAAGGAAGGGCTGGGCTGTTGAAAATAAATTATTTACTGTCTGGCTGCTGAATGTAATGGTTAGTGAGCTCTCAGGAATCAGATTGGTTAGACACTGCCAATATCCTGGACCCCTCCTAGTCAGGCTTCAGGCCAGAACTTGGAAAATAGATGGTGCTGGTGGCACTGATGAATGATCTTTTCTTGGCAATCGACAAGGGCAATAAATCCACACAAATTTCTGGACCTCTCTACAGCATGTGTTGCTATTGGCCATAGAATCCTACTGTCCTGTCCCCAAGATATGGCAGGGGTTAATGAGATTGCTTTCTGGGTGCAGCCTGAGAGCAACACTTAGACATGATAAACATCTGCTCTTGCAATTTAATGTCCCTTTCCAGCAGAATCCCACAGGGGTCCCAATTCTCGCCCATTATGTTCATTATGTTATCTCGATGAAGCTCATATAATTCCTAGAAACGCCAGTGCCTAAATGAAAAAGACTCTTTTGTCACACAGTGGGGACCTTGATCAGTTTCTCTGCTGCTGCAAAAAGAAGGCTAATGAGTGTGGGCTTGTGTTTTGTTATTTCTTTCCTCTGAAGCAGGGACACAGGGCTCTGAGGCGACACCAAGCAGTCTCTCTCTCAGGTGCTTGGGCTCGCTGGTTCTTGCTCACATCTTGTGGGTCTAACTGATTGCCATATGTGGGATGGGAAGGAACTTTCCCCTGGGCAAGATTGGCAATAGGGGGTGGGGGGAAGTTCGCCTTCCTCTGAAACATGGGGTGCAGGTCACCTGCTAGGCTTACCTTAATCATTACCCTGCCATTGCCTGGTTCAGGAAAGCATTTAAGCACATACTTAATGCTGAGGGTGTACTTGCTTTCCTGAGAGGAGGTGTAGACCTGTAGGGACTCAGGGCATGTGTGTAAATCCAACTGACTTCAGTGGAGTTTAGCACATGCTTAAAATTAAGCCAGTGTTTAATGATGCCCTAATTAGGAGGTGGTTTCCTGAATAGGAGCTTTAAAAAACTTCTGAGCAAACTTCACTGCAGTGTATAGAATTCTTAATCACGATCCCCTCATTGCTACTTGAAGATGTTCATAACTCGGAAGCAGAGAAATGCAGTTATGCTCACCTCATCAATCATTTGTTAATTATGCTCTTTTAAATCTGAAATGCCCAACTGATTGATTTGAAAAACTAACTTAAATCAGTGCAATTGTTTAAAATATGACAACCCGGTAAACTGCACAGACTGGCTATAAATGGTGTCTAGTGTTTAAAAACAAAATTAAAAAGTTTAAAATTATTAAACTTAAAAAAAAGTTCAACATGAGCCACTGAGCCCAAACATCTTTCTGAATTTCTCTTGCTATTATTCTGTAGAAGCCAGTGGATTTACAGTGATGTACATTCAGTGTAAGAGAAAAGATTTAGCCCAGGGTCTGCAACGGAAAAGAATATTTTTAGTGAAATGATTTTGGGAGCTTAATTTTATATTGTGCTCATATGTTTCTTTCTGAGCCAAAGAGAATTTTAAGACGATGTTTGAAAGCTCTATATTCTTCATTTATGTGCTAGTGTGCAGTTTTAAAAATATCTTTGGCAGCATCTAATCTATTCATTCATATACTGATGTACTTCTGCCTGCCAGTGATTTATTCCCTATGGTGGATAGAATATGGTTTTGGTCAGTTCTTGTTCCTCTTTTGTGTATCTGTTTCTCTCTTCCTGATTCTTAATCCCATTTCTTCTATCTAATCTTTTTTAAGCACCAGTCTGCTCGTGCAGCTGTGGTAATATTGATAAACCTGCTGAGCAGCTTCATATTTGGGCCTTGCTCTATGACATCATCATCAAAAATAAAGCAGTTGAGTAACTTGAAAATAAGCTACACACACACACACACACATATATATATATCCTTTCCAGATTGTTATTTTCACTCCAAGTAGACTTCAAGGGAAAGCAAAGGAATGATTAAAAAGTGAAAGAAAGGTATCTACTCCGAGCCAAATATAAAAATGGTAAGCATCTACTTTTGAGGACCATGTTCTACAGCTGTGTCAGGGTCAGTGGAAGTGCAGTCAGAGGGCCCATGTTCTGGAGCGGTGGTTATTAACAAGACATCAAAGGAACAGGGTGGAGTTGGCCTGGAAGGAACTCAGCCAGATGGCCAGAGCAGTGCATAGGGTTTAATGAAGTTCCACTTGTTCAACTCAGCCGGCATTCAGTTTCACTCAGAGGTGTGAGTTCTCTGAATGACAGCAGCTAGCAGAGGGAGCCATAGAACTCTGTGTGAAGCCTCTCCCCCACCAAGCCCTGGATTTTACAGTCACATACCTAGCTCCTCAGTGGACTCAGTGGAAGGAGGAGTTTGAGCTGTTCACGGACCTGTCCATGCAGGAGGAGAAGGAAAATGACAACAAGCGGAAAAGTAAAACTGTTCTTTTACCTGAGAGCTCTAAAGTACTCTGAATCTCACCACTGCCTCACACCTCACAGAAGTCCTAGGAGCCCTGGGAACCTATTGCTTCCCAAAGCAAATGGAACTGTGGAGTGACACTGGCTTTTCACTAGAGACCAATCCAAAGGGAAGGGGATTGATCCATATATTACAGCAATGGGCAGTGGGTGAACCATCCCCTCCGGGGAGGCTAGCCCACCGGCCCCACCCCTTCCACCTGTGGCACTTGCCCTCTGCAACCAGAGGAGTCCCAAGATCCTCACTCCCCATGGCTGGAGGAGCCCTAGCCTGCCCACCGCAGCTGCACTGGCTGGTTCCCTCAAGTGCTGGGCTGGCCCCAGCACTGGGCCAAGCCGCTGGCTCCCACTTGTGGCCAGAGTAGCCCCAGCCAGCTTCAGGATAGAGGGAAAGGGAGGGAGAGGCCACCTGGGGGAACGTAGGTGCGACCACGGCCTTGGTCAGAGGAGGCTTAGCCTGCCCTGGCTTTTAGTACCTGCCCTCCATGGGTTTTGCCTTCTACGCACAGGTAGTACATGCAGTCTGGGGACTACATGCAGCAGAAGCTCAAGAGAGAGGATGAAAGCCTTAGGAAGCACAGCACCCCAGAAGTATGTGCTGTGAGACAACAGCAAAGAAGAGCAGGTGGCCCCGGTTCCATACCCACAGTGAGATGGATTTACTGCGAAGATAGCATGAGTGGGTAAGGGAGAGGTGCCCCTCACTAGCAGAGCATTGCAAGGAAAGTGGCAAGGTTCACTATTTTGGAAAAGTGTGCAAAAGCAGAGGAAGTTTCCAGAAAGATTCATCCAGACTTTTACAAGAGGGGGATGACACATCAGACAGCAGCGATGACATCATATCTCTCACCTTGAGCCTGAGAACAATCAGGTTCAGGCTGTTGGAACAGAAAATTAATGAAGGACAATACCAACCTTCAGCCATGCAACAATGTAAATAAGGAAACATCCTCTGCAATTTCAGCTGGATAGTGGGGTCTCCTGCAGTGTGATTCCTGGGGGTGAATTGGGCTTGTGCATACCCATTACAAAAGCAGGCGCACTCTAATAATGTACAATAAGAGCATAATGTAGCCCATAGGAAAATGTGACCTCATAGTAATGAACCCAAAAATTAACAAGACAGTACCAGCTAAAGTTGGTGGTGATGGATGGTAGCTCCACAGATCCCGTTTGGGGAATACAGCCATACAAGCCAGGGATCTGTGAAAGATGCAGCATCAGGATGTTATAGCTGCAGTGCAAGAAGCATAAGAGAGAGTTTCATGGACAATGAAGAAAATCTTAAAAGCATATGGGGGTGTTTTCAAAGGCGATGGGTGACTCAAACGAAGTTGTGGCTGCGAGTAGACCCTACCATGGATCCTGTGTGCTTACCAGGAAGGAAAATTCCAGTTGCACTATACAATCAGCACACAAGGAGCCTGAAAGTTTGCAGAACTGGGATATCATAGCACTTGTAGAGCCCAGTACATCCTGGGTAAGTAGCATAGTGGTGGTACAGAAGTCATCCAGCATATTATACATCTGCATAGACCCAAAGCCACAGAACTGGGCATTGATAAGATGTCATCAAATGCAGGCAGTACATAGTGGAACCTTGCCAGAAGTTTTCAGATCAAGAATTGTTACAAGAATTGGGAGGAATGGGTTTTGGCACACAAACTTGGATAAGGAGTCCAGCATACTGACAATTTTTGCAACACCGTTTGGTTGCTACCGATGGCCGCAAATGCCAATGGACATAAACCCAGCACCAGATGTGTTCCAGAGAAGACTAAAAGTGCTGCCTGGGATGATAATAACTGTAGATGATATCCTCATTGTAGGGAAAGGGAGCAATGATACAGAAGCTGAAGGAGACCATGAAGCTTTTCTGACAGAAAGCTGCAAGCTTTTCTACAGCAATGCTGGGACCAGAACATAAAGCCGAATCTAGGAAAAATGCAACTCAAACAGCAGTGAAACACATTGGACATCTACTCTCAGTAGATGGAATGAAAGCAGATCCCAACAGATCAAGGCAGTCAGAGGCATGCTAGCTCCCATGGATTGATAAATTTTCTGTCAACTTCTGTCCACACCTGCCTGCAGTAGTGGAATCCACACATCAGCTCACACGGCAAGATGTTGAGTGAGACTGGGCAGGTCCCCAACGGCAAACATTTGACATGCTGAAATAAATGATAATGAATGTCCCTGTCCTGAAGTACTACCAGCCAGGAGAACCACTGACACTCCAGTGTGAGGCATCAGAGAAATATTGGGTGCTGCTTTTCTGCAGGAACAGCTGGTTGCTTATGCCAGCAGAACCCTGTCAGAGACTGAACAAGGGTATACCCAAATAGAAAAAGAGTTTCTGTCTGTGGTATTTGGTATCCATCAAGTACACCTATGGCCACTCAATAACAGATCAAGCAGCCCACAAACCCCTAGAAACAATCACGCTACCAGGAAGAGATCAGATATTGTCCAAGATTATTTCTGGTGTTAGCTGACACCATGAGCAAGGCATATAGACCCATCATCACTGAGTTCGTGGAAGGGGATCAGTACAAAGTGCAGCATGTTAATAGATTCAATCTCCCAGTTTCAATAGCAAAGCTAATGGAAATCAGAAAGGCTACAAAAAAGGACACTCAACTGCAGGCAGCCAACAGAGCAATACCACTGCAGGGTGGTCAGAAGACAAAACCGGTAGGAGCAGAATGATGTTTTCAAATTAAAGATGAGCTAAGTGTGCAGGATGGAATAACATTTCAAGGACAGGGAGCTGTGATTCTTGCCTTATTAGGTAATAATGTCATGCAAAAAATACATGCCTCATTGACAGCTGTCTTAGGCTCAAGAGTGTGTTTACTGGCTGGGAATAAATACACAACTCCACTCCCTGATAGAAGGGTGTGACATCTGCCAGTTGCGTGATAACCACCAGCAGAAGGAGACTCAGCTACCAAGCGAACTGCTCACCCAATCATAGGAAAAGGTGGGAATAGACTTATTTACCTTCAAGGAAAAGTAGTACTTGATTACAGTGGACTACTGTTCAAACTTTTGGGAGGTCACTGCCCTGCCTAATACAAGAAGCAAGTCACTGCAAACTCACTTTGTGAGATAAGGCATTCCAGGCACAGTATTTACACACAATGAACCCCAGTTTGTCTTGGAAGAATTCAAAGAATGTGTATGCAAATGGCAGTTTGACCACTATACTTCCTCCCCAGCATACCCACAAAGTAATAGTCAGGTGGAGTCAGCTGTGAAAACAGCCAAGAGAGTGATACACAAGGCTGTTTCTTCTGATTTCAGAACTCTTGTTAGCATAGCTCATCACAGGGGTGCCAAAACCTTCCACTATAGGCACTGATGGGACAAAGGACCAAAACTCTACTACCAGTGAGGGGAAGGCCTGTTGCATCCAGATGGATGGGGACACTGGGAAGAGGAGAGAGAGGCAGCAATCAGAAAAAGCAGGCAGGTCCACCAAGGAACTACCAGCTCTGAAGGCAGACATCCCTGTGAGGCTTCAGCCATTAAAGAAACACTAGAAAGAACAGACTAATGGAGTCGCATCATACAACACTACTGCATTAAAAGAACATTATTATGGTTGCAAAGTAAAAACTCATTTCAGGAACTGCCAGAATTGAGTTTCCTTAATTTTATTGATCCTCTTATATGTGTATATTATGGTACATGCAGTGTATCCATGTCAGTCCCAAGATATTAGACACGCGGGGTGGCTGAAGTAATATCTTTTATTGGACCAATTTCACTGATGAGAGAGACAAGCTTTCAAGCACACAGAGCTCTTCTTCAGGTCTGTGTGGCTCGAAAGCTTGTCTCTCTCACCAACAGAAGTTCGTCCTATAAAGATATTGCCTCAGCCACAATGTGTCTCCACATTGTGGCACAGTCTTTAATTACATAACATACTATTTTTTCCCATGGGACTCCTGCCTCATTCAGTGCATGAGACTGACATGCTTGAAGTCCCAGTTTCCTCAACCCCCGCCTTCCATTTCCAGTCTCTTTGCCCAGCTGTTCCCAGTCTGCACCCCCCATCTCCCTTAGGGTATGTCTACACTACGAAATTAGGTCGAATTTATAGAAGTCAGTTTTTTAGAAATCATTTTTATATATTCGAGTGTGTGTGTCCTCACAGAAAATGTGTTCTAAGTGCAGTAAGTGCATTAACTCGGCGGAGTGCTTCCACAGTACCGAGGCAAGCGTTGACTTCCAGAGTGTTGCACTGTGGGTAGCTATCCCACAGTTCCCGCAGTCTCCACTGCCCATTGGAATTCTGGGTTGAGATCCCAATGCTTAATGGGGCAAAAACATTGTCGCGGGTGGTTCTGGGTACATATCGTCAGGCCCCCGTTCCCTCCCTCCCTCCGTGAAAGCAGCAGCAGACAATCGCATTCCTTTTTTCTTGAGTTACCTGTGCAGACGCCATACCACGGCATGCCTGGAGCCCTCTCAGGTAACTGTCACCATATGTCTCCTGGGTGCTGGCAGACGTGGTACTGCATTGCTACACAGCAGCAGCAACCCACTGCCTTGTGGCAGCAGATGGTACAGTGGGACTGGTAGCCATCATCATCACATCCGAGGTGCTCCTGGCCACGTCGGCCAGGAGCACCTGGGCAGACATGGGTGCAGGGACTACATTAGAAGTGACTTGACTAGGTCATTCTCTTTAGTCCTTCAGTCAGTCCTATTTAACCATCTTATGGAGAGCAGGCAGGCTATACGGATTGCTAGCAGTCCTATTGGACCATCTTCTGAGGAGCAGCCACTGCAGTCACTCACAGAGAAGGTGCAGCGAGGTAAATCTAGCCATGTATCAATCAGAGGCCAGACCAACCTGCTTGTTCCAATAAGAACAATTACTTAGGTGCACCATTTCTTATTGGAACCCTCCGTGAAGTCCTGCCTGAAATGCTTCTTGATGTAAAGCCACCTCCTTTGTTGATTTCAATTCCCTGTAAGCCATGTCATCAGTCGCCCCTTCCTCCGTCAGAGCAACGGCAGACAATCGTTCCGCGCCTTTTTTCTGTGTGGACGCCATATCAACGCAAGCACGGAGGCCGCTCAGCTCACTTTGGCAGTTAGGAGCACATTAAACACCACACGCATTATCCAGCAGTATATGCAGCACCAGAACCTGGCAGAGCGATACCAGGAGAGGAGGCGACGTCAGCGTGGTCACGTGAGTGATCAGGACATGGACACAGATTTCTCTGAAAGCATGGGCCCTGCCAATGCATGCATCATGGTGCTAATGGGGCAGGTTCATGCGGTGGAATGCCGATTCTGGGCTCGGGAAACAAGCACAGACTGGTGGGACCGCATAGTGTTGCAGGTCTGGGACGATTCCCAGTGGCTGCGAAACTTTCGCATGCGTAAGGGCACTTTCATGGAACTTTGTGACTTGCTTTCCCCTGCCCTGAAGTGCATGAATACCAAGATGAGAGCAGCCCTCACAGTTGAGAAGCAAGTGGCGATAGCCCTGTGGAAGCTTGCAATGCCAGACAGCTACCGGTCAGTTGGGAATCATATTTGGAGTGGGCAAATCTACTGTGGGGGCTGCTGTGATGCAAGTAGCCCACACAATCAAAGATCTGCTGATATCAAGGGTAGTGACCCTGGGAAATGTGCAGGTCATAGTGGATGGCTTTGCTGCAATGGGATTCCCTAACTGTGGTGGGGCCATAGACGGAACCCATATCCCTATCTTAGCACCGAAGCACCAAGCCGGCGAGTACATAAACCTCAAGGGGTACTTTTCAATAGTGCTGCAAGCTCTGGTGGATCACAAGGGATGTTTCACCAACATCAACGTGGGATGGCTGGGCAAGGTACATGACTCTCGCATCTTCAGGAACTCTGGTCTGTTTCAAAAGCTGCAGGAAGGGACTTTATTCCCAGACCAGAAAATAACTGTTGGGGATGTTGAAATGCCTATAGTTATCCTTGGGGACCCAGCCTACCCCTTAATGCCATGGCTCATGAACCCGTACACAGGCACCCTGGACAGTAGTCAGGAGCTGTTCAACTACAGGCTGAGCAAGTGCAGAATGGTGGTAGAATGTGCATTTGGACGTTTAAAGGCGCGCTGGCGCAGTTTACTGACTCGCTTAGACCTCAGCGAAACCAATATTCCCACTGTTATTACTGCTTGCTGTGCGCTCCACAATATCTGTGAAAGTAAGGGGGAGGCGTTTATGGTGGGGTGGGAGGTTGAGGCATATCGCCTGGCTGCTGGTTACGCTCAGCCAGATACCAGGGCGGTTAGAAGAGCACAGGAGGGCGTGGTACGCATCAGAGAAGCTTTGAAAACCAGTTTCATGACTGGCCAGGCTACGGTGTGAAAGTTCTGTTTGTTTCTCCTTGATGAAACCCCCCGCCCCTTGGTTCACTCTACTTCCCTGTAAGCTAACCACCCTCACCTCCTCCCTTCGATCACCGCTTGCAGAGGCAATAAAGTCATTATTGCTTCACATTCATGCATTCTTTATTCATTCACCACACAAATAGGGGGATGACTACTAAGGTAGCCCAGGAGGGGTGGTGGAGGAGGGAAGGAAAATGCCACACAGCACTTTAAAAGTTTACAACTTTAAAATTTATTGAATGCCAGCCTTCTGTTTTTTGGGCAATCCTCTGTGGTGGAGTGGCTGGTTGGCTGGAGGTCCCCCCAACCGCATTCTTGGACATCTGGGTGAGGAGGCTATGGATCTTGGGGAGGAGAGTGGTTGGTTACACAGGGTCTGTAGCGGCAGTCTGTGCTCCAGCTGCCTTTGCTGCAGCTCAACCATACACTGGAGCATATTGGTTTGATCCTCCAGCAGCCTCGGCATTGAATCCTGCCTCCTCTCATTACACTGCCGCCACATTTGAGCTTCAGCCCTGTCTTCAGCCCGCCACTTACTCTCTTCAGCCCGCCACCTCTCCTCCCAGTCATTTTGTGCTTTCCTGCACTCTGACATTGTTTGCCTCCAGTCATTCGTCTGTGCTCTGTCAGTGTGGGAGGACAGCATGAGCTCAGAGAACATTTCATCACGAGTGTGTTTTTTTTTCTTTCTAATCTTCACTAGCCTCTGGGAAGGAGAAGATCCTGTGATCATTGAAACACATGCAGCTGGTGGAGAAAAAAAAAGGGACAGCGGTATTTAAAAAGACACATTTTATAAAACAATGGCTACACTCTTTCAGGGTAAACCTTGCTGTTAACATTACATACATAGCACATGTGCTTTCGTTCCAAGGTCGCATTTTGCCTCCCCCCACCACGTGGCTAGCCCCTCCCCCCACCCCCCTTCCCATAGCTAACAGCGGGGAACATTTCTGTTCAGCCACAAGCAAACAGCCCAGCAGGAACAGGCACCTCTGAATGTCCCCTTAAGAAAAGCACCCTATTTCAACCAGGTGACCATGAATGATATCACTCTCCTGAGGATAACACAGAGAGATAAAGAACGGACGTTGTTTGAATGCCAGCAAACATACACTGCAATGCTTTGTTTTACAATGATTCCCGAGTACGCGCTACTGGCCTGGTGTGGTGAAGTGTCCTACCATGGTGGATGGAATAAGGCTGCCCTCCCCAGAAACCTTTTGCAAAGGCTTTGGGAGTATATACAGGAGAGCCATGAATGCCAGGGCAAATTAATCATGAAATATGCTTGCTTTTAAACCCTGTATAGTATTTTAAAAGGTACACGCACCAGAGGTCCCTTCTCCATCTGGCTGGTCTGGGAGGCAGCCTTGGGTGGGTTCGGGGGGTACTGGCTCCAGGTCCAGGGTGAGAAACACTTCCTGGCTGTCAGGAAAACCGGTTTCTCCGCTTGCTTGCTGTGAGCTATCTACAACCTAATCATCATCATCATCTTCCTCATCCCCAAAACCTGCTTCCGTGTTGCCTCCATCTCCATTGAAGGAGTCAAACAACACAGCTGGGGTAGTGGTGGCTGAACCCCCCAAAATGGCATGCAGCTCATCATAGAAGCGGCATGTTTGGGGCTCTGACCCGGAGCGGCCATTCGCCTCTCTGGTTTTCTGGTAGGCTTGCCTCAGCTCCTTAAGTTTCACACGGCACGGCTTTGGGTCCCTGTTATTGCTTCTGTCCTTCATGCCCTGGGAAATTTTGACAAAGGTTTTGGCATTTCGAAAACTGGAATGTAGTTCTGATAGCACGGATTCCTCTTCCCCATACAGCGATCAGATCCCGTACCTCCCGTTCAGTCCATGCTGGAGCTCTTTTGCGATTCTGGGGCTCCATCATGGTCACCTCTGCTGATGAGCTCTGCATGGTCACCTGCAGCTTGCCATGCTGGCCAAACAGGAAATTGAAATTCAAAAGTTTGCGGGCCTTTTCCTGTCTACCTGGCCAGTGCATCTGAGTTGAGAGTTGAGAGTGCTGTCCAGAGCGGTCACAACGGAGCACTCTGGGTTAGCTCCCGGAGGCCAATACCATTGAATTGTGTCCACAGTACCCCAAATTCGACCCGGCAAGGCCGATTTAAGCGCTAATCCACTTGTCAGGGTAAGGAAATCGATTTTAAGAGCCCTTTAAGTCGAAAAAAAAGGCTTCATCCTGTGGACAGGTGCAGGTTTACATCGATTTAACGCTGCTAAATTCGACCTAAAGTCCTAGTGTAGACCAGGGCTTAAACTTTTTGTCCAATTCTAATGTCCATGTCCCTCCTGCCTCAACCCCAGGTCTGGCATTTGTTTCCTCTGTATTCAATTTAGGCAGCTTCCTCCACCACACTGCCTGCACCAGCAAGGGGACTCATTGTGAGCACAGGAGAGAGAGGTTCCCTATTCTTAGTTCTGATGCTCATCCCTGGCACAGCCTGGAGAAGCTGGGAATTGCAGTTTTAGGGAACGTCCTGTTCAGCACCAGGCTTGAGCATACTCCATGTGGAAGGACTCTTCAGGGAATTAAGCTGAGAAGCTCTAGCAAGTCTCTGATCACGTGTGAACTGCATTTTCTTTTTAGGGTTGATAATTTGGCCAAATTTGCATAGATGTTAATACAGACAGCAAAAGGCACATCCCTGACACAAAGCCTAAAAGGCCACCCCTTCCAAAATTTCCTGATCCAAAACTTAGGGGCACTAGAGCTTCTGAAAACAGAGTCGTATAATAGGAAGTGTCAAACTCCCTTAATACGTGTGGATGAAACTATACCTATAAATGTGATACATACATATTATATATACTCATAAGCCATATTTCTCCATTTGTTTTGTGGATCATAGCAGAGAGCAGTTTACATTCTTAGGGTACAACTACTCTGCAGCTGGGAGCATGGTTCCCAGCTCAGGTAGACAGACACTCACTAGCTTTGCTTGAGTTAGCAGTGTAGTCAGAGGTAGCCGAGTACATATTCAGAGGGTCCAGGCAGGTTTGTACTCAGCCAGTTAATCAGAGCTGCACCCCCTTGTTCTCCTGACTACATTGCTATTTTTAACATGCTAGCTTGAGCAGTGCTAGTTCATCTGACTACCTGAGATGAGAAGCACTCTCCCAGCTGCAGTGAGTGTAGTCCCTTATGTGGACACAGCTAGTGCCCCTTTGGTTTTGTTTTTTTAATCCTAACAACTATTGCTACTTCCAGGGATGAAATGACAAGGCAGCTACTCTGTATACTGAGGAGTATTCTCAGCATCAAGGACTGACTAGGGTACAGTACTGGAGACTGAGTAACCCACTCAGTGCTTGTGTATTATCAAAGCAATTTCTATAGTTGTCATTTTATTGCTATTAAACTGAACAATGCTGCTCTCCAATAAAATCATTTGAAATAACAGCTCATTAAAAGCACTCTTTAATATATGGCATGCTATTTAATGTCAATGTAGGTGCAGAGCTTGTTTAGCAGAATTGACTATAATGTTTGGAAAGTAGATAAAATGAAAAAAGAATATTTTATCATTAACAACCTATTAGTAAACCTAATGAAATCCTTAATGGCCTGAATACATTACAGAGGAACTCTCAATTGTTTTACCTGCTTTATTTCCCTTCCCCCGCTTCTCTTACATGTTACATTTAGTGTCATGTGCAGGAAATGAAAAGAGTAAAATTCCCAGGGAAGCATCAATGGGAAAATTATGACCAAGAATTGAGAAAAAAGAGACTGCTGGTGGTTCTTATTGGTCTAGGGTCCCTATTCCTGAGCATAGGAAATACTGGGCATAGGACCATGTAGTACTTTCAGTCTCTAGGGGTACATCTCCACAGCAAAAATAAAACCTATGGCAACAAGTCTCAGAGCATGAGTCAGCTGAACTGAAATTGCTGGGCTTGTGCTGTGGGGCTAAAAATAACTGTGTTAACGTGCAGGCTTGGGCTGGAGCCCAGGCTCTGAGACCCTGCCCACCCCCACCAGTTTCAGAGCCCGGACTACAGCCCGAGTCCAAATGTCTACACTGCTGTTTCTAACCCTGCAGCATGAGCCAGAGTAGGTTGACCCAGGCTCTGAGATTTGCTGCCACTGGCCACCTCTCCTACCCCCCCGTGTTATGTCAGGTATTAAGTGTTAATGAGTTCTGTATTTATTATTCTCAGTAGATAGGTCAGGAAGTGAATGGAGCTCCCTAGTCTTGAAGTGGTTTCAGAAGGTTAATCTTGAGATGCATTTTTGGGGGGGCAGGGGAGAGAGCATGAAGGCAGGTTGCAGTTGCCCATGCTGTACCAGTTCTGTAGCTTAAATAAAGGAATTCATTCTCCAGCGCTGTCAATCTGGCACCTGTTCTTAGCATTAAATATATTTGCAACAAATTCAGTTAAGAAACGAATATGATGGTGAGAACGCCAGATAAAAATCTCTTGTCTCCCTGCCCTCTGGATATCAGTTATTGGCCGGAGAAAATGTAGGAATAGCCATAACTCTAGCCCAGACTGATCTCCCAGGCCACAAATGCTCTCACTTTTCAGACCATAAAACATTCTTTTTAGCTCTGAACTCAGGTCCAGTGCTGGCGGGAGGGGATTCACTGTCCCGCCATGTCCTGTTCATTAGAAGATAACTCTTTCAAACGACTCTCTTTGTGTAACACTTGGTGCAATTAACTTCTGTCTTGTACCCAAAAATGTCTGAAACTCTCTGATAAGATTGAAAGTTACATCCATCCCAGCTCCACTTTGAATTCACCTATAGTAGCAATTGTTCCTGGGAAACTCAGGCAGACAGCAAGCCTTAGAAAAAAGATCCCTTGGCTTGCTGTGTAATCATGTTTCAATCAGCTTTATAGAATTGTGAAATTGATTGTCCCCCTGACATTCTGTACACTTTGGAGCAGATACAGTGCTAGACTGGTTAATTCCCTATTTGGCTCCAAGCACACACAATAAAAGAGCTTTCTGCTTTCCCTCCCACTGTCAAGAACCAAGGAGGAAGGGAGCTCAAATCACCTTGAAATCACAATTTGGGAGCCTAGCAGCATCAACCGGCTGTATGCTGTCTTCCTAATCATCCAGCGAAAGTCAGAATGATTGAGAAGAGGATGCCCAGTCAGCTGGCTGTGCACTAGGGAGTGTAGATGAATGACAAAACCACTGGAGATGATGACCAGCTAATCAAGGGCCATAGAAAATTGTAAGGTCTGACAAGAGGGAGAAGCAGCCCAAATGTCTTGGTGATAGTGACCTGTCCTTTGAAACCACCTAAGTTTGATTCCCATATTTTTTCTCCTAAGCTGGAAACAGTTGGCAGTTCTGTGGAAACAGTGTATGTAGACAGAGGGATATTGCTCAACAAGGACATCTGAAGAGGAGCTTATCTTGTCCGCATGGAACTTCCTAAGTTCCCTGAATTTTCTAAGTAGTTTAGCCTTCCAGCAAACCAAAAACTCCACCCCCATGTGAGATAAACAAAAGTCCAAAATAAATTTGCCAACAGTCATTCCAACAGCTGTTTGTTTTCGCCATCTGCTCAGGTCTTGTATCAAACTCGTCCACCCACTGCATCCAAATGCTTCTGTTCTGGGTCACAGATTAATCTGAAGCCTTTCTTCTTTGCTACAAGTTCCATCCACCTTTCTACTGTTTCTTAGGACCACAACCTTCTTTCATGGGTTAGTTCTTGTCCTTTTTTCAAAGTCTGACATCAGTGCCCCTCAATGGTCCCCTAAAGTCATTGGTGAGTTCAGTTGTCCCCTCTTTCATGAGTTCTAGCCCAGGGACCCTAAACATGACAACTGTCTGTTCCAACCACTGATGATCCTTGCTTCACTTCCCCTGGGATATTTCCTGCCTTCTGCCTTCTCTTTGAAAAGGTCCAGGAAGCACTCCTCTCAGCAGCCATTCAGGTACCTCTTTCAGGTTTTGTCAACAGGAAAAATCACCACAGTTCTTGCCATCTGTCTGGTCAACACAGATTAATGGGCTCAAGGTTTGGACAGTTGCCTTTAGAGGTTGTCTATACCCTCAGGTTTTCATGAAGCCCAGATTCTCCTCAGATTAAGGTGTACCACAGAATTAGTTGGATTTTGTAGAACACTTACGATGACCCCCGCCTTATTTTCCTATCATTAATAAGCAGGTAAAGCCCTGACCAGAACCACGCATGGTATTCTCCAAGGCATATAGGAATGCACACTTTGGCAGGGTATTAACTCCCCATTTTTTTGATTGTGTAGGAGTGTGTGCATCATATCACCTCATATGTTTCAAGCTACCTGCTTTTTTCCTCCCTCCATAGTTCTGGATGGCATCAAGTACAATGAATGCCCATAAAATACGAATGTTCTCTAATTTTCATTACTGCCCAAATGGCATGTTCCTTAGACCTCGGAGAAAAAAATTTCACAAGTGGTGGTCATTTTCCAGCGGGAGGTTATGGTCTGCCAGCCACTGACCAGACAGTCTGAGCAGGGTTAGTGAATTCCCTTCTTCCATAGATATCACACAAGCTGTGAGCCATAAACACCGCTCATTATGGCTCGAATGATACTGGACACAGGCAGCAGAGCATTTTAATATAGTTCTTCCTTTGGGGAAATCCCACAGAATTATGTGGTTCCAGAATGAGTTAGATTTTAGGGGAAGAGAGTGATATGAATACAGCTAATATTTCGTGCCTTTCTCCCCAATTTTACCTTCTATGCTCAGGTGGTTAATTCTCTACTAGTTTAATTAAAAAGAAAACCTTTCTTTGTCCAGGCAGTTTAACCTAGATGCTACTCTAAATCTGACGTCCATTTTAGGAGACTCCCACTTTTCAAATTGTCACAGTCTCGTACAAAGTCCTTCACATTTCTGAAAATATATGGCTATCATTATTAACCCAATAAACTTTTTCAAAAGCCACCATGATGATGTGTAGGTACTGTACAAATTACCCAAGCAGCATTTTGCATCCTAGCCCATCTCATTCATGCTTTGCATGACCTTGCTGAGGCTCACTATGCCCTAACTAAGCAAATAGTGTTGCTTGCTACATCCAAGATGATCATTTTCCTTGATAATGTAATCAACAGATATATGTCTGCTTTTTACCACTTCACTTTGCTCTTTCCCAATCTCCATGGACAGTAAACCGGATTTTCAGCTAAATAAAACTTCTGGCTACTGCACCAGAGCAACAGAGGCAAGAGGCAAGTCCGTCACCCAGCTAATGTGCAATGTTCTATCCGCCTTGGTTTGGTCAGGAATAATAAGACATAGCCCTGGGCTATAAATCACACTGACTTGGGAACTGTGGGAACTCATTCTGCTTCGCCTGAGGCAAAGGTCTGCTCTGCTGTCAGCCAAGTTTCTTAGACTCCTGGCTTCCTCTGTGATGGTAATCAAGCACCAAGAAAGCTGCTTATGAAAGAGTTTTGAGGAAGTCCCTGGTTGCCTGCTACTAGTTTAACTCCTATAATCCCAGCAGCAACATGCTTGCAGCAGCAGGGAAGGTGAATCTATTCTTAGCTGCTTTATTGAGAGATTTATACCAAGAAAGGAAGGCATTATAAACCTTTGCAAAAGCCTGCCTCAACTAGGAGAAATCCCCTACAGGTAGAGTGGGTTGCTAATAGTCTTCAAATGAAGAAGTTGTATTGATGAACTGCAGTCTCTCCTTGTAAATGGATAGCTCAGTGTTTGCTTTGGTTACTCTGCATTCTTTGGTGGAATAGGAGGGATAATGAGATAATGATGTAAAGACATTTGAAACATCTAATAGGGAAAGCATGGTATTGATACTTTCTTAAAATATAAAGTCTGAGATAAAAGGAATCCTCGGAGAAGTCTCTTTCCCTAAGAAGCAGCAGAGAGATATGCAATTGTCGCCACTACTCTTCTATGTCGTTCACATCTGTGTATTAGAAGCTGTGCTCCACACTGAAGGGACCTCTGCAGGTCTCCAAGACCAGACTATTTGCTGAGGCTTAATCTGCAATTCTATCAAAATCAAGTATCCGCGAATGCATTCCTTGATAACATACTTGGGGTACCCAGTCCTCTGCCTGTGATCAGCCATCCACCTGTGTGATAAGGACAAAAGTATTTTTCATTTCAGTGGGTGATTCACACTATATTTTGCACTCTATGCATCTGATGAACTGAGCTGTAGCTCACGAAAGCTTATGCTCTAATAAATTTGTTAGTCTCTAAGGTGCCACAAGTCCTCCTTTTCTTTTTATGGATACAGACTAACACGGCTGCTACTCTGAAACCAAACATATATCTGTAGTTGCATGTGTCACAGTCCCTGAAAAACCATTCTTTTCCCCTCACCTCTGGAATTTTGCATTTCAGCCAATGTAATAGATGGCTGCTTTTTCTCCTCTATATTTAACAATGTACCATCCTCTGAATTTACTGCTTATAAATATTTCTGCTTATAAATAGTACTGCTTATAAATATTACTAACAGCTAAACACATTGCAATCTGCTGCAGCCCATTCTGCCTCTGCTGCCCCTCAAAGAGCTGTCATTTTGTTGCGGAAGGTAACAGCTGATGTAGCAGAGCTCTTCTCTAAGGTGGCAATTGTTTTCTCCACCCCTTGCCACCAAAGCAGACATGCCCCCAGATTGATGTGTAGATGAAGACATGTTGCCTTCTGTTCAATAGCATTTCCTCTCCACACTCAAGTCCCTGGAGTGCACTGTGCTTTTACTATGTGGGATGGCATTAATATGTAATAACAATCTTCTGCTTTGAAATGGAGCTTAGCATTTCTGCTGAGAAGACTTAACATTAACAAACCATTCTCCTAGTGGAGAGAGAAAGAGAAGACCCGTGAGATGACTAGCTAACTCCAAAAGATTTGGAGGGTCAGTTGGATTCAGATTTTTATGCAAACGTCTTGAATCTCTGTGGATTTTAAATTATGCTCTTTCTGAGATTTCTGGGGCTGTCAGGCTCCATTCAGATTAGATGTACTCTAGGAACACTGTTTGCCGTGGTAGTTTTGTTACATCCTGTTTTTGAGCTAAAGAGAAATATATAGGGCATTGGCAAAAACAGCAGTTTACCCAAATGTTTTCAGTAATGGTGCAGAGGGGAAGGATGGTCTAGTAGTTAGGGTGCTAACCTGGAATTCGGGTTCCATTCCATGCTCTGCCGCAAACGTCCTGTGTGACTCTGAGCAATTCCATTAATCTTTCTGTGCTTCACTTCCCTATCTGTAAAATGGGGCTAAAACCACTTTTCTACCTCACAGGGATGTTGGGAGGATAAATTCATTAAAGACCGTGAGGCACTCAGATACTATGATAATAGGGCTATGTAAGTACCCAAGAGAGACTTGGTTATAGGTTTTGATTGGCTTTTAATTTAAATGAGAAACCTGTTTTCCTCACTTAACTCCTTCATTACTAATTTCCTACTATGGCCACTGTACAGTATTTATCCCTTTTGAGCATTAACACTCCATTACAGAGACAAGGTGGGCGAGGTGGGCAATATCTTTTATTGGACCAACTTCTGCTGGTGACAGAGCTTATACAGAGCTGCTCTTTAGGTGTAGGAAATGTACTGAGAGAGAGAAAGAGGAGAAAGTCTGGGATATGCACATTAACACACTTAAAACCACCTTCACCACACAAGGACATGTTACCAGCCAAGTAAATCACATCATGGAGTGAGCCACCCAAATACCCCAAGAGGACCTGCTTCAATACAGAAATAAAACCCCTTCTGACTGCACGCCCCTAGTTATCACTATCACCCCATGCTGGAACCCATACTCAGTGGGGATCACATACTGAAAAAAATAAACTTTCCTGAACCCCCTCTTCTGGCCTTCAAACAATCCCCCAGCTGTCCAAGCTCTCCATCAGAAACAAAGTCCCCCACAGACCAGGACACACCAACTCAAAGCGACACCAGACCGTGCCAGAACAATATGTGCAAAACCTGTAGACATAACTCTGCTGCTCCAAACGCCTCACCCGCAACAAAACACCTACACAGGCCTATCACAGCATGTGGTGTACCACACCAGAACATTTTTTAAGAAAATACCCCAATAACAACTATGTGGGTGAAACTCATACAGAAAAATGATAAAAGATGACATCACCTTATCACCTGTGGGTGAACACTTTTCACAAAGTGATCATGCTATATCTGAACTCTCTGTCCTCATCCTCAAGAAAACCTGTACAACACCTTCAAAAGATGAGCCTAGGGGCTTAAATTCATATCTTTCCTTGACAGTAAAATTATAGACAGAATAGAGACATTGGATTTATGGCTTATTACAGCAATCTATAACACACTAACCCACCCCAGCTTTTTTTTTATGCTCTTTCCCTCTATGACGGGTGAGGTGTTAACTGGCCACTTCAAGTTGAATGATTCCTTGAAATATGTGTATTCTAAACAATCTATTCCACCTTTCGCTGTCAGAGGGGTAGCCATGTGAGTCTGTATCAGTAAAAATAATGAGGAGTCCTTGTGGCACCTTAGATAAATTTGTTAGTCTCTAAGGTGCCACAAGGGCTCCTCGTTATTTTTACCTTTAGCTGTGACACTCTGAGTGCATGCTCCAGACCTAAAGAAGAGCCCTATGTACGCTCAAAAGTTTTTTTCTCTCCAACAGAATTTGGCTCAATAGAAGATTTTACCTTACCCATTTTGTCTTTCTAGTATCCTGGCACCAGCCTGGCTACAACAACACTGCATATAACATTCCACTGGAACTTTTTAGTGCTGTAGTAAATACAGAAGGCAGCATCTGCCGTTCATCTTATCTCAAGCTCCAAATACAGTCAACAGCTGTCAGGTCATTGATCTATGTTGATATTTGTAGCACAGTCAGTAAGTGATTGGGAATGGGGAAAAAAGGATAAAAGCAAAACGGAGACAAAGCAAAGCAGGCTAGAGAGACCTAAACTAAGCAGTAGAGATGAGTGATTTTTTTTTTTTTTTTAATGAATAGTAATTTGCCCAAAGATTGCATTTTTAAGGACACCAAAACTATTTGTGAATTCAGGTCAAATTTAATAAACAGTTTTGGCAAAAATAAATAAATAAATAAATAAATTCAGAAATATCTGAATGGATTGTTTAGAAAATGTTGAAATGAACCAATCTGGCATTTCATTTCAAATCAACTTTTTGTGTCAGAAATGTCATTTTGATGTGACCGCACCAAAGAATCAATTATTCACTCCGCTCTACTAAGCAATTTATTCTTGTAAGAGCACTCTCTCTCCAGACTTCTCTGCTACCCACCCACCCCTCCCCCTTTTTTTTGAGTAGTAATGATTTCATCAAAGATTGTTGTTTTATGCTTTGGCACTCAGATTCCCCTCCTCCTCTTCCCCCTCCTTCAACATACAGAGTACTCTTTGTACCATACTCCTAATAACGAAATGAACATCCTCATAATGGGAACATTTAGCTACATGTTATGTTAGCCTAATTACAGGTACTCAGTCTCTTATTTTGGGAAGCTTGAGGATATGATGACACAGTGAATTAATGTAAAAAATCCTTTACCTTTAAAGCGTTGGGTTAAAATTCTAATGTAGGTCATAATTGTCAATGATTTGGTTTCATTGTAGTTCCATCATGGGCACTTTTCCACATCACACTAACCATCATGTAATCTGGTACACCTGGCTCAGGGCAGGAAATAGCACAGGAATGTAGCCCATCAGGATTCAGGTCCATAGGTAGGGTTGTGAAACAATGTGAATAGCTCCTACCTGCCCAATGTCTGACTTTGTTGAGTGCATTCTTTCTCCTACTTCCAAAAGCATAGGGAAATCTCCAGATTTGGAAAGGAGGAGAAGAAAAAACTTACTCTGATTGTGAGGGCTTGGTACAACTTGGTTTCAAAAAAGAATTAGATACGTTCCTGGAGGAGATATCCATCAACAGTTATTAGCCAAGATGGTCAGTGCCGAAACTCCATATTTTGGGGGTCCCTAAACTTCCAACTGCCAGAAGCTGGGACTGGACAACAGGGGATGGATCGCTTGATAATTGCTATGTTCTGTTCATTCCCTCTGAAGCATCTGGCACCAGCCACTGTTGCAAGAATGGATACTGGTTTAGATGGACTATTTGTCTGACCCAGTATGGCCATTTCTATGTTCTTATATTTTTACCAATGAAAAATGAGAGTGAAGCTTAAAATATCAGGTATCCAAATACTCCTGTGGATATCATTTATCAAGTTTTATGTTCTCATGACTTGAAACCTTGAAAAGCAAGTTAACAAGCTTTTGCTCTATTGGCTGCTCTTCCTTTTGCTTTAAACTGCATATACTTCTGTCCTAGATGTGACTATTTGTTCTGCTTCATTCATATCCTACACTAAGGAAAGTTGGACTGATTATGAATATGTGCCATAGCCAGAATGATGATATAGGAAGCTGGGAATAAGATTCCAGTTGTGTGCGACTCCCGGGCGAGTGTTTACACAAGGATTTTATAGCAACCCAAGTGTGTTGCAGTTGAAAGTCATTTCAAAGCAGATTGTGGTTGAGATCAGGAGAATAGAGAATTGACTCCACTTTCTGACTCTAAAAGGCTCTGAATACCTAGTTCTGCAAAGCACTGGGCATAGATGATAGATGGCTTCAGGTAGGCCACACTTGGCAGCATTGTGTGACTAAACCCATGTATAATGAATGGACATGAACTGAAAAGTCTGGTGTGACTCTGGAAAAATGACTGTGTAAAAATAGCACCGTCACAGAGAGCAGATCAACTCCCAAAGTAGAAGTGTCTCATCTACTTCCTATAGATATAAGGAGCAAAAACTTATCTTCTTAGCCCTGCAGAGTCAACAAAAGTAGAATTCAGCTCATTTTCTCCTTGATCTCTTGTGCTTCCTCAACTATTTGCTACGTATCAATCACTTCTGTCTGGGAAACGTAATTGAAGGCAATGGTACCTGCACAAGAGCACTTGGGTAGAATTTAACCTGCAGAACAATTATTGACATATGAGAAGAGAGAGACCCATCTTGGACCCAGGATGAGTTTGTAAGGCTGGCAGTTTGGAGGGAAAAACAAAACACAAACATTTAGCAGATAATCATCTGGAATAAATGGCATCGCTCCTCTGACTTCCATGGTGCTGTGTCCATTTACATCAACTCAGTGGCTGGCCCATCTTGTATTTATCAGCTGTAAAATGATATTATGGAAATTTCATATGGAAATTCTGAAGCCACTAAATATGGAATCACACAATGCCATTTTTTTTTTTTTTTACAATTGCTTATTGGAGTAGAATCATGCTCCAATCAGCAGGAGGCAAAAGTGCTTTGAATTTGTTAAAAATAGTAAGAATGAATAGAAAGTTGATGCAGTGATTGAACTGCACAGCATGTCTGTTTAGCCATGCCACTCCTCATGAGAAATGTCCTCCTGGCTGACATTGCCTTCTGGTTGCTTACATTATTCCCCTAGAGCTTTCAGTTTAAAACGTTACAGCTACAATACCACACAATGTCGGGGCGGGGGGAGCAATATAAATGTTTATTCCAATTCTGGGTTCTTTGTACAGTGAATTGTATCCTTCATCAAGACCAAGGGAATACATTTTCTTCCTGCCATTTGATCCAGGGGATTATCATTTACTAACAAAAATTTTGGATTTTATTCTCTATTCTGGAGCCTGTTGCTCCATATTATTAAATTGACCTCCCCCAACACACATTTCAGTTCTTCATTATATTTTACATCTTCTCTATCCCTATTGATCACAGTTTCCTTGCAAATTTGGAATACAAATTACTACCTGGTTTTATGTAATCTGTTGTACTATTTTGCTATTTGTGAGATTCTTAATCTCTGGCATTTCAGGCTATTTTCCTAATCTTCTCAGAGTAGTTGTATTATAGGTTTATTTAATTAATTATAAATTATATGCAGTCATGCATTCTCATAAGGTATCCATAAAAGGAATTTTTTTTAAAAAAAATACAGCAATTTTTCAAAAAGTGGCCTCACATTTGTGCTTGGTTGCTCTTCTAGCATTAATAGTAGTGCACACAGATGATAGATGATGTATACATGCAAGCCCCTTGAATTGCTTTTTTTTTTTTTTAGTAGGAGACAGAATTTTATGAACCACATGAATGTTCAAAACATATGTGGGCAATGAAGTCCAGCTTGAGGCTCCTTTTAAAAGTTTGGCCCATGGAGAGTAATAATTTATTTGGAGATGCTTTTCCCATGTTACATGAGAAGCAATTGGTGTCTGAATGCTAATAGAAGTTCAATCTCAGATGTAATTTTGCTGGATGAGAAGAGCTACAAAAATACCTCATTGCCATTCGCTTTATCATTATTACTTAGGTACTCATTCTGTTTGGATCAAATCTTCTGATAAGCCAAAAACCCACATAGATCTCCCGGTGATAAGTAATTGAAGAAATTGTATCAGTCGGAAGGCTAAGGGAATGCCAACCTCTGCAATAGGTTGGGCAGCAAAACAATAGTGCCAGATTTGAATGAATGAGAGTAGGAACAAATTGTGAAGCTCCTCTCTTGGAATGGCTGAATGCCAGAGCAGAATGGAGGCAGTGCTCTTGTTCTCCATACCTAGGGTTGGCTTGCATTACTTGTACAGGAAGTAACTCTTAGTAACTGCAGCCTGATGCCATATTCCAAAGACTACAGCTGCAGTGGACACAGAATGGAAAGGAGGACAGGGAATTTTAGGCTAGAAAACGTTGGCGTCCCAGAATGATGGAGTATATGAGTGCCTTAAAACCTTTCTGAAGGTAATCTGTCTCTGGGGTAGTGAGAATTGTCTAGTTCTATTGCCTGGGTCCATGTGTAGTAGTCAGCAAGAGAACGCCCAGCCTGAAAGACCTATAACAGTCAAGAAAAGGCTCTTATCAATCCATGCCTATATCAGTAGTAGTGATATATATAGTAGTGTTTTATATGGGGAAATACCATTTTAGGGCTCAGATGCATACCAGAACCCTTTCAGTGGTAGCCATGCCACTTCAGTCATTCCATTAACCAGTGCTAAGAATTCTGAGACAAGGACCCACTAACTAGTTCATGGAACTACCCATTAGGCATGGGGGCAGCTGACCAGGAAAATTCCATGACACAGTGAATCCCCAAACGCACTTGCTTTCATTGCCCAAGAAGTGTGCAATAGCTGAGAAGTAGGGTCAGCTTTTGCCCCTAATTTTAAAATGCTAGAAGAGAATGACACTTCTTGGGTTATGTTTATACTACAAGTGAGCAGCGTGATTCCTGGGCTCGTGGGCATATCCTCGTGCTAGCTCTCATCAAGCTAGCGTGAGTACAAATAGCAGTGCAGCTGCTGTAGCACGGTGAGTGGCAACGGAGGCACAGCTGAGCTGTGCCAGGTACAAATGAGCTCGCTTTAGTATGTGCATGTGAGCAGGGGAATCACAGCCCAGCTCGTACTGTAGACATAGCCGGAGCGAGTAACAGTTCGGTTGCCTGCAAGTGAGGTCCTGTGACTCTTTTTAGATTATTGTGCCGGTCAGTAATCATATAAAGAAACGACTGCAGGGCAATAACGCTAAATTATTTAAAGTCAATCAACTGGATTGCATCTGACAGCATAAGAGTGTCTGTATATATAAAAAAATATATCAAAGCTTGTTTCTACTGCTATGTCTTTAGGCAATGTCTTTCATGCGACTCATGATTTTTTCAATAAATTACCCTTAATTTGAATCAATAAAATTCTGCCTTTTCCATTACTGTGTGATTACTCTTTTCAGTTCCTCTGTGAATTCATAAATCTGTTTCGCTTTCAAAGCCTCCAAATTATTTTAATAAGAGATAAGGAGAAGATGTACAAATCAAGTTCCCAGCATGACTTTTCAGCACCTGGGCAAGTGATTTATTATTACCATCTGGCCACCCCTGAATGGTTTGCTATGGACCAATAGCAATTTGGCATGTGAAAATCCTGGGGCCATTGTCATGCATGGTGTGAGACCCTGGAAAAGGAAATGTTGCACTGGGTGATAAAGCTTGCTAATGTTCAGAAGGTTATTGTGAATTTGCATGCATGGGATTTCCAAATTGTATTGGGCCCCATGTGCCTGTGATTCACACCCTCCCCAAAAGGGCTCAGAATTTGTAAACAAAACAGGGTATTTCTCCATTCTGCTCCAAGGGCTTGTTGATCACTGGGATACAGATTTACAGACATAAATGCAGACTGTTCTGGGAAGGCCTACAATGCTAGGGTCTTTCAGAACTCAGCTTTATTTAATTTAGTGGAAAATGGACTGTTTGCCCAGAAGCACTGTGAACAACAATGGTGCGGACATTGCTTTGGTTATCCTGGGACACTCATCTTACTCTCTGCTTTTCTAGCTAAAGAAGCCATTCACAGCTGTTGGACAGAAGGAAGGAACCGTTTAACTACCCTGTAGTGGTTGCAGAGTGACAGTGGAGTGTGTGTGGCCATTCAAAAGGGAGGTGGAGCTGTTTGTGAATTAAGTTGGAAGCAGAGGGAAAAAAGTCCTGAACATTATAGCAACATGTTGTGTTCTGCACAATATTTGTGAGAGTTAAGGGATAAAACCTTTGTGATGGGTGGGGGGCTGAGTCATTTGAGCAGGCAGAAAGGAATCCAATACAAAATACAAATAACCAGGGCAAAATTGTTAGAGATGCTTTGTGACACTGGCAGACCAGGTGCCAGCTCATGCCAAGGTCGCTGTGCCTCAAAGGAGCCCTGACAAATGGATAGCTGGAATCAGTCTGGCTCACTTGTGCTAGAATTGTTAAAATTGGTATTTGATTATAAGAATTTAAATGGGTTTAGTGTTTAGATGTTGTTAAATGCTTGTGAGTTACTGCATGCATTAATCTCACTTATAATATCTGAGCGGTTGTATTGTAAGCCTCTCTGAGTGTGTAAGTCACCAGATAAAAAAGAGACTTTAACTAGTGTGAAGTTTTGTCTCCAACAAAAGGTGTTACGTCCCGCCCAACAGGAAAAGGTCCACCAATACCAAACGGACTATTGTGGAATGATAAAGAGGACAAAAGATGTTTGTTGTCTACCCCCCACCCCGTGAAGCTAAATCATGCCAATGGATTCTTCCCAACCACTGAGTTTGCAGCTCTGAGCACAAGGGAGGAGGGGGATAAAATCCCCTAACAAGAAGGATCCGTATCCCTGTGCTGCTTAGACTCTGGGAAGCAAGGTTTCCTGGCATAAGCAAGAGGTCCCCAGCCTCGGTTAATCCTAAAGGACATATAAAGCTTGCTTATTAGAGAAGCTTTGATTACCTTTTGACACTTAAGATTGCAACTCGTTTGTGTATCTATGTTTTCTTGCTTTAATCTCGTGAATAACTCATTTCCTTTTCCTGTTTAATACATCTTTGTATAGTTTATTATGGTATTAGCTATAAGCATTGCCTTTAGTGTGAGATCTAAGGTGCAATTGGCCTAGGGTAAGTGACTGGTCCTTTGGGACTGGGAGCAACCTGAATATTGCTGTGATTCTTGATGTAAGAGACCATCTATCACAAAGGTATGCTTGCCTGGGTGGCGAGATAGATCGGAGTACCCAAGGGAACGCTCTGCGACTCCATGTTTAGGCTGTTATAGTTAATGAGGAGTTTACATTTGATAATTGGTTGGTGAAATCTAAGTCTAGAACTCAGCCAATTTGAGGGTTTTGCCCTGTTTCCTAACAATCTGCCCGGAGGTTGGTACTCTCACTTTTGAGTCACTGTAGGCAGCTTTACCATGCCAACTCTCTAATTTTGAGTCTCAGGCATGAAATTGTGCAGCTGTACATCCAGCTGCTAGCCTGTGGGTGGGGAGGGGGTGTGGAATTATTTTTGCAGTTGGGTGTTGTTTGTGGGCAGTAGAAGTGGAATGTTATGGCAAGCCCCATGACACTGTGTGTCTTTGCCTGCATGTGTTTGTAAAACCTCATCAATTAGTGCAAACACAATTATTTTCTGTGTAAAGTGCACCTTTGACTCCTCATGAATGATATTTTAAAAGTTTTTGTTATTAAATAATCTATTGTGTAACAAACAGAAGTGAACGTTCAACTAAAATGAAACAATGGCTTTTAATTATGACACAGTATATTTTAAAAATCAATCTGTTCTCTAATTACAAAGAACTTTTTCATTGAACCAGCAGAGAAGTGCACCAGTGTAGCTCAGGGCACAACACAAGGGGTGGGGGGCTTAAAGTCATAGGTGAGTGTACCTCTGCCTCTTCTGATTTGTGGGTCTTCTGTTGTGGAGTGCCAAAGCTTGAAGTTACCAGAGACAATAGAGGGCTCAAAAGAGTGGGTTTCCAGGTGCTGCAATTCTCTGAGCTGGGGTCTGGGAAGGGTGCAGCCTCTGGGATCAGTACTTCATT
Organism: Eretmochelys imbricata; assembly: GCF_965152235.1. Classification (NCBI taxonomy): domain Eukaryota; kingdom Metazoa; phylum Chordata; order Testudines; family Cheloniidae; genus Eretmochelys; species Eretmochelys imbricata. The sequence goes on from NC_135584.1 coordinate 23,980,080, forward strand.
TCCTGATGCCCTAGTAGTAATATGCTCTGCAGCAGGGCATTTTGGCTTTGTATTTCCTCCAAAAGTTGCTTCTGCATCACCCTGCCTCTTTGCATATTCTGGCCATGGCAATGCTTTCCCTGGCAACTGCCACAGTGTCCTTTGCCTCTGAAACGATCCCCCTGGAAAATTCTTTGTCAGCTTCCCTCTAAGTGCTCAGATGCTGCCGCCAGCTCTCTGCATTTTTCAGATAGTTTGCGGGGCACTTTGTGATGATGTCCACCAACATTTCTTCAGGAGTTTTCTAGGTTCGCCCCCTCAGGTTTGTCATCCATTCTGCTGTTGCTAAGAGCCCCATCCTAGAGGGTCTGTCCAGTGCAGGTGCCATAGCTGTTGGGTTATTTTAAAAAAAAATTACAAGTGATTATTGTTCATATTCTAGGGAGGCTGTGATAGTTTTTTTTTAACATACATTTCTGCTTTTACCTCCCCAAGTGTCTTCCCAGTCTTGGGGAACCTGGGAAATGGAAAGTGGTGTTTGCATTTGGATTTTTGTCTAGTGCAACTTTGCCATGGTGACTTGGAGGTTAGGAGTGGGGATGTGGTTGTGAATTATGTTCTGGGTCTGGCTTTGTAGTTTTTCTGTGGCTTGGAGGTGGTTATGTGGTGTCAGAGGGGTTAGCAGGGTGAATATGGGGAGTGAGCTGGAAGGTAAATCCCCTTTACATCCCTCTTAGTTGTCCTGACTTTGAATGACGTTACATTGAGGTGAGTGATAGGAAGCAGAAAATGGCCTTATTCAAAAAAACAAAGGGCAGATAAGTGAGATACCCTGTGAAGTTATTCACAAAGATGGTGACCCCCTTTCCCTCCCCCCCTCCAAAAAAAAAAGTTTTGCAGGAGTGGAAGGGAGCTGTGAACTGGGTGTATGTGTGTGGCAGAAAAGAATATTTTCCTAATTTGACTGGCACATGAGTGGGTGTGGTACAGGTGGATGTGCCACACTGCTGGCCATCATCTTGTGGTGGCGAGCAATGTTTTGATGGGTAGGGGGAGGCAGTGACAGTGTTCACCAGGCAGGACAGCTGAGGAAAGGGGAAAGGAAAGTAGGTAGATGGGCACATGCTTTCCTTGGTGTGGGCCTAAAAATGGGGTCAGTATTCATGGCTTTAGCATGAGACACAGGCTGATTTCCCAGCCAAAGTAGCTGCCATGTTGGAAAGGTGTACAGGGCAGGAGGGCAAACAGGCAGGGTGGGTGTCACATTCCAGGGTGCAGTCCAGACCAGTGAGGGGTTGTTTCATGCCTGCTCTGTAACCCTGGGTGCCTCACAATGCTTCGGTGTTGTAGCTCACAATCTGGGCTGCTTGCAACGAGCCCACCAACATACGGGCGACACCCTGAGTATCTGTGTGCTAGACAGCCCTGGTTGAGCAGCTCTGACTCCGGCAGACTGTCTGCAGCCCCATTCTGGCTTCCACCAACCTTAGTTACTATTTGTAGGGTGACCCTAACATGCTCCCTGTCCAAAATTCTCCCCAAACTGTGTGCTCTGCAATGTCCAGCCCTCTCCTGGACAATTCCCAGAAATAATATGGGTCGTTTGTTCCTCTAAAGATGCAAAAACACATCACAGCTTATTAACTTAACCGTAGGTAAATACACCCTTCCCTTTAAATACAGAACTAAGTTGGTTTATGGTAAAAAAATAAATAAATTTATCAACAAAAATATATGTAGCATTAAGTGAGTTCAAGTGTAAGGAATGAAGATAAAAAGAATTACAAGTAAAATACAACAGAATACGTTTCTGAAAGTCTAAAACTTAATCTAGCAAGTTTTGGTTCAAGACTTTTGTGCAAGATAGCCTTACTCACCCATTACCTTCTAGCAACATAGTGACTGACCGTTTCCTCAGTCAGGATCTCTCCCTTGGGCCCAAAGGTGGTGGTGCCTTTGTCTTCATAAGTGCAAGAGATCTTTGCCTAAGCAGGCTTCTCACCTGTATTCAGTTCCAGAGACTGCAATCCCCGCACCCCCACCCTTGGTTGAAGGACCCATCTTTCTCAGCTTCCAAGATGTCTGGCTTCTTGTCATCTAGTGATTGATGCCAAAGATAGCTTCTGTTCTTGCTTATATCTCCCAAAGTTCAGAGACCTTGCTTCAGGAGGCAGGAAGCCCTCCTGTATGCTCACCTTGCTGTGCCCACCAGGAAGCTAAGCTAATGCTGTTCTTTCCTTCCTGTGGACTTCCCATCCCCCTGTATGTAAATTGGACTTCCATTGTTTTGATTCTGCCATGCTTAATTTACATAGGAAACAGGTAAATAGCTGACCCCCTCCTGTCTGAGTGGGAATTATTCCTTCCTTTGTTTGCTCACGCACTTTAAAACACAATATCAACAAGTATTCATAATTCCTCCTATAACATTAATACAGACATTTCACAGTGAAATTAATCACCAGTGTGTCATTTAGCTTTCAGAAACAACCTCATTCTGTACACTTTTATAATACAGTAATATTGTATACAAGCAGTTGATTCAGTTTCTTATCACTTGAGGTTCAGCCTCCCTGTCTGTATAGACGAGGAAGCCTTTGAAATGCATTCTTCTGAAAAGTAAAACCCAGCCTAAGCCTCTCTCTCCTGCTGGGTGTAGATGTCATGCGGTTTTCTCCCCCAGTTCTTAGAGTGAGGTTTGCCTCCACCCCTTGTTAACTTGATGGGTCTGTTTACTGCTTATATGTAAATTGAGGTAAATACACATTCGTTTGTTTAGGATAGGCCCGTTAAACAAGTCTCCCTGACACACCTGGTTTACAGACCCTTTAGTTACAAGTCCAGCATATATTCACAACGCTTAATACCCACTGTGTACATACGTAACACAAGAATGCTAATGGTCAGTGAGTTATTAGTTTTCAAATGATACCTCTCAAGTCATATTTTGTACAAAGATTATTACAATAGTGTGTAGAGTGTGAATACAGCTTTGCTTAGTGTCACAGTGGGTCAATGGAGGGAGGCAAGGACCCCAGCCTTGGAAAGGCTTCTAGCTTACATCTGCCCACAATGGCTGCAGCCATGGGGCACCCGGAACAGTAGCTAGCAAGGCAACATAGCATAATAACAACACAATGCATATTAAAGGGTAAACTATTTTTAAAAGTACTTACTGAGGTGCCCTCCTTAGGATAAGCCTCAGATCCAGTCTGGGTTTTTGCTGGAGATTTGGGGTTGGTTGCTGTGGGGCAGGAAATAGGCTTGCCTTCTACCTGTCCGGCTTCAGAATCCTGAGTCCTGAACAGATCCTGGCTTTCTGGGGAGATGTCTTCATCAGCCTTCTTGAACTCATCCCCAGTGAATCTTGCAGGTCATCCTTGGTGAATAGAGGGGAGAAGGCGTCCAGCCAGCTCCACAAGTGTCTTGGACTGGGTTGTATAGTTATGTGCAATCCTGTCCAGCTCCTCAAAAAAAAGGAACAGGTGACATGTGCCCTGCTGGATTTCTTTCCTGTTGTCCCTCCTTTTAATGTAGGTACTCCTGAGCTGTTTGCTCTTTATCCAGCACTGTGCGGCATCCCAGTCATAGCCCTTCACATACATCTGCCTAGATTTGTCTACAAAAAGATCTTTATTAAGGGGGCTGGCCACAAGAGTGTCCTGAACAGATGCTTCTCCTCAGATGATGATGAGAGCTCAGGTCTTGGTGCAGCTCCAAGTGGCTGTTCGAAGTATGTTGTAGGACTTCTGGGACATCATCACAGGTATTTGCTGTAAAGTTAATTCGCTTTGAAACAGGACTCCAGAGTTTGCGATAAATGTGGAGTCAGTGTGCTACAATGAATTGTGTTGTGTGTATGCAAGCATTTTCAAAGTGGATTAACTCAAAAGCTGTGGCTTAGTATCCACAACCCAGGATAGACAAGTCCTTAGTAGAATCCAAAAATGTCTACCATTTATTAGCTATTGAATGGTCAATTTGAATGGAGTCATTCATATAACAAAAGCTAACACAAAAGTTGGGGCTAATTGGAAACCTCTGAGCAGGGGGTAACTGGGTCCTGGAAACTGAACTACCTTATTTCCAGTAGAGTTTGGTCTCTTCAGGTTGTGGCTGATGCACGTTGTTGGGGCAGAGTGAGGGAGTGTTTGCAGTACTGCTGCCTTAATTCTATCAGAAATGTGGATAAATATGAGGACTCTACTTTACAGACCTGTGTAATTCAATAGGACAAAAGGCATGACACCATCCCAGAGTAGATTCCAATTTGAACACAATCCTAATTTGAACTGTGAGAAATTTTGGTTTCCAGAGGTACCTATCTATCTTATTTATTTAAGGTCAAATGGATTTATATCCCCTGAGTTTCACATTGAATGAAACCAAAAATTTAAAGCAAAACTCAAATGAAACTCCCATTTTTTGATCTAGTTTAGGGTTGAGCCTCCATATGCTTTCAGGTTTAAGATATAATCAAGGCAGGTTCGCTGAAGATTCAGCTGATGCTTACTGAAAGTTTTCCAAAATCTTAGAGAACTTTGCAGCGAAGCCACTATAGCTCAAGTTCTGGGTCCGAATGTGACATTGAACTTATTTTAGGCCTGATGAGACTGGGTCCTTGACACCGAGGACATAAGAACAACAGTACTGGATCGGACCAATGGTCCATCTAGCCCAATAGCCTGTCTTACCATAGTGGCCAGTGCCAGGTGCTTCGGAGAGAATGAACACGACAGGCAATCACTGAGTGATCAGTCCTCTGTCGTCCACTCCCAGCTTCTGGCAATCAGAAGCTAGGGACACCCTGCGCCCCGACCATCTTGGATAATAGCCATTGTCATAGGACCTTTGTCATTACTCCCAGAAGCACCTTCCATTGGACCATGGCAGCCATTCTGCACCAGCGTGGGGTAGTTTAGAATTGGGATCAAGCTTTTGGAAGACACGCTTTAGTATGGGGGACAAAAAGAACCAGAAACAAATCCTGACCCAACAAGAGAGGGAGAGAACAAATTCCTCAAAGAAAGAGAAACTATTTTTTCCTTTAGGGAAGGAAACACACCAGTGCTTCCTTCTCTTGGCGCTCCTATTTTGCGTTGCCATTGAATCCTAATGAGGTAGAACTTTCAAAGAACTGCCTAAGCCTTTCAAAACGAGTATAATTCTGCAATTCCCAGCACGGAAAGCTTAAGCCTACATCCTCAGCAATTAACTTTGTTCACCTCTTTGCCACTCGAAGTTCAAAACAGGTTCCTCTGGGTTACTCATCATGGTGGTTCTGCTGCTGCTATGACTCTGCCACCCACTTCAGACTGTGTCCAGGCCTCTGTTGCTGTGAACAGCATCATATAAGTGCCCCTGAGAAGCCAATTTGTTTTCTCCCCCTTTATTTCTTCTCCTCCCTCTTCCCCACTTCCCACCCCCCACCAAAAAAGGTACAGGATATGGTGGAGAAGAGTTAATTTCAGATATCAGTTTAGTGGAACTTCTCTCTGGTGTTAATGGAGGCCAGGAAATATGCTTGACAGCGTGGGTAGCTGCTACATGTTGTGAGACTGAAGCATCAAAGGGCAATTTATTAAGATTTTGCTTTTCGTTTGTAGGGAAGGAGAGAGCCGATTGGGCATTCGATTTCCTGCCCGTTAAAGAAGGGGCTGAGGGAAAGATTCACAATGGGGAGTTAAAAGCATAAAGCATAAGATTATTTTTAACTTTGTTTATGTTTGTGCATCCCAATCAGTGTGATGTCTTTTTAATACATTTAAACCAACCTGAAGATCCATAGGAGGAGCATATCAGGAGAATTCAGCTAAAAGGAGGAGGGATAAGGGTCCTCCACTGAAGATTCCCTGCAATATTCTGAGTTACGTGGAGAAAGATAAAGCAAGGGAAATCTGCAGTGTGTGTTGGTGCGTATTGAACTCACTGAATGTGAGTTAAGGATCTTGGTTGGTAGGAAGTCTTACCACTAGAGATGAGATTAAATAAACCAGTAATTAATTAAAAATGAAATAGAAAACTTATCTTTTCCTTTTCTTTCTTTTTGATTTGAAGTACCAAGGTTAACAGATGGAATGGGAGTGCAGTAGTCGTACTATACCTGGAATTTAGCAAAACTTTTGAAGTAGTTGGGAAAATTAATTTTAATTGATCTGGTTGTAAGCACTCTTATGTGGGCTAAAAATTGTCTGTAGAATCATAAAGAATCATAAAGATAAAATGTGAATTGAGAGAGGTGTCTTGTGAGGCACTACACAGAACAGTTATAGGTCTGTGCTAGGAAGACAAGATGATACAGCCTCAAAAAGCATACTGTGTAAGATATACAACATATGTTGGGTAGGCGAGAGGCATACAATCAAAATGTCATTTTTAATGTATGTGACATATGCTCTAGATCTTTTCAGTAAAAATAAAATAAAAAAAAAAAAATACAAAGACTATACCCAGTTGCTTCTCTCCATGTAGCATCCTTGCTTAATATTTTGATTGAAAGAGAGGGTAAAAAGCAAATGAACTGAATTTTGTAAATGATATTCAGGCCAGATTCCCCCACTGATACTGCTGTTTAATAGTCTCTTGCTCCATGACTAGTCTCAGTGGCTTCAGCGGGGCTATTGCTAAAGTGAAGTACTGCTCAGTATTGGTAAGTGTGACAGAACTCATCCCTCAGCTGGGAGATAGTATAGAATGTAGTGAAGGCAAAGACTGTTAATACAAAGATCAGAAGTGTTAGGAAGTGAAATTAAAGCTTGAGAAATAGACCTGGCTTCCATGGCACACTGCATTGTCTAGTGTGTGTATATGTGTATAGAATGAAGACAACTTGCTCTTCATGTATGGGTGAACAAATCAAGAAAGACTCTATATGCAAAACTCAGGAAATATTGCAGACGAAAGGTATAGATAATCTTTTCTGCATGACTCAATAATGCTTGCAACATAATACAGTCATCTCTATTCAAATTACAGACAAACTCTTGTATATTCATACCTTGGGATAGTAAATAGAGCACATTATGGGAAAAATATCCCAGCCTGGCTTCAGAGTTTGTCCACCCATTGTGACACATGCAGCTGCTTGCATGAGCAAAAGTAAGCAAACATCCATTTTGAGTGTTTCGCACTGGGCTGTTGGTCACCCAGGTGCCTGACTTCCCTACCCAAATGTTGGTTGTACACCTGAAAAATGGTGACCTTCCACTGTGGGAGGATACAGGCTGTTGTACTTGAAGAAAACAGTACAGGACCATTGAACCATAGGTGAAAATGACATTGATTGTGTTCCTACCTCCTGCAGGCTCATTAGAACCATGTGTTTGTACAACAGCCAATCCATTGCATGAGGCCCCTCTTGATTCAAAATTGTCATGGTCCTAACTCTGATAACTGAGCAATCTTCCCAGTAGGAAGAAGGATGGTACAGACTTCCTGTATGACCCTGGGCAAATCACTTCATGTCTCTGTGCCTCAGCTCCCTATCTGTAAAATGGAAATAATAGCACTACCCTGCCCCACAGGGGTGTTGAGGATAAATACATTAAAGGTTGTGAGGTGCTTAGTTACTATGGTGATGGGGTAGCATACAAATACCCAAAATAGATAGAAAGTGGGCAGCTCTCTAAAATATAAAATGTAGGAGACTATCAGGGAATCCAAAACCAAAACAAGGCTACAAGACAGAATCTAAGTATTTCTTAGTTTAGAATACTACCAGCCAGCAAAGGCCGCTGTTACATGTGCAGGGTACAATCCTTCTATTAGGATATGATTATCGGAGGGAGGGGGCGTGAGTTGTTTCAATCAGCTTCAGACCAGCTTTGATGTATGTTTTCTTTACTGACATTGCTGCAAGATTTTCCCCTCTACATGAAGTGTTTAGCTCTCTGAAGGAATATATCTCATTTTCAGACAATAAATATCTAGACAATTTCTCAGTGCAGGAAATCTTGAAAAAAAGTGTTTGAAACATTGATTTTTTCAGGAAAGAAGGAATTTAAAATTCAGTTTATACTCAGTGCATTTTTCAGCCTGGAGTCTGAATGAAAATGAAGTTTGGGGAAGTAATCCAGAAGTTTTTTTTTTTACTGCAGCTAATCAGATTGGGGCAGACCACCTCCGTAATAGTAATAGGATTTTATGTATATATCACCTACTATAGCTATAGAAATATCTTACTATTTACACTAAAACAATTAATGTGCAACAGAGCCTGATCTTCACAGGTGTTGAGCATCTCCAGCTGCCTTTGATGTCAAATGGAGTTTGGGGTTCTCAGCAACTTTGAAAATTAGGCCCAAAATACATTCAAGAGGAAACCAATCACAGTAACTTTCAATCTTCTTCTTTGCCTTCACCTTGTCCTGTTAGTCATGGTCGGTGGCTCTTGTTTTGAGTCTCCAAGAATGCCTGTCAAGTGTGCCTTCGAAGCTGACTCTGACCCTCTTTATGTCTTCCTTCAGCATCTTGAATCACAGTTTTTCTGGGTCTTCCTCATAGTCTTTGTCCCATGACTACTAGGTCTTTTACTCTCTGGCCAACGTATCCCACATCACATCATCTCAAATGATCCAACCATCTCAATTGATACTCCCTCATCTTTTCCATGATGGGGGCTACCTGCATCATGGCTTATATGGTTTCATTGGCTAGCCTATAAACTCTTCTTGTCTTACCCAGCGTTCACCTGAGCATTCTGATTTTGGCAGCGTGAAGTATTAGTTGTTCTCTCTTCCTCATTGGCTTGCATTCTAAACTGTATATCATGGCTGACCTAATCATGGTCTTACACACTTTATTCTTTAGTTTACTTGGAATATTCTTATTGCAAAGAATTCCATCAATTCCATCCATTTGCACCAAGTTTTCTTCATGCAATTCCTAACATCTGCATGCACATTCATGGCCTAGAACCAAACTGAGGTGTTTGAATTGTTGCACAGACTTTAACTCTAACCATCTAGTTTTACTGGCTTCTCATTGTCCTGGTCAATAAAGCATTGCATGTATTCCATTTGTTATTGGCTCATTCATAAACCAATTTCTTCTAATGCAACCTTCTGTCATTCTAGATCCCTTTCCAGTTCGTATTTGTCTTCACAGCACAGAATAATATTGTTGGTAGGAAAATGTTCCATGGAGACTCTCCCCTAATTCCCTTTGTCAAAGTATCCATTACAACCACAAATAGGAATGGGTTTACGACTGAAGTAGATCTACCCTCACAGTCAATGGCTCACTGAAGTTGCAGCTGCTTCTTAGTACTGTTGTACTAGCCTCCATGTGTGTCCATGATAGTTGAAACATGTGTCTCTGGTTGATTGCATGACTGAAGACAGCATCATATCAGTTCTCTAGGTATTCTGTCATGAGCCTTCTCTAAGTCCACAAATACTAAATGTAATAACTGATGTTTCTCCCTTTATTTCTGTCATAAATATAAAGGGAAGGGTAAACCCCTTTAAAATCCCTCCTGGCCAGAGGAAAAATCCTCTCACCTGTAAAGGGTTAAGAAGCTAAAGGTAACCTCGCTGGCACCTGACCAAAATGACCAATGAGGAGACAAGATACTTTCAAAAGCTGGGAGGAGGGAGAGAAACAAAGGGTCTGTGTCTGTCGGTACGCTGCTTTTGCCGGGGATAGAACAGGAATGGAGTCTTAGAACTTTTAGTAAGTAATCTAGCTGGGTATGCGTTAGAGTATGATTTCTTTAAATGGCTGAGAAAAGAACTGTGCTGAATAGAATGATTATTTCTGTCTGTGTGTCTTTTTTGTAACTTAAGGTTTTGCCTAGAGGGATTCTCTATGTTTTAATTACCCTGTAAGGTATCTACCATCCTGATTTTACAGGGGTGATTCCTTTACTTCTATTTACTTCTATTTCTATTAAAAGTCTTCTTGTAAGAAAACTGAATGCTTTTTTCATTGTTCTCAGATCCAAGGGTTTGGGTCTGTGGTCACCTATGCAAATTGGTGAGGATTTTTACCAAACCTTTCCCAGGAAGTGGGGTGCAAGGGTTGGGAGGATTTGGGGGGGAAAGACATGTCCAAACTACATTTCCCAGTAAACCCAGTTAGAGTTTGGTGGTGGCAGTGGATATTCCAAGGACAAAGGATAAAATTAATTTGTACCTTGGGGAAGTTTTAACCTAAGCTGGTAAAAAGTAAGCTTAGGAGGTTTTCATGCAGGTCCCCACATCTGTACCCTAGAGTTCAGAGTGGGGGAGGAACCTTGACAACTTCTTCAATATTCAGGCTGCAAAAGCTGCATGCATTGTTGACCTTCCTGGCATAAAACCAAACTGGTTGTTGCCTACTTGGCACTTAAGTTCCTCAGAAAGTCTTTACTTGATAATTCTTTCCTGCTGTTTCATCATGTGACTCATTAATTTGATGGGTCAGTAATGATTATGTTCTTGCACTTCCCCTTTATCCTGGAAGATCATTCAAGTCAGTCATTTTTCCAATTCAGAGGATTAATTCGAAGAAGTTTGTCATCATCATCAGTCCCTCAGTTGGAACACCAATAGGGTTCTACTGCCTTCCCATTTTTCATCATCTCTAATGCTGTCTGAGTCTCCACCATGGGGATAGGTCTTTTGGTGTTGTTGCTTGAACATACTACTCTCAGTGGTTTCCCAGGATTTTCTTCATTGAGCAGTTTTTTAAAAGAACACTGGCATCTCTTAATGATTTATCCACCTTCCACAAATACTCTCCATTTTCATTTCTGACCCAAGTCCTCAGTGCTTCTTTGCCTGATCTTGGCTAATCTGTGTATTTCTTTTTTCCTCTTCCTTCATAAATAATTCTGCACATAAGACTTCAAGTGCCTGACACTTGGCTTCCACAACTGTTCTTTTTGCCTTTTTCTTTACCAGCTTGTACTCCTCATAACTTTCCACCATTCTGACTTTCTGCCATTGTTTAAGCATTTCCTCTTCATTCTCTTTTATTGTTGGACCACCACCATGACTTCTTGCCATGGAATTTTCCTCCTTTCATTTCGCCAAAGGCAGCTCTTGTGCTTTCTGTAACATGTTTGGCTATTTTCCCCCAAGCCTCATTGGTGGTGTCATCATGGTTGGTTTTGTCATTGTCCGACCTCCACAGAACCTCACCCTTAAATCTCAGAATAATGTCCCTATCTGCCAACCTCCTTCACTTTATCCTTTGTTCCTCTACTAATCTTTTCACACAAGTCCATTACTAGCAATCTGAGTTTCTCTGCAGTCTGCTCTCCCGGAATCACTTTACTGTCTCTTATGTTTTTTTAGATTTCGTCATGTTAGGTAGTAGTCAGTCTGGGACCTGTTGGCACTGCTGTTGTATGTAATTAAATGCTCCCCCTCTTTCCAAAGTATGAACCGTCAACAATCAGGACACAGGCTCTATCTAACTCGAAGGTATCCTTACCAGCTTCATTTCTGGTTCCAAAGCTTCATCCTCCATGACAATTGTCAAAGCCCTTACTATGTTATCCAACATGTCTAGTGAGATCTGCTCTGATAATCAGTACTCAGCTTGTGATACTTCACGTATCACTTTGTCTATGGCTATCTGAAATTCCTCTTTCTTCTCTATCTTACAGCCAGCCTCTGGTGTCTATCCACATATAATAGTAAATATTTAGTCTCTGTTCAGTGCTATTCTAACTTTCATCAGCCAGTCACACTTCCTCTTGATAACCACTATCTTATCAAATAATATTTCTGCTATGATTATTTCTATCTAGTTCATCTTTACTACTGAGCCATGGCACATCATCTTATAGACCTCCCCAAAGTTCATAGATTTCGACCCCTTCTAATTTGTCTCTTGTATTCAGGCAGCTCTTTCCTTCTCTTCAGCGTCTCAGCTATGCTATTGTTCTTTGTTTCCCATTGTCCCCACCCTAAAGGAAGCCAGACATAGTTCTTGCACTTGCTGCTTTAGCTGCATGTGCCCAGAATGCGGTAGTCTTTGTCCATTTTCTACAGCTGTGCGGTGGAGCAGTTACACGTTGCTTCTGGGAGACGCCCCAGTATTGTGCTGATACACTCCCTGAAGACAAAGACCCATACAGTGTGTGTGACTGGCGTAACTTTTACAAGCCAGCTGGCCAGGCCTGATGTTCTTGGTCAGTTGTTGGCCTTTCTGTAACAATCATAAATAGTCTATGAGTTGGGATGAAAGCCTTCTGGAGAAAAACACCACTTTTAAAAGAGGGTCTCTGAAATATGATGCACAAAAATCATTTCTTTCTGCTGAAATATTTCTATTATATTAGTGTAGAAGGGGGAAGACTAAGTGGAAAAAGTATGCCCTTGACTGAGGAGAAAACAGCAGTCTCGTAGCAGAGGGTGAGAGGTTGTCCTGGGGTTAGGGTCTGAGGGGAGTTGGGTGAACAGATTTTCAACTGAAAAACCAGACCACACATCTCAGGGCTTGGAGGATGTGAGAGTATGTGGAGAAGGTTTAGACAGAGAGTCAGGGACAGTTTGGGTAGGGTAAAGAGTTGTTGGCACATCCCCTTCCACAGCAGCACAGCTCCGAACCAGGTTTGTGGGGGAAAAGTTTTGTTTAATAAGACGGGGAAGCTGGAATGGCTCTCAGAGTGGGATTCCTGTTTTTCCAGAGTATCTAGTCAACCTGCTAATGGCTGGGGAAATTGGAAGTGTGTTACAGGCCTGCCTAGGGATTGTCCCTGTGGTACACCTACACCCAGTTTACTATGTTTCCTTTGCTCAGTTGATTGGCAGCTCCTGTAGGTATCCACTCTGACAGTTACAAATTGTTTCTTAAACATCCTTAAAAGGGGTGTCACTTCCGGTTTTCCGGGGCACCCCAGCAGGGACTCCTAGCTCCACTGTCGTGGATTTCAGATAATCCACACAGACTATCCTTTTCTCAAGCTTCTAGGAGTTCCCCTTTCCAGTCAGCATAACCAACTGACTGGTTGTGGTGCCATGGGTCCCCTGACCTATGCGTTGGTCTCCAGTTTCTGCTGAGTTCTCCACTAGTTTATGAGGGAGCACAGACTGCCTGGATGAGCCGGGGCCTATATATTTTCATGACGGTTTTGCATGGCTGATATAAAGTGTTTTTCCCCCCTCCTAGTTTCTCCTACAGTGAAGCTGTTGTACCAAGACGGGGCCAGCAGGAGTATTCTTATTCGAATTAAAACCATGTGAACAGCTAAATAATATTCATGGCTACAGCCTTGTCTCCCTTCATGTAACTACTCAGGAAAATGTGTTCCATCTTGCTATAAATACCAATATGTGAGACAGCTATTAACCACTAAGTCCCAAAAATTTACATATAAAGATTTATTTTCTTCACTCCACATTATCTAGTTGCCAAGGCTGACCATTTCTCTGCTAGAGTTGAGCAGAAACAAACCTGGCTTGCTTGCTGGGAGAGGCAGGTTGGGAGGATGTATTGCTATTCATAGAACAATAAAATAGGGATTTTTACTGTGGCATGAGAAGAAAGTTCTTGTCCTCCTATTTATGACAAGGGTGCATTTGTGGGTTTTGTTTTGTTTTCTTTGTCTTCCCTTCTCTAACTTAAAGCTGAATTTGAATGGATTGGCTTGCAGCAGTTTTCAAACCCTTTGCAACCAGCAAGCCTATATTTCAGGGAATTACCCTTAGATGGGAAGTACGTGGGTATACATTTTTTTTAAATTGGAAAATGGGGTTGGGAAATTACATAGTCTATTTCAATCCTTCACTTGCTCTGAACAGCTTCTTTTCAATCTTTTTTACGGCAAGGAGAACCCAAATATGGAACAGCTTGATGGTATAACTTGAGAGACAGCTGTACAAACAGCAAACAGAGTTATTGTTTTTGAGCAGACAGTGCCAGGAAATGATCACTTTTATGCACTTGACCACTCCATCATCCTGGGACAAACTCAGTCAGCATCAGAACATAATTGTACATGAAGCATGTGTATATGTTCAGCCAGTCAGATTTCTTGACGATTAGCAAAATATGCCTAATCTTGCATATTTCAGTCATGGATGCTAGAGATGCCAGTGTTTCATTTTCAGCCTGTGCGTCTGGAAAGGGAAATCTCATTGATCTGAAAGAAATTAGAGCAGGACAAAAGGTTAATGTGAAAATGAGGTTTGGGATAACAGACATCAGCATGGCAGGCAGTATATGGTCCAAAGGATGGAGTTCCAGACTGAGTCAGGAAAACTGGGCTCTATTTCTAGCTCTACCATGGACTTGCTGTGTGAATTTTGGATGAAGGTTGGCTTTTTACATCAGTTTCCACACATGCAAAATGGAGATAGTGGTGTTTATCAACCTCAGCAAAGTCCTTTGTCTACGGATGAAAGATGCTATATGGCCCTGATTCAGTCATCTGTCCCTGTTGAGCAAAGTACTTAATCATGAGCTTAAAATCTCTTGGCTTCAATGAGGCTTAAATAGATATGTTTAAATGCTTTTCTGGATAACAATGGACGTATGCTTAAATGCTTTGTTTAGTTGGGGTCTCCTGCAGATTATATTTATTGCTAGCAGGGGGAGTTGTGATACATTTAATCAGATGAGGTATGACCAAACTCCACACAATTTGTGTTCATTAAAGATCTCCATAGCACTTTTTGGGGAAAAATAAGGGATTAACCTGTGACCTGGCCAAATTCTAATGAGGGATAGTTGTGTTCTTCCTTTTGAAAAATCCATTGTAGTTGTAACTTGTATGTGATATACCGCTTCTGAACAAATCTGCTGTGTGATCTTGCTGTACTGTGCTGGGCTTGATTCTGTGAGGTACTGAGTGGTGATGAAGGTGCTCAGTACCTTGCAGAGTTGTGCTGTTAAACAAATTCCACTTTCTGCCTCATGAGGGGTCTGCATTTCAGTGATGGGTAGAGGAATTCCTATGTCATTTTTAAACCAGTTTGTAAAGTTCACTGGGATCCCTCTAGGAATGAGATGTTTTTTTTCTGACTCAACATTTGTCACTCTCGGGGATTGTCTCTTAGAGGCTATGAGTGGGACATGGGGATTGCCTCACCTGACCATTTTGTATGACAGCCTGTTTCAGTACAAGTAAGGGGAACTCTGGCAACATGGGCTGATATTTTAATCCATTGTATAAACTATGCACTATGGACTGGATGGACTGTGGTTTTACCAGCCACTGCTGTATCATGGGACGTCTAGAGGGACACCTGCCTAGGGGCAATAGCTGAAGTGAGGCTGCCTACTATGATCGGCTCTAAGCAGAATGTGTCCAGGGACTATGGGGGAATGGAGGCAGGAGGCCTCTGCCCACTTTAAAGAGACACAGTCTATGTGTCAGCCCCCTGCTTTTGCAGGGAAAGGGTGGGGTGTCTCTGCTTCAGCCCTTTTGGAGTGACTAGCATTTCTCACAGAGCACAAGAGGAGGGGGAAGGGCTCTCTTCCACTTCTTCCCATGCTGTGAACCCATGTAAAAGAGGTCAGAATATAACTCTATGAATGGAGGTAAAGGAAATAAGGGCTTGTCTACATGAACATTGAGTGCATGGCAAGCTGGGGTGTGAGTCTACCCTGCACTAGCCTTCCAGGGACTAACTGTCCAAGTTCATCCTGCTGACACTCGTTATCAGTTTGTTAATGCGCTTTGAGCCAGTCCTTTTTGAAATGGCACTAGATCAGTGGTTCTGAACCCACGGCCCAATCAGCAAACAGCAGCTGCCCATGTGACATCCATGGACTAGATCAAAGACCACAAATAACTGTTGATGCATGTCAGGAGGGTGTACATGAACAGTTAGGGCATGGCAGGCTAGAGTGGGGTAGATTCACACCCCACCTTGCTGTGGACTAATTGTTCATGTAGACCAGCACTCGATATTTGTCTGCCTTAGAAGAAAATAGGGCTGAGCCTTACCCCTACCATTCCAGGAATGATACCTATGGTGACAGGAACTTGATGTTTGTTAAATCTGATGTGTCGTCCACACCCATACCCTTTTGATAACTTATTGGTTATTTATAATCACCTCCCTCCCTCAGTGGGTACACTTCACTCATTATGATACTAGCCATGAGTGTTAAATGTTAGGAGGTGGTGTTATGGTGAAGAGAGTGATGCTACGGGGAGCACAGGGGCAGAAGTTATATATAGGAAGAGGTGAGAGCCCAACAAAGAAAATGACACCTATAGCAAAGTGGTGTCAAAATACAATATGTATGAAGTGTGTTTGCATGAGCGTGTACTCGATAGAAAGTGAGGAGGAGAGCTATAATTATCTGCTGAAACTATTACTTTGCCAAGACGAGATGTGGAATTTATAGCCAAAAGATGTAAAATTCATACAACAAATCAGTATATAAAAGTTGTGGATCTGTCTCATTAGTTTGTAATCGTTCTTTACTGTTGAGTTGCAGATGGCAATTACATTACTTTGTATGCCTAAATCTACTTGATTTTCCTCTCTGTATTACTTTAATCTCCTCCAAAGAGTTTAATCGTCTGTGCCCTGGTGTTTCACCAAGAAAGTGAAGTTTGGAGAAAAGCCATGAGTGAGAATCTGTCTAGTAGATGTGGGTGGGTTTTCATTTCTTAATTAAATGTCAGACTGATGAAGGGTGTTGGAAACAGAAGCTTTCTCTTTTAATCTGGACAATAGGTAGTGCACAGGCATTGCTGAGTAAATTTTCCTCATTCTACTGTGTTAATGTGCTTCGATCCTGGCCTTTAGGGGGGTATCACTAGGGAAGGAAGGGTAAGTCAGACTCCAGGGCCTAGTCCATTCTCCTGAGATCAGCTAGGGACCAGCTAATGTTAATTGTGGTGGTGGTCTTTGGGGTGTGGATACCTGTGGATTTTGATCTAAATCTCCTGGGGTGTGTTCAGTTTTATCTAGCATCTTGTGATAGCACCCCTCCCAAGCCTGCTGCTATCCACTGTGCTGAGGGTCCAGCCTGTAAGAGGAAAGGGAAGGCAGTCCTTTGGGAAATAACTAGTGCTTTTGCGTGGTTTGCCATGAAACCTGAAGTTCATTTTGTTCTTAGGAATGCTTTTCAGTGTTGCAAACTCATCTCAGGTTCTCCAAAAGTGTTGCTAAGGTTCTTGAGGCTTGTGAGGGGACCCAGCCTGGTTCATATGTCAGTGTTAACTCTATGGCAAAATATATGGATTCATCTGGTTTCACTGGGAAACTAGGTGAAGCTCTGAAGTTTTGCCCGCCTCCCACACTTGAGTTTATAGGTTCATTGGAACCTGAAGCTTGGGTTGAGGGGGGATGATCAGACAAACTGAATTCACAGGAAATTCCCCACAAAAGTGATGCCACAGAGTTTCACTCAGCTGTAGAAGAGTCACTTACATTAGAGCCACACGTTAGAGTCTGCCCAGGAAATGCTGCATTCCCAATGCAGTGACACGTCCAACTTCATGCAAAACAAAGGAACTATATTTTGTCACCTTCAAGTTCAAGGATTTTTCTCTGAGGCTTCCAAAACTCAATTTATTTTTATTAATTTATATTTGGGAGGATGTCACGTAGGGATTGTTTTATAGGATTTATTACAGCATGGAGTGGAATATGTGAAGCAAGATTAAAAATTAGTCGCCTTATTGTTGCCTAAGGTCTTCTCAGTTAAGAAGTTCTGCAGAACTTAGGTGAGTTGGCAAGGTACAGGTTGTCCTATGTAGAGGACTGGGTTAGTTTTGCAGTTCCAGTGCAACATAGCACATGAGGATCCATGCAGTTTTCTACCACTGATATCCAGCTCCCCAAATCTACATGCCTATGACATATGTACCCTAAAGAGTCTCCTACCTACATGAACCCAGGCTTAGGCTGTGAAAACCTTCCTGCTCACCTGCTTCTAAAACTTTGTGGACTCTGACCCCATTGCATGGAGTGAGAAGCCATGGAGAGGCACTGAGGCATGTAGCGTAGGAAAGGGCTTGGGGAAATTATTGATGGTTGTAGTCTGTGGATACGAGTCAGGTGCGACCACAAGCTTGGAAGTGAGGGGAGTGCTCTGCCTGACAGAGTATAGGTGTGTTGGTGCTGGGCCCCTGGAGGGCCCTGCGCCTTCATAGTTCATATAGCTAAGGTCGCCAGTTATCCTTCTGGCTAGATAGAGTTGATTCCAATAGGGAGAGAATTGCACCTGCAGTTAGAAGCAGCAGCAACATGCAGTTCTCTGGTCAGCAGGGTCTCATACTGAGAGACACCTTTATTTTAAAAAAAAGAGAATGAGAGAGAGAAAAGCTATCACTGATGTGCAGTTCACTTTGGGCTTGTCTACACTGTGGTTTTAAACTGGATCAGAATTTGAAAACACTTGCATACACACGACACAATCCATCACTGTCTGCCAACTCCATGTTAATTATGAACTCTGGAATCCTCTTCCAAAGTGGACTACATATGCTCGGAATTGAATTAGTTTGATCTATTGTTTATGTGGACACAATTGCTGCACACCCCTTTTTGCATGCTTCCAATTGCTATCCCACAGTCCTTGCAGCTTGACCTGTTGCTGGCCTGTCTGTTTACCTGTGGGCCCTCTCAGCTCTGGTGTTGAGTTCCCAGGATGACCCTTCTGCTTTAAAAGCTGGCACGGAGCCAGATTTTGTCTATTTGCTTCTGGATCCCAGTGTATTGGCATTCTTGAAATACAAGCACAACCCCATAACATGTTTTGCATAGATGCTTGGAGGAGTGCTGAAACCCTGGATCTCATCGCTATATAGAGAGAAGCATTGGTTCAGGAAGCTTCTGTGGCCAGCCACTGAAATAAAGACCTCTTTGTGAACATTGCAAAGCAGATATCTGCAAGGTATCATGACTGGGACGCCGACCAATGCCCAATAAAGAGCAAGCAGCTCAGGGGAAAGTACATTGAAATAAGGGACAAAAGAAGACAATCTGGCTGAGGACGTGTGACCTGTCTATATTTTGATAAACTGGACAAGATTCTACACAATTATAGCACTCTCCAGCCGAGACACAAGTCAGAGCCTGCACACAACAAAGCAAAGTATTCTGGGATACCCCCCGAGAATTCTGTGCCCGCAGTTCTCAGCAAACTGCTGCCATGTGTTCACACAATGCAAACTGAAAATAGAGCAGGTGTTCCGTGCACATCCTTTTGGGATGAGTTGTGTACGGCAAGTTACCCAGCACATATCAAAAAGCTTTGGATTACCTGCCCCCCCTCATGAAGGTTGTACTCTTCATATGATGTCATTAGTGATTTCCTTCGTCTCATCTTCATGCTTCATGCTTCCATCAGCTAATGGCAGGCTACCTGCAGGTGTGTCAGTTTCTATGTGTGTTGGAGGTATCCGATTTCCGGGGGGGGGGACCTGTGGAGGTGAGTCCAGTATGTGAATGTGTGAGCTAACAAACTGTTCCATCTGAATTAAAAGGTTGCCTTCTTCCTGTCTGATGCTAGCAGTGTATGAGAGTGAAAGAACTGACACCCATGACAGTCATCAGGGGATCCTTATACCCTATGCCCCTTTTATAGGGAGTCCATCACCACAACTATTCCACCAGTGACTCTGCACATACAATGTTATGAAAAAAAAAACAATGTATAAACTAGTCCTGTTTCTAGTGTCTTGACTCTCGGTACACATGAGAGGAGTGTTTTCAAAAACAGCTACAAGTCAGGAATTGGTTTATTTCCCCCACAACGCAGTAAAGTGAAAGGCAGTCCCTGGAGATTTGAGTTCAGATCCTGTCAAGGTCATGAATAGTAGTCTCCCTAGTCCCAACCCCTCAATTGTCCATATCACAAGATAATGTCAGTCTTGGGGCATTAAAAAAAATTTGCTCCTTACTTTCAGCTCAGAGGTGTTCTCAGAAGTCAAGGAGTCTGTTGTTTTAGTGGGGAACAGGATGGTTGGCTGGGCTGTATTTAAAAAAAAGATGCACATAAAACTTTCAGGAGACATGGGGCATAATCAATGGATTTACATGGTTCAGATGTGCTACAGCTTCTCAGAATTTGTTACACTGGGTGACAGTTAAACAACAGAACGATTTTAAAATTGTACTATGGATCTACAAAGCAATGTTTCATTTAAAGCAATGATATTTAACAGCTCTGCTATCTGGTTTGCATTTCTGTGTTCAGAAACTGCACTTTGGGGGTGGGAGTTTTAGATCCTAATATTTGATATTTAATATGTTTTGAGAGAATATGTGCCTTGTAAAATTCTGTTTTCTGGGTTTGTTTAATGTTGTTTAACAAAGGAGTTGAAATATAGCACTGGTAATTTTTAGTAAAGGATAGGTGAGTAGAATTTGTGACTGGGCAGGTAAATTTTTATGATAGTTTTTGTAGAGCTTGTTTGAAAGAGTTTGCTGTGTTTTGGTTTTCAGGTAAACTACTCTCATTTTTACATACAGGTTAGAAATGCATTTTGTTTAAGTTTACCTTAGCATGTTATGGTCAAATATATTAATCAACACTGTTGATTTGAACCAGATTATTTATTAAATATATTATTGTTATTTATTTATACAGTACAAACAAGTACAAGTCCAAGACTCTCAAATTATTTTGATTACTAGATTTTAAGGGCAAAAGGCACCACTATGATCATCTAGATATTGCAACAGCCACTTCGTGTATATTGCATGTTGATACCAACCATTATTTCCAATGCAAGTAATTTGTGCCACCCATGATCTGCTGTGATATATCTTGCTGAGTCTGTGAAACTCATTTCACAACTACCATTGTGAAAGAGTGAATGTTAACCCCTTGCATGCTATGTCTCAGTTGGTATGTCTGCACTGCAATGTAAGCACAGGGTTAGCAGATCCTTGGTTTCTTAACCTAGGGTTTGAGTATCTACACTCATTTGCAACCCCAGGTTAGGAATTGTTGAACCCTGGGTCCCAACCTGGGGCTCCAGCATCTATGCTGCATGATGTGGGCCCAAGTCCAACCACCCATATTAAAGACTTCCTGGTGCCCTTCCAAAATGTGGCCACTCTATCCCTTTGTTCGTGGTTCAGCGTGGGGGGAAGTTAACTGTTCACCAATCCTGACTGTACAGAGGACAAAGAAAGCTGGCTTGTGAAATTCTTTTGGCATACAACCAGAGCACGAATCTAGTGGGGCTGTGTCTGCGCTTCAGACCAATAGGGCTTGAACCTTGTGTGACGGGTTCTGTCACAGAGACCCCCTTGGGACTGTCACCTGATGTGATGAAATTATCTCTAAGCCCATTTTCCCTGCCAGCCTGGAATTCAGAACCCTGCCTTGTTGGGCCAGACATGCTAGCCTGCTGCAACACAGACCCAGGTCTGGTCCATTCCCCCAAAGCTGCAGATTTTAACCAAAAACTGCTCAGCAGGTTACCTATCTCCAGCACCCAGACACCCAGCTCCCAGTGGGATCCAAACCCCAAATAAATCTGTTTTACTCTGTATAAATCTTATACAGGGTAAACTCATAAATTTTCCGCCCTGTATAACACTGATAGAGAGATATGCACAACTGTTTGCTCCCCCAGTTATTAATCACTTACTCTGGGTTTACTAATAAACAAAAGTGATTTTATTAAGTATAAAAAGTAGGATTTAAGTGGTTTCATGTAATAACAGACAGAACAAAATAAGTTGCCAAGCAAAATAGAATAAAACACGCAAGTCTAAGCCTAATACATTTAAGAAACTGAATATAGGTAAATCTCACCCTCAGAGATGTTCCAATAAGCTTCTTTCACAGACTAGATTTCTTCCTAGTCTGGGCCCAATCCTTTCCCTGTTACAGTCCTTGTTAGTTCCAGCAGACATCTTAGGTGGAAAGCAGGGGTGTTCTCATGACTGGCAGCCCCTTTGTCTGTTCCACCTCCTTGTATAGCTTTGGCACAAGACGGGAATCTTTTGTCTCTCTGGGTCCCCACCCCTCCTTCTAAATGGAAAAGCATCACGTTTAAGATGGATTCCAGTATCAGGTGACATGTTCACATGTCCTGTGAGACCCCAGCCTCCATTCTTCCAGGGCTGGCCTGCACATACCCAGGAAGGTTTGCAAGTAAACAGAGCCATTTTACAGGTCACTGATTCTGAAGCACCGTTAATGGCTTCCACTTAATATGTTTACATCAGTAATACAAGTTTGTACCTTATTCTCCTGTCTCCGGCCATAGACATAATGCATGCAAACAAATGGGATGAACGCACTCAGTAGGTCATAAGCTTTGTAATGATACATTACAAGAGACCTTTTGCATAAAGCATATTCCAGTTACATCATATTCACACTCATTAGCATATTTCCATAAAACATTATGGAGTGCAGTGGCACACCTTGGGTCATGGCTTAACTCTGGCTTGTACCTTCCATCCCTGGGGGTTCCTGGATCTGAGCCCCAGGTTACTAAGATTTGTGTATAGACAGGTGGGGGTTTGAACCCTGGGCTTGCATTGCAGTCTAGACATACACAGTGTGTGTTCTAAGATTGGTATGTGATAAAATTGATTTGTTTGTTTAGATAAATAGAAGTGTACATGTACAGGGAGCTACTTCCTGGTTCAAAGGGATAGCACTAAGGTTCTAAGGCAATGGGGAGATGGATTATAAGGAATAACGCACAATAGTATCGAATTTGATTGTACTATACAGACGAAAACCTTGAACTTTAATTGAAAGCCTACAGATATATAAAGAAAGCACACCACTCATGGGATCACTGATGGTGAAGTCGAATTGCAAGAAAGCATCAAATGTTCCATCATAAGTCAGCATGTTATGTTTTAAAGCTAGGAATAATAATACTAGCTGGTTTTGTAGCACTTAGTGTTAGAAGGATGGTGCAGACTTTAACTAATCTTCACAAAAGTTGTGTGTGCTAAGTGGAATAAAAGTGCAAATGCCTTGTAATGCTAAGACTTTAATAAGCTATTGTCTAAGTGTTGGGTAAGATTCTTACCACACACTTCTTCCAGCAGGATGGCTGACCACCCCTCTGGTTAAAGTCTCTCCCAAAAGACAAAGGCTCGGTTTCTTTGTCATCTTAAGTGGGGTTCTTTGCCCCTCTCTTTATAGTGCAGTGAGCCTTTGAAATAGATTCCTCCAAACATTCCCACCCCGTCCTTCCCCAAATAAAATAAAGTTCATTCAAGTGTGAAGAACGGGACATGGAGTCTGGTGGTGAAGGATGTTCCATGGTGGTTTCTTCCCTGCTGGTGTTTGCTATACTGTAAATTGATCTCTTTCTGTCGTCTCTGATGGGAATGAATGGCCACTTGACATGAGATGGCCAATTGAATGATTACACCTGGCTGGAGGTGTCAACTTACCCACTCCCCAGACTTGTCTGGTAAACACATTTTAGCCCAATATTTCCTTCATATTTGTATGGTCCCTTGGGTGTTTATTAAACATGTGTCCTGCAAGAATATTAATGATCAGTGTGGTGTTATTTTTCCAAGGCTTACCTTACATGACACATATCAAATATAGTTTATCTGAAACTCTCTACCAGATATCATGGAGCCACTTGCCCTCTGGCATTGGGATGTTCTTTGGTCACATACATTGTGCACAGTGTAGACCTACGCTAAATTCAACAGAGCCTTGACACTCCTCAGCACACACCCAGAATAAATAATTTTTGGCCAGTCAGTTGAGTACCTGATTCAGTATTCCATTCCTCATATTGTGGTGGGAACATGACTGTTACTTATCTGTGTGTCTTCTCTTATTCCATCTGATTTATTACCTTCTCATTGATACACTTCTAAACTATTAGGGTTGGTTCAACATATAAACGTAATTATTAGCTCAGTGAAAGGGAACCCAAGAATTACTTAGGTTTCCTTTGTATGTTGCCCTTGGCTATACTGTGTTTCAGCTGAATTGATGAGAACTGTGGTTAGAACCACAGCAGTCAGGGCCATGGAATTCTTCACCCAAGACCACAAGTGGCAGCAGAGTCACTCCACAGCCTAGGGCTGCCACCACAACCCCAAATGTTCTCTTGTTGAGGTGAGGAAAGAACTTCTCGAAATCACAGCTTTCGGGTGTGCAGAGGGTGCGGAGCCCCGCAAAGATTCCCTATGTAGTAGCCTCTCCCTACACGTGCTGTAGGTAGAGTAAGATGACACTTGTTCTGCTGCTTCTGATCCTTTCCTTGTTTGCAGAGGAATGAGAGGAGATGGATTTGACCCCACAGTTATTAGAGATTGGACAGAGCTATCCAGTCCATCCCTGGACCAGCGCAGGGTTGTTACCTATAGTGTGATCTCCAGTCATGTGTCAGTTTGTCTGTAAATGATTCATGGGCGGAGCAACCCCCACTTCCCTTAAGAAACTACTCCATAGTCTAACTCAATGGTGCCCAGACTTTTCCTGTTGCGTTCTCCCCTCTCCCTCCCCCCCATCTCCATTACTGCACAGTTGGTTCAGCAGAGTAGCTTGGGCAGAAGGTAGATCTGGAGGCTGAACTGGGGATGGAGGAGGAGCTGGGGTTAGAGGTGGAGCTGACTTGTGAGTGGAGAGGGAATGAGGGTAGAGCTGGGCTTGGGGTGAAGGAGGGGCTGGATGGGAGCTGTAGCTGGGGCCAGAGCTGGGCTGGGTTGGGCTCCCTCTTCTCTCCTCCCCACTCCCTGCCCCCCCATGGGGGCTGACCTGGGCCCTGCCATATGCTCTCCCAAACATTCCTCTGCAACCCCCACCCACCACTGGGGGGCATGCTCCACAGTTTAGGGACCACTGATCTAACTGGTCACACTGTTAGGCAGTTTTCTTATTCAGACTACATTTTTCTATTTCTTGATTCCATGTGATTATTCCCAGTTCGGCACTTCCAAATTGCACACAAGTGCTGTCTCTTTTGTCAACCTGATTTGGCATGGTCTAAAATCCAGTAACCCAGCTTCTGGTACATCAGTGGCATTGCAAACAGTCTAGATTCAGCATGGAAATAAACATGTGTTGTTCCCTTCCTACCTGTGAAGGGGAATCCTAAGGAGAAAGGGATGTGAGGATGTAGTCAGTCACTGCAGGAGCCTTTCACATTATGAAGCTTTGCCCAGAAATGAAGTCATTTTGGTGGTCTGCATTCAGTAATGGGTTCATGTAGATTCTAAGCGGCTTGTACAGTTTGTAAAGAGATTTGGGGTTGTTTGCATGAAACGCTCTATAGAAAAGTAAGATGACATTATAGACTATCTTCTGTTTGCAACATGAACCCATTTGAAGTCACACACTTCGAAGTCTCCGATCAGGAAACACCCATGACTGCAATCGCAGGAAGCTGCATGTCATCAATAAGGTATGCTTCTGAGTTGTATGTGGATAGCCTAGTACTGGAGTAGAAGGGTAGGCTGCTGGTCAGGAGTGAGGTATGCTGGCAGAGCAGTGTAGACCAGGACTGGAACAGAAACTACAGGCAAGATGGAAGCTGCTTTGGCACAGCACTGTAGAGAGCTGAGACTCCAGTTGCAGATTTGAGGTGCAGTAGGAGAGCCATGTGGGAAGGTGTTGTGCAGTGCCTTCCAGCATTATGTCGGGCTCTGCCTTAGTGCTAGCATTCTGTCACTTACTTTAAAAGGCAGAAGTCACATTTCCAAGGAATGAAAACGTTGCTGATCTGCCTGAGCTGGGAGAGGAGTTGTGTCTCATTCAAATCAAACAGAGTCTTGTTTTCAGTGTTACATTTGCCTCACTGTTCACCGTTGAGTTTGCTGATTAAATATCAATATTTAGCCATGAAATAATCCTATTCATCCATCAATCTCAAACATTTTAAAAGGTGTGGATATCATAACTCCCATTTTACAGATGACAAAATTGAGGTCTAGAGAGAAGTGACTTGCCCAGGGTCCCACAATAAGTCTGTGGCAGAACTGTGAGTAGAAACTGGGCCCTCTGGTTCTCAGTTTGCTGCCCTATATGCATTCCTAACCCACTCCCATAGTTCAAGGTTTTTAGTGTAGACAGCAGAAAAGGGTTTAAACCTAAACCAACTGACAATAGGTAGGCAGATGTCGAGCCATATCTACTGATGCTATTATATTTATTTAACATTAAAATAATGCTACCTATAAATTGTGCCCACAGCTCACCTGTGCAGAAACATATATGCATTACTATTACCCTGTACTCCCTCTCTGTCTTCAGTTTGTTGGGCAGGGATTGGTTCTTCTGTATGTTTGTACAGTGCTTTGTACAGTGTGACCTTTATCCTTTAGGTCCTTTGGGTCCTACAGTAATACCAAAAATAATCCCCTTTCCCCACCCCACCCCAGAAAGCCCACACCTCTGGGAAACATCAGATTCTGATCTGGATCAAAACTTTTGTTTGTAGGGCTTCCCTTTCTAATTTGCCTAAACTGCAACCCTGAATCTGAAACAGGCCCTCCCTCTTGAATGCTGCTTACTCCCTACCAAAACTGCGGTGAATCTTGGATTCAACTCTGAATCAGGTTCCAGGCTTCACAAGTTGAGTTCCTCTGTCGTTTGTGTGCCCCCCATGGAAGTCTTCTGTGCAGACTCTAATGAGCAGAATCTGACTTGTAAAGCTCCATCACTTATGTTTTATTGAAAATATTGCTGGAGTTTCATTTGCCTTAAGTATCTGATTTCTTTTTTGTTTTCTTTGTTTGTTAATTGTAAAAAATGAAGATCGATGGATTATTGATGAGTAGCCTCTTCTATTTATCCACAGATGAAGGACAGGTGTAGTGCAAGATTCCTCCACTTCTCCTCTGTGGTCTCCCTGCTAATGTTATCAAAAGTCAATACCATCTGATGGAAATGTGATGGTCTGTGTGAATTGAATTGTTGCACTCAGGCAGTCTGCTAAGACCTGTACTGAGCCCACTAACTGAATTCACAGAGGATACTGGCTGGCCATCATATGGGCATGATTTTCAGTGACCTAGAGCTGGAAATTTCCTTATCCTATTCCCAATTTCCTGATCCCCGAACTCCTACTCAGCCCTTGAAGACCATTCTAAAAATGCTGTTTCTACATTTTATTAGTGTAAACACAGCATGCAGGTTCCAAGAGGTTAACAGTCTCTCCTGCTTGTGCCTCAAAACTAAACACTGAATGAATACATTTTATTTTTTAAATTTGCCACTTCTGTAGCAGAGCCAGGGCTATGATCTTTTCCTCAGAACCTAACAGTGTTTTACTTAACGAACGTTCTCTTCCTCTCCCTCTTTGAAAATGTTTTGTTAAGGCAGCTGCAATTGTTCCCTCTGCACCACCCCCAAAGGTGAATAAAGTGTTCTGCTCCCAGTGTTTGTTTTCTTTTAAATGACCTTTGTCCTGAGACCTGACTCTGTATAGCCAACTGCTGGTAAGTAGCCAGAAATTAAATGGCAATGTATAGCTCCTTGGGAAAATCGTGAATTTAAATGGAAAATACTGACAAGCTGATTTAATAGAGCTGCTTTTGTGGGTGTCACTCTCCTCAGTTCTTGCTGCTCTGTATCATTATGGACCCTGGTGGAATTCACTCTTCTTCCCTGTAATCCAACCTAGGCTTTGGGTGTCAGCTCTCCCTTTTGTGATCTGCCTCTGTCTAAATAACGGTGTTGTTTGCTGCTTCTGCGTGGTGCTGATAAGAATCAGCCTGTCTGCTTTCCAGCCCGTTATGAGATACTCCTTTTTTTAACATTATATATTTGTTTTTTCTTCAGAATACAACATTTTCCTCCTGTCATAGTACAAGGGACTTAGAATTTTCAAAGCCTAATTTCTAATTCTGGCAAAGACAGGAATTAGATTCTCATGAAGGCCTTTATAAAAAATTGAAGACTTGCTATATTAACATACATTGATTTATTCATAGTGTTTCATTACAAATAAGCGAGGATCTTGTAATATCAGGAAAGGTTAGGGGAGCAGTAGAGTACAGTATATTATATTGACAGCTCAGTTGAAACTGAGCCACTGTTGGATTGAATTTGAAACATAAGGAAGGAATCGGCTGGTAAATAAGTCATGAGTTTTACCTCCAATGTCTGTATATCCACAGAGTTGCCACTGGTAGGCATAATGGAACTCAGACAGAATTTCAAAGGTGTGCTTTGGGCTTGTATTTCTCTAAAGATGCGTTATCACTAGCAATATATGTATCCATGAATATCTGTCTGGATCCATACCTTGCTGCCAACACTCTGAAGTGGAAATCAGGGACAGCACTCATACACAAACCATGAAAACCAAGGACAAAGCCAGTAAAAAAATCAGCCTGAAACAGTCTCAAAAACACAGGCAAGGAGGGGGGGAATTTGTGTAATGCCTTCACGGTATTTCATGTTCTTAAAAGAATGTTCTCTCTGGGTCAGGAATTCTTTCTGTTTTAGAACTGGATCCAAAGCCAACTGAAGTCAATAGAAGGACTCCCATTACCTTTAACTGGCTTTCGATCAGGCCACCAGCTGGCAGGAAAAATACTTGATGGGAAATTTGCCCACGAGTCCTTTCACATCACAGGGGGAAGGGGGAGGGGAGGGAATTACACTAGAAATATTAGTAAAATTCCTGAGGTCGACTAATCTGGCTGAAGAAATTAAGAGATTTCTTTTTAAAAAAATTGTTCTTAAATCAGTTTATGTCGCACTCTGAGCCTCTTGGTAATGGAAGTGAAAAATCAGGCCCTCTATTAAGTGAGTCTTTGATGAAACGTCATGCTTGGATCTCCAGCGTCCAAGTAAAAACCGATTCACGGAAGATAATGAAACTGCGTCTGTTTTTTTGCCTGACAATCCTGATGTCAACACAATCACCATGACTCTATCTGTTCTTTATTTGCAGATTACATACAAGGCTGTTGGGTCCTTGGATCCCAGTGCTGACTTGTCCAGCCAGAGGGGAAAGATCTTCAAACTGAGGAATGAAACTCACCACCTCTTTGTAGGGTTATATCCAGGGACTACCTATTCATTCACCATCAAAGCCAGCACAGTGAAGGGCTTCGGACCTCCCATCACAACACGGATCGCAACTAAGATTTCAGGTATGGCACTGGGGGAGAAGGGAAGAGGCCTGGCCTTGGTTCGTCCTTTGTAGATCCAAAGTGAGCAAACTAATAAAGCAAGAAAAAATGACTTGGCATAGTATCTCTGTCTGCAGGATAAGATAGGTCCATAAAGGGTTAAGTTAGCTTGGCTGAAGAATATATATGATCTGAAGTCTGTGTAAATACAGGACGGAAATCCTTGAAGAAAAGCCCCAGTGATCAAAGGTGGTTCTAACGAGTTTCAGCAAAGACAGGAATTCGAGAAGCAGTGACTATAGTCACACAGGTTCCAATAGATAAATTATAAAAGGGTGGACTCTTTAAGGGTTCTTTGCTGCTTACTTGCCTATCCAGCTGCACCCAGGCAACATGGCTTTGGGCATTCCAGGGCTCGTCCTGTTGTAAGTGCCTGATCAATGCCTATAACTGCATATTACTGTACGGGTGTGTTGAGTGCTTAGGCATTTTAAAGCAAGTTTGGAGCAACTGTGTAAATACCATTTGTCTTTTGGATTTAATAAGGGAATTTATAGTTGTATCCAATATCAATAATGACGACGATAATTTCAACACCATACAAACTCTGTGGGGCAAATTTTAAAAGTGGGCTCCCCCCAGCATCCACATTTGATGGGGGTGTGAAAATAGTACCTAATAATAAATATCTGATTTGTGGATGCAGATAATGTGTTAGATGACATCATTCATTTTTCCAGCAACTGGCTGTGAGTGTACATTTACACTGGGTGCCTAGTTTTAGAGAATCCTTTGAAAATGTGATCTTATATCTTCAAAACACTTCACAGAGAGTGATAATAGAGCTAGTTAAGTAATATCAGAAGGAGAGAGTAATGGAGAGGTATGAACAAGGAGAAAGGTAATTTTTTTTCTAAATGGGACTGGAGAAAAGATGGAGAGTCCGAGGCAGGTGTGCCCAGGAAGGCTGTTAAAGACAGCAGGAGCTTCAGAGGAGAAGGTTCTTGGTAACTATTAAGGGCCCAATTCTGCTCCTGCTGAAGTCAGTGACAAAACTCCTATTGACTTCAATGGTCCCTAAAGTAGTCAACACCAAGCAGTTGTGTAGTAATTATGTTACTATTCAGTGGTGGCCAAAAAAACAACATTTGCTGAGCTATTTCATATTTTACGTGTAAGGGAAAACTGGTATGTCCCATACATATGCATGGTAACTAATGCAAATACTGATCACTGAATTACACTCCCTGTTATTGTTACCCAGTCCTTCCACAGTGTGTGTTTTGTTCACCAATTTTTTATTGTCTTAAAATATGATTGTAAACTCTCTGAGGCCAGCACAGATTTTTACTATGCCTGTAAAGCATCTGGCACAATAGGCTGTGCATCTCTAGAAAATATTGAAATACAAATAATACTTCATAGTTAAGGCAATTGTTCTATAACAAGCTTTTTATTTAAATGCTTCCTTAATATAGAGTTTCTTATATAAAAATTTCAGAGATTCATTTCCCCCATAAAATCATCATCATTTTATAGATGGGAGAAAGTCTAAGGAATAGGGAAGTTAGTGACTTGCACAAGGCCTCAAAATAAGTCAGTGGCAGAACTACTAATAGAAACCAGGATCTTGACAGTTTTCAGTTTTTGAGACATCATCACCTTGTAAGCACACTGATTTGACCTGGAGGTCACTGTAGAGAAATATAGGAGGACCTCCCACAATGCAGTTTTACCAAGTCACTTTTCTGAGTTATAGCAGCATTGAGTGGAACTAGGCTATTCATAGAACATATTTTCTGCATTTAATCCCTCCATGTTCTTTTTAGCTAGAGGCACTTGCATGAACCCTGGATCTTTGCGCCTTATGGGATTCATCTGCTGCTGCTGCTTGTTCCCCACCCGAAAACCTAATGCTGTTTGTGGTATCTACACTTCTTCCACAGCAAAAAATGGTGTTGTCCCAAACAGGGTCTGATTTCAAGTGGGGAAGTAAGAAGGAGAGATAAGTAGCAGAAAAACTAACTCATAAGAAAGCCAATATCTTGTTTTCCTGAAAATGTCCCCAGTGCGAATTAATGGGATAGACTTAATACCACAAATACAGACTATGTAGTTTTGTATGTGTGTGTGTGACAGTACTATGGAGCTGAGTGTCAAAGAACCTGGCTAATTCCCTCACCTCCCTAAGCATCTTCTCCTGGTCCAAAATTTATCTCACAATTTTACAGCTCACAAAGGCTCATCTTAGCTCAAGCCTAAACAGTGAAAGTTGCATCTCAGGTGTAGGAGGTGTAATCAAGTGATAAATGCTGGAGAATAGGAGTTGGGACTCCTGGTTTCTATCTCAGCTCTGGTGTTGACACACTATGTGACCTTAAGCCAAGTCACTTAACCTCTGTGTGGCTCTCCATGTGAAAATGTATAAAACTATGCCATTTTCACAGGAGTGCTGAGGCTTAACTAATTAGAGAGAGATTTTCAAAGCCATCTAGGAGATTTTGAGTCCAATTCCCATTGTTTTTTTAAAGGGAAGTGGGTGTCCAAATCTTTTAAATAGCTGTGAAAATGCCATCCTTAATGCTTGTAAAGTATTTCAGCATCTCAGATGAAAAATGCTACCCAGGCTCCGAGAGTGATTTGTGTTTTTTGCCATAGCTCCTGAAAACAAAAACTAGTGGATAATTTACACTTTGGTCTCTGTTCCGCCACAGCACCATCTATGCCTGAATACGACACGGACTCACCCTTGAATGAAACTGACACAACCATCACAGTCATGTTGAAGCCTGCTCAGTCCCGTGGAGCACCTGTCAGGTAAAAGGTTCCCTCTTCTCATTTCTCTCTGCTTTTTCTTTCCATGCCCCAAGCCACGTGCATAGCTGTCATTCATGTCTGATAATGTGGCTGCTCTGGATGTATGCTCAATAAAAGGCAGCTGTGCTGTAGATACTACTTCTTAGAACTCTTTACAAATACCCTCACCTATTTGCATTCTGAAGTTAACCTTGGGAAGAGATTGATGATACAGTGGCACTGGTTATTGACCTTACCGTATCCCCTCCAGGTGTATTTGCAGAGTTGGAGTAACCATACGTAGAATCATGTACTGGGAAGCTGGGTCTTTAGCGTTGCCTCGCCAAGGTTAGCAGGGCTTCAGGCCTTCCATAACTAGTAAAAGTGTAGTTGTAGAAAAGGTCTTTCTATATATTATGATTTGTAAATAATGCTAGAAATACCGCAAGGACCCTGTGACAAAGCTCTGTCCTTGCCTCCGTGGGTCCCGCGTTTCCTGGTGGATTTTGCTAGCCTCAGAGGCTCACTGTGACCCTCCACATAACCCTTCTCTCTCTAGAGACAAGGGTCACAGTCTACTGAGCCATTTTCATCATAAGCCAGCAAGGGAGATGAGGAGAAGTTATCCTTCTGCACAGTCTCTGTTGTCTCCCAGTCTCAGTGATTAATCAGGGGGCAAAGGTGGGGGGGAAGCCCAGGCCCACCCTCTACTCCAGGCTCCAGCCCAGGGACCCTAATAGTATCAGCTATGGTAGCTGACCTTTTAGAAACATGACATGTACAATTCCCTGGGCTACTTCCCCCACAGCAGCGCTCACTTCCTCAAGCTCCACTTCACCCTTACCTCAGGGCCTCCTTCCTTGTGCCTGATATGGTGTGTATTACTCAGTCTCTCCAACAGCACAACTTCCTCCCACAGCTCCTGAAATTCACACCCACCTGACTAACTGGGAGGCTTTTAACTAGTTTCAGCCAGCTCCTGATTGGCTTCAGGTGTCCCAATCAACCTAGCATTCTCCCTGCCTTCTGGAAAGTTCTTAATTGGCCCCAGGTGTCTTAATTGACCTGGAGCAGCTGCCATTTCACTTATCCTGGTACCAGGGATTTGTTTAGCCTGGAGCTAATATATCTATCTCCCACTACTTTTCTATAGCCATCTGGCCTTGCCCCGTCACAACCCTTAAAACTCGTCTATGTCCTTGTTCAGCATCTGGACCCAACTAGATTCCTCATGCCTTTATGTTATAATCTCAGCCACTGCTCCCAATCCACCAGCTGAGGTCATCATAGATTCTGACCCCAACAGCAGAGTGAGGTCAGACTGCAGTGAGGCTCGGCTTATACTCCTGGTCTGCTGTTTTAGGCAAACTGGATTCTGCTCACAAAGGTATTTGTAGGCAGGGAACCACACTCATGCCCTTGTACTGGAGCTGTGGCTTTGCAGACTACGTTTCCAGGAGTCCCTGAGAAGGAGGAAACGTGCATTGGTGAGATGGGCATTGTTGGAATGGGGTGTGAGTGTGAGTGCATGCATGCAGATGGCATATTGCCTTTTAAAAAGTGTGGTCTTTAAATGAATTTCATGCTGATGAAAGGTGTCAGCACAGAAGTCTAAAGTTTTCTATTTAGCCTTTACTGATGGCAGTAAGACAAGCTTCTCTAATTCCCCCACTGCATCATATTCTGGAGAAATTCCATTTAGCTCATTCTCCATGTCTACTTAGTCCTTGCCACGGTTGCCTAAGATGTGAGTTAGTGCTGCGTGTGATGGTGGCTTTTGTGATATTTGTCCACAAAGAACTGAGCTAAACCTACCAAAGCACTTATCTAAGCCACCCTACATCCATTAGCTTCCCCTCTCCTCTTGTAACTGCCTTTGATCTGGAGCTCTCATATGCCTGTCATTATACTACTGAAAATAGACTCTGGGATTAAAATTTCAAAAATGCCAAAGTCCCATTTTCTCAAGTGAAAAAGATTTGAGTTATGACAGCGAGTCCCTCCCAGGGGTGAAAGTAAGTTAAAGGACTTACCAGTATGCTGGAGTCCTGAGCAGGGGCATGGCCTCAACCAGAAGAGGCAGGGCCTTAAATCCCCGAGTCCTTTAAATCCCCGCCTGAGCCCTGCTGCCCGAGCCCTGGGGTAGCAGCGGCCGGGCTCCGTCGAGAATTTAAAGGGACCCGGGGCTCCAGCTGCCGCTACTGCCCCGGCCCTTTAAATCCCCTCCGGAGCCCCGCCACCACTACCCTCGGGCTTTGGCAGCAGGGCTCTGGCGGGGATTTAAAGGGCCGGGGCGGTAGCAGTGGCTGGAGCTCCGGGGCCCTTTAAATCCCCGCCGGAGCCCCACCGCCGCTACCCCAGGGCTTTAAATTCCCGTCTGGGAAAGCCAATCCAGGTACGGTGCACCGGCTCTTTCCGGTACACCGTAACAGGGCATACCGGCTTACTTTCACCTCTGGTCCTTCCTGAGCTGGGAAACAGGCCAGCAGACTACACTACCCCTAGGAGTTGGAGGGTCCTTCCACCTTTTTTTCTTATTTGAACCTCTGCTGAGTAAAGCTGAGTCAATAACTCTTACTGAATAATCTAGCTTACATATTTAGAATTTCTACTGGTGAATTTTCCAGGAGCAGCCTATGAATATCTGGATTTCATTCTCTCCTTGTAATTATTCCTAGGAACAATTCTACGTCTTTGAAATGTCCAAAAGAAGTTTCTTACAAGAGTTGGATGTTTGAAAGTCAAGCGGGGTTGTTAACTTTTGGCTGGAGGCATAGATCACTTAATGGTATTTCCCTTCCATGACTGGGGAACTTGAAATCCTCTCTCAGGCCATATTCCTCTTTCCCTCCATGCTACTCTGTCTTTTCTTTGATTTTGGGAGGACCATAACTCCCCATCACTACTTTTCTAATACTTTCTCTTTCCAACCATTATTTTCTCTCCTTTTCTCAATCCACTCTCTTCTCTCTATCTCACAGGCTCTTGAGAACAGAGGTCTTCAGGTGCTGGTTGGCAAGTGTTGGTGTTATGATCTTGTTCTGGTAGCTGCTCCCTTTCTCTGTTGTTTTTGTCACTGGCGTTCTTTTTCATATACCTGTGTTTCTAACGCACCGTATGTATTTCTGTTTTCATGGAACACTGTTTGCAAGCCTGATCAGCTTGATTCTGGCATGGAGGAAGAATAAAATGAATAAACAAAGAGGTATAAAGCTATGAGCTTTACTGGGGTTCTTTTTTTTGTCCCAGTTGGTGGTTTTGGTGCATACAACATGGCAGCTGCACAGCGAACTGTGCTATTCAGCTCACTGCCTTGAGACTTCTTAATGGATTTTTATTGGCTATACGTGAACTTGTCTGTCCTTTATGTTGATAATGAATTCATTAATTTCATGCAAAAGGTTACAATTTATTGTTCTTAAAATGACAGAGCGCTTGCATGGCATAAACACATTACACCTCTTGTAAATGCTTGAAAATAAATAAGAGAATCAAAGATAATTGACACAGCAAAAAGGATCTGATGTTTAAATCATGCTCCTAGTAGTCGTGATGGCTCAGTTGTGGTACAGCAATAGGCACAGTATAAATGCCTGGTCTTACGGAGTTCTGGTTGGCTTTTTGTAAGTTATTATTCAAACACAGAGTGTATGCATCACATGACTTGGGGATGGGATGGAGGGGAAACAGTTATCATACTAGATCTATTAGCTTTATATTATCTAATAATGAATAAACATTATCAATTTTGTCTGTATTAATTAACATCTTCCATAATACACCTTACGGCATGTATTCTGAACTCACCTGAGCTGGGATTCTCCTACATGATGTTCTGTTTAATTTAGGAAGAGTTTGAGGGTAAACTAACAGGAGGTGTTTTCTGCTAAACACAGGCAAGATTTGTTTGTTTGCTTTTTCTTTAATATTTTTGTTATTAGCACTGGGGAAAAGTGTCAGCTGCAGAGACTGATGTCATCTTTGTAACACCAGAAAAGATACAGCACAGGCGGAAGCATTGCAAGCTTCCCTGAGCCATCCCATTAATGTGCCTTAAACCTGACGAGTAGAGCTGCAAGCCTTGGTCATATGCTCCTATCTCTGCCATTGTCATAATGGGGCTGTTTTTTAAAATAATACCGGATGATTTTATCACCAGTAATAAGATATGTAATTATCAGAATAATTAAATGCCATGCTTCAGGGCACAAGGCGATCACTGTAAGGGTCAGGAAGAAATATTTAATCCTTTGTGTATATATAGGCTTGGCAGAACTTGATTTTTATTTTATATCAGTTGGATGGATAATACTGATGTTTATTTTTAATCAGTTTAATTATTTTTCTATTCAATTTTTCACAGTTGTGCAAAATTATGGATTGTAACCTTTTTTTCTTGAGTTAAATGTTCACAATGGTGGGGAATTTTGGGGGACAGACAATGATTTATTTAATGACAATAGACATGATTCAAAAAGGTAAGGATAGATAATAATGAAAACACAAATTGTCAACATCACATGTCAAAATATACAAAGTAAATATCCTTAAATCAAATTCTGATAAGTTCACAAGCAGCATTTTTCTTAATTTGCCTATCTGTAAATTGTGATTGTTATCAATAGAAATATTTCTCATTGGCTTGTGTGAGAATAGTGAAATCAACATTTAGCAAATAAATCTAATGATCCCAAGTCTACACGTACAGTATTGCATAATTTAGTAGGTTCATTGTGGGGTGTTTAACTTCCTCGGAAGCATTACATTTTGGCAACAGAAAGGCTGGATACTGGGTGTGATGGATCAAAACTCTGATCTGGTACAACAAATAATTTTTTTCTTACAGCATTTGCATACTCTTCATCTGAGTACATTGTCCCTTAACAAGTCATATAACTGCCTTAGCCTATTTACTAGTCTTCATAAATATAACTGCTTTGACACTGCATGACCTGTTGTACCATACCATCTCTTCCATAGGGAGCTTTGAATGTGGTTAGAAAATCAGAGGGGGAAGTAAAGAATTTTTACATATGTATATGTAGAAAGATAGATAGATATTACAATATTTTAACAATTAAATCCGTGGTTCTCAACCAGGAGTACATGTACCCCTGAGGCTATGCGGAAGTCTTCCAGGGGGTACATCAACTCATCTAGATATTTGCCTAGTTTTACAACAGGCTACATAAAAACAACAAATGAAGTCAGTATAAATTAAAATTTCATACAGACAATGCTGTATATACTGCTGTATATACTCTACGCTGAAATGTAAGTACAATATTTATATTCCAATTGTAAGCTAGTAGTTTTTGAGTGAGATGTAACTTGGGGGTATGCAAGACAAATCACTCCCAGTATTCTGGGAAGGTTGAGAGCCACTGAATTAAATCACACAGAAGTGATCTTATATGTCAAAATCTGTTTTATTAAATGCACATTGAAGCTTTGTTAGCCCAGGGTTTTGTAGTATTTTTTATAAAGGCTGGAGAACGATATGAGGTGAGTTTTTGGCATAAATCTTTCATGTTGCCCAGGTGAGCTGTCAGGTTAAATTCCAGCAATCAAAAGGTTAATGGAGTCTGAACTTTAAGATGAGAATCACAGATTGGTGGTCATTTTCTCATGTTCAGTTGTCAATTGGTTAAAACAAGGAGGGTATAATAAAAAGAACTACAACTGCCAATTTGAGAAGCTTCTCTTTAAAAGCAGTTTCTACAGTTGTTTCATGATTCCTAGCTCAAACAAACTCTCCATTATCCCAAACGGGGCTAATTGTGAGCTGCACAACCTCGGTTAAAATTTCACATCAATGACAAGTGAAATAATTGTGATGCTCTCAAGCCTGGAGGCAAAGCTCATTGCAAACAATAGAAGGATCCCATTGTCTATTGTGGTCCTTTAGCCCTTGACGGATGTTTCCATCTCAGAAATGGTACATAGGTTTGGTGCAGCTGGCAGATTCTGCTTTGAATCAAGAGACAGGGCTACAACTAGGGATGGGGTGTGGGCTTTATTCTGAGCTACCTTGAATTCCTCTGACCCCAGGCAGGTGGAAGTAGACACTGTGATAACAGCAGGTGCCCCCTTGATATTTGTTAATAGCACACAAATGCAAATGAAAGGGAAGATGAGTAAGCTCTGCTCTGCTCTGTTGTAGATTTTAAAATTTCAGGACTTAATTATGCCACAGGTCTATAAATTACAGAAACACGTTAATGCTCCCCTGATTAAAATTATAGAGGGCCTAATTGAAAAAGCATAAACACAATTGAAGAATTCCTAATTCTAGATTGCTTTGAGATGTTAATTTCCTCCACAATGAATGTGTAATTTTTTGGAACCAGAAGAAAGGGGCTGTTCTACCGGCACATGGCTGGAGGTAGAATGAGGGGATTATCATAAACACACTCAAACAATACAAAAGGAAGCCTCGGCAGCCATGACACCATTTCAGATGCCTGTCCTCCCACTGCAGCACATCTTGAGAGCAAAGGGGAGGGTTGGCAGAAAGATGACGAAGGAGAAAGGGCTGATTTAATTAAAAGGAGATATGGTGCCAGTGAGAAAGTAAGGAGGGGAGAAGAGAGGGCAATGCGCAGAGGGTGCAAGCACAGAAGGCAATATCATGAGTGCTGAAGAAAGAGAACAAAAGGTAATGGATGGTTGGGGAGGGCCACTGGATCAGCCAGGAATGAAGCTGGGTGTGACTTCCCGCAGTGTCA
This sequence comes from Eretmochelys imbricata, assembly GCF_965152235.1. Lineage (NCBI taxonomy): Eukaryota > Metazoa > Chordata > Testudines > Cheloniidae > Eretmochelys > Eretmochelys imbricata. Next base: position 24,018,517 of record NC_135584.1, read on the forward strand.
GCCAGCACACATTGCTGAGCAGCTGGAAAAGTTGATATTGGTGCAAGAGGCTGTTTCCTTCAAAAGGGTGAATATTATATCCTGAGTCCTCTCCCTTGTTCCAAAATATGCTGGGCATGGAGGAGCCACGATCGAGCACTGGGAGCCTAGTACGGCTTCCTGATTTTGATGTTCCCCTAGCCTTGGTGCATGTTAGACCAGACCACAAATGCCTACATGCCAGTTAAGAATTGACAGAGTGCAGGCATGCACTCTCCTGCCTCCAGCACGCCTTCTCTGACCCCGGACACACCCACTCCTGCCAGACTGTAGAATAGTTGTTGTGTAGGAGCCAACTACACCAACTGAGAGCTCCCCTACTGCAGGGGAATTCATAGCTGGCCAGCTGGAGCGGGACAGCGTGGTAATTTTGCACTGTCTGGACAGTGCAAAGTGGCTCGATCGGGGTAGGTAATCTATAGCTTGTTGTTCTCAGCACTCCTAGCCCCCGCACATCCTGGGAGAAAGTGACTGGGATCAGGAAGCCTATAGGATATTTTATCATGGCCTGCCAGGGGATTATGCAATTACAGGGCTTTGACGTCATCTGCCCGCTCCTGGTCCAGTTACCAAATGGTGAGAGTCCATATCTCCTTTATACCTTTGTCCTTTTCAGTAACGTGGCTTATGCTGAGCGGTGTCGATAGAGGGGCCTGGAATTCAGTGGGCTGTGGAGACAGAACTTCTGCCCCTCCCACAGGTGGTCCCTGCAGCTCAGTTTTGAAGCATGTTGATGGGACAGTTGTGGACAGTAGCTTACAATATATCTGGCCATGATGTACCCGTTCTGAGGGTAGAAACCTTCATTGTATTATGTTATCAATCTCATGCTCTTCTCGGGCATTAAATTAATTAAACTCTTGTAAAACAGTAAATGCTTTTTCATGCAGCTCCAACTCTGTACAGTGAAGAGGGGAAGGAGGAGTGGGAGTTCTTAAATACAGACCAGATTCTCTGCTGGTATAAACCTGCATAGCTTAACTGAAGCCAACAGAGCTACTCCAGTTTACGCTGGCTGAGGATACGGCCATATGTATCCATACCCCTGCCAATCCCACTGCTTTTATGAAGAGGATTGAAGAGCTTAGGTGGAGCAGTCCCCGAATGGTGTCCCCTCTCTCAGAATACAACCAGAGCCCCTTCTTCTCCTTGCTTAAAGAACAACATGGCTCCTCTTGTCCTTGAAACTTACTTCTTGTCTTGAAAGAAACCACTGAACATGCCAACGAGACCACAGTCAGTGACACCTGCCTAATGCTAAGTGACATTAACAATTTTTCTTTGCTTTTGTTTTTTATTTGTTTTTGCAGATTAAACAGATGGCAGGTGGTTCAGGAGGGAAAACACACCTCTGAAGCCACTAACATTAGCTCCTGTCATAGTGAAAGCCATATCTGTCTGCAGTCATTATCTTTAATCTGCCATCTTAGAACAACATTGAACTGGAGAGAGAGGGACCAAACTATTCCACTGGGGAATATCAGCTATTATATCTAATTTGTGTTGCAAGCCAGGTCAGGCTTATGAATATGGCTAAGACAAGGGAGTGTACAATTTTGAAATGCCTTCTGTTGGTTTTCTTTCCAGGCAGATTAGATACAGACGAGTAAGCAATTTAAATAATGATGCATATATAATCCAAGTAACATAAATATGTTCATAGCTTCCTGCTCAGTCTTCCACCCAGGTTCCTTTCTGGAACCAGCTGATCTTTTCTGGATTTAGATTTTTCTTTGCAGTCCACAGATATTACCCTAGTTACAAGGTCTTCCAAATGCTATTTGGAAATGTTCCAGTTGTAAAGTTCTGGCTATAACTATCCACCCTGGTGAGAGCTCAATCACCAGCTATTGTAAAAATTAGTGATGAGTAAAACACAAGAGATTTGGAGGAATGGTTTAAGAACCCAAATACATGAATGTTTGTTCAGACCCTCAGAGTCTGCCAAACGACACAGAGAATGCCATGAAGAGGGGGATGCTTTCCTTGTGAGGTTTCCCATGCTTTTTGCTTCCATTTGGGATGGGGATGCAGCCTTTCCCACTTTGGGTCACTAGTTCCACTGCCTGTCCTCACTGGAACTTGAGGGTGCCAATTTGTTGTAGCTCTCACAAGAGAAAGAAAAAAGGGAGAATCTGAACTTCCTTAAATCACAAAAAATGTTCAGGGTTTGAGATTTAGCTTTAGCTTCGTATCCCTTTTTTTTTTTTTTTTAATCCGAACTCATCTCTGAAAACAGTGGAACAATAAAATAGCCCTTAAAAGCAACAAACCATGTCAGGAAGTGAAGCTCGATCAAATGCACACACTTCGTGGAACAATTTTGAAGGTCATTGACCCTGCTGCTCATGATGCACATGAGGCATCTATCTGCTACATTTATGTATGATTACTCACATAATGCAGTTAATGGAGTTTGGAGGAAAACACCAGTTGGCTGTTGCTTGTGTAGAGAGACAATTTAAGAAAGAGACCAAGCCCTGGCATGTTTTAACTGTGATATTGGGCAAATTCTGCCATAAGTAGCTACTGCTAGTTATTTTGCCAGGGTTCTAAGGAGAGTTGTCTTCAGAGCGGTGTGGTGGATGAGCAACACATAGGAAGATGGTTCCGGGTGGATTTTGTGGAAGTCACCGTTGTGCTCTGGAACGTCTCCAGAACGCTTGTCTCCCCCTACCCGTGAAAGACCCTGCAGTCATCATCTGCCCTCCCTTCATCTCCTTGTGGAATATACCATTGGATAATGTCAAGAAGAAGTTGCACAGTCCTACTATATCCCAGCATTTACTTGCTGGTTTTATTGTTAGTGAGTATTGCTCGGTGTACTCAGTATAGAAGACTCCCAGCTGCATTAGATAGGCAGTTTTCTCTGGTAGTTGGGGCCGAGGATACTGGGTTCCTTTTTCAAGTTCCATCAGTGATATACTGTATGATCTTAGGTAAATCACTCATTGTAACTTTCCTGTGCCTGACTTTACCCATCCATAAAATGGGGATAATACCTACTGTGCCTGACAGGGGTGTGAGGATTAATTAATGCGTGTTCTCTTCTATTTGGTTCTCATACTGTACTCATGACCTTGGTATGCGAACACCTTGAGATCACTGATGAAGGGTAAATTATCATTTTTATTGTAAACAAAGAACAGCTAGTTTTTAACAACTTTCTGCATTTTAGAGATACAAGGTGGTGAGATAATATCTTTTATTGGAGCAACTTGTGTTGGTGAAAGAGACAAGGTTTCAAGCTTACACAGAGCTCTTCTTTAGGTCTGGGAAAGGTACTCCGAGTGTCACCGCTAAATACAAGGGTGGAACAGATAAGGAGTTAACACAATGATACTCAGACCTCAGTGGTTCAGGAGCCAAATTAGTAATCAACATTATCCAAAAAAGCCACAGTCATGTGAATTCATTGTTTCATTTACTCTAATCTAACCTAAATTATTCTTACAGCAGAATGACTGACCAAATATTCTGCAATTGGTTAATATACTAAATGCATCCCAACTGGTTAATAATTTAGATTGATTAATAATTAAATCACACAGTGTTTTAATATAACGTGCTGCAAAGAGCTGCAAGAGACACAATGAACAGTTACTTGGGGCTCCGAGTATCACTGAGTTTATATGTTGCAAGAGACCATTCAAGATGAAGTGGACAGTTAACACCTAGTTATAGGAAAAAGGTGGGTCAGTGGCTTACAAATTGTAGTAATGAGCCATAAATCCAGTGTCTTTATTAAGTCAGTGGTTTTTGATGTCTAGCAAAGTTATGAATTTAAGTTCCCAAGCTCGTCTTTTCAAAGTGTTGTGGAGGTTTCCATTAAGGATGGGGACTGAAAGGTCAGATATCTAAGTCTTCTGCTTGGGCAAAATGTTTCCTTTTACACCCCCTGGCCCTACACCACCCCCTGTAATGACCTGCTGCCACAGTCTGTACTTTGGTGCCAAAGGCAAATTAATGCTGCTGTATTTTTCACATGGAAATATTTTCTGTGGGTAAACTTTACTAGAACACAATATATACTCTATGGCTTTATCCAAAACCCATCATGTAATCTATAGGAGTCTTTCCATTGATTTTAATGGGCTGAAAATCAGGTCTTAAATCACCAAAGATATCATCAGGGCAGGATGCTAGCACCCAGCATCCACCTCCCAGGAGGGTTGTGAAGTTTAATTTATTAATATATGTACATCTACCTGAGATCCTTGCATTAAAGGTACTCTAGAAGGGCAACATATTATGGGTCAAATTTTAAAATATATGAAACTACTACCCTTTAGAAAAAAGAAAAGGAGTACTTGTGGCACCTTAGAGACTAACAAGGTGCCACAAGTACTCCTTTTCTTTTTGCGGATACAGACTAACACGGCTGCTACTCTGAATACTACCCTTTAGAGACATAAATGACACCTCCACAATGTGCAGGCATATTTTGTATCCATAAACTGACTGCAAGTGGAAATCTGAATGCTTGAGCCTCTAGCTATCGGATTATAGATATAGCTAGAGAAGCAAGTACTTGGGAGTTGCACCCACAGTTTCATTGTAGGTTTACATTTTGCAGATGCGATTTATGCTCAGAAAATTGAGTTCTTGCTTCCGGCTTTTTGACTCTTATGCATTTAATTCATGTAGGTTTTTAACTGAAAAATGCTAACCTTTCTATAGGTTTATTAGCCATCCTATAAAATGTATTATTATTCTGTTAAGTTGGATGGGATGGTTAAAAAGCACACTGTAGGATGGATTTAATTTGTTATTGAAATCTGTAGGATTTTAGAATAATTTCTATAAACCCCTGCCACATTCTTACAGAATCCAGTTAGTTTCATCACCATTACATTCCATCAGACTTTCCATACGGGAAAAATTAACACCTATGTATTAAGTTGTTAATGGCTATGCGATGAAATTTCCATTGCCTGGATTCCATTGCATGTCCCTAACCTTTGTTTTAGTACAAGGCTGCCACAAGGTTTGCTTTTTGCGGGCTCAGTTATTTATTTTCCCCCCTCCCCTGTGCCAGAACCCAGGATTTTGGGTGTGCTTTAGAAAACCAAAATAAACATTCAGGGCAGAATTTTCAAATGCTGGGGCCTTAATCTCCTGTCCAAATCAATATTTAATCAGAAAATAGGCATGTATATGTTCAAATGCCAGGCTAAGTATTTACATGCAAGTTTGGACATCACATAAAAGCCACCATATTTTGAAAGTTGGGCCACAGTGTCAGAGTAAAAAAGGCTCAACCAAATTTAATGTCAGGAGTTAAATGGAAAACAAAGCATCAATAATAAGATTTGTGCAAGCTAATACATAAATAGCTACTGCCTACACACCTTGATTTCTCTGTCAGACTGCAGCAGGGGCTTTTTTTTTTTTTTTTTTTTGGCTACTGTAGCTACTGCAGAGTTTGGAATCTGAGCTGACATATTTAAGCAGTAGCAGGGCAAAATGATCGGAAGGTACAGTTCTCTGGTGGGCAGGCTTGTTATTGATGACCTATGTTCCATGTCTTTCTATGGCCACTTTAACTACACTTTACCATGTGAAACCAACAGTAGATGTTAAATCATTTCACCGTGCTTCCTGTAGATACCTATGAGCAAAGCATAAGTTCTAAGCATACCACAAAACAAAATGCCTTTTCAGTTTCCTTAACCTTAAGAAGAAAAGGAGGACTTGTGGCACCTGAGAGACTAACCAATTTATTTGAGCATAAGCTTTCGTGAGCTACAGCTCACTTCATCGGATGCATTCAGTCATATATAAATAAATAAATTGGTTAGTCTCTCAGGTGCCACAAGTCCTCCTTTTATAGAATCATAGAATATCAGGGTTGGAAGGGACCTCAGGAGGTCATCTAGTCCAACCCCCTGCTCAAAGCAGGACCAATCCCCAATTAAATCATCCCAGCCAGGGCTTTGTCAAGCCTGACCTTAAAAACTTCCAAGGAAGGAGATTCTACCACCTCCCTAGGTAACGCATTCCAGTGTTTCACCACCCTCCTAGTGAAAAAGTTTTTCCTAATATCCAACCTAAACCTCCCCCACTGCAACTTGAGACCATTACTCCTTGTCCTGTCCTCTTCTACCACTGAGAATAGTCTAGAACCATCCTCTCTGGAACCACCTTTCAGGTAGTTGAAAGCAGCTATCAAATCCCCCCTCATTCTTCTCTTCTGCAGACTAAACAATCCCAGTTCCCTCAGCCTCTCCTCATAAGTCATGTGTTCCAGACCCCTAATCATTTTTGTTGCCCTTCGCTGGACTCTCTCCAATTTATCCACATCCATCTTGTAGTGTGGGGCCCAAAACTGGACACAGTACTCCAGATGAGGCCTCACCAATGTTGAATAGAGGGGGACGATCACGTCCCTCGATCTGCTCGCTATGCCCCGACTTATACATCCCAAAATGCCATTGGCCTTCTTGACATCAAGGGCACACTGCTGACTCATATCCAGCTTCTCGTCCACTGTCACCCCTAGGTCCTTTTCCGCAGAACTGCTGCTTAGCCATTCGGTCCCTAGTCTGTAGCTGTGCATTGGGTTCTTCCATCCTAAGTGCAGGACCCTGCACTTATCCTTATTGAACCTCATCAGATTTCTTTTGGCCCAATCCTCCAATTTGTCTAGGTCCCTCTGTATCCTATCCCTGCCCTCCAGCATATCTACCACTCCTCCCAGTTTAGTATCATCTGCAAATTTGCTGAGAGTGCAATCCACACCATCCTCCAGATCATTTATGAAGATATTGAACAAAACCGGCCCCAGGACCGACCCCTGGGGCACTCCACTTGACACCGGCTGCCAACTAGACATGGAGCCATTGATCACTACCCATTGAGCCCGACAATCTAGCCAACTTTCTACCCACCTTATAGTGCATTCATCCAGCCCATACTTCTTTAACTTGCTGACAAGAATACTGTGGGAGACCGTGTCAAAAGCTTTGCTAAAGTCAAGAAACAATACATCCACTGCTTTCACTTCATCCACAGAACCAGTAATCTCATCATAGAAGGCGATTAGATTAGTCAGGCATGACCTTCCCTTGGTGAATCCATGCTGACTGTTCCTGATCACTTTCCTCTCATGTAAGTGCTTCAGGATTGATTCTTTGAGGACCTGCTCCATGATTTTTCTGGGGACTGAGGTGAGGCTGACTGGCCTGTAGTTCCCAGGATCCTCCTTCTTCCCTTTTTTAAAGATTGGCACTACATTAGCCTTTTTCCAGTCATCCGGGACTTCCCCTGTTCACCACGAGTTTTCAAAGATAATGGCCAATGGCTCTGCAATCACAGCCGCCAATTCCAGGTTTAGGTTGGATATTCCAATTTTTGCAAATAGAGACTAACATGGCTGCTACTCTGAAACTTAACCTTAAGGAAACCTTAAGAGTAAGGTTCACAAAAAGTTTGTATATTTCAAACAAAAGGACAGAGTTTAGTTCCTGGCCCTTTGTGTGCAATCTCATGAATATTTGATGCCTTCCCCACAAAAGCAGCTCTTCTGTGAGTGCTACTGCTGCTTCAGTGCTACCAGCTGGATGAGTCTTTCATTTCTGATAGCATTCCCAGGAGTACCATACTTGTGATGTCCACAGAATGGATACAGCAAGGATGAAGGCAATGCAAGCTTCCCGCATGGGCATTTTCAGTTGGCCCTAATGATGCCACTGTCCATTAGTACCTGATGAAATTTGGGGATGGGGAGAAGGAGTGTAGTGATGTGGTGATCTGTCTACTGTGAGATGACTGACACTATCATCCTCTTTCTCCTAGCCCACTAAACAGCTGTTTGGATGGTAATGACTTCTGCATACTGGTAATTTGGACCACAGCTAGAGGTGAAAGTTTCCAGATTCTCTTGCCAATTCTGGGTTCATTCTATCCATCCCATAATAATAATAATAATTAATAATAAAAAACCCAAGTGAAGTCAGGACTGCAGAATCGGCTATGTCTACGGCAAGCTTTCTTGTCGTGTCCCCTATGGGGAAAAATGTTGTTAGGGATAGAATAGAATAGAATACCAGGATTGGAAGGGACCTCAGGAGGTCATCTAGTCCAACCCCCTGCTCAAAGCAGGTAATAAACACATTTGTATTATTTAAGGAAAAGTAGATACTAAAATGTTGCTTGTTCTAAACATTAGTAAGTCAGGCAAGGGCATCAGTGTAGGGTCAGGAAGGAATAACTCTCTGTGATGGGTATACAAACCCTAAGCTGGAGAGCAAGGTGTTAAGGAGCAGCCCTGGGCCCAGGTGGCCCCATCCTGTTGCATCTGCAAGGCTTGCACATGCTGGAGATGGAGTTTAAAAAGAGAAGCAGACATGCTCATAGGAGGCAGTCAGTGGAAGGGAGCAACCTCGGCTCTGAGCTCTGGGGAAGTGCTGCCTAGGAGTTCTCGCTGCCTGAGACCTGACAGCACAGACCTGATGAAGCCTGCGAAGGAGAGACTGGTGTCTGATTGTGAAGGTCAGAAACTTTATTTGTGATTCTTTAATTTATCCCGTGGGGGAAAAGGCGACTTAGGTAGGAAGTGATCCAGAGAAGCAGCTGCTTAGCGCCCTAAGGTGCAGAATTTAGCTGCCCAGCATCAGGCCCTGGATAGGAGCCTGCTGGAGAGGGTGGCCTGGCTCCCCTATTAGCTCCAAAAGACGTGACAGCAATATGCGGCTTTACCTTGGTGGAGAGTCCAGCTGGGGAAGACTGTGATTGTTAAGGGGCCCAGACCTGAAACTTGCTGCCCCCTGGTGTTGGCCACTTGATGGTTACCAGGTGCATTCTGGGGATTTTTACCTTTCAGGGAAGCAATGAGAGCCAGGACATCGGAGTGGATGGCCGAATGGTCTGATGCAGTATGGCAGGTGTTCTGTGACAGCTATTTCCCTTCACCCGATGCCCATCAAAATCTGTCAAAGCCAGACTCAAGCCCATGCAAATGGCTACCTTTCTGGACAGCTGCTTCCCCAGCTCATCTCCCCAGTTGTTCTGCATACAGTGTGAAAGGAAAGCTAGAGCAGGGAAAGAAGCTTGCCAGAGTCCAGAGATCTCACTGTAGTGGGGAAACAAGGCTGTGATTTGGAATGATGATCATCCATTCTCATGCTTGCACATCGACTGGAGAACAGTGTTTAAAAGATTACCTTGTAGATGATGATAAGAGCACATTTTCTCCCTCTGCACACAGTGTTTATATTGTGGCGACCATAATGGCTGGTGCTTTTATCGGTGATTTAGAACAGAGCTGTCAAAAACTTTAAATCGCTTCTATTAAAGTAAAGTAATGTGATTTTATCTGTATAAAACCTGTAAAATTTATCAAGGAATCCAATTTTGCCCCCCCCCCCTTTTTTTTTTAAATGAAAGACCTTGCAGTGACACAGCAGAGCAATTTCTCCGCTGAAAAAGTCAGACCCTTGACTAATGTGCCATATCTGACAAGCCTCAGAGAGCTCGTTTTGGAGAGCAGAGCTTTTTCGGTATTTGGAAGACCATGTTTTCTCATTGCTTGTTGGGCTCATGAAGCTGCCTGGTGGGTGAGAATTGGTTGCTATATGGACAGTGTTGGTTGATACTGACGGAGAGCAAAAACTATGGTGTGTGTTACTGTCCACCTGGTAACCTGACTAAGAGCCAGTAAATTACCTGGGAGAGATTTCCTTATGGACTCCTCACCTTCCTTCCCTGTAGTCTGCTTTCTAAGAGAAACACTCCTTCCTTCCTTATCCTGTAGTCTTCATACAGTATGTGAACTTGTGAGATCTGACAAGCTGCAAACGGTTGGCCCTGCTCAGTCCTTGGACGGGGGGACCTCCAAGGAATAATCTGATGCTGCAGTGTTTTTTGTGAGTCAGCAGGGGCAGCTCTTTCCATGAGTCAGTTCTGCAATAGTGCATTACTTAGGGCATGGCTACACGAGAAACTTCAAAGCGCTGTCACAGGAGTGCTCCCATGGCAGCGCTTTGAAGTGCGAGTGTGGTCGCGCACGAGCGCTGGGAGAGAGCTCTCCCAGTGCTCCTGGTCATCCACCTCCATGAGGGGATTAGCTCCGAGCACTGGGAGCCTGGCTCCCTGCGTGTGGAGCCTGTTTACACGAGCGCTTTAAAGCGCTCAGGCTTGCTGCACTCGGGGGGGGGGTGATTTTTCACACCCCTGAGCCAGCAAGTTAGAGCGCTATAAAAAGTAAGTGTAGCCAAGCCCTTAGTTCTTGTACAACACTTTCTGTCAGTAGACCTCCAAGCCCTTCACAAAGCAAGTCAGGTTTATCACCTGCATTTTACAGGTGGGTAAACTGAGGCAAGAGAGAAGCAATGTTACTTTCCCAAGGTCACCCAGGAGGCCAGTGGCAGAGCCAGGAATAGAATCCAAGAAATAAGTCTCCCAAGTGCCAGTCCTTTGCTTTCTCGGCTAGGCCACACTCCTTGCTGTGGACCAGTGCCTCGCCACAGAGCTGGCAGGGCACTGTGCAGCTTGGAGGTGTCATCTACATCTCCTGAGTGAAGCGAAGTGGCATAATTGTGTGCTTGAATTGTGGTATAAATCTGGATGTGCTGACCAGATTCCAGTGTGGGTGGTTACATAGTCAACCTAAAATTCTTACAGCAGTTTCATTTGGATACAGGATACCTATTTACGCCCTCTCATTCTGTACCAGCAGTGATTGCATTTGAGTGGTAGTTGAAGTGATTTGCAAAGTGCCTTTGAATCATTGGGGATTAAAGGTGCTGCAGTGAACCTACTGGCTCATTACTTTCCACTCACTCCAAAAGGTAGGGAGAGGACTGAGCCAGTAGATAGAGCTAGCTAGTGCTCTAGAAATAGCTGTGTAGACAGCTCTTTGAAGTGGCAGCTCAGGCCCTGAAGTCTAGGGTGGGGGATTGGCTTCAGAGCCTGAGCCGCTACTTCAAAACATTTTCTACACAACTATTTTTAGATAGGTAGCACAAGCCCTGCCGGCCTGGGTGTCTCGAGATGGGCTAAGAGGCTTGCTGCTGTGGGCTGTGTAGATGCATTCTCAGAGGCTAGAGGGAATCGAGCTCTGTGGAAAGCCAGAGGCTATGTATGAGCAGGAGCAGCAGGCTGGGAGCTGGCTGTGGAAAGAAGACCAGGCAACACACAGTCTGATAGCGAGGCAAGGCAGGAGCCTGCTTCTGACAGGGGATCAGCAGGCATGAGGCACATGACAATGGCACGGGGCATAAGGACAACGCAGAGGAGTTCCACCATGGTCTTGGATAAAATAAATAGGGGGTGGCTGGGACAGAAGTTTGGTCTGCAGGCTGGGACATGCTTTGCCTCCAGGATGGGGTGGACTGAAGGGAGTTTAAGACACTAACCCGTGGAGCCCCGTAGCACACAGGTACCTTTATATCCCACTACTGGACTCTGCCACCATGGTCTGGTTAGGAACTATTGAGTCGATCTCTTATTGTAAATGTTCAAGCTATTGTGCATCCTTTATGTGTCACCCTTTATTTCTGCTCTTTGTAGGGGAATTATCCTGTATTGCTCATTCAGAATGGGAGTGTGTTGATGGGTTCTTGGAGTATGTCTGGCATGTGGCTCTGAGCAGAGATGACAGCACCTGCCAATACTGGGGGAGGGAGGCAGAGTGAGGGCAGCGGCTTCAGCAGATGTTACTGAGCATGCTCAGTTGTTTGAACATGCTCAGTACAAGTCAAGCAGCAAAGCTGACCCTTTGTGACCCCTTCCCCCCCTTTCTCCCCCCACACACACACGTTGCCTCTGAGTTGCTGTGCACCTGGAGTGCTACTGAACACTGGGTTGGTGTACCACAGCATTCACACTGATAACTGCAGTGCTATATACATGTATCATTCATATTGTCTGTGATCATCTCCTACCAAGTCCATCATTCTGAGCCTTTTCCATAGCTTGTCAGCATTTGTCTGACTGCTTTCTTTCCCGTGGGAGTGTGCTAGAGAGCCCCAGAAATTAGTTGGTGATTAATCCAGATGTGCAGGTTAGCTGTTTGGTCTCTCTGGCCTGCTTTAGTTGCCCGCCCATGTGTCCTGTGGAAGTGCTGATGAGATGTTGGTGTGTTAAAAGTTTTTCAGACCAATCTTTCTGCGACAATAAGCCTCTGAAAGCCACTAGAACGATGCACTCCTGGCTGTTTCCAATCTTTGCATCGATCTCTCCTAACTAGACAAAGAACTAGCCTCATGTAGACAGGTGAGGACAGCATATGTGAATACCCTGAAAAAAAGTGAAATGACTGCACTGGTATCTCTTTCTTTGTCAAATGGGTGAGTAGTGTTAAGCAGTCAGGATGCCTGTCACAATTGTAGCAGTGCTGAACTTAAGACTTTGTTAACTGTTTGTGACAGAAAACAAAGTCAAGCGTATCTGGATGCTGTGCAACCCTACTTGGGTTTACAAAATTGTGCTAGAAGCATCAGGAATTGCTACAAGGTATCACTGAGATCAAGAGCTTAATGGGATACAAATTGGGATTAAACTTTTATATAGATAGAAAGAATATCCAGAATTGCTTTAATTTTCAAACAAAGTGTTGGAAGGGACAGAAACCCACGTGCTTCAATGCGGATGCCAATTTTAGCTATAGGGGTGGTTAGGACGAGACTCTCCATGGAGGAATTAATGTGAGAGCCTTTCTCCTATTGTTTCAGTAGTTCTGCTCCAGGAGAGAACCCAAAAGAGCAGAGGTAGCAGCAAGTATATAATACGCACAAGTACATATTATGCCAAACTATGAATCTGTTATTTTATTCAAACTAGTTCATACAGCCTTAGCATAAATTGTTTCAAAAGCCATTCATCATCACCACTTTCAACCACCATTTCATTTGGTGCATGGTGGGATGAAAGCCATGGGTACCTCCTTACAGTACAATTTTATCTTGTGAATTCCCTTAATGCATCTCTCTACCTTCGTTACTGGAGCCTGTTTCTGTAATTACTGCAATTCATTGTTCATAGTAATTTCACCATATACATGTAACATTTCGTGAGATAATGTTACACATTTGTGGCACTTTTTGTCCTAAAAGAATCCCAGAGTGCTTTACGAACAGCATACGTAAAACTGAAATCTGTTCTCATTTTCACCAGGCCATATCTGGAGTAAATCCACTAAATTCAGTGGAATTACTGCAGACTAAATGATCAGAATCTGGTCCACAGAGCACCAGTGGAATGCAGCCATTAGTGAGGAGAAGGGCCTATATACTGCATAACTGTGAAGGGGGCCCCAGTGAATGGTATTTGTTTTCAGTGCTAAATTTTCCTGTCTCACTATTTCTTTAGCTTTGCCTTTTTTCTTTCCTTGTTGGTGAGCTTCTTGTTATTCTAACCTTGTCTTATCTCTCTCTTTCTCCCTCCCCACCTTCGTCTCCCTCCTAGTGTCTATCAGCTTGTTGTCAAGGAAGAGAGGCTGCAGAAAGCACGGAGGGCTGCAGACGTCATTGAGTGCTTCTCTGTTCCAGTGAGCTACAAGAATGCTTCCAGCCTTGACTCACCCCATTACTTTGCGGCCGAGCTGAAGCCCGTCAATCTGCCCGTCACGCAGCCCTTTACGGTGGGCGACAACAAGACCTACAATGGCTATTGGAATGCTCCACTCTCACCACTGAAAAGCTACAGCATCTACTTCCAGGCTCTCAGCAAAGCGAACGGAGTAAGTGCAGTAAGAACTGAGACTGGATTTGTGCACATATGGCCACCTCCATCCCTCCACCTCCTAAAAATGCACACTTTTTTTTCTTAGAAAGCCTGAGGAAAATTAAACAGTTCACTACTAGTGCTCTGCTTTGGCCTCTGGTGCATTGTTCCTTTGAAAACTGCAGGAGAACATTATGTTGTACATGGTGCGTCTGGCGTTACCAGAGATGTGTTTTACTGAAATACCCCGAACAAAGGGGGCTGGTTATATTTTACTGCAATTTGCTCCTTTCCCTGATTCATTCTTTTCCTTTTAGTTGCACTAACTCCAGGGAAGGGGCTTATAGGACAGACCTACTACTTCCAGATAATCTTCACTTCCAAATTTGTCATTACTGGGGGAGAAATTATGAAACAAGAGAAATGCAAAAAGCGATGAAGAAGGATTAGCCTCTAGTCTTGAATCTGGCTATATCCTAGTTCAGCAGTTACAGCTGGGATTTTCAGCTGAAGCGAAATTTAAGAGGTGCCTCTCTCTTTCAATGGGAAATGTGTGTCTTACTCCCCTGCAGCCTTTTGAAAAGCCCATCCTATATGGCTAGAACTATTTATCCTGTGTTGGGGAAAGAGGTTGAGAATGGAGACAACACAGGTACAAAACATTCCTTGCTATTTCCAGCTGCCAAGTACTACCCTTGCCATGCTGAAATATTATTGATATCATAGGAACACGAGATGGAAAAGGCCATCTAGTTTATCTTCCAGCTTATTAGCATTTTTACTGCATTCAGCCATTGTCCAATGTATTCTTAGTACTTTTACCAGCGCTCTCTGTTCAGTCCTCTTTTCCATTAATAAATTCATGCAAGTTTTTCCTATGAAAGAGCAAGACAATACTGTATCCCAAACCGTATTGCAAAGGTAAACTACCTACTTAGGCTTTAGGCGCCACTTTAAGTATCCATACAGTATCTGCCCTGTGACACGGAAAACACACCCACAGTCACACAAAGTGTTGGGCTTGATTTAATAGACTAGCAAGGCTAATGAGCATTTATTACGTTCCAGTTTTACTGCCAGCATTTATCACCATTCCTGTTGCAAGGTATCTGCAGCATCACTTATGAGCAGCAAAATTCTTTAATGTGATGTTTCCTCGCCTTGGCTTTCTCACCAGCTGATATCTTCTCCTTCCAGCATTATTCATGTAATTCAGCATTAGATTTGCCTTTATAAAGAAAAGAGTAAAATATATGTACATGTTTGTCTGTGTCTAGTTAGTTACCCCTTGCATGATAGTTGATTGCTTGTGAATGGGTCCCCAGGGAAGGAAAAGCTTTATTTGCTCAAGTACAAACTAATATGCCATAAATAGATAATATGAATGTAAATGTAGGCTTCACCTGGCGTGCTGGATTAATACAGCAGTGTATGGTTTGTGGTTTTTTCTGAAACGCTGCAGCTGGAAGGCTTCATATGCTCCGTGTACTCTGAGTTTACAAGCTAGTGCAGGGACATGAGGGGTCTGACTTGACTGTACAGTATTAATGCATGTCACTGTGTCACCAGTATTATTCTGCACCTTTTAGTTACAGGCAGAAATATATGGGCTGCAGGTGGTACTTACTCACTTAATGAATTTGGACTTTTAGGTCCAAATATTCAAAAGGTCTTTCTTCAAATACATGTAGGACCATTCTGCATGTGTAAAATACATTTGCATGCACAACAAGTAATTTTGATGCAAATTCCCCTTGGAGCATGCAGTTAGTTGCCTCTTGCATGCATACATTTTATTGGCACAGCAGGTGTGTGTGTGTTTTCAGGGTGCAACTTAAGGGCTGAGCGTAGAAAAAAGTGCCCAATAAGTATAAAGTGTAATAGGCTGCCCTCTGCTGTGTGCAGCTCCAAAAGCAGAATTTGGATTTTCAGGTGAATATGCATATTCTTCCTTGTTTCAGGACAAAGTAATTTGGGCCAGTTTTTCAAACATTTGGCCTGTGTTTTGCAGACACCATTTTTCAAACACCAGTAATTACAGGTTCACTGTTGTTCCCAGAACTGTTTGCAGGCATGATTTGTTGTTTACAGTTTTTAGTACCCAAATGCATCCACAAATCAAGCAGTTCTTTGACTAAGATGTTAACAGAGCCTGCAAATAATTGTGGGTGAAAAATTACAGCCTCAGTTATTTAGGCCTGCAAAATTTCAGATGCAATAACAAAAATGTCCCATTTAAGGCAGGGCAAAAATTTGGCCATATGTCACACCTGGATGTGTAAACCTCCCAGTGGGGTATTTGCCACTCATGTCAAACCAAGGTGTTCTATAACTCCATTAATCACTCACAATTTTGAAATGACAAAACATCTTTCCGTACCTGGAACCTTGAATGAGAAATCACCTTTGCTTACTGAACCAAACCATCTCCCTCTGGAAACTCAGTAGGAGTTTAATTTGAAGAAACTTTCTGAATAGAGTCAAAAAGCAGCTTTAGCACAGGGGGGTGGCAATAGAATGGCATTGTTTCAGCTTCTCACTACGTGGCGAGCTGTGCTCAGTCAAAGTTCTTGTCTGCTCTGTTACTATTAGCCATGATTGTTATGTTGAAAAGAACATAATTAACAGCTGGATACAAAACAAGTGTGGCAAATTGCAGCAAAATCAGATCATGAGTTTTCCTGCCTTCTGTTGTGTAATGCTGTATTTGTTTTTATAGAGTTTGAATAAGATCGCCGTTGTTCATTGAATTCCTTTCTCTGGACTGTCACAGGAGATTTGGTCTATGTGATGCTGCTACCAGACAAGGGTGTCAATAGAACACGTGTGAAACAGAATAGACTTTGGCTTTGTTGTACCAAACACCTGCTTCCAAACTGTGTGAATTTCCCTCTAAGTGATTGTCAAAAGCAAGATGTTGAACTGAAATGTGTTGAAGAGCTTTAAGTTTAAAAAAAAAAAACAAGCTAGGCTTTTGTGTTTATGGGAGTGTGAGCGCGAGAAGTTCAATTAACGACTGTTTGTTCCACGGAAATGGTAGCATACATGATATGACACAAGGAGCTGTGGGCAATAAAAAGGAAACTCACGTGGTTGGATCAAGCAGAGCGGCTTCTTTAACACATCGTGTAGAGCCTTCCTCTGAAGATCAGAGTTTTATTTTCACCTCTGGCTTCAGTGTGTCATTCAGGTAGTTAATTGTTACGTACTGCGTAACATTGTGCCACTGGCTTCGAAGCATGTTCCTTTTTCTCTATGAAGCATGAGGGAATTTGCCACATGAAGCCGTTCTTTATCTAGCCAGATCATCTGTTCTCACCCTTGAGAAGACACAGGACCTTTCAGTGTTACCTCTGTCAAAAGGCGAGGCCAGTGCAAGTGGGCAATATTGTGCTATTGTGACTCTGGTCTGTCTCCCCACTAACTCTTTCACAGAAGGGAACTGCTTTGTCGGAGTTGTTGCTGACTGTCTCCAGCATCCAAAGGTGGAGACTTTCCTGGCTGCAATCAATCCTGCCTGACAAGTTTTTATCCAGCATAGAAACTAGGTCTTCTTAGAATGATTTCATGCAGTCGCTGGTTTTACATAGAGTTCAATATTCTGGGCCATTCTTCCTGTGAATAGGAGGCTTCATAACTCAATCACAGATAATACAGGAGACAATGTTGGCTTGTTACTGCAACCTGGTGGTCCAACAAGTGAGTGATGTTTTTAGGTCATGAGTGTGAAAAGTAGCACCTCAGCAATCAATGGGAATATTATTTTTGAAGGAATGATGGACTCCTCAGAGTTTCTTATTGATTTTTTTTTTTGCCTCTAATGATTTGTACTACATGCATGTTCATGCAATTCTTAATGCTGGATTTCCAGCTACTGACAGTTCTGATCACAGTATAACATGTTTTTTACTCCTCTTGGAAGATTTTGGGGGTGCAGGCAGAGCTGCCAGCGCTTAATGTGAGAGTAAATCCATAAAAGGCTAATGAACTACTTAAGTCCGATTTTGAGAACTGAAGTGGTATCTAGGCCTGAAGTGACTCCTCTTCTCAGGGGTTAATTTCAACTTTAAAAAGCTCTACATGCCGTAAATAAATAATTCCGTTGGCAATATTACTGTATAAAAGGCTTTTCACAACTTGGAATAGTTGTGTGAAAAATGACACGACCCTACTCCAACATATGCCTGTGGGATTTTCAGTACATATTTGTGTCTAATCATGTTTGCTGCTTGCAAACGTTGTGCCAACCTTGCCCTGGAATATTAGGGTGAGTGCTGGTCAGCCCTGCAGTACAGAGAATGTTTTGCAGCCTTGGTAGTCCCTTGTTTTCACACATGGATAACGTTCTGAAATATTTGGGGCTGAATCTTTCCTTGGTAGCTTTTTGCCTGAGGATTTTTTTATTTATTTATTTAGGTTGAGCAAGATGCCTTAATCTGTGTTCGAGTTATGGGAGAGTGGGAGAAAATACATTTTTCCAATTGTAAATAACAATAGTAAAATAAAATTCCAAGTACTCTTTTATTTACGTTACACCAAAATAGCTGAAGTTAGAAAGCTGCAATCTGGGGTGGACCTAATCCTCCTTGAGGACTAGAACTTTGCCTGGGTTGGTGAGGGGAATTAAAAATCAATGCTCTGACCTTCCAAAGACTTGTGCACATGGTTAATTTTACACACAAGTGTTTCAGTTGGCTTCAATTACAGGTTAAAGTTAAGCACATGTGTAAATCTTTCCAAGATCAGGGCATAAACTGTAAGGATTTGAAAGTCAATTCTCAACCTGCTCAGTTTGTACCTACTAGTGTTTTAGTAGTCTAAGGAAGCTCCACCCATTTCCCCCTCTACCTTTCTTGACAGGCCCAAGGGCAGCTGCTCTCAGGCTGCTGATAGGGCATTCTACATGAGAGAGATGGTAAATGCCTTATAGATCCAGAGCAAAAACTCATAATATTAAAAGGATGGAAAATATGAGGTTGTCGGGGGCAGGGGGGGTACCCTAGTCAAAGCTGTTTGAAGAGGTCTCCTTATTTTTTACTGCATCTGTAGTCTGTCTATTCTCAGGTGTTAGTTTTTCCTTTTTAAATAAGTTTTTGTCTCTTACTGTTGCAGATAAAACTGCCAAATTAAATACATATGTTGTGTCCTGGTGCCCTTTTCTGCAGAATTGTCCCCATCCAAACAGGAGCAGCCAACGGAGGCAGAACTTGCCTCTTCATCACCCAGTGCACTTCAGTGAGGCGTGAACTTGAAAACCTAAATGGAATCATTTAAAAGTGCATAGTATTAAGCCAAGCCAATTCTCTTTATCTTTAAAGGGGGGGTGGGGGGAGGAGAGACAGAAAAAGAAAAATGATAAAGCCAAGAAGTTCAGAACAATGTAAACTTAATCCAGTTGCACATATGTGCTATAGTATTTTCTTCTCCTTGGTTTTCTGGTTAAAATATGTGTACCTTAATACATCACTGCTTGCATTATAAAATGTCTAAAGTAAAATAAACAGCCAAATTAATCCTGCTGTTGGAACCTCAGTTTTGGCACCTCCTGAGTTTATGACTAATTTTCCAATCATAATCTTTTCACATTTAAAATAATAAAACTGTACTCTACATATAATACATAGGATCTTGCATGTGGAGATCACTAAGATCTTTACAAGCATTGATTAAGTTTCACAGCACTTCTGTGAGTCTGGAAAGTAGAACTTAACTCCAGTTATCTCAGCAGCTCAAAGAATTGTATCCAGATTTCAGAAAACTGAAATTTTAGAAGATGGTTGTCATTTTTCTGAAATGCTTAAATTTTTTCTGATGTTTCTATTTTGTGATTTTGTGTGTGTGTGCATGCGTATGTCCCCTGAGCTTTCTGGATACCTGGGGTTTACCTCTATCTATTCCCATTTTACTGGTGTGTAAACTGAGGGACAGAGTTCTAGAACTATCTGTGGTCACATACATAATTTGGCTGACTAAGTTATAGAGCTGATCAGAATTTCTTTTATTAAACAAGGAAAAAATAACTTTTTGTTGGAAAAAACATTTTGGGGGTTTTGGCAGGAAAGTTTTTGACAAACTCTCAATTCTTGATGGGTAACAGACACTTTTCAGAAAGAAATAGTTTTCTTGAAAATCCAATTTTCTGTCAGAAAGCAACCTGGATGGAAATTTTTTGACCTGTCCTAATCAGGAATACGACCAGACCTTCCACTTCGACCATTAAATCCCTGAGACTGTCTGTGGGTTGTCCTCCCTGGCTGCAGATGCACTTGGTTCCTTGAATGAAGTATTTTGGAGTGTAGTTCCGAAGTCCAGATGTCTTATTTCTGTAGTGATTGCCCTTGCTTTTGGCACTACCAAAGCGTTGTCTTTTAATAAGTGCAATTTGTCTGTATTAAATATAGCAATTAGCAGATGTAAATGCAAACAGAATACACTGTATCCTGTCTTCTTAAATTACGCTGTGCAAGGGATATGCACATGCTCAGATGAGATCAGTTTCGGCATCATTAACAAGCTTTCCTTTTTGGTTTCTCACCTATTCTTCTTCTTAACGTTGATTAATTTTTCCAGCTGGCTGTTGTACTTGATAGCAAACAAGGAGCTACAGAAACATACGAAAACATTTTCCAAGACCAAATTTGGGACTTTGTATATTAAAGTGTCTTGCTAATTGTGGACTGCCACACTGCTACTTTGATATCCATGTCTACACTCCGTCAATGACTTTTCCAGTCCCATTTGCTCAACTTATAAGTCACAACAAGATTTCATTTTTTATTGTGCCCATTGTTGCAGGCTGAAGCTAGTCTCTGAAAATAAAGCTGTGTTCATTCTACTTCATATTTCATCGCTGACCATAAAGATTCTGGAATTGCTCAGTAGTTTGTCATTCTAGGTGATGATGAATGAGGCATAAATGAATACCAGTCTCCTTTCTGCAGCTATATTGGTTCTGCAGTGCTGACAGTTGTACTGTTTTTTGTGGGGTCAGTGAACCAAGCAGATATGACTCAGGGATAAACTCGGGCACAAGCTTGCATGGCGGGGTGGAGGTAGGGGTAGGTGCAGTGTGTATCCACAATGGGAGTTTTGGTGAGGGTTATCCCTCAGAAAGCACAGGTGTTTCCCGCGCAGGTCAACAAGCTGCACCACCCCACAAGGCTGTTTCATGGGGAGGTGCTATGGCTACGAGTGAATCACCACCTTCCTTGCTCTTTGCAGAGCACAAGAACTGTGGTTGTCCCTTGTCTTTGTGCAAAGTATGTACGGAGGCAATGGCACTTTTGCCCCCTTTCCACTCTAAGGCCATGCACCTATGCTAGGGCCAAGGATGGTCTATCCCATGATTTTCTATAAGAAAGTTCCATTTGAACAAAGTTACTCTTTGCAAATGTATGTATTGTTGCTGTAGGAAGGAGCAAGATACATACTGGCACTTCCAGAACACACATGGCATACATATTAATGCAGCATTGTTGCATACGATAATTTATGCAATATTCATTACACTTGAGACATGCACGAGATTGTTTAAAGACATAGGTGCTAAGAAAACCCGGCAGCAGATTACTGCCTCACAAAATCACTCTTCTGACCAGAGCAACATGTTAAGATATGAAAGGCAGTCGTGGGTACAAGCATAATCTGCCAGTAATGACTGTAGCGTAGAGTGAGGTATTTGGAATGCTGGTGATGGTATGTTTTCAGTGGACATGGGTTAAAAAGGTGGCTTGGTTTCGGTTTTAGAAAAAACAAACACAGAACTAGGGTTAGTTCAGATCTGGACTCCCCCTCCCCTATACCCCCACCAACCAAGAAGAATCCAAGAAGAATCAGATAAAAGGTGTGGGTGTTGTCCCAGCTCTGTACTGAGTGACCTTGGATGGTTTGGATTGTGGGTCAACCTGGTTAGTAGAGCTGATCATTTAGCATGCCATTTGTTTCACACACACATCGGATATTTGCATGTGCAACTAGCTAGTTAGGTGTCTCTGTAGCCATATGTGTATGTAAATGCCCAATTTGCGGGAATTGTAGCAATTAATATTATTACATCTTTTTCATGCCAATGTTGATGCATTAGCACTATCATTTCATTACCTGCTTCTTCCATCTGCTCTGTGGTGTTGAGTTTGGCTGTTCCACCCTCCCTTCCAAAGGTTCTTCAGGTTTTCCTTGGGCTCCCTCATTTCCTCACTCCTGTTGGTTTTCACTTGACAGCTACATGTGAGAGTGAATCTGTGTGTTGGCATCCAGAGCCCATGTCTCATACGTCAAGCACTTCCTTCTGAGTCTAGTGGAAACAAGCTGCTGGTTGGTGTTTTTTCAGATCTCTTTTTTTGGTGATGAAGTCTCTGTCCAATGCCCAGAATCTTTCATAGGCATTTATTTTCAAAGGCATCTAGTTTTCTATCTAATGTTTAAATAACTCTCCAGTTCTTGTGGCCACATGCTACCACTGAGGTTACATTGGAGTTGAAAATTCTCAGTTTCGTTTTGTTACTGTATATCTTTGATTTCCATGATTGAGTTTAGTGAATGCTAGGATGCCTTTCCTATCCTTGAGGTCTCTGTTGACTAATATGGTGCTACCCGGGTAAATGAACAGTTCTACTTTTTTGATATCTTTACCTTCTAGTATCACGCTATCCTTGACGTATAGGTTTCAGGGATGTTTGTTTTGGCATAACTGATTTGGGGCTCTTTTTGGCCAGCTGTTTTTGCCAAGGTGTCTGTTTTGTTTGTAGTTTTTTGCTCAACAGCACGATATCATAGCAAAGACTAGGTCTTCTATGCATTTGCCAGCTACCCATACTGTGCCAGTATTTGTGTTGCTAATACACTTCTTCATTATCCGGTCGATGGCAGTGTCAAACAACTGTAGAGATAGAATGCAGCCTTGATTCATTCCCGTGTTCACACTGAATCACTTCAATGTCTTGTTCACTCTTACAGCTCACATTACATTGCTGTATATAGGCTTGATGATGATGATGAAGACTTCAGCTGGAATTCCATGAGATGGAGTATTCCACAATGTATGCTTATGCAGGCTGTCAAATGGGTCTTGAAAATCCATGAAATGGATAATAAGGGAAGCCTGGCATGCTACACATTCTTCTATGATGATCCTTGTGTGAATATCTGATCTACGCAGGATCTCTTGGGCCTGAATCCAGCCTGTTTTTCCCTGGGCGTTGCATCCCCTGCCTCTCTCATCCTGTGTAGTATCACACTGCAGGCGACTTTCACTGCAACCAAAAATAGTGTGACACCTCTCCAGTTGCTGCAGTTAGTAAGATCACCCTTTTGGGGTATTCTGACATAGGTGTCCAGGGGTTACAATGGGTTCTCTCTTTCCCAGACTTCATTGAACAGCTCTGCCAGTTTCATTAGGATGGTAGTGTCAAGAGCTTTTAGCATTTCTGCTCTGATTTGATCATCTCTTGCCATTTTGTTTTTTTCAGCTTCTTGACTGCAGCCTGTACTTCTGACATCTCTGTTCGAGCGATGTTGATATCAAGTTGGTCAGGTTCGCGTATTTCATCAAACTCTGGTGCTGAGGTAGGGCTGGGTCTGTTGAGGACTTCTTTCAAATGCTCTGCCCATCTGTTGTTCTGTTCTACCTCAGTTGTAAGCATTTTTCCATCTTTACTTTTTATTGACCCATTTCCTGTTTTGAAGTTTCCACATGGGATTTTAGTCACATGGTAAACAGCTCTGTGATTTCCTATCATAGCAGCAGCTTCAGCTGCTGAGTCTTCAACATATCTCTGTATATCTTTCCTTGCTTTTCACGGCTTTGTCTGCTTTCTTGTACTCTTCCTTTGCATTTTTCAAAATTTCATTGGTCTTAGCATTCAGGAGTTTTCCGTTCAACGCTTGTCTTTTCTCAATAAGACACCACATCTCTTGGCTTATCTAATTCTTGCTCTGTTTACGTTAATATCCAACTATGACTGCTGCAGCTTGAATCTGATTGTCTCTGAGCACTGCCCATTTTTCTTCAGGTCCAGTCAGTGTCACATGTTCTTCTGCCTCTGGCAGTACCTCAGCTCTGTCCTTAGTTCAAGGTGGAATTTCTCACGGTACTCTTTTGTTTTCAGCTCTGTGCTGTTGATTTTCTTGGCTGCTTTCTGTTTAAAGTTGATCTGTCTCCCTTTGAATTTCATTTTCGCAATGCAAAGATTCTAGTCGCTGCTGACATCTGCTTCTCGATAAGCCTTTGCCTCTTGGACAGATGACCTGTCTCTTGAGCTGATGCGGATGTGATCAGTCGGTTTTTTGTTTTGCTATCTGGTGAATTCCATGTTTCTTTATGTTTGCCTTTATGAGAGAACAGGGCGCTTGCAAGAGCTAGGTCGGACACCAAATACAATTCAATGAGACTCTTGCCATTTTGGTTAATGATCTCTAACGAGGGCTTCCCCACTGCTCTTTCCCTTTTGTGGTTATCGCATTCTACGTTAGCATGAAAATCACCTATCACAAGGAGTAAATCCTGTTTTGGTATTCTATCAATCATACTTTGTAGGCAGGTATAGAGCCTACCTTTTTCCTCTGTCAGCACATATCACCATACGATTCACATCATTACGACTCTGGTTTGGAATGTGGCACATATAGTGGTTAGCTGATAGGTGTTTTTCCCACAGAATATGTCATGGTGAGCATTACTCCCTTTGAGTGTGTGTTGTCATTGCGACTTGAATAAAATGAGATCTTTGAAGTGCTTCTTATTCTCGTCTGTCAGTCCGCTGTCACTGATCCCCAGGATTTCAAGTCCATAGTTGTCTATCTGCCTCATGACCTGCAAGATCTTTGCTGTTTGAAACATTGTTCTCACATTCCTGTACCAACTTTGAAATGTTTTCTTGCTCCTGACATTAAATTTTTTGGGGTCTTGGCTTCCAGAGACTGATTTTTACTAGGAACCTTCATGTGACATGTGGAGTTGGCAGTACTCTGCTGAGCAGCCATTTTTACCAGAATGGTAGCCTGGTTCCATTTTTATAATGAAAATGAGAGAGGGTTTTTGTGTTTTATAAGGCTACATAGTTAGCCTTGTGCTCCATCCTCCCCACTTTACCTGGCTTGGGACCAGCAGCCACATCAAAGTGCAGCAGGTGGGGTTAATTGTAGCAATGGTGCATGAAAATTAGGTGTATAATTGCATGCATTTTTGTGTGTGACTGTAGGGCTTCTCTGCCTGTTGTCAAATTAGGTTGTTACACCGGTAAATGCCATTAGTCAATCAACCTGCTATGTTCCCTCACACATGCAGCAGAAGAAAAATTGCAAATGTATTGTCCCTGTAACTTCCTAACAGTTACTTAGTGGAGCAACTGTCTACAAGTTGATTAGTAAGAAGTGTTTAATAGAAAAGGAAGAAGGTGCAAAATTTTCAGAGGTGACATGTAAGGAAAAAGTGACTTTATTTTATTATTTTATTTTAAAAATTTGTTCTAAATGGACAAATAACAAAACACCCTGACGATCTCTTGTATTTTATTATTTTCAGGAGACCAAAATCAACTGTGTCCGACTGGCGACAAAAGGTATGTGAGACTCTTCCTCCCGGTTGCACGCTTATGCCGATATGGTGAAAGCTACAATGGTGACACCACTTAATTACTGTCATCACTCAAACGGTGGGCCTCATTTAAAACAGGTGTGGATTGCTCAGGCCAAAAGCCAGTTTCCAAACCCACTCTCCTGTCGGATCGAGTTAGCCTCCTCAAGTAGGAGTCTAGCTGCAGCAGCACCACGGGCAGTGGCTTGGGCTAGCTGCCTGAGTGCGAAGGTCCATTGGCAGGTACTGAGGTGGTTCGCCCCAGCTGCCCCTGTGATGCTGCGACCACACTGCTATTTTTAGTGCGCTAACTTGGTCAGAGCTAGCACATGTAGGTCTACCCAAGCTGGGATGTAATCCTCCCGCCTGTTTGTTAGACGTACCCACAGAGTCACTTTGGGGGGGTGGGGGAGGGGTTTCTCTGCCAATATCTGGTGTGGTAAACAGCTTGTGTCACCATTGTACACCCAAAGAGGATGAGCCATTTCCCCCTCCTTTGCTTGTGGCTCTGCTGTTGTGTAATGTCCCCTACCCCTTCCTGTTGCTTTCCTCTGTAGAGCTTCCTCATCAAACCATCATCTTAATTCCTATCTCTGGGTTCCAAACATTCTGTGTGTCTCAAAATCTCCCTCCTCCCTACCCCGTCACTTTATCTAAACCTTGAGTTAGACGTCCATTTCAGATCATTCTCTTGGCTTTCTGGTGGTAGAAGGAGGTTCGGATGAGAGAGGGAGATAGGGACAGGTGAAAGAAGTTTGGATAGAACAAGAAACTACATGTATGTTTTGCCCAAAAAGTGACTGGGGTGTCTTCTGAGGTTTAGAAAAGTCTAGATAACTTCATTTTCAAAAGCCATAATTACATTCTTTCATCTCTGTAGTTCCTAGTTCTGGACTGGATGTGGAAGTGCTGAATTACTGTGTTTATGGTCTAGCCAAAAGCAGGGAGTAGCACATACCTGGCAAGGAAGCAAATATTCCTGTTCTTATAACTTCTCCTGGTTAGGATGGTCTGATTAGATTTGGATAGTTTGCAGTAGGTTTAAATAAGCATTTTAACATTGAGATAATTTTCCAAATGGATCGTGTTTTATTAGCCCTTGGGCTATCAAAAGAACCACCAGCTTATTTATTCTTGAGCGTTCATACCCTTTTTGGTCGAGAACTCTCGGATCATCTACATTAGTGATCGATATAATAGGGATGGGTAGAGCCTAAGAGTCATTGTCTCATGGTAGTCACTGTCCTCAGCACTGTTCTTGGTTAGCATGAATGGAAAAGAGCAGGAATTTATGAAAGTAATGTAAAAGGCAGTTGCTCATTTTCTCACTCGTGTGCACACATCCTCATTCACTCTCAGTGGGCATTACTTTTGATTTACAGGAAAGTGTCTTGTATCGTCATATCTTGAGGGTTGGGTTTTTTGGGGGGAGGGTTGGTGTTTTTCTTTTTTTTCTTTTTTGTTACATGTACTTTTCCATATGTGCTTCTTTCTTTCCTTTTTTTTTCTTTTTATTTTGGCATGAAATGCAACTGTACATGTTTGAATGTCTGATCATGAGCTAGGGCACTGGAATAAATATACCTAAGGGGTAACTTTATGCCATACTACTTTGGCATATCCAAAGATACAATGTTGACTAGAACACTCAGGGATTATGTTGCAGCATCATTAGTATTCCCAATGATACAACATTTGTTCATGTCAAGAAATGGCACCTCTGCAAATAGCAGGAGAAAAGGGGGATGCTCAATGTGGGGGAGTTGAGCATACAGCAAAATATTCCCTGTCTGTGATTTTGAATCTCTCTTGTTTTAAGGTACCCAAATGTCATGAGGCTGTTTCTCCTCCTGGTAGTAACTTTTTACAAGTCAATAGAACCATGCCACTGTACAGCCAGGTGTAAAAAAGGAGTCACGCCCCATGTCTGTAAACATATTGCACATCTCTACTATTAGAGCAATAGCCAGGTGTATTTCCATAAATATAATTACATTGTGATTATGGTCAAAAAATTATGCTCTTAGAATGGCGTCATCTTACCCAACGTATCCCATCTTATCTTGAGCATCATCAGCAAAGCTATCTGCTAATGTGTGACTACAGTGTCTTTATAAGAAGTGCTGTCAGAGGCAGAAAGAGTAAAACTTTCAGATTCCTGCCTGGTCTGGCAGCATTGGCAATTAGAAAGTCCACTTTTGACTTGCGTCATAGAATGACCACACTTTGTTTGGGCCCTGGTGAGAGACAATAAATGTGGGACTCTTTAATGTCCTTTTATAGACTCCCTTTTTAGTTTACGGGCCTGATCTTATTTACATATGTTTTACCCCAGAGTAATCCCATTGGCTTCAGTTCAGTTACTCCTGATTTACACTGGTGAAAGTGAGGTTAGAATCAAGACCATTAACTGTGCTTAAGTCTGGCAGATATTCTCTTAAACTGTCATTAACATGGGCAGTAAACTTGAATGTCAAAATAATTAAGCAATATGACTTGACAGGTAGTGTGTTACTGGGAGATTATAGCATATTATAGCTGTGAGGCACCAGACAAAAAGCCGAGTAACTTTAATTACTTGAGAAGTTCAACAAACCATTCCATTGTCACTGTTCCAGCCGGATGGGAAGGGCATTTGCCTTTAAATTCAATTCTCTCAGAAAATTAGACAACCCCTATTAAATGGCTTTAGTTTAATAAATAAATAAATAAATAGAGGCAGTCAAGGTGCTTCACAGCAGACTAGTTTTGCCTAATTCTATTATGGTGTCATTGAAATCTCTTGTTTAGCATAAAGGTGTTCAGATTGGCCCTTCATTTTCATTTCAGCTAAGCTCTGTTCATGGATTCTTTACTCGGAAAGAAGGAATTCTCTAGAGCACTAGCTACTAAAGGGCAAAGGCAGCTTGCAAATGGGGGGGTCCACCCCCTCAACGTCTCACTCACATGCTGTGTTCTGCAGTGTGCTCTTCCTGAGTGTGCACAGTGCTCCTTGTTGGGTGAAATTGACCCCAAACAGAGGTCCAATACAAGGCCTGTGCACCCATAATGTCCCAAATGGCTTAAGTGGGACTTAAGTGGTACAAAGGTTTCATGCAAATGCACTGCATAGGGATCAGTTTCACCAGTTAGTGCAATAAGCAGCACATTCTCCAAGATACAACCAGTGGAATTCTACTGTGGAAGGCACAATTTCTGGAATGCATCTGCCACTATCCCGTCTCTTACTTACAGCACCATCCGGGGCAAGATTTGGCCCATCAGAATACGTAGTGGGACGAGGAGGTTAGACTCTCAATGGGCATTACTGTCAGCTTTTGCCATGATATTGATGATCCATCAGAAAGCTTGGTGCATCTGTCTCATCTCCTGAAGCCATTTCATAATTCACTAATATGTTTTAGCTCACTAATTAACACCATTACCCTTATATATGCATTTATTTGCTTTCAGTGGCATTGGCCTCAAATCTCTTACCTCAACCATCCATAAACGTCTCTCCACAGACAGGCTACTCCTCTTTTTTAATTGCTGTGCAAAAAAAAAAAAGAGAGAGAGAGAGAAAATTATAAAAGTGTTAGTCACCTTGGATGATTATTATTAGCATTTAAAAATAAGCTTGAAATTAAACCCCAATTTACCAGCTCTCTGCCAAACAGTTTTAATTCACAGTTTATTTATTTATTATTTATTGCCAGTTAGTTTCCTTGATGGCATTCATTTTATTTTATTTATTTTAATTTGATCCATTCTTTTGGAATTAACTGATCTCCCTCCTCCCCAGCACCCAGTGCATATTTATATTGACACTTTCTTTGAGAAAATGGCCACCTCTTCCTGAGAGGAAATGATTACCTCTTTTACTCTCAGAATGCAATAAATACATTTCAACACCTAATTGAAACCAAGGCAAAGGGCTTGTTAATGGCTCCTTATCTCTTGATATTAATTTCTTATTTCTTTTAAATGTGAGTTCTTGCAAATTAAAAAAAAAATGCAATTTTAATCATTAAGTGGTACATTTTTATTTTTTTTTTCCTTTTTTTTTCTTGTGCATGCTGCCTGGGAACTGTTTTCCTTGTTCTTAGCAGTACTAGGTAGGCAACAGGTGACCACACGAAACCCGCCCAGCCTCTTGAGCACAGGTGATTATCAGTTCAGGACAAGGAAGGTCATTAAAAACTTCAAGGAGTTGAGCAGTTTCTTGATCTGTTGTTTTGTATTTTCCATGCATAGGGAGCCAATTTTGAAGTTACTCTCTCATTTAAAGGAGGGTTTTCTCTTACATGCCACTCTTTTACACACAGCGTGAAATTCACCACTGTGCAGAGGGCCAGCAGAAGGCCAAAGCAACACTTGTCCTCAAAATAATGCTCAAGTAGCATGTAAGTGGTGCATTGACTTCATGTTGGCCCTCTCCAGCTGGTGAATGTCACCCTGAGTGCACCTGGAGATGTTCTCACACTGCTGCCTGCAATGCACTCAAAGTGACTGTGGCACTTCCTGGTGCTGGGTTAATGCACTCACTTTTTACTTTGGTGACCTGAGTTCCATTACTAGGTAGTGGGCAAGAAAAAATCAAAGACCAGATCGTACAAGCAGTGTGCCAAACTTCCATTGAAATCAGTGGGAGTTTCAGAGCACAGAGCTTTGCAGAATCAAACCCTCAATCTGGTGGTCTTAAACTAGTTCATGTCACAAAAATCACCACAGACAGCCACAGGTGAAGCTCAGAACTTGTCATGTGTTTGGCAGCCTGATTCTGAATGCATTTTCAGAGCTGCATGTAATAAACTTGTACCCTCATGCCAGTGCTGTGTCCAGTGCTATCAGTGTTTGTTTTTTTTTTTTTTTTTTGCACCCAGCAACATTTAATTTTATCCAGAAAGTTTAAATGTGTGTGTGTGCGGGGGGAGTTTCCTTCAACTTAACTTAAAAGATGTGGGATGCAATATACTGGGGTGTGATACGAAGTTGTTTGAGTTGAATGAAATCATTGTAGGGATGTGTTCCACTTTCAATGCTGTAAGATCATTCCTAAATTGGCTTCATTCCCTTTCCCAAATTAATATTGATTGCAAGATGGCAGCTTTGAAAAGATTGAACAGGCAGGGTACCAGACTTGGTACCTGAATGCCACCCAGGCTCAGAAGCATCAAGTCCAGAATGAGGCTCTTCAGTCCTTTTCTAGTGTATCATCAAGCAAAAGGTATTTTGTCATTCAACAGAAGGAGCTGCCTGGGAGAGTTGAGTGCATATCAATCGTGAGAGCTCAGAAATGAACCCAAGTCTTAAACGTGACCAATGGAATATTGTGGAAGAAAAATATTTATGTTACAAAAATAATGCCAGTAAAAATGGCAATAGAAAGTCAGGGGAAATAAATCCTTCTACCCACATAATCTTGTTTCATGAGAAAACTGTTCCTCTAATAGGTCTTGTTCCTTCAACTTCATTTCAGAGAGTCCCATTGTTTTCTTAAATATATTCTGGTTTGGTAGACAGATAATGTATTCTTTAAACAAATCTAATCCCAGATCAAGTCTGTTTGTTATTGCATTTTGTCTTCTGATGCACTTGAATGTTATTCTTTTGACAGGTTTATTCCATTCTGTGCTATTTATTTGAAAAAGCTTCATTGCATTTCTTAGGTTAGATACACGAAAATGTTTTTCCTTAACATGTCTCTCCCTTCCAAAAGTTATTTTAAGTATAGGTTCCTGTAGCACCATAATTAAATGTTAATAACAGCAACACTTAAGTCACTCTTTATGAAAAATATTCCCCACTGGGAAAACAAATCAAGCCTTCTAATATTCAGATGTCCATCTGGCTGGTGAGCATTCTTATTTTCCTCAAATTTGGTAGCTTGATATAACTAAATGGATTTAAAATGTGTATTGTGGAGGG
This sequence comes from Eretmochelys imbricata, assembly GCF_965152235.1. Classification (NCBI taxonomy): domain Eukaryota; kingdom Metazoa; phylum Chordata; order Testudines; family Cheloniidae; genus Eretmochelys; species Eretmochelys imbricata. The sequence continues at coordinate 24,049,703 of NC_135584.1, forward strand.
TTCCTGACTCAGTGAGATAATGCACCAGCCTTTATTTGTTGGAGAACTCAGTTCAAATGTGGATCAGGCTAGAAATGAAATGAATTAGTGACCTCAGCCCAGTTCTTAGAGGACATCGGTCTGCCCCCTGGCACTCCTACACTGCTTGATATTATTGTTGGTCTCTAATCAACAAAGGCCCCAAGCTGAAACTGTAGGAACGATGTTGAAGGTCAGGACTGAGATGAATTGGTAGAGTTCTGTTAAGGAACCTAACTTCCAGCAACATGACAGAATCCCACTCACAGCCAGTGCTGTGACTCTGTGGCAGGCATTTCTTGCACCACTGGCTAAAGGCCACCACTTGGCCCCAAGTATGGGAGTCACTCCACAGAAGAACAGAGAAGGAAGCTGAGAGGCAGTAGGGTATGACTGATTATCATCATGGAAGCTGAAGTCTCCTAAAAGGAAGGTTAGCAGGATGAGTAAGGAAAAAGGTGTGACAGTCAGGCATCAAAGCCAGAGAGGAAGATGCAAGCAGAACCAGGGAAGAGTATGCAGGAGGAAGTGGATGCCAGCTACCTGGAGAAAACCAGATTGCTGGTTTTTCAAAGGTAGGATAGGAAGAAAGGGATTGGAAGAGAGACGAGCAGTCTAATGCCACTCAGCAGCCTCCTGGTTTCGGCAGAGGAGATGTAATGCAAGCCAAAGGCAGAGCAGCTGCAGATGAAGAGCAGCAGGAAGATAATCTGTGAATAGAGGTCATAGTGATGTCCCGTGTTCATAATTTACATATTGTGCCATCAATACATGGGGTTATCAATATTCCTTGGCCTTTTCACTATAGATGAAGATTCTTCAGTGGATGTTCATGAATTACCATTGCTCCTCTACCGTGGATTGCTTAAAAAGGTTATCATGAATATATTATCATTGTCAATGTCCTGAAATAGAGCTTCCAAAGGCATGACAAACCCAAAGCTACTATTAATACATTATGCCTCTGTTTCCTTAAATAGGTTTCTCAACTAGCCCACAGTCAGAAACAGATTATTATTAATGCATTAAGGTTCTCAGTTTCCCTCAGGGACACTGTCTTAAAAAAACCCATAATGGCAGTAGAATGTTTAAGACAGTTACAAGAGAGCCAGATGTGGAGTGGGCCATTACGTAATACCACAGCACATGTGAATTAAAAGCCTTCAGTTCAGTAGTGTCTGAAAGTGTGACTTGAAAGGCCTGAAATCTTTCACACTATCATGAACCCCATTCTGCCCGAGTAATACAGCCTGTACAGTGTGAGTAGATAGACTCCCTAAAGCAGTTTGTACTGTGGACTATATGTGTCCCCCTCATGTTGCCCATGCTGTAGGGTGGTCTGCATCCTGCCTTCTGATGCTCCTCTTTCAGTGGGTTATGACGAAGAAGAATTCTTATTGGTTCATTGTGTCTCTACTCTCACATGTAACCTGTAAACCCTTTGAATGGTCAGATTGAAAGTTAGCCTTGTTTCACTGTTGTACCAGCCTCTGGCCTTTGCTGAATATTTTGTAGTTTCCTCTGCTAAGCCAGTCAATGGGAGTTTTGACAGTAATTGTGATGAGAGTAAAAGCAAGTGCTTACAAAGGACTAATCTTCATTAAGACATCAATCCTTCAGCTCTGAAACCACAGCTCCTGCACGTAGGGTATCAGATCCTGAAAAAGGAAAAAAAGAGAACTGTTGCTGAGTCAAAAGCTCCATTGAGCCTAATATGATGGTTAGTGTACCCCAAAAGCTGTGATTTTAAGGTTAGACTTAAATGTCCAGTGATGAATGCAATGAGTATACTAACAAAAGCCCACATTAGTGCAATATAGCATTTTTGCTGCATGCACAAATATGGACTTTTACAGACTTAAGGTATGTATGGACATTTTTATGAGCGCATGCATTGAGTCTCATATATATATCAAATGTGAGTGCTACTCAATAGTGTACATTCCCGGCTCCAGCTATCGTAGCTTTATACTTAAACATGCAAAATGTATTTTTTCAGAAAATTCCATGTAGGTCTAGGTTGTGTGCAGTGAAGGCGAGCTGCAGTAACAACTGGGAGAGCCACGGTGAATTTTGTGAATTAGCAAACATGTGCTGGATTCTGATGCCTTACTCATGTTCAGCACCAGCTTAGGGGAAATTGATGGGAATGCTCAAAGCATAAGGCATTGCTGAGTGGCTGAAATTCAACTCTGTGCAGTGGGCCAACACAAGGCCTGTGTTAAGTCCCGCTTAAGAACTATTTTGAAGGTTTCATTGGACTTAAACAGTGCATAGGATTGTGCTGCCCTCTCTACAGGGGTGAATTCCATGCAGTATGTATAAGGATATCAAAATCTGTCCCTTACAGGTGAACAAAGAAAGAGCAGAAAGCCAAGTATGAGACATCCCAAATAGGCTGGCTGTTAGACAGTCCTAATTAGCGCTTGAGCAGGTGAGTTTTGGTGGATTGTTCCACTTTAAAAAAGCCTCCCTGAAAAGTGTGCTCCATTTTCTCCCATAATACAGAGAGAGGGGATGGGGAAATAAAAAACATATATCTTACCTTTTACTTTGGTTATATACTCCCGGTTTCTGCCATTACCTTGAACACAGCTGCTCTTCTTCAGTTCTCATTTGCAAAATAAGGATATTATTTACTTGCCTCACGGGTTGTCATGAAGGTTAATTAGTTGCTATTTGTATAACATATGATGTGTTTATTTTATTATGATAAGTGTATAATGTTTTCTCATTCATGCTACAAGTACGAGTGGTTCTTACATCCACACCACTCGAAAGCTTGACGCTCTTTATAATATACAAATAGGAATATAGAAAAGGTTAGTATAAGTTTCTACATAAGAGCCCTGATCTGGGCTATGATATCAAAGGCGTAGATAAAAACCCTTGAGAGAGATGGAGCTCAAGCAAGCTTGGACACTTGAAAATTCACCTCCTTGTATTTACCTGCATGCTCACACAAATTAAGACCTCTTTGTAAATTTGGCCTTGTGACTGTGTGGCCTCCTTCTTATAATTTACAAGTAACCTATTAATCCCTCCACATAAGCAAGGAATTATAATGGGGAAATGTTGTCACCATCTTAACTGCAGCATCGCTTGCACTCATCCCCATAGGACCCTTTAATAATATCACTATTACCTGTGATTCGTCTGTCCAAGTGAACACAATAACCTTTTCGATCCTTGGGCCAAAAGATCTGCTGCTAGCAGAAATTAAATGATTCTGTTTTGATGGAAGGGATGAGAACAAAGTGAAGAGAAGAAAAGCTTCCCTGGTAGATTTGGCTGGAATCTCAAGAATCTTTGATTCTCTTATTGCTTTCTTTCATTATTCTTGCTCAGTTTAGTAACACTAATCATACCTCCTCACTGTGTGTTTATCTCATCCACCCACTGATTCCATATGCATCCCTGATCATTCTTTTTACAGAGGCCCGTCTTTCTCCCCTGCCTCCCCCTCCAGACACTACCACACCTACAATGTGCTGCTACTTTCTCTGCATTTATCGTTTGGCTGAAGGTTATTGGCTCCTGGCAACTGGTTGCTCTCCTTGTCCCTTTTAAACCTTTTGTTTAGATGAAATTGTACCATTGAGTCCCCATTTATGAGGCATTAGGCCTCTGGTATTTACGTTCTTCAATAACTGTGGACAGAAAAGATGCTATATTTTTACCTCAAGGAAAGGGTGGGTTTTTTTGTTTGCTTGTTTGTTTTTAATGAGTAGTTCCAGTTCTGGAAATGACCTCTGTGACATCTCTCTTTCTGGTTTTAATATATTGTTTTATTTGGTTTCTACTGTAGATAAATCTCTGCATTAAGCATCTTCACATAACTTTCATATGACTTTGTATTATGCCTCTATTTTCATACAACTTTGTATCAGATCCTTATATAGAAAACTTTGTACTGAGCCTTGGTATAATGTTAAAAAAATGTAGTTTTGCTCTGAGTAGAATAATCAATTGCCCTGTTGAATGAATGAAAGGTCTGAATGAGTAAGGTGTGGAAGGCAAGCACCTCCAGACAGCTGCAACAGTTGGAGAGGGGATGGAAGCCACACCCAAGAACAATAAAACTTGTCAAGTGGGCTCACTAAAGAAGAGCAGACATACTGACGGCCTTGGGGATTAGAAGCAAGCACCTTCTTTTGGGAACACCCTCTTTGCAGCATTGGGACAACACCCAGAGGGAAACAGCACAAAGGACCGACAGGCACAGATTTTGAATCTGGTATAGATTTGCATGAGAGGGAAGCTGCTATAAAAGTGAGGTGTCTTGCAGAGGACCCCGGGTCTCGTCTTGTCAACATCGGAGCATTGATCTGGATTGGCAGAAACCCGGCTCCACCCCTCCCCAATCTAACTCACCTGGCCAGTGAAGTTAAGGGGAGCAACTAGTTGGTAACAACAACAAGACGGAGTGTGCTTGTGTGTGTGAGTGCATGAGTGTAATATATATCATATGCATATGATACAGTGTTGCTTGATACATGTGTTACCAGTAAATATGGTGCTTTGCATTATTCCCCCGATAAGATCCTGTGCAATACTTTACGTACAACACTACTTCGTGGAAGGAAAGCTCAGCATTTTATGTGCCTTGCTGAAGTCCTCATACTCTGGTACATTGTTGAGGATTATATTTTTATATTTGCAAACCAGTCTTCTCTAACACAACCAGTAAATTCAAACCTACTAAAACAATGCTTGTGTGTGCTTTCTTATTGATAAACAAATAGGTCTTTAGTCTAACATGGTTGTTGACAGTCTGTTTCAAGGTAGCCAGAGAAGCTATTCTTTGCAGGATCTTACTGTTATCATCTTCATTTATAATTAACTGTAGATACCTTCTGAGTAAATTGCATGGCCAAATTTTCAGAGGTGCTAAGCAGGTGCACCTCCATTAGAGCTTTAAACTTCAGGATATTAATCCATAGGATAACTTTGGAAACTCTCTTCCTAATCCTCAGAGGCCTTACTCACTTGTTGGCCAGTAGCATAACAAACAGTACATAAACTTATTAAGTTAAGGGTAAAATGTTCAAGTGATTCGGGAGCCTATGTCTCTTTTGAAAGTGGGTCTTATGTACTTTTGGAAGTGTCATACTCTGTGTATGGTCTATCCATTACTTGCAGCAAATAAAAATATAGCTTTACTTAACAGACTAAGGGCTTGTCTACACTGGCAAGTTTTGTCTCCCAAAAATGCCTTTTGGCAACAAAACAGTGATAGCATACACACTGCAACGGAACTTTCGTCGGAAAAAACACCCAGTTTTGGCGACAAAAAACTTCCACCCCTGCAAGAGACATTTGTCTTTTCTCCTCCCTTTATTGTCGACAAACAGCCAGGGTAGACACCACGCCTTATTTTTTCAATTTTATTGGCCTCCAGAAAGTGTCCCACAATTCCCATGCTGCTGCTCTGGTCAGCGGTTTGAACTCCGCTGCCCTGCAGCCAACTCCCCCCCACAAGCCCCAGGAATTTTAAATTCCATTTCCTGCTTGCTGGCTTCCCAGGTGAGCCTGGAGAGCTATCGCACCAAATGCGCTATTGCTTGGACCACCGCTGAGCTCTTGGATTTGATCAGTATATGGGGAGAGGAGTCTGTTCAGTTGCAGCTGCAATTGACCCTAGGAATCGGGACACATATGGGCAAGTTTCTCAAGGCTTGTGCAAAAAGGGCTATCATCGAGATACGCAGCAGTGCAGAGTGAAGTTAAAGGAGCTGAGGCAGGTGTACCATAAGGCACGGGAGGCAAACCATCACTCCGGTGGTGCACCTAAGACCTGCCACTTCTATAAGGAGCTGAATGCTATCCTCGGTGGTGACCCCACCTCGTCGCCGATAGCTCTGTGGATACTTCAGAGGCAGCAGAAAGAGGGGGTAACCTGGAGGCTGAAATTCTGGATGAAGAAGTGGAGCTGGAAGAGGATGTGGAGCTCTCAGTGGGACAGGCAGCCAGGAACTTTTCTCCACTCAAGAAGTGCTCTATGGGGAGCAGGAGGCAGATGAGATGCCGAGTAAGTTGCTGTGGCTTGTGTAGGGAATTGAAAAGTGGGAGGCAGGTAGTATTTTATGTGAGTGGGACATTGCCCAGTGTAGCTAATCTGCATGGCCAAGCAGGGTGTCGATGGACATCAAGACCTGTAGGGAATCCTCCAGAGAGAGGCTCTGGAAACTTTCCAAGAGGTACTTGTTAATCCTCTGCCGCAGATTCCAAGGGATTGCAGCCTTGTTAGTTCCCCCATTGTAGGAAACTGTACCATATCATTTAGCAATCACTGGAGTTGGGACCAGAGCGCCACATAGCTGAGCTGCATATAGACCGGGGTGAAAGCTGCAAGCATTCAGTAGTTGTACTCTGGTTTCCGTGCTTACCCGCAGCAGTGAGATGTCAGCCAGCAGATTGGTTGCCTGTGAAAAAGTGTGTGATAATTTTAGAATGAGTTCCCTGCAAATCTGCCCTGCAAGCCATGACTGTTTTGTCCGTATGCTCAACCACCTTCTTCTCACTCTCGACACTCACCATGATTGGGGTGCTCGCAGAGCTGCGTGCCTGCCTAGAGTCAGTGAGAAAGTGATTGCTGCTAGTTGCAAAAGGCCTTTGTTACTGAAATATTTCAATCGTTTTCTGGAATGTACCAATCCCTCTTCTGTGCATTGTCCACAGCAGCCTAGTCCTTGAAGAACACGGAGTGATGATGACAGATCCTCCATATGCTATATTCCATGAGGATAAGATTTCTTTATGTGTACTCTGCAAATTCACCCTTAAAGAAGTTTTGGAATTTCACCTTAACCGATGAATTTGCTTACCTGTGTTGTTCCCAAAACCGCACGCTTCTGCAGAGGAACAAAGACTCCACTCCCTCGACGTTCAGCTGTCCATGGCTTTCTACCTACAGAGAACAAAACCAATCAGGAAATCCCTGATCTCTGGCTGCATTCTACTCTGCTGTCAGCTTTCAAACCTCTCCCTGTTCCATGGGGTAAGAGCTTATTCCACCAGAGTGCAAGTAGCAACTATGGCATCACTTCAGGCAGTACCTCTTCTGGACATCTGTAAAGCGGACATGTGGGGCTCCTTTCACACATTTACAAGACACTATGCCCTGGTGCAGTACTCTTCTCCTGATTCCTTCTTTGGAATGGCAGTATTCTGCTCAGTCATACCATCTACATCCTCGCACCCTCCTCCTGCTTCGGTACTGCTTGTCAGTCACCCACAGTGGAATACAATAGGGAGCATCACTTGAAGAAGAAAAGGAGGATACTTACCTGTAGCTGGAGGTTCTTTGACATGTACGGTCCCTATCAATTCCACTACTCACTCTCCTTCCCCTTTGCTTCAGATCTTATCTGATTCACAGTAGAGAAGGAACTGGAGAGACGGTCAGTCTACCCCGACCTTTATCCCCTCAGTCAGAGGCAAGAGACGAGCCAGGGAGCATGCATGAACCAGTGGATGCTGATTTCAAATTCTCCACCTCTGGGTGCATGATTCACATGCATAACCCACAGTGGAATACAGAAATACTGGAATGGCCCACCTTGATTATCACTACAAAAGGTTTTTCCCCCCCGCTTTCCTGCTGGTAATAGCTCACCTTACCTGATCACTCTTGTTACAGTGTGTATGATAACACCCATTGTTTCATGTTCTCTGTGTGTATAAATCTCCCCACTGTATTTTCCACTGAATGCATCCGATGAAGTGAGCTGTAGCTCATGAAAGCTTATGCTCAAATAAATTTGTTAGTCTCTAAGGTGCCACAAGTCCTCCTTTTCTTTTTGAAGAACTTTCAGTTACAGGTAAGTTAACCTCCTTTTCTCTTTTGTCTGTGGCTCTTCATATCTTTCCCTCCAATTTCACTTTTTAGTTCAACTTCGTAACCAATATTTTAAATATGGAGCATTTAAATGTGGAGCACGGTTTTTGTGACAGGCCCTACAAAGAGCAAACTTGTATTTTAAATTATATCGACACGCCTTTTCAGGTCCATCCCTTCAATCACCTATCTTTTAAGAGTGTTTTTCTTGTCAACCATCACCTCACTTTTTTTTACTGGCTGGCTTCTCATTCTCAATTTTTATTGCTGCCCTTAAATTTTCCAAGTGAAAATTTTACGTAGTGTTGTCTTGTCATGTGACCAGGATGTGGGTGGTAGTTCTTAGAGATCAGGAGTCAGGCCTAGTGGTCCGATCAGGAATCAAACACAGTAGTTGCAACAGGAGTCAGTAGCCAGGAATCTTAGCCCAGTGTCATAGCTAGAGGGGTCAGAGCCCAGGATTAGAAGTGAAGTCAGAGGTCAGAAATTGGAGCAGAGGGTCAGAACCAGGTTACCTGGAGTGGGGCAAGACTGGGTCCAAAACAGTAGCAAGACTGCGAACAAGCAAGATGCTACTTTCAATTCAGGTCTTTCAGCCTCTAGCAAGTTGGTGACCCATCTGCAGTTCCTCTACCTAGCTTACAACTCCTTCCTTTCTGCGAACTGCTCAAGTTTTTACTAGCATTCCTTGAAAGGACTCAGGAAATCTGGAGTTTAGGTCCTCGTGTCAAATAGTTGTGTGGTCCTGGGCAAGTCTCTGAATGCCTGTGAACCCTGTTTTCTGATCTGTAAAATGAGGATAAGAATAATTAACTACCTATCTTGCATGGGTGTTATGATAATTTAATCAATGTATGAACTGTACTTTGAACTGATAAAGTACTAAGTATTAATGATTAGAAGGATTTGGGGTATCTCAGGGGTACCATTTAAGTTCATACTATTCTGATGCAGTAGCATAGATAAAAATCAGTGTTTTAAGACAGCAGTTCAGATTGGAACCATCTGCATTGTATAACAAGAGGTCCATTAAATCTTTTCTGATGCAACTTCCTGTTCTATGAATCCAAGCAGTCCAATTACTGTTCCTTGTGGACAGAAACCCCTTCAACTCAGAGGCCCAAGAGAAATCTTCTGAAAGATTTGGTTTATTGGAATAAACAATGCAACTCAGATACAGTAAAACTCATTTTGGATTTTAAAGTTCCTTTTCCCAAAGAATGGATTGTTAATTTACCAGTCACCACAGTGCCAGCTTTGTTCATGTTATGAAGCAGGCTAGGATTGAATTAGAAAGGTCGGATGCTCCAGTGAGCCTTAGGAAACTAACATTCTGTCACAATTTAGGGCCAGTTTTCCAATAGTTGCACATTACAGAAAAGCAGAGTCTGATGGGACATAGCTCTTTATGAATTGCAGTCACAATCAAGGATAGATGGATTAGAACCTTCGGCACCTGTGGGTACATTAATAAAGACAGCACTGATTGATGACTCACAAACCTGACTTTTGTGGGTTGGTCAGGTTCATGGCTTTGGAGAAGAACTCATTCCCCCACTCTGCGTTCTTTACATCTCTGCAGTGTGACGTAAGTTGTATCTTCTCCTGTTAAAGAGCTCCAGGGACCATGCATTTTCTGCACTGCAGATTGTTTCTGCAGATTGCCTATACGCACACCAGTGAGAGGTGGGGTCATCTCATGGGGATAATGCATGAGACTGGGAGTCAGGAGACTTGGTTTCTATTTTTGATTCTGCCACTGATCTATAAGAGCTTGGGAAAGGCCCTTCACTTTGTGCCTCTGTTTCCTCCTCTCCTTTGTCTTGTCTATTTAGAAAATAAACTCAGGGCAGACAACTATCTTACCAATATTTGTACACTGCCCTTCAAGATGTGTACTTGATCTCAGCTGTGGCCTTTCAAGACTATTGTAATATAAAAAATAAAATGGTAACCCCCTTGTGCTCCCCAAATACACACCTTACTATTCCAAGTATCAGGTTTTATTTAAGGGAAATAAATTTCTTCTACCAAACATGGTGGAAATCTCCACTAGGAGCTAGAAGGATAGTAACTACTAAACTCATTCTTTCTTGTGATCACCACGCAATGCAGCTCTCCAGAAGGGAAAATGTGGTCATTAAATAGAGTTGTACAAAGTCTTTCAGCTGTGTTTGGTGATATTTCTGTGAAACATCCCATTTGAACTATTTTACAAGCTTCCAAACCCATTGATCTTGAAAGGAGAGAAACAAAATCTAACTCAGAAAAAGGGTGGAGTAGAATGCTGAAGTCAAGGAGATGCATGCACCCATGGCTGAAAGGCACATGTGACAGCAGCAACAGTTGTCTTATGCGTATACAATATTATTTGCCTTATGGATCCCATGCTGCTAGAATAAAGATGTCGCCAGGCACTAAGAGCTGGTTGAATTCCAGCTGGCAGTACTAGTGATCATGAAGAATGCCGCCAACAGGAAAACACACACAACTTTTGATGCAGTAAGAGAACTCTGATCTGTTTCAAGTGATTGTTCTCTTGCAACGTTATAACAATATGAGGCTTAGGAATTATTAATACTGTAAAATTATCAATTCCAAGACAGTTATCTGAGGCAGATTGACTCTCTTAAGATGGCTTGGAGAATTTGCGAAATGCAGCCTCTTCTTCTGAAAACCCAAGTGAAAAACAGCTTTTGCTGTATCTCCTGAGCGCTTGGAGTAAACTCAACCAATCAGGTAACTAAAATAAATAGTATGAGACTCAAACTGTGTAATCTCCATCATGCGACCTGTCTCAGCCAAGTGCTGAAATTTGATGAGTGAAATTTGTAAAACCACTGTCAGAAACTGTCTCAAAATATTTGAGGACATCGGATGGGGCAAAAACTGTTGTGTCCAATTTCAAACATGTGGCAGATGTTCTAACACCGTTTTCGAACACCACTATGTGTTCATGGATACAGTTTGCACTTAAATTAAAACTGATTAGGAGTACTTTTGAGTTTCCAGTCAAACACTTTGGACAGCTCAAGTATTAACCCGCCACAGCAAGAAAGCTGCACTATTAGCATACATTCTGCTCTGTCAGCGAGTCAGGATTGTCCAGCTGATGGGATGTTCTGTAAACAACCTCACTCTTAAACAACCTCACTCAAGTCCTGAAGAGACAAAATGCAAATGGATATTATGTAAATCCTACTATGCATGTTTTATTTTCAATTCCTTGTATTTCTAGGTTACTTTTCATACTGAAGGATCCCAAAATGTTTTTCAACTGCACGTACACAGGAATTATTTCTTACACACTAATCAACTCTGCTGGAAAGCGCTATAGGGTGGTGAGGCCCTTAGATTAAATTCTCATCTGAAATATGGACACTTCTAAGTACAGTATTCCCTGACAATATGCCAGACTGAAAGTGAAGAATGCCATCTCCTGAGTATGCTTCACGGCTTCCTGTAATGGCATAGGTTTTCCTTTAGATAACTGCTGTTAAGCCTGTTAGAGAAGATGTGGTTACAGCCTCAAAGGTGTATTATAGCATATAACTGATTGATTGATTTATACAGATATATAGATGGATCTATGATGACTACAAAGACTGTCAAAAGACTTCAAAGCAGCCTCATAATCTCACCTTGAATCTTCAGCACTTCTCTTGCAGATGGCACTATATTTGGCAATTTGATATGGCAATACATAAGCTATGTTCAAAATATTACTATTGTAAATGGATAGCTATTATAAATGTTTGTTTTCAGACATCAAAGGATTTTGAACTCCTGACATAATATAAGGTATTTTAAATAAAAAGAAATAGTATGAGACTCCAACTTCGTAACGTCCATCATGCAACCAGTCTCAGCCAAGTGCTGAAATTTGATTAATGAAATTTGAAATACCAGCACCCAAAACTGTCTCATAATATTTGAGGACACCCAAATGAGGCAAAAAGATGAGAAGTAATTCTTCCACTCTACTCCGCACTGGCAAGGCCTCAGCTGAACTATTGTGTCCAATTCTGGGTGCCATGTTTCAGGAAGGATGTTGACAAACTGGAGAAAGTCCGGAGGAGAACAACAAAAATTATTAAAGATCTGGAAAATATGACTTATGAGGAAAGATTGAAAAAAAAATGGGTTTGTTGAGTATGGAGAAGAGAAGACTGAGGGGGGGACATGATGACCGTTTCCAAGTACATAAAAGGTTGTTACAAGAAGGAGGGTGAAAAATTGTCCTCATTAACCTCTGAGGATAGGACAAAAAGCAACGGGCTTAAATTGCAGCAAGGAAGGTTTTAGGTTGGACAGTAGGAAAACCTTCCCAACTGTCAGGGTAGTTAAGCATTGGAACAAATTGCCTAGAGAGCTTGTGGACTCTCCACCATTGGAGGTTTTTAAGTACAGGTTAAACAAACACCTGTCAGGAATGCTCTAGTTATTACATAGTCCTGCCTCGAATACAGGGGACTGGACTAGACCAGGTCCCTTCCAGTCCTACGCATCTATCATTCTATGAAAGTCAACATCACCCATTGTAATTAGGAAGAGCCTGCAGGGGAAAAGACACCTGTTTCTATAAGTGATTCACAGAAACATTCTTAACCTCACCTGGTAGGATGTGTGTGATGGGGTGTATCAATGTGACACTACAACTAAAAGGGTTAATTAAGGAGCAACTCTGGGAAAAGGTGACCCCACCCAGCTTCATCTGCTTAATAGTGAGCCAGACAGCTCTGAATGGGCCTGACAAGCCAGGGAGAAGGACCTACCCTGAGAGCTCCAGAGAAAGGGCAATGCAGAAACCTCCTCCTGGAGAGGAAGAACCTGTTGGTTGAGCCCAGTCGGTCTGAAGGTTCAGCTAGTATCTCGTCTCTCACTACTGTGAGACAGACTGCAAGACTTTGACAAGAGAGTGGGTGGTAGGAAGGAGCCCAGGGAGGCAACCGTAAGGCACTCCAGTGTACTGGACATTTGGTAACCCTTACAGGGTCCTTCGAGGAGATAAGACTGAGTAATAACCTGACCAGAGAGTCAAGTTAATCCCCAATAAAAGACAGACCTCCACCAGGTGTGAAAGTGTCCCAGTGGAAAGACTAGAGGCATGGCAAACAGAGGTCTAAGCTCCTAACCACCAGGCAGTACCACCAGCAAACTCCATCCATCACAATATGTCACTTGTCATGTGGACTGTCTCTAGTGAGTGGCCAGTTCACATTATTAAGGCAGTGTGGGGATGAATTTTAAAGGAGAACTTTCAAATTTAAAAGAAAAAAAAGCCCCTCCAGTCTACCACGGTGTGGAGTAAAGAGAGTTTCACATCAGAACTCTGGTTCTAAGCACCCTTGATCTTTGAGAACCAGTCTGGCTCTCTCTAGCCTCTCATCAAATTTTAGACTATTCGCCCATTAGTGTGGAATTTCCATGTGTGTCTGAAAACAAAATGTCTGGAAATTAGTTTTTTCCTTTATTTACTTGTCATTGGTCCATGTTTGTCCTTCAACAGCTAACGAGAACAAAACACCCTCTTGAAACAGCATCTCCTGTTTGTTTTAGGGACAGATCCTCGTCCCATTGAAGTCCATCAGTTTGGACAGGTTTGAGCAGTAGGAACTTATCTACATCCTGTGTATTCTTTACTTGTTTTGTTTATGCAGATGTATTGTGATTCATATTGGCCAGTACAATCTTTTAAATCACATGACAAAATAATGACAAAAATTAATCAGTGAGACTCCTGACTGTGTCTCAGAAAGTTGACTCAAACACTAACTAGTCTTGGTGAACAGAGAATCCATACAACTTTCCTTAAAGATCAGCACACTTGGGCTTTGTCAGACTAATCAGAGAAGCAAACTTCAGAGCCTTCTAATGAGAACAGTTTGCTTTCCACCCTTGGTCCCCCTTCCCAACCTATAAGTGTTCAACTTTGAGGGCTGCAAGTATGAGGACCCAGCTGACTTCAACAGACAAGGTGGCTCATGCAGTCAGGTTCTGATCTTGGTTGTAAATTCAAGTAATCACAAGGAAGTCAGATATTGTATCAGTAGCTAAATAAATAATAGCAACAATGCAATTGACATCAGCATTTGTCCCATAGTCTCTAAGGCAACCACAATTCAAAATGTGACATTACCCAGGGTACAATCTGGACTGCTGAACAGCAGTGTCCTTAATTCTCTAGCCTGGGGTGTCTTTTATGCTGCTATGCTGTCAGAACACCCACTCCTGGCCTGTTCACACAGCCATCAGCATGCAAATTCACTCCCAGAGCACTCTGCCCAGTCACTCATTAATTATGTACAGGGCAATACTTGCAAGCTCTTAGTCCCAACCTTGTTCCCCCGTAATACTGTCCAGCAAACCATTGAACAATGCAAGCTCATAGAAAGTCCATCATTTCATCAAAGGAAAATGATATATGCACCATTGTTATCCCAAATGGAGTTTCCTTCACACTGATTAATCCAAACACACTGGTTAAGATAAAACAATAAGATATGTTTATTAACTGCAGAAAGATAGATTTTAAATTATTACAAGTGTTGATGCATAAAAGTCAGGATTGGTTACAAAAGAAAATAAAAGAGTAATATGCAAGCTAATACCTAACTTAACAAGCTAAGTGAATGTAAAAGGAAAGGTTTTGTCTCACCATACGCTGTTGTAAATTTTGCAGGCTGGATCTCATTTCAGCCTGGGACCACTCTGTCTTAGTTTAGTTCTTTGAGAGTTGATGCCATGAGCAGAGAGATGGGAGTAGGACAGATGAAGTCAAATGTTTCCTCCCTCTTTATAAGTCAGTCTCATGTGCTAGAAACATCTGTGCTGAGTCATGGTGACGTGCAGTCCATTGTGGATGTGAAGTTTGAATAGTCCCTGTGATGAAGTATAAATTTCTTGTTTACACCTCCCATCAGCTGAAGGATGGCTGCTTAAGTAGGTGATGGCCGTTTAACACGTGTCTGGGATGCTAGCGTATCTTTGTCTCTGAAAAATTGGTTTGTAGGACCCAGAATTACTAGGTATTTCAGTTACAATCATACAGTAGAATCTTATACCCTCACATATAGTGTTGCTACACATATTTTAACAGAATAATGATATTCAGCAAATTATGACTTTTCAAATGATACCTCACAAGGCATACTTTGTACAAAATGAATCATAGTCTTGTAAAAGTGGTAACCATAATAGTATAGACTGTCACACAAAACCTTTAGGCTTTCTGAATCAAACTCAACCCATTTAAATTATATCTGGAAGGAAATCAATGCAGGAGCTAGTGAAGTCTACATGGCATAGGTGTAATAGGCTTCCCATGAGTAGCACCGCTAAATAACTGGGCAGCCACATTCTACAAAGTGATCAACTATTGAAGGGGAAACAGAACCTTGAAGTCAGACCTTGGCAAGTAAGTGAAAGAGGAAATGCTTTTCAAAGAGTAAGTTTATAAATATATTTGATATTTAAATGCACATGGTGTACATTTTCTGTTGAGGTGAAAATTGCGTTGCCTTGCCAAAAACAGAAGAACTCATACGTGGAACAAAGGAAATGATTTGAGGGGCAGGAGGGTTGGTTTGTGTGTTTGGATTAATGTTTGCTGATGTGTAATCAGTGTAGTGGCAAATACATATTTTTTCCTACTGCAGAAGAAAAAATGTTGCTACAAAACTATTATGGGGCTGCTTCACTGTAAACTTTGTGCTGTTTGCTATTTCTGTCCCTAAGATTAGCACC
The DNA here is from genome assembly GCF_965152235.1 of Eretmochelys imbricata. NCBI lineage: Eukaryota > Metazoa > Chordata > Testudines > Cheloniidae > Eretmochelys > Eretmochelys imbricata. Next base: position 24,065,307 of record NC_135584.1, read on the forward strand.
TGCAGCTAAACTTAAATTAAATTTATAACTGCTATTAATTCTCCTGTTTCTGGGTATAAGCTGATTACTATCTGAAGAAGACATTTTCCCCGATAGTATAATATTGTAAAATTAATCAGGTGTATTATATTGGGGCTCTACACCTCCCTCTGAAATATCTGGTACTAGCCACTGCTGAAAGCAGTAGATCAGGCTAGATGGACAATTTGTTTGCTGCAATTTGTTGATATGTGTATCATTAGGTTTTAACTATTCAAATCTGATCACTATGGGATATTTTCTACAGGTTCTAATTTTTATTTCCTTCCTCCCTCCACCTTTTAAGGAGCTTCCACCCAGAATTCCAATGCAGTGGAGCCTGAAAAGCAAGCTGACAACACAGTGAAAATGGCTGGGGTTATAGCTGGCCTTCTGATGTTTGTTATTATCCTCTTAGGAGCAATGCTCACCATCAAAAGGAGGTAAGTCTCTGCTTTGCTTCCATTGTAGAGCTACTGGCTGGGACTCCTTGTATTTTATTGAAGCTGTTACCTCAGTTGAGATAAAATGTTTCACTTGTGTTCATGTGGTGGAAAGGATTTGCGTGGTGGTGGTGGTTGTTATTTATTTGTATCAACGTAGCACCTACAAGCCAGGGCCCCGTTGTGCTGGGCACTATACAAACCCAGAACAAAAAGACAGTCCATGTCCCAAAAAGCTTACAATCAAAGACAAGGGACAACAGATGGAGACAGACATTTGGAAGAATACAAGGAAACAATGATACAGTATTGGCCAGCCTGACGGACAGTGGTTTCAGCCCATCAGCAGCTTAAACATTCTCAAGTGTTTTGGAGGCATCATGGGAAAAGAGTTTTGAGGAGGGTGTTGAAGGAGGATAGTGTGTCAGTTTTGTGGATATTTACTGGGAGCTCCTCCCAAATGAGGGGCAGCATGGGAGAAAGCACAAAGGGCCTTGTTTGAAAAATTAACAACTGGGCAATAGAAGCTGGCATCATGAGGCAGGAATCAAGATCTCCAAAGTGACTGAGAGATGATAGGTAGGGCAGGAGTAGGCCATGAAAGGCCTTGAAAGTGAATACAAATAGCTTATGTTTGATGTGATAGAAAATGGGAAGCCAGTGGAAGGATATAAAGAGAGGAGTGACGTGGTCAAAGTGACAAGCTAGGAAAATCTTTGCAGCACCATACTGAATGGATACCAGTGGGGCAAGGTTGCATTTATCAAAGCCACAGAGAAGGATGCTGCAATAATAAAAATGCAAGATGATGAGAGCATGGACAAAGAGTTTTAGCTGTGTGTGTGGATAGGAAAGGCCCTATCATAGAGATGTTATGCAGAAAGAATGAGCAAGATGTAGACATAGTCTAGATGTGTAGACCTAGAGAGAGGGCCAAGCTGAAGAAGGCAGGTAGAATGGGGATACTGTCCACAGGGATTGAGAAAGGAGGTAGCAGGGAGGGGCAGCGGGGAGATTAGAAGGAAACAGGTCTGGAGGGGGAGATCTGTGAGTTGTCAAAATGGATATGGTAGTTGAATTTGCATTTGTGGATGACATTATCCAGAGATAAGGCATGGAGAAAAAAGAGAAGGGGACCAAGGACAAAGAGAAGGGGACCAAGGACAAAGTCCTGTGGAATCCCCCACAGAAAACTGGTGGGAGGATGAGGACCCTCCAGAGGACACACTGGAGCGATTATAGAGGTAGGGGAGACGACTGAGTTCTGGAAACCAGTGGAGGACAGGATTTCAAGAAGAGGAGCATGGGCAAGTGTGTTGAAGGTGGCTGACAGGTAAAGGAGTATGGGGATGTAGTATTGATTCTAAGTTTTGGCAAAGAAGATGTCATTAGAAACTGGTGAGAGTGGTTTCAGTGGAGTGCTAGGGGTGGAGGCTGGATTGGGAAGGTCTGGGACAGAACTGAAGGTGATTATTGACAGCATGTTCAATGATCTTAGAGATGAAAAGAGAGATGGGGGTCAATGGTGGGTTTTTGTAAGATGGGAGAGAGTAAAGCTTGTTTGTAGTGTGAAGCTTGTTTGTAGTGTGAGCTAGAGAGAGTGAGAAGTTAAAAAGAAGAGTAAGAGCTGAAACGAGAATGGGCCCGGGGCAGTGGGACAAGTAGCGAAGTTAGAGGAGGAAAGCAGAGAAGAAATGTTCTATCTTTGAGATTTTGTCCAGGGGAATTAGAGGACTATGTGACTCAGACTACAATAGTAAATCTGGTTGAATTGTCTGGTTTTGACTTGTATGTATGAAGGAGGCACTTGTGGTTAGAGCATGGACCTAAAACGTGGAGTGCTGGGTTCTAGACTAGATTCTGCAAGTCACTGCATAACCTTGGGAAAGTCACTTTGCCTGTCTGAAAAAAGGGTAACAATACCTCAAAGATGTGTTGAGAGCTTATTTTGTAAAGCATTTTCAGATCCTCAGATGAATGATGCCATATATGTGCAAAGTAGTGTTATTAAAATGAAATTTGAGCTGTTTTGCAGTTTGGAATTTTACTCTGTTTTGCACATTTCTTAAACTTGTCATTATTTTACAATTATCCTTCATTGTGCCTTTGGAGAGAGAGAAGATGCAATTTTGCAGATGCATGCAGCATTCCCATGTGATTTCTAAATGACTGGCTGTGAAATATGGCAGAGATTTCAGCAGAAAATTGCTTTATTTTATTATTATTTTTTTAATTTATTTTTTTTTTATGTGAGAGGGTGAGGATGCTGGAGTGGCTTATTCTAGGGTGATTATTACCCTGCCAGGCGTGGTGTGTTTGTGCTTGCTTAGAGACAGCCATTTCCTTTGGAATATGAGTTCAGCTGGACAGAGCATTAAAATCTTTCAGTGGGGATAAGTGATTTCTGAGAGTTTGGTTTTGTTCATGTTTGGTTGAAACTGTCTGAAATTGTTGCTGCTGTGGATAGAAGCAAAGTTTTCAAGCAGTTCGTCTTTGTGTGACGGTGTGCTACTCTGAAATCTGTGCTTTCTTTGTGAACCATTAGTTCTCAAACTTTGAAATAGAGCATAACTTGTAGCTGGCTTTTCTGTTATCATTGTAAGAGCTGCTACCATGTAACATACAGATATGATTCAGAAAACAGATAGGACACAGATATGTTTCGTACCAAGGAGGGATTTTCTGTGTGTTGGGGGTTTTTTGTGAGTTACTTTTCTGATGCTCTCTCTACTTTTCAACATGATTGTTGTGGTCAGTTGTTGGCTGCGTATGTGTTTATTCAGTGTGTGCTGTCCCAGCTCTGCGCAGATGGCGGAGATATCAGACCTTAAATAAGCTGCCCAATAAATTTACAGACTTGGTTTTTAGCAAAGGCACCCAGCTAGGTTTATTGTTAATGAAGCATGGTAACAGCACCTGGCAGACTATACGAGGATACGAAGACATGTATGCTCGTGACAATGGACGCAGCTTAGTTAGCAGTGGGACTTTCCACTGCTCCCTAGGCTGGCCAAAGATACTCCCTTTGAGATACATTTTTGTACCCCAATACAAACAAGTTAGTACCGCCCCTTTGACATAGTTAGTTACTGCCCCCTGACGTCACTAGTTATTACCCATTATTTTGTACATGTTGGTTTAGTTCAGGGGTCGGCAACCTTTCAGAAGTGGCGTCCCGAGTCTTCATTTATTCACTCTAATTTAAGGTTTTGTGTGCCAATAATACATTTGAAAGTCTTTAGAGGATCTCTTTCTCTAAGTCTATAATATATAACTCAACTCTTGTTGTATTTAAAGTAAACTAGGTTTTTAAAATGTTTAAGAAGCTTCATTTAAAATTAAATTAAAATGCAGAGTCCCCCGGACCGGTGGCCAGGACCCAGGCAGTGTGAGTGCCACTGAAAATCAGCTCGCGTGCCATAGGTTGCCTACCCTTAGTTTAGTTAAAACATCTTTATTACGTACTGTCATCCTAACCTTATCTTTAAAAGGGGTCAGTGTGTTCCTGTTATCCTTAGGAAATATTTTTGTACCCTTCTTAATATCAAAATGTTCTGGTACCTTAATATTGGGATGTGTTTGCGTAAGCGCTCTGTAACTAGCACTTCTTAGGAATGTGTATTTCTGTAATATCAGCCCTGTTCTTGCCAAATTCTGTAAGCAGGCCCTGTCTCATACCAGGCCTCTAATACAAGGGCTTATGTCTCAGGCTCTCTTCCTACTACATTTCTGATCCTAGATGAAACCTGAGCTGCCTGATCGCACACCGCCTTAGTTAGACAGCTACTACTGTTTACACATGTGAGTAGCCCCATTGACTTTGGTGGGTCTACTAGCATAAGTACGAACTACTCATGTGACTGATTTCAGAGTAACAGCCGTGTTAGTCTGTATTCGCAAAAAGAAAAGGAGTCCTTGTGGCACCTTAGAGACTAACCAATTTATTTGAGCATGAGCTTTCGTGAGCTACAGCTCACTTCATCAGATGCATACCGTGGAAACTGCAGCAGACTTTATATATACACAGAGAATATGAAACAATACCTCCTCCCACCCCACTGTCCTGCTGGTAATAGCTTATCTAAAGTGAGCAACAGGTTAGGCCATTTCCAGCACAAATCCAGGTTTTCTCACCCTCCACCCCCCCACACAAATTCACTCTCCTGCTGGTGATAGCCCATCCAAAGTGACAACTCTTTACACAATGTGCATGATAATGAAGTTAGGCCATTTCCTGCACAAATCCAGGTTCTCTCACTCCCTCACCCCCCTCCAAAAACCCACCCCCATACACACACAGACTCACTCTCCTGCTGGTAATAGCTCATCCAAACTGACCACTCTCCAAGTTTAAAACCAAGTTAAACCAGAACATCTGGGGGGGGGGGGTAGGAAAAAACAAGAGGAAATAGGCTACCTTGCATAATGACTTAGCCACTCCCAGTCTCTATTTAAGCCTAAATTAATAGTATCCAATTTGCAAATGAATTCCAATTCAGCAGTTTCTCGCTGGAGTCTGGATTTGAAGTTTCTTTGTTTTAAGATAGCGACCTTCATGTCTGTGATTGCGTGACCAGAGAGATTGAAGTGTTCTCCGACTGGTTTATGAATGTTATAATTCTTGACATCTGATTTGTGTCCATTTATTCTTTTACGTAGAGACTGTCCAGTTTGACCAATGTACATGGCAGAGGGGCATTGCTGGCACATGATGGCATAAATCACATTGGTGGATGTGCAGGTGAACGAGCCTCTGATAGTGTGGCTGATGTTATTAGGCCCTGTGATGGTGTCCCCTGAATAGATATGTGGGCACAATTGGCAACGGGCTTTGTTGCAAGGATAAGTTCCTGGGTTACTGGTTCTGTTGTGTGGTATGTGGTTGTTGGTGAGTATTTGCTTCAGGTTGCGGGGCTGTCTGTAGGCAAGGACTGGCCTGTCTCCCAAGATTTGTGAGAGTGTTGGGTCATCCTTTAGGATAGGTTGTAGATCCTTAATAATGCGTTGGAGGGGTTTTAGTTGGGGGCTGAAGGTGACGGCTAGTGGCGTTCTGTTATTTTCTTTGTTAGGCCTGTCCTGTAGTAGGTAACTTCTGGGAACTCTTCTGGCTCTATCAATCTGTTTCTTTACTTCCGCAGGTGGGTATTGTAGTTGTAAGAAAGCTTGACAGAGATCTTGTAGGTGTTTGTCTCTGTCTGAGGGGTTGGAGCAAATGCGGTTGTATCGCAGAGCTTGGCTGTAGACGATGGATCGTGTGGTGTGGTCAGGGTGAAAGCTGGAGGCATGCAGGTAGGAATAGCGGTCAGTAGGTTTCCGGTATAGGGTGGTGTTTATGTGACCATTGTTTATTAGCACTGTAGTGTCCAGGAAGTGGATCTCTTGTGTGGACTGGACCAGGCTGAGGTTGGTGGTGGGATGGAAATTGTTGAAATCATGGTGGAATTCTTCAAGGGCTTCTTTTCCATGGGTCCAGATGATGAAGATGTCATCAATGTAGCGCAAGTAGAGTAGGGGCTTTAGGGGACGAGAGCTGAGGAAGCATTGTTCTAAATCAGCCATAAAAATGTTGGCATACTGTGGGGCCATGCGGGTACCCATAGCACTGCCGCTGATCTGAAGGTATACATTGTCCCCAAATGTGAAATAGTTATGGGTAAGGACAAAGTCACAAAGTTCAGCCACCAGGTTAGCCGTGACATTATCGGGGATAGTGTTCCTGACGGCTTGTAGTCCATCTTTGTGTGGAATGTTGGTGTAGAGGGCTTCTACATCCATAGTGGCCAGGATGGTGTTATCAGGAAGATCACCGATGGATTGAAGTTTCCTCAGGAAGTCAGTGGTGTCTCGAAGGTAGCTGGGAGTGCTGGTAGCATAGGGCCTGAGGAGGGAGTCTACATAGCCAGACAATCCTGCTGTCAGGGTGCCAATGCCTGAGATGATGGGGCGCCCAGGATTTCCAGGTTTATGGATCTTGGGTAGTAGATAGAATATCCCAGGTCGGGGTTCCAGGGGTGTGTCTGTGCGGATTTGATCTTGTGCTTTTTCAGGAAGTTTCTTGAGCAAATGCTGTAGCTGCTTTTGGTAACTCTCAGTGGGATCATAGGGTAATGGCTTGTAGAAACTCGTGTTGGAGAGCTGCCGAGCAGCCTCTTGTTCATATTCCGACCTATTCATGATGACAACAGCACCTCCTTTGTCAGCCTTTTTGATTATGATGTCAGAGTTGTTTCTGAGGCTGTGGATGGCATTGCGTTCCGCATGGCTGAGGTTATGGGGCAAGTGATGCTGCTTTTCCACAATTTCAGCCCGTGCACGTCGGCGGAAGCACTCTATGTAGAAGTCCAGTCTGCTGTTTCGACCTTCAGGAGGAGTCCACCTAGAATCCTTCTTTCTGTAGTGTTGGTAGGGAGACCTCTGTGGATTAGTATGTTGTTCAGAGGTATTTTGGAAATATTCCTTGAGTCGGAGACATCGAAAATAGGATTCTAGGTCACCACAGAACTGTATCATGTTCGTGGGGGTGGAGGGGCAGAAGGAGAGGCCCCGAGATAGAACAGCTGCTTCTGCTGGGCTGAGAGTATGAATAGGTTAACAATATTGCTAGGTGGGTTGAGGGAACCATTGCTGTGGCCCCTTGTAGCATGTAGTAGTTTAGAAAGTTTAGTGTCCTTTTTCTTTTGTAGAGAAGCAAAGTGTGCGTTGTAAATGGCTTGTCTAGTTTTAGTAAAATCCAGCCACGAGGAAGTTTGTGTGGAAGGTTGTTTTTTTATGAGAGTATCCATTTTTGAGAGCTCATTCTTAATCTTTCCCTGTTTGCTGTAGAGGATGTTGATCAGGTGATTCCGCAGTTTCTTTGAGAGCGTGTGGCACAAGCTGTCAGCATAGTCTGTGTGGTATGTAGATTGTAATGGATTTTTTACCTTCAGTCCTTTTGGTACGATGTCCATCTGAGGGGTTGCAGGGTAAGGCCCTCGTTCCTAGACAGTATTAAAACTTTCCTTCAGCTTGTTTGCCCCTGCTCGTAGTGCACGCTGCTGACATTTCAAAGAAGGGCACACAAGATATGCCCACAAAAATGCATGTTCATTCATTGCGCCCATTGACACATGCAAATAAAATAATACTTGAGGATGTAAATTGTCCGTTAATTACATCGCTACTGTGTGCCTTAAAAACCAATTAGAGAGACAAAGTGGATGAGGTAATATTTTTATTGGACCAACTTCTGTTGGGGAGAGAGACAAGCTTTTGAGCCACACAGAGCTCTTCTTCAGGTCTGGGAAAGATGCTCCCAGCATCACAGCAAAATGCAAGGTGGGGCATATTGCTTAGCATAAGTAATTAGCACATATTCAAAGGGACCATTAAAGGTAAAGTGGCCTGTTAACACCTCTGTAGTCATAGGACAAAGAGGGGGTCGGTGGGTTATAGATTATTGTAAGAAGCCATAAATCCAGTGTGTCTGTTCAGTCCATGCTTTTTAGTGTCCAGCAGAGTAATGAATGTAAGCTCCCAGGCTCATCTTTTGAAAGTGTTGTGCCGGTTTCCTTTGAAGATGAGGACTGATAAGTCAGATATAGCATGATCGCTTTATGAACAGCATTCACCCACCGGTGATAGGGTTGAGGGGGAGAAGGGATTTGAACAGGGATCTGCCACAACTCAAGTGAGTGCCTTAACTACTGGGCTATGGGATATTCTGATGTGAGGCTCCCTCAGTCTCTTCTATTGAAGGTGTTGCGCTTTGGATAAATAATTAGAGTCATTGGAACAGGGGGACTGGATCCCGGGTCTCCCCATCTTGGATGAGTGCTCTAACCACCAGGCTACAGAGTCACGCTCATGCTTGTGTGCGCACATGTGCTCTCTCTCACCCTGAGTCATTCACCCCACCCCATACCTTCTTGCTAAAACAGGATAAGGCACGTAAGTATAAAGAGGATTCCTAGCTCTGAATCACAACAGGACATAGACACCTTGCTGCAGCCCACGCTTAGGTGTCAATATTTGTGAGAGGGGTGGGACTTAGCACACCCCCTCTAGATGGCATCTTCCACTGGTTAGCTTAGACAACTCCCCGCCTAGCACACTAGCTTATGTTAATTGTGGTATAAGGTGCTTATCTCTCCCCATTCGTTGTACAGGAGGTTAGGTGCCTAACTTAGACTTTGTGTATCGCCATGATTTTACCAAACGCATAAAAGTTAGGCAGTATGACATAGTAGCGTCACAATGCCTAATTCTTTTTGTGCATCTTGGCCCTGGTTCCTTTCAGCATTGATAGCCTCTCTCATAATTCTGTTGGCCTGTGGTGTCTTGTTATAAATTATATATATTGCTGTGAAGAAAACAAACAGCACCTTTCTGATGGTGATCAGAAATCCAGTATTAAGGGATACAGTTTTTCTTTAGCTTAGCTTAGTCCAGTCAGAGACTTAAGGATACTCTTATGAAGTAATATACTGTAAATACTTGGGAGATACTCATTTTCTGTAAGTATCTTTTCCTAATTTGGGGTTAAAAGCACAAATGAGCAAAGTTTGCATAAGCAGACATGTTTTGCTTGGACCTGTATAGTAGTTCTGTAAATGTTTCAGTGACAGTATCTGGAGATGATAAAATGCATCGAGTTCGTCTTAGTATGTGGGGTGTTTGTAATAAATTCTGATCAGAAAAGAAGTCTGAGTTCCAAATTTTGCAATAGACCATGTTCTAATTTTCAGGATTTGCAGTACATGGAAGTGAACTCCTGCACAGAATCATAGAAATGTAGGACTGAAAGGGACCTCAATGGTAATTTAGTCCAGTACCTTTGATTAAGGAAGGACTAAGTACCTGAGAGGTGTTAACCTCTTCTTAAACACCTCCAGTGATGGGGATTCCACAACCTCCCTTGATAATTTGTTCCAGTCCTTAACTACCCTTACAGATAGGAATTTTTTCCTAATGTCTAACCTAAATCTCGGGTGCCTCAGTTTAAGCCCATTACTTTTTGTTCTGTCCTCAGTGGTTAAGGAGAACAATTTATCATCTTCCCTTTTATAACAGCCTTTTACATACTTGAATACTTTTATCATGTCCCCCTTTAGTCTTTTCCAGACTAAACAAACTCAGTTTTTTCAATCTTTCCTTGTAGGTCGTATTTTCTAGACTAGACCTTTTGCTGCTCTCCTTAGGACTTTCTCCAATTTGTCCACATCTTTCCCAAAGTGTGGTGCCCAGAATGGACATGATACTCCAAATGAGGTCTCATCCGTGCTAAGTAGAGTGAAAGAATTAATTCTTGTGTTTTGCTTACCATGTGTATGCTAATACATCCCAGAATGACATTTGCTTTTTTAGCAACAGTATTCCATTATTAACTCTTATTTAGTTTGTGATTCACTATAAACCCCAGATTCTCTTCTGCAGTATTCCATCCTAGGCAATCATTTCCCATTCTGAATACTTGCAATTGATTATTCCTTCCTAAGAGTAGTACTTTGCATTTGTCCTTATTGAATTTCATCCTATTTATTTCAGATCATTTCTCCAGTTTGTCAAGATCATATTGAATTCTAATACTTTCCTTCAAAGTGCTTGCCATCCCCCTCAGCTTGATATTGTCCACAAACTTTATAAGTGTGCTCCCTATGCCATTATCCAAATAATTTATGAAGATATTGAATAGAACTGGACCCAGGTCTGATCCTTCCAGGACCCCATCCAATATGCCCTTCCAGCTTGACTGTGAACCATTGATAACTACTCTCTGAGTGTGGTTTTCCAACCAGTTGTGCACCCACCTTGTCATAGGATCATCTAGGCCAGTGGTTCTTAACCGTTACTGCAGCCTGCACCCCTTTGGTTCTCAAAATACAGTATGTTCTTGCACCCCTTATCAAAAATCGTTGAAGTAGGTCAGTTCTTTAAACCTAGATATACCATAACTATAGAACAAAGGAGAGAGAATTATATATTTATTTTAATTTCGCAGTAAAATTAAGACTACATGAAAAATTACACACTTTTTTTTAAGTTTACCGGGTCAGTGACTCTTCTGCTGTTGCTTTTGTTCAATGATGTTCAAGAAACGAGGAACTTTTTTTGAAATAGCCACACGTATGTCATCACTCGCATTTAGGCGGTTTCTGGCCTTTGTTTTGATGTGAAAGAGTGATCAAAATCCTCTCTCATACCAGTATTTAGTCACAAATGGCACAAGGATCTCCAGCGCTGTCTTCGCCAGTTGGGGAAACAGTACTAGTTGAGCACACCAGAAATTCTCAAGCTTCATTGTCTCAAACTCCATTTGTCCAAAGTAGTCGTACTTACGTGCCTGTGCTTAATTTGTTTTTCGATGATTTACCTTGTAAAAAAATTTGGCGCATCTCACACCCCCAGAAAGGGCATCTCGCACCCTCAGAGGGCACGTCCACCCCAAGTTAGGCTATATTTCCCTAGTTTACTTATGAGAAGGTCATGTGATCCAATCTCAGAAGCCTTACTAAAGTCAAGATATATCACATCTACTGCTCCCCCCATCCACAAGACTTGTTACCTTGTCAAAGAAGGATATTAGGTTGGTGTGACATGATTTGTTCTTGACAAATCCATGTTGACTGTTCCTTTTATCAGCTTATTATCTTCTAGGTGCTTACAAATTGGCTGTTTGATTATTTGTTCCATGTTAGATGGTGTGGGATCTGAGTTACTACAGAGAATTCTTTCCTGGGTATCTGGCTGGTGAATCTTGCCCACACGCTCAGGGTTCAGCTGATCGCCATATTTGGGGTCAGGAAGGAATTTTCCTCCAGGGCAGATTGGAAGAGGCCCTGGGGGTTTTTTGCCTTCCTCTGCAGCATGGGGCATGGGTCACTTGCTGGAGGATTCTCCGCTCGTTGAACCCTTTAAACCACAATTTGAGGACTTCAATAGCTCAGACATAGGTGAGAGGTTTTTCGCAGGAGTGGGTGTGTGAGATTCTGTGGCCTGCGTTGTGCAGGAGGTCAGACTAGATGATCATAATGGTCCCTTCTGACCTTAATATCTATGAATCTTCCCAGGGACTGAAGTTAAGATGACTGGTCTATAATTCCCTGGGTTGTCTTTGTTCCCTTTGTTATAGATAGGTGCTATATCTGACCTTTTCCAGTCCTCTGGGATCTCGTCCATCCTCCACGAGTTCTCAAAGATAATCGTTAATGGCTCAGAGATTTCTTCAGTCTGTTCCTTAAGGATTCTAGGATTTATTTCATCAGGCCTGCATGCATGCTCACAAATAGGTTCCACAGATTAGGATCTCTCCATCATTAACCCTTCAGTCTTTTCCCTGGTTCCTTTCTTGGTCCCAACTTTGTGCCATTTCTTATGCTGTTCCCTGTGATTGGTAGAGACTCACATATCTTTGTTTTCCAACCTCCCCCCCCCCCCTTCTGTCAACTTCCTCTATAAAATCCACTCGTTCCATGAAGCTTTCCTGCTTTGGTCCACTCCTTGGTCTGCATATCTTTAAAAATATCTGCTGGATTCTTACTCACTGCTGATCTGGCCCGTCACTGTTTCTCCAGCTCCCAACACAAGAGTTTGAAAATATCATCATAGAGGAGTCTCGGAAGTGGAATTGCAGGGAGGTAATTTTATTTCTTCAAAGATGGTGAGCCAGATCCCTCAGCTGGTGTAAATCAGATTGCGTCCATTGACATCACTGATCGCAGTAGAGCTGTGCTGATCTACGCCATCTGAGGATTTGGTCCATCATCACTGCATAATCCTTACTCTTGCATTGTAAGCTGGAGAGCCAGCAAAAGGCTAGGTGACCAATGAGTAAGAATCCTAAGAAGCAGCAGTAAGTAACTGGTTGTGTCCAAGTTGGATTTTAAGCTTTTTCAAAGCAGAAATTGTCATCAACTTTGTTTGGTAAAGTGCTTATGCGTGGTTACTGCACCATATAGTCATTCTTTAGTGACCAGGAGGAAACTCAGAGGCTACTTTATAGAGTTAACGGGTTGTTTATGTTCTATGTATATACAATCACTAGATTATTGTACTTTTTCACATCCTTTTGGTTGAGGTGGGAAGAGTAGACAATGTTCGGACCCATACCTGTGTGACAGGTTGGACCCTTTGGGAAGCCACCTGAGGCGCTGAAGATACCACTGAGTCTACCTCTTCTGCCAGCATGGGCCCCCTTTACTCTCTTGCTGAGCCAGGCTCTTAAAACCTCCTCTAACACACACACACACACACACACAGGGCCACACCCAGCTGCAGATCAGCTCTGGGAAGATTCAGCTTAAGGGACTTGCTCCAGCACTCAGATGTCCACCTCCCTTGGATTACAGACCCAAAGATATATTATGAAATTTGCCTCTTCCCTCAATGTGGAAGAGAGATGTGCACACTTCTTGCCCCCACCCCCCCCAGTTAGAAATTGTATAAACTAGGTTATATTGTAAACCAGCAATAAATTTATTAACTATAATAGGTGTATTTTAAGTGGTTACGGAGGAAGCGGCCAGAACAAGGCAGGTTCCTAAGAAAATGAAACAGAGCATGCGAACTAAGCTTAATACACTAAAGAAACTGGTTACATGCAAGTTCTCACCCTAAATTTGGTTCTAATAATCTTCTTCACAGGCCTGATGCCCTTCCAGCCTGGGCCCAGTTCTTTCCCTCAGTTCAGTCTTAGTTGTTTCCAGCAGTCATCTTTGGTGGGGTAGCAAGGGGAGCTAACAAACAGGATTACCTCACTCTCCACCCTTAAATAGGATTTGCATAAGGCAGGAGTCCCTTGTTTCCTAGTTTGACCTCCCCCCATCCGCCTGCCAGCTTCTCCTGGAAAAGTACAGAATTCATGATGGGGTCCAGTATCAGGTGACATGGTTACATGCCTCTGAAGGGCACTTGTAGCCATTCTTCACAGGATGACCCACACGTTCACAGGAAGACTAAGCTCTTTTACAGACCATTGTCCTTGCTGATGGGCCATCCGCCCCACCCTGTCTGGCTTTTCCATTGTTGTACCTGAAGTGTTAGCAGTGGGCGTCACCCAAAGTAGCATGGTTGAAATACAAATAAGTAGTTAATATTCCTAATTTCAGATACAGAAATGGCACAGGCATACAAATAGGATAATCACATTCAGTAAATCATAACCTTTCTAATGATATCTCACATGAGCCATCTTGCATAAAGGATATCTCAGTTATGTCATATTCCTATCATAAGCATATTTTCATAAGGAATATGGAATGACATATCACAACCTGGTCCATACCTAAAGCCCAGTGCAGATACAAAATTTGTATCTGAATCCAATCTGCAAAAATGGTCTGAGGATGCAGATAGCCACGGATATAAAGCGGATAGCCACAGATTTTCAGGGCTCTATCTATACCCTGCTGAGATCCGATTTGGTGATATTTCAGCTATCATGAATGGTGAAATTCTTGCAAGGTGAGCAGTTCTTGTGAGATTTCCACCATTTCATGCTGAAACTTTGCAAGAACAGTGACCATATTCAAATTAGATGCAGAGCCAAAAAACTACCCATGATATAGGAACAGACAGGGGATTAGAATCTGGACCTTCTGGAAACTTAAAGGGAGTTAAAAGAAAAGGAGTACTTGTGGCACCTTAGAGACTAACCAATTTATTTGAGCATGAGCTTTCGTGAGCTACAGCTCACTTCATCAGATGCATACCGTGGAAACATCTGATGAAGTGAGCTGTAGCTCACGAAAGCTCATGCTCAAATAAATTGGTTAGTCTCTAAGGTGCCACAAGTACTCCTTTTCTTTTTGCGAATACAGACTAACACGGCTGTTACTCTGAAACCTGTCATTAAAGGGAGTTGCAATTGAAGTTTCACTTTCGGGTCAGCTCTACTTCCTATAGCTTGGAAATGAAACTTCTTTCTCTACTCATTTCCCCCCTTTTGTCTGCATGCAAGTGAAATCATTGTGTTCTGTTTTCCTCTGTGTACCTCTTTGGCTGTGCACCATCAACAATGTTGTGAGCCAGCCAGGGTGGGCATAATTCTCTGAGAACAATTGGCTAGTTTATGGATGACTCTTTTCCCCCTTTAGAGGCAAGAAGAGTGTACAAATGTGTTCTGATGCTTGCTTTACCTCAATCTGCTAGTGTACTTTGGTCTTCCTTCAGACACACCTATTGTATTAGTTCTGGACTTCTTTTGAATGGACACAGCCAGTCATGTCAAATTGAGGTTGAGGGTGGGAGTTCATGTGGACAAGTGTCCATTAGACGTGGGATTGAGCCTACCAAACAAATTTCACTTTTAAACTAAGGCAGATTGGGACCAGATCTTGTTATGGGAAACACCATCCAGGGCCACAGATTGATATGAATATCCTGTGATGTGTGGCTTAAAAAAACAACAGCGGCATACCACACACGCACCACTAGCTGCATAAATCATTTCGCAAAAAGAAATGGAGGACTTGTGGCACCTTAGAGACTAACCAATTTATTTGAGCATAAGCTTTCGTGAGCTACAGCTAAAGCTTATGCTCAAATAAATTGGTTAGTCTCTAAGGTGCCACAAGTACTCCTTTTCTTTTTGCGAATACAGACTAACACGGCTGCTACTCTGAAATAAATCATTTCGTAACAGATTTGTTCTCTCGTTGTACAAACAAAAACACAAGCAGCTTAACCTCTTTGAATTCAAACCTACTTAAAGCAATCATCTCTCAGCCTGCAGAGGCACTTGTGCAAGATAGTCTTGTCTTTCTAGGCAATGATGCAGAAAATATGTTATTTAATTAGACAAACTTGAGGCACTGCCTTCATGTGGAGCTGGAAGATACCACAGTGACATCTGTTCATGGCTTAGGGCATTATAGCTAATCAGTAATAGACACAATCGATTTGATTTTTTCTCAGTGCAGTGTTTTGTTAACCAGTGTACAGAATTGAAGGATGGAGAGAGATTGAGAACCTCGTACTGCCAAAACAAGGACACATGAGTGAAATTAGGAAAGGCTGAATTGTCAAAAGTTACTCCTGGTTCTTATAAACACCCCCAAATTAGGATGCTTCTCTGAACCTTATCTACATAGACTTAGACAAACACCCTGGCCTTCAGTTTGGTTTGGATGTGTTCGAACCCTTTTAGTTCAGCAAATGTGTGAAGCTACCAAACTTGTCTGCATGACTCGGTCAAATACCCGTAACCCTACCAGACCAGCTTGAGTTTTTTTCTATCGGGGAAAAGTGAATGGTGGGCTTACATGGGTCAATTCTGAAGTCACCAGGACCAGCTAACTTGTTTTTAAATAGGTCTTTTTTATCTTACACAAGATACTAAGGGCTTATCTATACAAACATTTAATTTGCAGCAAGTTGGGGTGTGGGGTGCGGGCCGAGGGACGTACTGGCGCTGCTTCCAGCAGCTCCCATTGGCCTGGAGCAGTGAACTGCAGCCACTGGGAGCCGCGATTGGCCGAACCTGCAGACGCGGCAGGTAAACAAACTGGCCCGGCCCGCCAGGGGCTTTCCCTGCACAAACGGTGGAACAAGTTTGGGAACCATTTTCTAGGGCTTTGCAGTTTAAAAATTCCATCCACACTGAGCATACTCCAGTCTGGATGAGCATAACTGGCCTTGCAATTACTGCTGTGAGCTGCTGAATGGCTTGCTGGGTCTGGGTTCAGGCACCAGAACTGAAAGCAGAGCTACTATCTCTCCTGAGCTCTAAATGACCCCCGCACTGCACCCCCCTTCCCCCCCCCACACACACACTTATCTCAGGCAGCATGGAGGAGAAATTTCTGTGATTTGGATGCAGATGGGACAGGAAATGGACCACTCAGGGTGGGGAGTAGATTGAAACAAGAAGCCTGGGTAGTGGGTTGTGGGGAAGGAGACTGGGAATGCTAGCTGCCACTAGGAGGAAAACGGACTGCGAATTGTGGTGGGGGAGATTGGAAGTGTCTGGCCAAGAAGACTGAGACTAGGAGACAGAGACAGGAGGCACCATTCACTCTATGAATATATATCTCTTTCTCTGTGATACTACTTATATAGAGATGGTAGATATGGCTATATCTAGTCCCAAAGAAACACAGAGAAAGGTATATGCTCAGTTTCAGCTGTCTGACTTTCACTATCAAATGGTTAGGCCAGTCAAACAGCATAACTAGACGTCTGACCTGACTCCTACCACTTCCATCTCTGGAGCCAGATGTTCTGCAGTAGGAAGCAGGGATTTAGTATTGCAAAGAGCCCCAAAACCCCATTCGAGTTAGTCACCATTATTTCAATGACTGGATTTATGTAGTTAACAGATCAGCTATATTGGATGTTTAAAAGGAATCCTTGACTGCATTAGATTGGGCTTTACAGAAAATTATTCTGGTTACATCCTCGGTAGGTAAGAAGAAGAGACTGAGCAAATTACAAATGGAGAATCTTCTGCACATGAATAAAAATGAAAGGCACCTCCTTGGATTCCAGCGCTTTTTTTTTTTTTTTTTGGTAATCTTTGGGAACTTTAAGTTATTCTCCACCTTTCCTAGACCTTGGCTTTTCGAGATTCACTATGGTGATATTAAAAGAAAAGAGAGTTTGGGAGTCCTAGAGCTGTGTGTAACATAGCCAGCCCCAGGCATGCAAAATAATGAATCAGGCCCTCAAAAAATATTAGGTTGACTTAAAACTAATGAGCCTTTTAAAAAAAAAATTTGCCTTCCGGTTCTCCCTGCAACCTTGAGGGCTGGAAACTTTTTTTTTTTTTAATGAAAGATGAAATTCTCATGAAATCACACAACTTCAGAAGCTGGGACTTCAAGAAAAACATAAAATATGGTGAGAGTCACAATTAAAATCACTAGAGTTAGCAACACTATGAGAATCCAAAGAGGATGGATCTATACTGTTCTCAATGGTAGCAGATGACAGAACAAGGAGTAATGGTCTCAAGTTGCAGTGGGGGAGGTTTAGGTTGGATTTTAGGAAAAACCTTTTCACTAGGAGGGTGGTGAAGCACTGGAACGGGTTACCAAGGGATGTGGTGGAATCTCCTTCCCTAGCGGTTTTTAAGGTCAGGCTTGATAAAGCCCTGGCTGGGATGATTTAGTTGGGGATTGGTCCTGCTTTGAGCAGGGGGTTGTACTTGATGATCTCCTGAGGTCCCTTCCAACACTGATATTCTATGATTCTAATTGTAGTACTTGCACTTCACTTTTTGGAATATTGCTTTTGGCTTTCGTCTACATGGGCTCTCACTTCCCAAATCCCTTCTCATAAGGACATAATGTCCATACTGGGTCAGACTCTAATGATCCATCTTGCCCAGTATCCTGTCTCTGACAGTAGCCCAGAGCTTCAAGGGGAGTTTACAGAACAGGGAAATTATGGAGTGATCCATCCCTGTCTTCCCTCCTGGCTTCTGGCAGTCAGAGGTTTGGAGTTGCCCTGAGCAGGGGTTGCATCCCTGACCAACTTGGTGAACCTATCCTCCATGAACTTAAATAGTTCTTTCTTGAACCCAGTTATACTTTTAGCCATTACAACATCTCATGGCAATGAGTTCCACAGGTTAGTTGTGCATTATGTGAAAAAGTATTTCCTCTTGTTTGTATTAAACCTGTTGCCTATTCATTTCATTGGGTAACACCTGGGTTTTGCAATGTGGTAAAGGGTAAATAAACCTTCTTTATTCACTTTTTCCACATTATTCATGATTTTATAGACTTCTAACATATCACCTTTTGTCATCTCTCTTCTAAACTGAACAACCCTAATCTTTTTACTCCTTTTTTTAGCCGTTCCATACCCTTGATTATCTTTGTTGCCCTCCTCTGAACTTTTTCCAGTTCACTATATCCTTTCAGAGATGGGTAGGGCCCTACCAAATTAATGGTGCATTTTGGTCAATTTCACAGACAGAGGGTTTTAAAATTGGCCAATTTCACATTTCAGCTGTTTACATCTGAAATTTTACAGTGTTCTAACCATGGGGGTCCCAACCCAAAATGTACCCGGAAGTGGGTCTGATCTCACCACCCCTGACCAGCTGCCATCGAAGGGAAGGACAAGTCCTGTCCTTTCCCAGCCCAGCAGGGGCCTCCCTAGCTGGGACACTCCCAGGAGCAGGGGGATATCAGACCCACCTCCACAAATATCCTCCAGCTACAGAAACCTTGGGGGCTGGAGTTTTCTGCAGCCGGAAGAGGCACTGTGAGGTGGGTCTGATCTCTTGCTAAGAGTGAGAGCGAGGGTGCAGCGGAAGGACAAGTCCTCTCCCTCCCCAGCTCAGCTGGGACTTTCAGCTAGGAGCCCCCTGACTGGGGCACTCCCAGCCCATGGGGGAGATCAGATTTCATAGGGAAGGGCTTATTTCATGGTCTGTGACACATTTTTCACAGCCATGAAATTGGTACGGTCCTAGAGTTGGGGCAACCAGAACAGGACACAGTATTCAAGGTGAGGGCACACCATGGATTAATGTAGTGTTATTGTGATATTTTCAGTCCTATTTTCTTCCCTTTCCTAATAGTTCCTAACATTCTGGTAGCATTTTTGACTTCTGCTTCCCACTGAGCTGAAGTTTTCAGAGAACTATCCACAGTGACTCCAAGAACTCTTTCTTGTGTGGTAACAACTAATTTAGATCCCTTCATTATATATGTGTAGTTGGGATTATTTTTTCCAGTGTGCATTATTTTGCACTTATCAATCTTGAATTTCATCTGACATTTTGTTGTCCAGTCACCTACTTTTGTGAGATCTCCTGTAACTCTCCTTAGTTAGCTTTGGATTTAACTATCTTGAATAATTTTGTATCATCTGCAAAGTTTCCTACTTCACTGTATCTTTTAAACAGGACCTTCCCTGTTATCCCATGTCGTCTTAGTTTCTTCAAGAGCCCTTGCTAAGGGATCTTCTCAAAGGCTTTCTAAAAATCCAAGTACACTATAACACCTAGTCAACAACCTCAAAGAATTCTAATAGCTTGGTGAGGCATGACTTCCCTTTACAATAGCCATGCTGACTTTTCCCCAACAAATCATGTTTGTGTCTCTCAAGTTTCTCTCTGATGTTAGGTTCAAGTAAACTCAGAATCTCATAATGAAACTCAGTGAAAATGGCTACATTTAATTTGATTTATTGTCAAAATCACGTGGAACCCTGAATTTCATGTGATTTCATTATGAAACCATAAATGAGGCCAGATGCGCTTAGCTATGCATTCTAGAGTCACTCAAAAGCTTTGGAAAACTTTGGGATTTTGGCCTGCATTTCAAGTTTTTAACAAGACCTGTTATGAGGCAAAACATGTAGTTTCAATGTAATCATTTTGCACATCTGTAATCAGCTGTACTTCCCCTGAGGAAATCTCTTTGTAGGCAGCAAATTGTACATGAGTGAGAAAATGAAGCAGGTCATATTTGCAACAAGAAAAGGAATACTGTCAAGGTTCCTCCCCCACTCTGAACGCTAGGGTACAGATGTGGGGACCTGCATGAAAACCTCCTAAGCTTATCTTTACCAGCTTAGGTCAAAACTTCCCCAAGGTACAAAATATTCCACCCTTTGTACTTGGATTGGCCGCTACCATCACCAGACAAATACTGGTTACTGGGGAAGAGCTGTTTGGAAACGTCTTTCCCCCCAAATACTTTCCAAAACCTTGCACCCCACTTCCTGGACAAGGTTGGGTAAAAAGTCTCACCAATTTGCCTAGGTGACTACAGACCCAGACCCTTGGATCTTAAGAACAATGAACAATCCTCCCAACACTTGCACCCCCCCTTTCCTGGGAAATGTTGGATAAAAAGCCTCACCAATTTGCATAGGTGACCACAGACCCAAACCCTTGGATCTGAGAACAATGAAAAAGCATTCAGTTTTCTTACAAGGAGACTTTTAATAGAAATAGGAGTAAATAGAAGTAAAGAAATCCCCTCTGTAAAATCAGGATGGTAGATACCTTACAGGGTAATTAGATTCAAAACATAGAGAATCCCTCTAGGCAAAACCTTAAGTTACAAAAAAGATACACAGACAGAAATAGTTATTCTATTCAGCACAATTCTTTTCTCAGCCTTTTAAAGAAATCATAATCTAACACATACCTAGCTAGATTACTTACTAAAAGTTCTAAGACTCCATTGCTGGTCTATCCCCAACAAAAGCAGCATATAGACAGACCCACAGACCCTTTGTTTCTCTCCCTCCTCCCAGCTTTTGAAAGTATCTTGTCTCCTCATTGGTCATTTTGGTTAGGTGCCAGCGAGGTTACCTTTAGCTTCTTAACCCTTTACAGGTGAGAGGAATTTTCCCCTGGCCAGGAGGGATTTTAAAGGGGTTTACCCTTCCCTTTATATTTATGACAAATACCAGATGCATGTGTGGTGGTATGCACAATCTCTGAGCACCAATTACTGTGACTGCATACACAAAATGGGTAATTGTGTATGCAAATTCGACTAATTAACCATGTATATGCCCAGCTACTAGGTTTCCATGTGAAGTCATGGCAATTGTATGTGCAGATTAAACATACAATTGTACTTTAATGTCACATGTCTACATTTGGAAACCTGTCCCAGTATTTGTAGTGGCCGAAACAGCAAAGGTAAAGTTGTATAGTAAGTTGAAGTTTGTGTTCTTTCATCATTCCTTTTCTGTCGTGACTCAGCTTGTCACCTGTGATGATCAACGTTTTGTGTTTGTCAAGATGCAGTACAGTACTTTGTGTTGCAGCACATTGTGCCATATCTTGTGGCGTAACCTATGATAAGAAGCTCTCTGCTTCTTCAGTGGGGAAAACCCCTTGTGCTATGCTATACATGTTTGCCATAACATATTTCCTTGTGATACAATGTATCAAAGTCTTCTGTAGCCTGTCACAGAGAATTCGTAATAGGAAATCCTTAACAATTATCCATGGTTAATTAGTGACATAGAACATGAATGAGCAACCATCTACCCACCATCCTTTTGTGCTACCTGAATCAAACAATTTAGAGTTTCATGAGACTTGATTATTCAATGTTTTGTTTATTCAGACATGTAGATATTCAAAAGATGCACGATATTTACTCATCATCCCATTCTGTTTCATATAATAATATTTAGCTTTTATAAAATGGCTTTCATCCAAAGATCTAAAAGTACTTTACAGAGAGAGGTAAGTATCTTCATCCACATTTTTCAGATGGGGAAATTGAGTTACAGAAAGGTGAACTGAGTTGTCCAAGGGGACATAGCAAGTCAGGGGCAGAACTGGGAACAGAGTCCAAATCTCCTAACCCCAAATCCAACATGCTATCCAGTGGGCCATGCTGTTTCTCAGGAAAAACTTGGGAAAAGAAGCAAGTAACTCAGTTTGAGTGATGGCACTGAAATACTATGTACATTTCAAATAAAGAAGATCTCATATAAGTCTAATTATGGTTTTTTTTTCTTCTTCCCCTCTTTTGGACATTTTCTTCATCTGACTGCCCATCAATGTTTAGAAGAAATGCATATTCCTACTCCTATTACTTGTAAGTACCTAGCTGGAGATGACTTTTCTTGAGCATGCTCATTATAGTGGTACTGAGGGGGTGGGGTGTTGTATGTGGTTTTCTCCTTTATCAGTTGCTTTTTTTTTTACCATTTCACTGATCTTTATTCTGCAAACTGCCTGCATTTTTATTTCTTCATTTTCATACTATTTTTTTCATTGTTTCACGCATTGTACCCACACACGTCTCTTCAGAACAAGTAAGTATTCACAGAAGTGTCAGTGTACAATTACAACTCTCCAAATGCAGGAGTGCAAGTGGAGAAGATCTACATTGTCTCCCTTTTGATAGTTCAGTCCTCTGTATCCAGATTCTTGGAAATTCACATCTAAGAACTATTGGTTGGATTTGCTTTGTCTTGGGCACAAACTACTTTAAAATATAATCAATTTCCCACCTGGCCTACCCTGGTCTTTGTATACATTTCTGATTTAGGGTACCAGGGCCAGGCTTTAACCCAGAAAATATTCCAATCTTAAGCCAGACCTGTAACATGCTGGGTTTCAATCGAGACCATTTGATGTTTACATGGTTCAGAGTTTTAATCCAAACTTGCTGCCCAGCCCCAGCAACTACAGTACACATTGAAGTCAGTTGTTAATGCTAGTGAAAATGGTTCATGCACAGGTACCACACATCCAGGGCATGCCTGTGTGGCAGTTATTGCGTATGCCAAAGGAGTCTCACTTACACAAACTATTTACCTTCTTTGACTTCAGGGACAGTTAGTCTCTTTGATAGATGAGCTGAATTTGACCCCCCAAGGGCTATATTCTGCTCTTGGATATTTAGGTGTAAATCCAGAGTAACAACATAGATTTTAGAGCTAATTCAGATGCACACAGGTGTAACTGAGAATAGAATTTGATCCAAAGCACTGAGAATTATGGACATAAATTAAATGGGATGGAGGCTGCTTTATCTTACAACTTCCAGCTAGTTTTAGTCCTTGCTACAGCCCCTCCTCCTCACCAGGTAAGTTACTCACTTAACACACCTTTGGAATGTCAGAAAAGCTCAGGTTGCCTTATTTTGCTGCTTTCACCTATTTATACCCAATTTATGATCAACAGTCTATGAATTTGGCCCATGGTCTTCTATGAAAACTGTACCCTCTTACTCCAGACTACATATGACAGAAATTTGTCCATTTCATAAATTGAGTTTTACATATTCAGAAATCTGTGGGCCTAACTCTGGGCTCTCCTATGACTGTTTTCATGGCTGATCCATAATGTTGGTTTAAACAGCCAATGGAAGATTACTTCACCACAGGAACAGCGTGGGGGTGACAACACAATCCCTTTGCCATCCTTTCATAATCTCTGAAAAAGGGACATGTCAGGGGTGTTTTCAGAAACAGGGGACGTTTCAAGAACAGCTTCTGGAATAGCCCCTTGGGCCCATGGTAGCTGGCACAATTTAGAGCAACTTCAAGGTTGCCCTAACTTGCAGCAAAGGCAGAAACAGGCATCAGGAAGCTGCAAAGGTGGCTTAGTCCTTGCACCTCCACCCCCAATTTTCAGCTCCACTAACCAGAGCTTGATGACATCTGAGGATTAAACCTCACATATTAATGTATGGTTGACAGTGTGGCACACAGGAAGTGGGGAGAGAAGTTAGGCTTTTCTCATCCACAGCTCAAATCTGAGAACAGTAGGAATGTCTTGAAGCATCATAGACTATCAAGTCAGCATAGACAGCTGTGTATAGCCTCCTTTTGGGGGGCTTCAACCCCCCTGAATTTCACTTTTGGTTCAAAATGAAACTTGGCCAAAACAAGGTCTTGTTGTTGTTAGTCACCATCATTATTTGAACAGTGCAAAGGGCATGGAGGATACTTTATAGAAAAAGGAAAAAGGAGAGTCTTTCTGTGCCTCAAGGCTCATACAGTTAAGTTTTACCTGGTTTCAGATTTCAAGTTAAAGCCACATGAAAGGGTGAGCTTTGCATGGGTACAGAATAGGATCAAAAATCAACCAAGTTTTGCTCAATACTGAGCTCAGCCTCATACAAATCACAACACGTTTTGACAAATTTAGTATGAATTTCGTATCCGGATCCCAAACTGACCCAGTTTCACCTGTTGTGGGGTTTCATTGCCAATATCCTGCACAGCTCTAGTGAGTTGTGCGGTTTCCAAATAATGGTCTTGTTTTGTGAATTTGAAAAAAAGGGTAGCCCCGCTACTGGATAATCCCTAAACTCACTTCCCTGGATATAGAAGCTGTTGTACTGATAGCACTTTCCAGACTCCAGTAAACCAGAGTTTACAGCCCTGGGGATCTTCTTTCTTCCAGTAAAATTCTGCAGAATATCTTGGTGCCACAAACATGCACATTTCTCATGGAAATCCATAGCTCCTTTTTAAAGTGAATAAAATTGTTACGGTACATTTTAATTTTTCTTTTTGGCAAATTATCCAGAAGCATGAAAGCAAGTCTTCGGAGGAATAGGTATGGGCTCCAGGTGGACAAGGACTGCCTGAAAGGACTGCACTTAATTTGGCTGACTATTTTACCTCTTGGACAGCTTACAAAGAAAATAGTTTATTTTCAAGTTTAGAGAAAACAAACAAACAACAGCCATAATTTTTTAAAAATGAAACTGGTTCCTAGTCAAGACCTTGTGTGCCAAGTTTTAAACCTGAAGCAAATGTGAACTGGATGAGTTATCACTCCTGAAAAACAGGTTTTCAAATAAATCTGCTGACAGATCCTTAAACACAACTGCATTGACTGGGCTTCTGAAACATACATTATTTGTGGTTTCCATTTCTCAAATTCACCTCTTGGAATAATTCTTTTCTTTTTCTTTTAAATCGTTGTTTTAACCCTTCCTCAGCTACTTGCCTGAAGTTTCCTTTCGTTAAGGGCCCAAATCCACAGCCAACCTCATGCTGGGTAGTACTTCCTCACCAGTATAGTCTCACTGAAGTCACTGAATAACTGCAACTTACTGTGAACTTTTGCAGAATTGGGACATAAGTGTTGCAATAAAGTCCAGTCTCTGGCCTTGGATTCTAACAGATCTTATTGCAAACAGCTAAAGCACCTGATTCTGCAAGATGGCCAAATACCTTCTCAATTCCCATTGAAGCTAATGATAGTTGCAGGTACTCATTCCTTTGCAGAAGGAGCTTTACATGTCATGGAATAGGGTCGTAGTGAGCTGGGGGGAAAGAGTAACAATAAGGAGAATCAGAAACGACACATTTTTTAGGTGTCCTCTTTATGCATCTGAACATTATTACTCGTTATCTGTTGAGTGCTGACTCGGTGCTCAAATGGGCACCCTGTGGTAAATTGGGATTTTTGTATGGCAACACCTCATTGAAAGATCAGACAGAAAAAGTTGAGTGGGATACTGTATTGTTCTGAAGGGGAGGCCACCTAAGCTAGTGGTTAAACAGAGGTCTCAAAGCAGGAGACCGAGGTCTGTTCTACATTCTGCTACTCTGGGTGATCTTGGAAGATTCACTTAATTTCTCTGTATCTCAATTTTCCCTTCTGTCAAATAGTTAGTTATTGCAGATGCTTTGAGGTCATTGGACACATTGTGCTCTACGAATGGAAAGTAGTATTAATATGATAGGGGAAGGGAAAGATAAAGGGTTGTGAACCCCTGCCCCTTGATGATTGAACCACTGAATACATCATTGCTACCCACATGATCCAGGCAATATTTCAAAGGAGTTACTCTGGATTTATATTCGTATAAATTAGAAGAAGTTGTCTCAAGTTTCTTATAGCATTGCTAGCTCTGTCACACTGCATATATGTAGTATTTTTTCTGGTCTTGTTAAATATATAATGTACTGTTGTGCTGTTTGTTTTTGAATATATACCATAACATACCTGAGGGGTGTCATGTGGCTTAGTTAACATTGCAGTAGAAGCCCTACATTTTTCATTTCTTTACTTTCTACCGTTTTAGCTAAACAGTCTTAATATTGCATTAATGTCAGTTTTGCATTTAATACCAGGCACTTGCTTTAATCATTTATTCATCATTCAGTAGTTTTCATTGCACAAACATTCATAAAGGTTTTATTTATACCCAAACTAGTGAAAAGAATAAAGGTGTTGATTTTGTTGTGTCTCCTTTCCAGTGATTGTATGTAGTGTGTTACCTAGGTAAGAGCTGCAGGGTGAAATTTGATGGGCAGTGATGTCAGACTTGATGGGAAGTATTTCTTGTGATAGATGCATGCATGTGATAATATCACCCAGATAGCGTACTTTGTTGTTTTCTGCAGTTAAAGAGAAATTCAGCAGCAGATAAGTAGCTTTCATTTACTTCTGGTTCAGAAAAAGTGCTGAGCACCTTCTGCTGGGGGCTGAGCCCTTTAAACTCCCATTGTAATTTGATATGTAGGGTAATAGTTGCAGTAATTGAGCTAGGAGTGTGGGGGTTTATTTAAAGTCGTGATTCCACTGAAGGTGTTAGGATAAATTTTTACCAACAATTTTGAAAATAGCAGTGTTTATGTGCTGAATTTATTTCCAACTTCTGTGGGGCATGTGGAAAGAATTAAAACAGCAATTGCATTTTTGCATGTATTTGTCTATAACACATGCTCCCACACGCATGTATCTCCATGGATTCAGGGATCTGCCTGCACAGGCCAAACTGCAGGATCAGAGTCTTCAGAGAGTAAACCGATTTCCCATTAGTTGCAGGAAGACTGGGGTCATGATTATGCCATCCTAATGAGGGTAAATAAAATGTTTTCCCAGTCAACAGGTGCCCTATTTTATTTATTATTTATTTATTGTGGGATGTTGGTTTTACACCAGCATTTTGTTCTTTCCAATGTTGCTCATGCACTTGACTGTTTTATAAAGTGGATGCCGTTCTGTTTGTAAATACTTTCAGGGAGCCCAGTGACTAAAGAAGTCACTAGGAAATTTGGGCAAGAATCTGATGCAGCATTTGCAAATGACTAATGAATATATTTTTTAAAAAGAGCTAAACCCTGAGATTGTTCTGACTTAGGGCTACATTCTGCCGCCCTTCCTCATGTTGAGTAGTTGAGTAACACTTTATTGTAAGAGTAAAGGTGGCAGAATTGGGCCTGCAGTTTTTATGCGGTCTTTACTCAGGAAAATGCCCAGTAGTATTATTTCACATTTATATTGTGGTAGCACCTGAAGCCAGCATTGGGGTTGAGGCCCACTGTGGTAAGCACTATGCTGTGCGGACTCTGTGCAAACACACAATAATGACAGTCCCTTCTCTGGGGAACTTATGAGCAAGTGAGAGTTTTGCCTGAGTAAGGACTAAGTGAGCTTTGAGTAATGTGGGGCCCCCAAAAGTGCATAATGGAAGAATACTGCATGTACAAGAACAACTTCTATATATGCTCTAGGGCAAGTATTATCTCTATTCTGTTTGTACAGCACCTTATACAATAGAGTTCTAGACTCGATTTAGGCCCTGGGTCAATACCGTAATATTATTTTTTGTAAATATTTATAATTTAATAACTGCATTTGTGTAAGTACTGCAATAAATGATGTATGTCCTGCTTATATTGTAGTGCACACACATATCTATGTTTAATTCACATTATGTGACCTGTTGATGTGTTCTCTATTAGACATCGGGACTTTTACATTTCTAATATCCAATGTTTTGCACTTAGGCATTTGGGAGGCAATTTGTTTTTTAGAACGTGTTTTTTTTTCCGGTGGCGAGAGGGTTGAGTGTCCTGGATTTACGTGCACAGATTGAGTAGTTAGATGTTGAGTGCAAATCATGTAAACGAGGCATCTATCTACATGTGAAAGTTCTGTTCTTATATGAAGACTCCACCTTTAAGGTGCATAAATAATCCTCCATGCAAAATTGCAGCAAAAACTTAGAGAAGAGTTTGAGGCTTGTAGTAGGTGGTGACCCCTTGAGACCACCTTTTGGGTTGCTTCCCTTCTCTGATTCTTGCAAAGTCCTACCCCTGCTCAGGGTATATCTGAGTCTCTTCAAACAAAACAAAACAAATTATTTTGCCTCCTCGAGGTCAGGGAGGATCAAAGGAAAAAGAAGGCACTCAGACTCCTGGGCATTCTCTTGGTCACCCCTTTGGGGCCTGTCTTGTCTGTAGGCCTTTTAGGGTCCTGATCAGGGTTGGAGTCCATCTTTAGACCTCCACCACCCCTATTTTTTAACCTCCATTCTGTGCCTGGTTCGGCAGTCTCTGGGACAACAAAGTCCATGACTGACTCTCTCTTCATTGATCCATCTCATCCACCTTGCAAACAGTTGTCTTGCGGCAGGCTCTCTTTTTTAAAGCTTCTTTCCTCCAGGCAGAACAAGCCCTGCAGTTCTGTCTGGTGTGTGTTAGCTGAGCCCAAAAGAGCTCATTAGCTTCCTCCTTACGAGGGTGAGGGCATGCCTCCTCAAAAAGCTCTGCAAAATTGGGATTTGATCTCACAAACACTGATCACTGGGCATGGTGCTTGACTTCAGTGGGGTTACTCATGGTAATAAGCAGAGTGTACCCCTTCTTCCATGATCTGTCTTTTAAGCTGGAAATCCTGTGACAAAAATTTTCCTGTGGTATTTCAGCATTTACACTTCTAATCTCCACTAGAAGCTCAAAACGATGGTGAAACCAAACTAACCCCACTTTTCAAATTTCAAAGTTCAGTTTGAGTCTGGATCAAGACTAACAGGGAGGTTCTCGGTTTACTATAACCATGTTATACCGTTATATATAACCATGTTATATATACTATAACTGTTATACCAAATTGGACCATCCCCAGTGTCCATCCATTTTGTTCAGGGCAGATAATTTCATTCTGCCTGGTTGTTCCACCTTTGAGTGTTATTCCTGTCTCACCTCCCCACCATGTAGAGTGCCCACGCACAAGTTTTGTCCCATATTTTTTAAACAAATCCTCTCTCCTGAACCTGAAAGAGCAGCCTGATAAACTGCCTCTGTGGATTTTTGTTTTCTTCTTGGCACATTTTCCTTGCACTTAAAAGTAAAGCAGCCATTAATTCCTCCTTATTGACACTTTGACATTTCAATCACTTCATCACATGTTGATTGTATCAGTCTTTTCCTCCAAGTATCTGTCCAGTTATTTTTTTTTTCCTTTTTCAACTGCATAATGCATGAGACAAAAAGCTTCTTCTCAATGCCTAGTGACAGACTGTGCAGTTTGATGCTGGTTACACATTCTCAACAGCCCGCGGTCCAACCATGATTGACACTAATGCGCTGATGGAATTTCATCTGGATGTTCCAGCGGTTGCGCAGATGGGAAGCTGGTCAGTGAGGAGAGCAGGCGCTTTCTCACTGATAGGACCTGTCAGTGGTTCAGGGAGATCATTTCAAGAGCTCTGTATTTAGAATCAGAGCATTTTCAGATAAACACTTTTACAGTTGCAAAGACATCTTGACATATTGGCAGATAAATCACTACCCCGCTGTTAGTTAAGTTACATCCCTCACACTTTAGCATGTGCTAAAATCATTTGATGTTTTGTAATTCTTGTATTCATTGACTTTGGAGGATAGAGCTAACACTCAAAAGGAGCTTGAGAAATTGGAGAACTGGGCTATAGACAATAAAATGAAATCCAACAGAGACAAATGTAAGGTGCTACACTTCGGGAAGGCAAACCAAATGAACAAATACAGAATGGGAGATAACTGGCTTGGCGGCAGCACTCCTGAGAAGGATCTTGGAGTTGTGGTGGATCACATCCTCCACATGAGTCAACAATGCGATGCTGTTGCAAAAAAAGCAAATGCAATTTTGGGATGCATTCATAGAGGCATAGCGTGTAAGTCACGGGAGGCTCTGGGTAGTCCTCAGCCAGAGAACTGTGTCCAATTTTGGTCACCAACGTATAAAAAGAATGTAGAAAAACTGTAAAGGATCCAGAGGTGAGCGACAAAGATGATCAGAGGGATGCAATGCCAGGTCTATGAGCAAAGGCTGAAGGAACAGGGTATCTTTAATTTGGAAAAGAGGAGATTAATGGGGGACATGACAGTAGTCCTCAAATACTTGAAAGGCTGCCATAAAAAAAGGAGAAAAATTGTTTTCTCTTGCCACAGAGGGCAGGACAAGAGGCAATGGGTTCAAGCTACAGCAGAGCAAATTTAGATTAAATCTCACGAAAAACTTCCTAACTGTAAGAACAGTAGGACAATGGAACAAATTGCCTCAGGAAGTCATGGAAGCTCTTTCACTGGAGGTTTTCAAAAGGAGGTTGGGTAGCCATCTGTCTTGGATGCTTTAGACACAACAAATCCTGCATCTTGGCAGATGGTTAGACTAGGTGACCCTTGTGGGCCCCTCTAACCCTATATGATTCTCTTGTTCTAATTGCAGTGATAGTGAGGACTGACTAGGTCTATTCCCGAGCTGCTATTCTGTCCAGACACACAACTGAGAAAGAAGGGGAGGTGGCAACAAGGAGCCCCTCGAAAGCTTAGCTCCAAAATCCTCAAAAGAGAACATCTCTCTCTCCTTCCCCTCTCTTCATTTGTTCTGTGAATTTTGTGCTCTTGATTGGGGGGGGAGGCTATGATCCCCTTGTAAGAGCAATACCCCGCAATATGATGTAATATGCAATGGGCTTCCTACGAGGAGAGGCTGCCATTTCCTTGTTCTGCTTCTGTGACTTAAGCTAGGTTGGGAACACTAAACATATACCATCCTTTTCTTTCAACTGCTCAAGCCATTGTTTTAGGGCCTTCTGTGTCTCCTACACGACAATGTAGAATTGCTTTACATAGGGCTTCCATCAGCATTCCTTGGGGACCCTAGTTTCCTTTCTGCACAGACCATTCAGAAACACTATTGTTCATTCACTGAAAAGGAAAACAAGTTTGCCAGTTCCAACTCTTTGTAGCTTATTGGCCTGTCTCAAAAGACATCTAGCAGTGGGACTTCTAGGCAATTATTGCCAGGAATAATTTAATCTGGAATTAATAAGGAATTCTTGCCCTTGTTGACTCACCATTTTTAAGCTTCAATAATGGGAATCGGTAATGGTTCACCCCAGTAGTCCAGAGTGCTTGTTATTAAAGACTTATGTATTTGGGATTAGTGTTTCCCACTGAGAAATCATAGTTCCTGTTGCCAAACAACTCTCATAGCCACACATTATAATTAGCAAATCCAAAGGATTAACATAACTCCATACTAGGGTTAATAAATCATAAGGTTAATGTTGCTACAGATAGGGTATAGCAGAGTATAGGGTAACATGGTAAATAAAAACAGAGGGTTCACATGCCCACATACTACAATTAGTAAATCCAGCTGTGTGTTAGCATTGACCTATATCACAATAGGCCCAGCTTTTAATTTCATTAATTATCAAGATATGAGCTTCCTCATAACAGAGCACTGTATTACTATTTTTCAAGTTACTGTAGAGTGCTTACTGTAAGTGAGAGACTTTATTGAAAGAGTTTGATAGAGCGGGGAAGATAGGCAACCTGGGTTGTTCTGGTTCTGCCACAGGCTTGTTGAGTGATGTTGGGCAAGTCATGCAACCTCTGTGCCTCAGTTTCTCACGTCTATAAAATGAAGATCTATGCATCACACAGGTGCTGTGAGGCTTTATTGCAGTAAGTGCTTTGCCACTGTGCAGATGACCCAACCAGGCATATCATTAAAGTTTGAACCCAGGACCTCTAAATGTAAAAGGCTGATTCTCTACTGCCTGAGCTAAAGGAGGAAGTATTAGCTTGTAGCCATAGTAGCAAAGTCTTTGATGTGGTCCAACCACTGGAGGAAGACAGACACAGTTTTCCCTTGTGTAATCTAAGAACATACTAAATTGCATTAGTCTATGATTGAGCAAAAGTGAAACAAATGATTATGTGATGTACACATTTAAAGAATGAAAAATATATTTTTTTCTCGCTAAGAGGGAGCGATGCTCTTTGTCTAAAACTAGACCTCAACTGGGGAAAAAAATCTGTAAATAAAACCCCCCACATCTTGATTATTTTATTGTATTGAAAGAGTTACCGGGGTCAGATTGAAGTTTTTCACTACAACCAACATTGCCAATGGTTTGTTGTTTTGATTGTACACCACATGAATAATTACAAAAAAAATCCAAGGAGCTGGCATGAATTTCACAATCCAAAATGTATTCAAAAGTTTGCATTGACGTTTTTCACATAAATGAAGCTATCCTGGATTGGGCTGCATAGATGTCTTGAGGGTTATAGTTTCACAGATCTAGGTTTTAGTGTCACTCCCATCCTCTCCCTGCACATGAGTTTATTAACTGGTCAGCACAGCATAGACTCACGTGAGAGTCTTGAGCATCTGTGATCTCTTAGTGCAGTAAATGCCACTCAAACTTTATTCCCTGTGAAATAAACACAGCTAATTGAAACATGTAGCAGAAGATATGGTTCTAGGAGTCAAATGAATGCCCACATCTTGAATACCGTGTGCAGATGTGGTTGCCCCATCTCAAAAAAGATATATTGGAATTGGAAAAGGTTCAGAAAAGGGCAACAAAAATTATTAGGGATATGGAACGGCTTCCATATGAGGGGAGATTAATAAGACTGGGACTTTTCAGCTTGGAAAATAGATGGCTAAGGGGAGATATGATTGAGGTCTATAAAATCATGACTGGTGTGGAGAAAGTAGATAAGGAAGTGTTGTTTACTCCTTCTCATATCACAAGAACTAGGGGTCACCAAATGAAATTAATAGGCAGCAGGTTTAAAAACAAATAAAAGGAAGTATTTCTTCACACAACGCACAGTCAACCTGTGGAACTCCTTGCCAGAGGATGTTGTGAAGGCCAAGATCATAACAGGATTCAAAAAAGAACTAGATAAATTCATGGAGGATCGGTCCATCAGTGGCTATTAGCCAGGATGGGCAGGAATGGTGTCCGTAGCCTCTGTTTGCCAGAAGCTGGGAATGAGCGACAGGGGATGGATCACTAGATGATGACCTGTTCTGTTCATTGCCTCTGGGGCACCTGGCATTGGCCATTGTCGGAAGACAGTATACTGAGCTAGATGGACCTTTGGTCTGATCCAGTAGGGCCATTCTTATATTCTTATGGGTTTGTCACTGAGTGTTCAGAGCTGGCGCTTGTTCACTTTATGCCAGTAGCTTGGTCATCTCCTTGGTCTTAGAAAAGATACAGACACTATGGTACCATAGACGTAGCTGGAGACAGTGATTTTTAAAATGTTTTCTACCTCTCACAGGTCACATTATTTAATGTCTGTCTTGTCCTGAGCCCATTTCAGGTGGGTACTTAAGTCCAGTTCAGGTTCCTTTCCTCACTATTCTACCTGCACAAAGAAACTCCTCCTCTGCCTTTCGAGCACTAATGTGGACTTCATGTTAAGTCCCACTTTTCAGTGGGGACAGTCAAAGGGAAATTCCAGACTGGATTTAGGTGCCCACCTAATATGGATTCTGGCAACCCCCTGTCCCCATATGGAACTGCACAAACCATTGCCCCATTTTGATGCCTTTTGTTCTTCCTTGAAAGACTGACATCAGTTCCAGAGGTGGTATTAGATTGCCCTTGTAACTATATTGTTGGTTTGAGTAAGATCAGTCTCTCCTTTGCTAATGTTTACTATGGGATGTGTTGTATGTAGTTTCAAAGGCTTAGGTCTGTGCATTTATCACACTCCCTTCAGCTATTTTAAAGCTGAATCTTTCACTTTCTTGCCCTTTGCAATGAGTCCTGTATGTCAGTCCAAGAAGAAAAGTTAAAAAGGATATTTTTTTCTCTTTTGCTTTGATGTTAATGAAAGAAACTGACCATGATTTCTCCCCTCTTCAAAACACCTTAAAGGAAACTAGCGAAGAAGCAGAAGGAGACTCAAAGCAGCACTCAGAGAGAGATGGGTCCCGTTGCTACTTCAGACAAGAACACCACCAAACTCAGTGCAGTTCACAACGAAGAAGCTTTTTCTTCCAGCTGTCAAGATGTTAATGGATTCAGTAAGTTTAACTTGCTTGCAATGGATACCTCCCTTTTTGAGAGCTGTAGATACTTAAAAGGATCTATTTCCATGGGCACAAGATGTAAGTATTAGAAATGAAAAGGGTACAGTTAATGGCAGGAGTGCTTCTAGAAAGAGGTCTGACACTCCAATCTGAGATTTCTTTTGTGACTGCCCCAAGTTAAATGTCAGACAGGTGGAGAGGATTCCCTCCAACTCTAAATCTACTTGGAAGAATTTACAAGAGATGTTTAAATAATTATATCGCATGATGGATAAGGGGAATGGCTGTTTGGTCTAGTGGAATAATTCTTGCTCATGTTGGGATATTGAGATCAAATCCCCAAGTAGACCTCTGAGAGTGAAACAGTTTTTACTGCACTAAATTGTTATTGGGGAAAGGCTGATCTTGAAGTGAAGGAAAAGAGTTAGGACTAAGGAGGTCTGGGTTTTGCTCTCTTTTCCTCATTCCATTCCTCATAAGTGTGCAGTAAACTTTAGTTAGTTGATATTAGTAAACCGTGCTGAGCCATTTAGATGGAAAGCTCTATATAGATGCAAAGCATGATAAGCAAACACTTTTCAGAAGCAATGGTTGCAGATGAAACCATAGCATGTCCAAAAACTCTTGTTCTTAAATTCGTTTTCAAGTTTTGTGTTAGGAATGTCATTTAAAATCTTTGACCTTTGGCCTATTAGTTTGAATAGGGTCCAGTTTGGGTACCAACCAGCCACTGAAACTGTCTGATAATTCTTCAATAACCTTAGTGGAATGTTTTAGTGGTCTCCCTCTAGTTCTTACAGAACAAGTGACCACATTACCAACAACAACAAAAAGTCTATGTTTGACACTCTTTTTTGCAGTCTCAGACTGAACAGGCTGGAGAGAGAATTACTCTTTCACCCACAACTGTGGTCTCTCCAGGTCAGGTCATATTTGCCTGCATTACCACTGTCTGCAATATACCTGCAATAAATAGAGGACTTCAGACTCCAAAGCTGGCAATGCGGTGCTTCTCCAATACTAATATTCACTTGAGTGTATGACCAGATTTCTCAAAGAAGATGACTACCTCTATCTTACACTGAAGTCAAAGGGTCCTGATGGAGCTGAGCATCTTCGTAAATCAGGCAAGGAGAGGATATCTTGGTGATAGCCATCTTAGTAAGATGGATAGTAGGGCTGTCAATTGCAGTTAACTCACATGATTAACTCAAAAATTAATCATGATTTAAAAAATTATTTGTAATTAATTGCAGTTTTAATCACACTGTTAAACAATAGAATACCAATTGAAATTTATTAAATATTACGGATGTTTTTCTACGTTAAATATATATTGTATTCTATGTTGTAGTTGAAATAAAAGTGTATATTTTTATGACAAATATTTGCACTGTAAAAATGATAAACAAAAGAAATAGCATTTTTCAATTCACCTCATACTAGTATCGTAGTGCATTCTCTTTGTTGTGAAAGTGAAACTTACAAATGTAGATTTTTTTTTACATAACTGCACTCAAAAACAAAACAATGTAAAATTTTAGAATCTACAAGTCCACCCAGTCCTAATTCTTGTTCGGCCAATCGCTAAGACAAACAAGTTTGTTTACATTTACAGGAGATAATGCTACCCTCTTCTTATTTACAATGTCACCAGAAAGTGAGAACAGGCATTTGCACTTTTGTACACTGGCATTGAAAGGTATTCAAGTGCCAGATATGCTAAATATTTGTATGCCCCTTCATGCTTCAGCCATCATTCCAGAGGACATGTTTCCATGCTGATGACACTCGTGAAAAAATAATGTGTTATTTAAGTTTGTGACTGAACTCCTCGGAGGAGAATTGTATGTCCCCTACTCTGTTTTACCGGCATTCTGCCATACAGTTCATGTTATAGCAGTCTCGGATGATGACCCAGCACATGTTCATTTTAAGAACACATTCACTGTATGTCTGACAAAATGTAAAGAAGGTATCAATGTAAGATTTCTAAACATAGCTACAGCACTTGACCCAAGATTTAAGAATATGAAGTGCCTCCCAAAATCTGAGAGGGATGAGGGGTGGAGCACGCTTTCAGAAGTCTTAAAAGAGCAACACTCCAATGCGGAAATTACAGAACCCGAACAACCAAAAAAGAAAATCAACTTTGTGCTCGTGGCATCTGACTCAGATGATGAAAATGAACATGCATTCGTCCGCATTTGCTTTGGATTGTTATTGAGCAGAACCCGTCATCAGCATGGACGCATGTCCCCTGGAATGATGGTTGAAGCATGAAGGCTACAACATTGCCATGAGAACGCCTGTTCTCACATTCAGGTGACATTGTAAATAAGAAGCGGGCAGCATTATCTCCTGTAAATGTAAATAAATTTGTTTGTTTGAGTGATTGGCTGAACAAGAAATAGGACTGAGTGGACTTGCAGTCTCTAAATTTTACATTGTTTTATTTTTGAATGCAGTTTTTTTGGTACATAATTCTACATTTGTAAGTTAAACTTTCATGGTAAAGAGATTGCACTACAGGATATGTATTAGGTGAATTGGAAAATACAGTTTCTTTTGTTTGTTTACAGTGCAAAACTTGTAATAAAAAATAACTGTAAACTATAAAGTATATTTTGTATTCTGTATTATAATTGAAATCAATATATTTGAAAATATAGAAGACATCCACAAATATTTAAATAAATGGTATTCTGTTATTATTTAACCGTGCGATTAATCATGATCAGTTTTTTAAATCGTGTGATTAATCACGATTAATTTTTTAATTGCTTGACAACCCTAATGGATAATATACAAATATTGGAAATTTACCAGTTTTTAGTGCTTTCCCCTCAGTTGTGAATCTTAAAACCTATTTCTGGCCAGCAAATGAAATATGGTAATAATTGAGTCTGTAATATGGTCTCATCACTTTTGGGTATTTTGAAAAAAACAATTAAAACTGCAGAATCATTCATCTGTAGAAGTGGCTATAGAGAATGCACTGTGATTAATTTTGCAAAGAGCGTTCTTAAAGATTTTTATCACTTACAATCACTGAGTCCTCGACTTGTCTGACATCATTGCAAGTTTAGCCAATACCTATTCTTTGGCACAGTTCCATGTAAATATTGAGCTGGATTTTTTCAGAACCATCAGAAATAATTATCAGTAAGGGTTCATAATCTCTCAACACT
This sequence comes from Eretmochelys imbricata, assembly GCF_965152235.1. Classification (NCBI taxonomy): domain Eukaryota; kingdom Metazoa; phylum Chordata; order Testudines; family Cheloniidae; genus Eretmochelys; species Eretmochelys imbricata. The sequence goes on from NC_135584.1 coordinate 24,102,455, forward strand.
CTTTTTCGCCAAGTTCAGGATGTTGAGGCATCCTGGCTGGTTGATACAGACGTAATTTGTGTCCTGTGTAGTTGAGTACCCATGCTAAAATAGGTAATTTATGGTTCTGGCTCAGATAACATGGATGAGAAAAAAAATCCTCCTTTCAAAAATTGGCGTAGTAGAAGTTAATACTTAAAGACACCTGTAGAGGCCTGTACTAAATCATGCTATTTTGAAGCAGCACAAATAGGATTACGTTGCCACCTTTCCAATAACTAATAGGTTTCAAAACATTGCATGTCTGAAATTTGAGAGCTTCAGTCTTTTGTACCCACTCTCTCATGCCCCCAAAGACATTTTTCCCCTCTTTTGCCTAACACAAAAAGGAGCGGCTACTAATACTCTATGGTAGGTAGCCACCCAGCTTGTTTGGGTCAGCCCTGCACAACAGTGTATGTTCAAAATGAAAGGTAGGGGACTTGATTTGCCGAAGAGGACACAAAAGCTTCCAACCCATAGACTGTGAAGCCAGGGGGCCCCCCAGGGCCCTGGCCCAACATTTTTTGGCCTGCCACAGCCCAGATGGAGGCAGGTGATCTGGCAGCAACAGGAAGGGGTGGGACAGGGCAAGGCATTGTTGGGGAAGGGCCTCACCTGCACACTGAAGCAACAGCTGACAGGCCAGAGAGAGAAGACAGGCCAGCTCCAGAGGACAGGAGCTGCTGCAGGGCGAGTACAGGGCGGGCTTGCTATCCAACCCCCTGTGAGGCAACACCTGACCCCTTCTCGGGGATGGGGCCTCCCAACCCATGGAGTCAGCACCCAACCAACCCCGAGGGCAAGAGCTGGCACCCCCCATATCAGAGCCTTTGGGGGCAAGACCCTTTCCCATGTGGCCCTCCCACTTTAAATGGCACTCCCTTGGTTCACCCACCAATATGTTCCTTCACCTTTTGCCTTGGGAGGAAGAACATTTCTATGCACAGTTCCACTAATGGAGCATGTAAATGGGTAGTTAGGTTTGCAATTGTCCCATCTGTGCCTGCAAATGTGGGGTTTTGTAGATTTGGGGAATGGTGGAGACAGCTGGGCGAGCGTTTCTGCTCTTTTCTCCTCCTACCTTTAGCCCCAAGTGTCCACCTGAACTTTGCTTTTGCTTTTGTCAGTTTAAACCTGGTCCTTAATATTCTTTTGATGATCATAGAGAAAAAAAAGTCTTATTAGATTAAATCCATCCCTACCCAACAGCAGGATAGCAACCCACTGGACGTGTCCAATATTAAACTGATCCAACTCTGTAACTTAGCCAGCTGCGCCTCCACTCCAGCATCCGTGCCGCCACACTCTTTTGCCATTACATAGACGTCACAGTGGATTGTCACAACATATCCTGATGCATTTTCCTTAGCAACCCTGGCATTTCACACAGCAGCAAAGCAGCGACTTGCTTTTTGAATGCAAGTTTGTATTTGAGGGGGTGCCACCTGATTCAGCCGAACATAGCCATGCTCCTCAGCAAAGGTACATTTGGCGTAACTTCATTTCTTGGGCTCATCTTCCATCATTCTGTAGAAATGCACATCTCCCAACACCAAGTCTCAGTGCTCTAGATACAAGTGTTTTTAAAGCTCCCAGATGATACGTAGGAAAGTGGGTTCTACGTTTAAAGTATCAGCTTCATACATGAGCGAGAAAGTGGATTTCCTTAAGTTTATATCTTCTTGGGGTGAAACTTAGCCCTGTGCAAGAGGCCAACATAAGCCCTATGCACTGGTTAGTAGCACATGGTCCCCAAGCGAGGAGACAAGTCAGCTCCACAGGACAGGTGCTAGCCGTCTGGACAGGGCTGAATTTTGCCTTGGACAGGGATGTTTTATGTACCCTTGTTATCAAGAATATTTATGTTTCAGTAAGGGCTGTCTCTGGTGGGCTGGAAGAGACAGTGCAGGATCTGCTGAAAGAGCAGCAGAAGATGGGCTATTATTAGATTGCTTACTCCTTTTATTGTTGTTGTTTAACCATACAGCCCTTATGCGGGTGTAACCCCTGTTGAAATTAATGGGATGTTTAACTAGGTAAGGGCTTAGAGAATTGATCTGTTTACTCAGCCCCATAGGAGAGCATTAATAAACCTTTGTTGAAAGAAAAAACACAACAGGCTGGGCTGACTGTAGTATTATTCCACCTGTTCCAGGTTTATATTGGAATAATACAGAGTTGATTCAGGCCATTCATCTTCTATTTATTGTCCAAATGTGTAAAGGAAAGTTTTATGCTAATCCCAGGGAAAGTAACTGATTGAGTCTGTTTATTTTGAGACTGCTCCTTAGTATGAAAGATCATCTTGAAAGTGCCATTTCCCTCTGTGAGACACAGCACAAGGTATCAGCTCAGTGCAGGAGTCCTGCTGAAAAGAAGTGACAAGGAAGAACAGACATGGTGGGAGCTAAAATTATCCCCTAGCATCTGTGAAGTGTCCAACAAGGTGCACGCTGGGTTATTACTGAGGGGGTATCTCATATAGTCTGGCAGTCCCATCAACATGACAGGGCAGGCAGCACATCATCTGAACAATGAGACACTAATAATATGTCCTTCACAAAGGCACCACTTTTCTGACACCACAATGAAGGAATGTCACAGTAGCATAGATAATGCAGGGCTGGTCCAGAGGTGAGTGCTGCATCACCAGGGCAACCAGCTGGGCCTAGACATAGAAGGATTAGATGACTAAAAAATGAGGTATTTGTGTAAAGGCTAACAATTTAAGGTTTGTTTAACTATTCAAGCATCTAATTTAGGGAGCAAAGTGGCATTCAGTTGAATATCCAGGTTTTGAAACCTATACATCACCCACAAGGAGCATGTAGAAGTACAAAGTGAGAAGCAATGAGCAGGATGGGAAGCACAGTGGAACCCTGTCTTGCGTTAATGAGCTCTGGTGCGGTCATAAAATTATCCTGTCTAATAGCAAGAGCAAGGCCATGAAAGGAGCGTATAGGTAAGTGCCTCAGAGGATGTAAAGGGTTATCTTTCATCCCATGTCTAGTCAGACATGCTTATTCTCTGCTCACACCTCACTTATGTTTTTCCTTTGTGCACTTATAAGGAAGCACACCCAAGGGGACTTGAGACTTACTGGCACTTGAAGTAGATTACAACATCAAGATCTAATTCTTATTTGTGCCCATGTGCAACTTCTACTTCCGGTTGGGTGCATCCTGCTGCACATAACACAGTGACTTATAGGATAATGGAAATTATTTAAAATAAATAAATAAAGCTATGTGTCATCAAAACCATCAAGTAAACAGAGAAGAATATCCAGAATGAAGGGGTGCTGGCAAGTTTGAGTAAGCCACAATATCAGCTGCCTTTGAATTATTCTTAAACATTCTCTGCAAAATTCATGTCATATTTTGGGACAAGATTAACAAAGATCTCTAAAGTGGATGTGAAACCGACCCCTGTCTAATGACCCAGTACAAGGTACATGCACCACGTTAGAGGGCTTAAACAGGATGTAGGTGGTGCATATGCTTTGTGCTGACCCTCTGCATTGGGTTGAAATTCATCTGGATGAGCTTCATGCAATACGTACATATCAGTTGTGCCTGTAAAACCCTGTTTCACTGAACATAAATGAATAAAAGTATTTGTTAAATTTACTTAAAATATTTATACGGCTTCTATCTGTAGGTATCTAAGTACCTTATGCTGAACTAATGCAAAGGCAGTGTGATCCAGTGATTTCATGTAGGCTCCTGGATCTTAGAAAACTTGCATTCTACACCCCAGTTTGCTACTGACTTGCTGTGTGGTCTTAAGAAAATCACATAACCTTTCTACACCTCAGTTTCCCTTCTGTAGAAGTGAATGCTTCCCAGTTAACACAACACATGAGGATGAATAGGGGTAGCAAAATACAACAGCCAGACAGCAGGGAAGGAGTCCCAAAAAAGAGGCATGCATTATATCCTAAAGGCAGCTGGTGAAGAACTTCAGGAGACCAATCTGTGAGACAGTTCACTTACTCCCCATTATGTCAGCTGGTATGTTATAAGCTGCAGATGTTGATGAACAACACAGCAACAGAAAAGTGTTATGTTGAGAGAACTGCAGGTGCTTTCACGGGTGATGTAATCTGTTTAGTAGGCAATTCTGCAGACTTCATGAAATTCCACTTGAAATTCTCTAGACTAGTGAATACTTATATTCACCCCATGGAAAAATTTTGATCAGTGTTCATAAATTTGTCAGTAATGTTTACTCTAGAGATGTAGAAATTGCATCTGAAATTTACTTTGATGCATATTGAATTATATCTACTTTTATTGTATTATGGAATAGTTATTTCTGTTTAATCTATTGGCATCTTTTTGATGTACTGAGATTTTATATTTGTTTGTTTCCCTTCACAGCGAAAATGAGGTCATTATTTGTCACTATAGGAATAAATGACAAAGGATTACAAAAAAATGCCCTTAGAAATGATTTGTTGCCATAAATATTCACATTAAAGATGACCCATTTATAAGCCAGCACCATAAATTGACTATCTAAAAAGTGAGTGCCCCACATGAATGCTGATCCCTGCCCCTTTCCTTGATCAGTTTTGATTAGCCAGGAAATGATTTGTTGATTCTTGCCCAGAGAAACTCGTCCCTTGAGTGGGAGAAGATAGGCGCCCCTCGTCGTATCCAAGGAGCCCATCCTCCAGCTGCAGCTAACACCATTTGTGTGCTATTAGATCTACAGCAGGCATGTGTGATACAGTTACCATGCTTGCTGGGCTTATTAGTCCCAAAAGCACATACTCTGTAAGATGCACACTTAGGATAGCTGCCTCTTTTGTCACCAATCTGAGGTGCCACTTTAGGGATCTGATGCTAAACCAGCAGCCCCTAGCTTTCCTGTCCTGTTCTACTCCTGGAGAGAGTTCATCTCCTTCCAAAATGACTCATGTAAAAACTACCCATCCCTCCATTCTTCTACAGAAAGATTGCCTTCAAATTGTGTCTTCCTGTCTTAGTTGATAAGTGAATGTATATATCACATTTAGTG